>NC_134265.1:44962960-45562960 GCF_031893055.1 Leptodactylus fuscus
TTTCACAGTATTAGTTTTCACTTTTAGTAAAATTTTGTGTAATTTAGGATGCTATGGTGGGAGTTTTCATTGCCATAAAAAAATAGAAACATAAAATAGAAAAAATGTACATACATAGAATAGAACATGTACATACATCTCAGTGTGTTTTTGTTTTTTACTTTTCTAACACCTTAGTACTGGCCATATTTGCATTGAGAACATTGATAACTAGGGTGGTGCTCAGTGTTAGATGTTATAGAAGCTAACGGTAACCCCCTTGGTGCAGTGATGCCCAGATGATGGCTGGGCACTGGTAAAGCCACAGGCTGGTATTCTCTGTGAAGGGTGAAAAACTAGGGGCTCATCCTGGTAACGTTACCTTGTGGTTGCTTGTATGCAACTGCAAGCTGAGTAATTTTTTACAATAACAAGAATATGCTAAAACCTAACACTAATGTCTGTAAAATGTCTCTGAATAAATATAATGAAAACATTTTTATGTTGCTATATCTTAAAGGGATTTTTCACTTTCTAATATGGACGGCCAACTTTTACAATAGGTATTCAATATTAGATCTGCAAGGTTTGACACCCCAGACCCCGACAGATCAATTGCTCCGAAAATCACGGTAATGTTTATATCCCGGGAGCTGCACTGTTTACTTGCCATAATGTGTAGCGTCAGCCATATTGAAGTCTATGGGACGGCTCTAGCATTTAATCATTACTAGGAGCCACACTGTCCTGAAACAATTGACCTGCGGGAGCCCCAGGCGTTGGACCTCCGCAGATCTAATATTGATGGATTGACCATCAATGTTAGAAAGTGGGTAACGTATTTAATATCAACTATTTACTATTAGTTCTGAAAATATTCTAGAACAGGGGTACACAACCTTCTGTGGCCCAAGGGCTACATTATGGCAATGGTCTATATCTGGTATAGCCGGCTCCATAGTGTCCCTTGTTGATAGTTGCACAGTGCTCATGGGGGCGGCAAAAGGGCAATTTTATAGGTTACATATGCTGGTTGTCTGCCCCTATTCTAGAAAGTCTACTTTTACATTAATTTTACAATTTAACCCTTTAACTGTTACATTAGCAACTAAGATAAGATAATCCTTTAAGGCTGGGGCTACACATTGCGGAAACACAACTTTTTTTGATGCAGATGTTGTTGCGGTTTTTTAAGCCATAGCCAGGACTAGATTGAGCAGAATTTAGAAGTATAAGAGCTTTCTATATTTTTCCGATTCCATTTGTTGCCATTCTTGGCATAGGCTCAAAAAACTGTAACAAAATCTGCAACAAAAAAAGCTGCGCTTCCGCAATGTGGGGCCTTAGCCTAATAGTCCCATCATTGACTATTAAGCATGATTCTGTTCAGAAAGTATACTAGAAAATCTACTTTTACTTTACAAAGTTATACTGACAAATAGTTCCCCTTACTAGCAGAAACCTGTAAGAAACAGAATAAAACTGTCTAATACATGTACAGCCATTCTGCTCTGAGCTTGTGTTGCTGCTCCTATTGATCTGTGTATAACTCGGTTTCAGTGATGTTTTAGCTATAGTAATGTGATAGCACAAATTTCACATGACATTTTAGATCCCATCGATCACTTAGTGGCCTTATGACGATGGGTCCCTATACTAACACTTTACATATAGGGCAAGGGATCAACTTCTTATATACTCAATGTTACAGTGCAGTCTCTAAGAACTTGATCTCTGGGGTCTTGTCTGTTAGGGGAGTATAACCCATAAAGTCTTAGTGTAGGGACCCATCTGAATGAGGTCGCCGTGACGTGGCAGATGGGCTCGCACAATTGACCAAACTGTGCGCTAAGAACCTCACATTTATACCAGTAGTCAGTGATATAAGAGACTGTAGGTGAAGAATTTTATCATTTAAAGCTCCGCACCAGAAGTAGAAACTCAGAACTGGGTCTAGTCCTTGAATGGCTCCTCTAAAAAAATATTCTTGATTCTCATTTAATCTACCTGGTATTTTACTTTCCCACCAACAAGTACCTCTTAGATTGAACTAAAGGATTATTCCAGCAAGACACATTTACCAACTACTCACTGGGTACAGGGCAAATATCAGATTGGATGGAGCCAGATGGAGCCGAGAAGAAGGGCCGTATAGCGCCCGAAACGCGTAGCCTTGTACCAGACTAACCTATACAGTTACATCTGTAACTTTTTTAATATGGAAGAATAAAGAGTTAATTTTTAACCCCGTGGATCCTTGTTCTAAATTGGTACCTTGGATGCAGCTGGCGTCTCTTATTGTTGTCTACTGAAATATCAGATTGGTTGACGTGTAAGTAGGGTTGCCATTAGATCAGTAGATCACCTGCCCAGCCAACGTTATTGCCACGATGTCGCTCTACTATCAGACTAAGTGTCATTTTTAGAGAATATGCAGGTGACTGTGTTTGTCATTTTCGTGCCTTAGGACTTTTAAGCAATAAATCTCCCATGTTGGCTATTGTTACCTAGGAAAAGTTGTAAAGATGTAGTATTGCTGTCAGTGGCATAACTAGGAATGGCAGGGCCCCATGGCGAACTTTTGACATGGGGCCCCCCCGACTGACACCGATGACCTCGACTGACAAATCCCCCCCACATTCCTGCCCCTGCCAGGATCGGTAAGTAAATAGGACCCGTTACCGGCTGTAGCAACTCCAGCCGATAAAGGCCTATTAAGAGAAAAACGCAGCAGTAGCAGCTGTCGCCGGGCCCATAATGTCCCGGGCCCTGTGGCAGCCGCTACCCCGGTAGTTATACCCCTAGATATGACCTGTGTATACAAGGCTCAGCCTGGGTTCCCCTGTGCACGTTTTCCCCACTATCATCCCTGTTACATCCGTATATTTTAACTTCTTTTTCTTTTAACTTTCCTTCACTATTTGGGCCCCGACCACCATGATGTCTTATTCACAACATGTCATGCGCACACAAGTGTCCCACCATTCCCATCCTGATTAACTGATCCGTTTGGCATGACAAAGAGTAACTTTCGCATTTATTACAGTGGAAAGCCATCTTCTTCATCCATCTCATTGCAATGTGCCATAGGGCATGGGTAATACATTTACGACGTAAAGACTGCCAGCCATCAAAAGGAATTCATAAAGAGTGACCTGCGGGCCCCCCTGGATTATGGGCCCAGTTACATCTGCATCACTATAATTACGACAAAGCTCATGAGCCCCCCAAGGCTCCTGGACCTGGATGCGACTGAACTCTCTGCATCCCTTTAAATTACTCTCCTGGCCATACAAATTACATACTGTAGGTAGTCACTGGCACCTGCACCTGATTTATTGACCATCCTATAACAAAATAAGAGTTGCAGATGGGGCTGTGATGACATATGATGGTAATTATTGTTTCACTAAATATTACTACTTTTATTGTATACAGATCAGTAATGGGATTGCCGATTAGGTGTTGGCTGCAGGTTCAGTTTTGGCACTAGGATCTTCGTCGTAGAGACACAGTATAGCTATATATAGTCCATACAAATAAGAGATAAGACAGCACAACTAGACTTTGACGTACCTTAGGATAAACATGTCAAGCCTTGGGCTGTTTTGTAAGAGAAATGGAATATAGCAATAATTAAAACCTTGGTTTTCCTATTGCCTGTAACTCAAAGTCGGCTCCACCATCTGTTCAGGGTGGATATGAGTGGGTCAGTGCAGAACCGCTGACTCAGACTCGCAGCTCATCTGCCTGTTAGCGTAATTATAGAATCCGTGTGTTAGCAAACTAACAGATGGCAGCCATGTCATAAGTCAGACAGAATTCTCGCTTCTGGCAGAAGAGGGTGAAGGAGCTGTCCATTAAAAACCTGGAACAGCCAAGATTTCATTATGTTAGTTATTAAAGTTAATGAACATGTCACAAATTTTGTCTTATCTTCTAAAACTCACACGCCGTGTTTTACCATCGATCACAGAGACCTATGGGCTGCCAATCATACAAAGTATAGTAAAGGTTGTGATATTCCCAGTGTTACATTCTGCTGTGATTTTACCAGACTTATCACATTACAGAGATGAATCTACATACCTTTCGATGTCTTCTCTGCACTGCCATTCACTTGAAATCCTGGTTTTTGTTGATATGCAAATGAGTTCTCTCGCAGCACTGGGGGCATGAATAGCCTTTTTAAACGCTATTCACGCATATGTGGGGCTCTATCGGCATGATTTTGCTGATAGAGCCCCTTTAAATATTGCAGATGTGGGTATCATTCTTTGTGGATTTTTTACAGGAAATGGTCACATTGAATATGTAACCCAGTCAACAAGTAGCATGTTATAGAGCAGGAGGAGCTGTACATAGATGTGAATGTAGAGAGTGGTCCTTTTCTCTATTCACACATTGAATAGAGGGGGAGGGGTTCATTCTCCTCACATCCTGCACAGACATGCTTGCAAGTTGCTGGTGTGTGCAAAAGACTAAGGATCTGACAAATCTCATAGTTTAGGCTAAACTCATATCTGTACCATAGGGTTAGGGGGAGATGGTCACTCCTTGGGGAGAGACCACCATATAGGTGTGTGGAGACTTATTAAGCCTTTAGCACTCCACTTTGCAAGGGAAGACAGGCTTGCACATTCCAGTGAGCGCCCTCTATTGGTTTGCAACACTGAGGCACCTGACTTCCTAATTACATCATGGAAGACAGATTTGCATGTTCTTCCCATAGTATCTGTACCATAGTCTTCCACCACAGAAATTGTTGGAGAGGAAAGTCCTGCATGGAAGACTTTTCTCTACGTCACTTTCAGTATGAAAACGGTGGACACCAGATGGACCCTATTGAATATAACCATTGTTTTAGCAGTCCCCTGGCAGACCCATACCATAAAGAGCCCAGCACAGATATGAACCAGGCCTTACAATTAATTTGTATCTACTTCTTGCTGCGTGTGTGGTTACAGATGGGATATTATTCACTGACAGCAATTAGCTTTACTGACCTGTAATTGCAGTCCAGTGTTCCTGGATAGAGATGAGCGAACACTGTTCGGATCAGCCGTTCCAAATAGCACGCTCCCATAGAAATGAATGGAAGCACCTGGTACGGCGACCGGCCGCCAGCAAAGTGTACGTGCCAGGTTCTTCCATTCATTTCTATGGGAGCGTGCTATTTGGAACGGCTGATCCGAACAGTGTTCACTCATCTCTATTCCTGAACTTTTTGTCACTTGAGTTTCTTGGATCTTATGTTCACTTGGACTTTTCTTAGGTATTTGTTTTCAATCTTATAGTCATTCCTGACTATTATCAGCCATGCATAGGGTAGGGGGCAGACTGCTCTTTATAGTACACAAATTCAACCTGAGACACAAATACAAAATGTGTTTCAGCCATAATGTGATTATTAGCTGCAGAAAAACTGAGAAGACACGATGTATGAAGGCTTATACAGTCATCGAAGACTCTGTCTAGGAAGACCCTGCACATATTTTAACTTTTCACAACTCAGGTCTGTAAGGGTCCAGTGGGCGATCTGTATACTTTTGGTCAACCACTATTGTAGGTACTCAATACATCTCCGCTATGTTGGGTCACTGGCAGTATACCTCTGCATTTTACTCATTGGAAACCCTTTTGTTCTCCTACGTTTCATCTGCTTCATGTCTATTTACTTATACACATGATGCACATTCTGCATAAAGATGGCTGCCAGTTATACGCTTAGTAAATAAAGGACACTCTGCTAACAGAAGGATTCTTCTACTACTACTACCTAAGGGGATGGGACGCTCTCTGCAAACAGCCTGAACGTCATCCCGGCCAGCATTACTCTGCCTCCTGTTTGCTGAAGGTGTTCCCCAGAGCTGTGCATGTCACAACACACACAATTGTATGTGATCCGAGCCAAGAACAACATGGCCGCAGACGAGACCCGGGCCTATTAAGATTCAGTATAAGAAAATAGTCCTTTATACCTTTACGGTCACAGACTACGGCAGATACTGCCATAAACCCTTTCACCAGGATATGGTCACATGAAGCAGATTCATTACAAAAATTTCTGCAACTGAAAAAATGTATTCCCGACATGAAGGAGTTTCTGCAGTTTGTGACCGGTAATACGGATGGGAGAAATTGCAGAAATTTCAACACCCATTCTGCTATGAGTGAATGTATTGGTAGCACAGGGTAGAGGTGTTAACATCTAGTGTAATAATATCTATAATGTAAATGTGGTGACTGCTGCAAAGAATGTAATAGGAATAACGTCTCTACAATTGACAATTGCCCCTTTCATCTCCGTTATACTTGTAGGTTTGGTCTTTTGTTGTGTGCGGTCTCCTTTCGCGGAGATAATTGCTTTTGTGTTCATGTTCTTTCTATGACGGCTTGACATATCTGAAATTATAATGGAGCAATTTGCATCATCATGGTGGCTTTAGTGACAGAATGTACTGCAATGGCAAGACATTACAGTTTTGCAGACATCCTTCACTATCACTTCAGTTAGACTGTTGCATGTTTTCCTTCCTGACAAAATACATTAAACATATTAGTAAACTTGGTGTAAATTGTGTGCAAAAATATTGATGTGTTTCTTGTTAAGTTTCAGTACATAGTACATCAGTTCCTGCCCACGGTCATTGACTTCAGTGCCAGTCTCACTCATTATAGATTTAGTTTTTCTCCAAGTCTGGGTACGATAAAATAAAATCGGCCACTTTCACTAAGGTCATGGGAGCCCATGTAGTGGAGACATATGGACGTACATGCTAGATTGAAGGACGTGGACAGACAGTATAGATCTTAGCTTCCTGGACCCAAGTGAGCATTAGTGTCCATGCACATTGCATTGCATGAGTGGTCCTTGTATTGCAGCATTTCTAGTCCTTATATATGTATAATGATTGGAGCTATATCTTACTAATACAGAACTCCAAATCCCTTCCATAGACAGTGGTGGTGTTACTTGCAGCCACCACAAGGGAGGAAGCTTCATGTTAAAGCCGTCACAGACCTCAGCGATCCCATGACGTATTTACTAGCATCAACATCATGATTTAAAGGGACTGTCCAAGGAGTAGTCATTTGCTTATCTGGTCCCAGGGATCGCTGTTGGTTGACCCATGGGTTTTGGAGAGACGTCACACCAGCCCTCATAGTACAGGTAATTATAACCTATGAGATCGGTGAAAGATCTCTCCCTCCTGTCCCCCTCGACAGAGTGACCCAGGGGACAAAACACTGTATCAGATCACATGACCTGAAGATTGTGCCATAAGTGATCCTCAGAACCAGGTAACTAAAATTGATACTCCCTGGACAACCCCTTTTACTAGTTGCATCAATCACAAGAATAATGTGCATGACGTCATAGTGGCAGCACTGGTGGAAACCAATGGAGCAGCACTGAGGAATTTAAAAGGGGTTTCCAGGATTTAGAGCAAACCGGGTGGGTAAGACAAGAACAAAATACATTGTAACCTATCCCCAGCACTCCATTGTCCAGTCCTGGGCCCCTTTTTCTCTGTGCCAGAACTCACCGAACTAGAAGAGTATAGGCTCACAGGCCAGCTGAAACCAGTCACTGAAGAGGTAGCAATGATGTCCCTCATATACATTACTGGTTCTTTACTGGCAACTGTGAAGTGAACTGGTTGGTCTCGGCTGGCATGTGAGCCTCTTCCGATGCAGCAGCTTCAGGTACTGGATGGAAAGGGAGATCAGTAAGAGAGTGGTGGGTTTTTTTTGTTTTGTTTTATACTCTACCAGCCACCCTTAAGTCTACCGTAAATTGTAGACAATCCCTTTAATGGTAAGGTAGTCATTTTTATTTTATACCATCTCATACTCCTATGCTACTTTCCTAGAACCCCAGACCACCCCTGAATGTGTTGATCATATACAGTAGGTTTCTGCATTTTCTCTAGAGCAGGCAGGCATCCTGAATTGTATCACTTAAAGGGGTTGTCCCATCTCAAGGATCCTATCTATACTTATAGCTTATGTAAATTGAAGCCTTTTTCTAAATATAGTGCTTTAATAATTCTGCTTTGTTTGCCTGATATGTGACATTATTCCTCCCATGGTTTACACAGCTTTTCTATAACCACGGACCTATAGGACAAGTGACGTCACTTACTCACTGCTCTTGCCGGCAGGAGAATCAGCTAATTGCACTTTACTGATAAAGCAAAGTCTATTATCTCTCTCTGCAACCACACAGATAACACTGAGTCCGTTCTGTACAAGAATCTGCATATTATCTGAACAGCAGAAGTGTTGTTTGTCTCCTTTTAGCAGGAGGGAGGGGAAGGGAGAAAAATACAGGAAGTGAGAAGCAGACACTACATACAGCCTGCAAGGCTGAGATGGGAGAACCCCTTTAACTCTACACCCTCATACATAATTTGGAGCTCTGAATCAGAAAACCTTAGGTCAGTAATATACAAATAAGTCCTACTTGGTGGAAAAGAAGAACCTGCTCTAGTGCCACCTTTGGGAAGGTAGGTCTCTATAGATCAATGCCTGGTTTTCATGAAACCTAATTGCATAATCTGGTGATATAGCCAGAATACCTCCTCCAAATGGATGAAACACCCATTCAGCGGTTTCAAGGTTCTTGGGTCTTATCAAAGCAGGTGACTGACTGGCTGTGTGAGGCATGAGTCAAAAGGGGTACTTTGTCTATTAAGGAAATTCCACCATGCAGTCTGCAGGAACCACACGTAGGACCCAATTATGCTATTAGGTCTTATGAAAACCAGGCATTGATCTATAGGGAGTGACCTTCCAGATGTTGACTTTAGAGCAAGTTACTCTTTTCCATCAAGGAGGACTTATTTGCATATTCTTTAGCCAGAATTCTGAGCAGGGCACGCATGGTATAAGGGCCCCTTCACACGGCGTAAGCGCGCCGCTCATTTAGACATGTATACACGTGTCCGAGCATGGCGTTTCAAAACAGAGCCCATTGATTTCAATGGGAAGCGCGCGTATATGTCGATATACAGTCCTATGAAAAAGTTTGGGCACCCCTATTAATCTTAATCATTTTTAGTTCTAAATATTTTGGTGTTTGCAACAGCCATTTCAGTTTGATATATCTAATAACTGATGGACACAGTAATATTTCAGGATTGAAATGAGGTTTATTGTACTAACAGAAAATGTGCAATATGCATTAAACCAAAATTTGACTGGTGCAAAAATATGGGCACCTCAACAGAAAAGTGACATTAATATTTAGTAGATCCTCCTTTTGCAAAGATAACAGCCTCTAGTCGCTTCCTGTAGCTTTTAATCAGTTCCTGGATCCTGGATGAAGGTATTTTGGACCATTTCTTTCTACAAAACAATTCAAGTTCAGTTAAGTTTGATGGTCGCCAAACATGGACAGCCCGCTCTCAAATGATCTGAAAACAAAGATTGTTCAACATAGTTGTTCAGGGGAAGGATACAAAACGTTGTCTCAGAGATTTAACCTGTCAGTTTCCACTGTGAGGAACATAGTAAGGAAATGGAAGACCACAGGGACAGTTCTTGTTAAGCCCAGAAGTGGCAGGCCAAGAAAAATATCAGAAAGGCAGAGAAGAAGAATGGTGAGAACAGTCAAGGACAATCCACAGACCACCTCCAAAGTGCTGCAGCATCATCTTGCTGCAGATGGTGTCACTGTGCATCGGTCAACTATACAGCACACTTTGCACAAGGAGAAGCTGTATGGGAGAGTGATGAGAAAGAAGCCGTTTCTGCACGTACGCCACAAATAGAGTTGCCTGAGGTATGCAAAAGCACATTTGGAGAAGCCAACTTCATTTTGGAAACAAAGATTGAGTTGTTTGGTTATAAAAAAAAAGGCGTTATGCATGGCGTCCAAAAAGAAACAGCATTCCAAGAAAAACACTTGCTACCCACTGTAAAATTTGGTGGAGGTTCCATCATGCTTTGGGGCTGTGTGGCCAATGCCAGCACCGGGAATCTTGTTAAAGTTGAGGGTCGCATGGATTCCACTCAGTATCAGCAGATTCTTGAGAATAATGTTCAAGAATCAGTGACGAAGTTGAAGTTACGCCGGGGATGGATATTTCAGCAAGACAATGATCCAAAACACTGCTCCAAATCAACTCAGGCATTCATGCAGAAGAACAATTACAATGTTCTGGAATGGCCATCCCAGTCCCCAGACCTGAATATCATTGAACATCTGTGGGATGATTTGAAGCGGGCTGTCCATGCTCGGCGACCATCTAACTTAACTGAACTTGAATTGTTTGTCCAAAATACCTTTATCCAGGATCCAGGAACTGATTAAAAGCTACAGGAAGCGACTAGAGGCTGTTATCTTTGCAAAAGGAGGATCTACTAAATATTAATGTCACTTTTCTGTTGAGGTGCCCATACTTTTGCACCGGTCAAATTTTGGTTTAATGCATATTGCACATTTTCTGTTAGTACAATAAACCTCATTTCAATCCTGAAATATTACTGTGTCCATCAGTTATTAGATATATCAAACTGAAATGGCTGTTATAAACACCAAAATATTTAGAACTAAAAATGATTAAGATTAATAGGGGTGCCCAAACTTTTTCATAGGACTGTATGCGCACTTCCCATTGAAAGCAATGGGCTCTGTTTTGAAGTGCCGCGCTCGGACACGTGTATACGTGTCTAAATCAGCGGCGCACTTACGCCGTGTGAAGGGGCCCTAAAGGGTCAACCGAAGGGTCTAACCTAAGTATTAAATGAAGCAACATCATGATGTAGTGATGAATGACGCTAGATACCAAATTCAGCTCTGCTACATGTGTATGTGGACGTAGATGAATGTATATTACTTATTTCTTTTACGTGCTGTTTATCGGCTGTGATGTTCATACCTAGTCAAGCTGGCTAGATTGCATTCTCCACATATTATACTCGCCCATTTACCATCTGTTTGCAAAAACGGCACAGATTTAATGATGGAAATTTGTATTCAATTACATGGCAATTTAGATGCAACTTTCTTGATGAGAGAAGATATCATTCTGGCTCTACCAACTTTCTTCCTCTATTGACTGCGAACTGTGATCTAATCATACAATATAGGAGTGTAAACAGGTGCAAATATGGAAATCTAGCCAAGCATGAGATATTAGGTAAAAATATAGATTATGTCTTGTATCCGCTAGTAAGATAAAAATTACATTCGACTGCGATTCAATGCTCAGCGGGCAAACACCAAGTTGGAATAGATTTTGTGCACAGTAGGCACAGACAAATATGGACAGACAGGCAGATAGTTTATGTACCTCCAAGTTAATAATATGGCACCTATATACTCTGCATATCAAGTCTATCAGATTCCATATTACACAGTATTCTCCACTTGAAGCAATGAGGCATGAATACATAGAACATATAGCCTATGGATTTATACTACAGGGGTCATGTAGGACTTGGAATTATGGCTGCTATCTTCTTCTCGGGAAATGACATGTCCATTGGTCACATGGCAATGCCACATCTTCATCCCATTGAAATGAATAAGACTGTGCCGCAACATAGGCTTGTGACCAACGGACATGAGGTCACCTCCTGAGAAGAAGAAAACAACCATGTTTTCAAAATCCTGCACAACCCCTTTAAGAATCAATAGAACATTCTAGGGTACTGTCAACGGTCTTGGGGAACCACTGAGACCTGTGATTGGACCTTAGACAGCCACATGGGGCTCATCATTAACACCATGATGCTTGAGAGTGAGAAAGTTAATGCCAAAGAAAGTTAATGTAAGCGAAGTGACCACCTGGTACAGGCCTCCAGGGCCCACCCACCAGGAAGGAGGGCCCAATCTGACAAATTTTTGGCATTTCACGTATGGTGTAATAAGTCCTTGTTTGCTGCAAGGCAATCTCTTTACAGTAATGTATCCTTAATGAGAAATAGTATGCCATCTGAGCCACCTCTAGGACCTCTCATCCAACCAGCCAGTACCCTGCTTTACACTGAAAAGAGGCAATAACCCTGAAACAACAGTCTACAGATAGGTTATACTTCCTTTTGGAGGAGACATTCTAGATTGGCTTTATTCCAAAATTATGCTACTAGGTTTCAGGAAGATCAGGCATTGATCTAAAAGAAAACTACTTTCCAAAAGGTGGTGCTAGAGCAAGGTCCTTTTTTCCAACAAGGAGGTCTTATTGGCATATTCCTTTCCCAGAGTTCTTAGCAGGGCAGACATGGTCTAATAAGTCCCTGTACGTTGCAAAGTAACCTCTTTGAGGCTACCTTATTGAGACATAGTACACCTTCTGTTTCAATAGTTTTTTTTCCTCCAGGTTCACGCTAGCATTTGGGTTTCCATTCCTTGGGTCTGCTTGGGGACCCAAAAAATGGAAACTCTATCTGCTTAAAAAGTGGTGACCCGTGGACCCCATAGACTATAATGGGGTCCGATGGGAGTCCGCCCAGATAGGTTTAGAGAAAAGTCCTGCTTAGAAGACTTATTTAGTTATAACTCATGTAACATATAATATAATATATGATATTATATTATATCTCAATATAGAAATTTGGAGTAAAGCAATGGTTTTGGTTCTTTTCACAGGAGACTCTGCAGGTAGAACGTCTTGTTATTATAACATTGATGGCTGACAATTCCAAATGGGCTCTAGGGTTGCAGAATTATAACGCTCGGTGCTACTTGACAGCCTGCGATGTATAGACACTTGACCATCTCAGGGTTACCACCACTATACACATACTTTTACATTCGCCGCTGGAGCCACTTAAATCTATGTAAATGATTCGTAAGCTATAATGCATTATGCAGATTTGGAGTGCCCATTGAGAGATTGGCAATTAAACCGGAAACATTGTAATTAAAGTGTAGATCATTCTGCTTGTTAAGATAAAGGGCCAAGTAGTATGTGAATGTAAAATTAGGCTTAATTGCTCTTTTTCACCCCCCACAACTGTGAGCAGGGTAATTATGTGGAAACCCATGTAGTCCAGTCCTAAATATAGTCTCATCGGAGACCAAGAGAGAACTAGAAGGTGAGGCATAATAGTGGCAACCTGCTGGGTTACACTACAACGTGTGACTTTACATTATGGTACAGAGACTAGTTAGCTTAATAGCTTCATATAATGGCCTTCTATAGCACATTGCCAGTTACAGTGTTTTCACATCTAGGTTTACAGTGTTTTGATGAAATCCCAGAAGTTAACACCAAAGAAGTTTCTTATTTTAGTATTTTTATTGCTAACCTATGAATTAAAGGGGTTCTCCAGTTTGGAGGATTCCTAGTTGTTAGAAGATTTCCTTGACAATAAGAGGATCACAAAGTGTCCCAACAATTGACTAATCTACTCTACATCAAAACCTGGCAGTAAGGGTATGTTCACACTGTGGAATCTGCCAGATTGAAAACAATGGGAGACAGAGATCGAAGATGTTTTCAATGGGAGGCTGAAAAAGTTCTGCTCGATCTTGCCACAGACTCACCGTTGACAAGGCTCAGCCATTTGACCCTAATCGGTGGGGAGAAAATTATAGCGAAAAGCTGAAGCTCTTGCCAGAGGGCTGGAAATGAAGAGGAATCTAAGGCGGATGTCCACCTTCATTTTTAGACATGTAAGTGTTCAATTTCCCTGTGGCGCCACCACAGGGGTAATAAAACATTACACAATATTCATTAAAACCACTTGGCTCTTTATGTCTTGCATAAGGACAGCTGTTTACTATGCCCAAGATTGGGCTCCTAGAAAGAGGACTCTCCTCTAGTAATTCAGAATTTCTCAATAGGGTAAATGAAATTGGGTTTTCTATATGTTTATATGGGTTTGCTCACAAAAGGGGATAGGCTTCATCCGGACCTGAAAAGAATAGCGGTCACACATGAACACTGTTGCTCCATTCATTTCTATAGGATTGTTGGAACTGGCCAAGTTCAGGTGTTTCAAGTAGGGCATTTAGGACCTTTTTCCAATTCTGTGGTAGCATCAGCCATCTTGTTTCGAGTGGCCTGCTGGGGGAGTAGTATACCAGTCAGGGACAGAAATAGACTTAACAGGCTGTTTAGAATGGCCAGCTCGGTCCTGGGGAGCCCCCTGGACCCAGTACAGGTGGTGGTGGCAGAAGGATACTGTCCATGGTGATGTCCATGCTGGAGAACAATTCCCATCCCATGTATGAGACCATGATAGCACTGGGCAGTACTGTCAGTGACTGACTGCTTCACCCAAAGTGTGAGAAGGAGCGCTATCGAAGATCCTTCCTCCCAACCGCGGTCAGGTTGTGTAACCTACATCAATCCAAGCAAAGATCACTCCTCACAGAGAACTAAATGATCCTGAAGTCTTTCTTTTCTTTTTAGTTGCTATGACTCCTAGTATCTTTTCAATCTGCTATGAGCTTGTATGTGTTATTTCTTGTAATATATTACTGTATTATCCATGCTGCTGTAACACACTGAATTTCCCCATGGTGGGACTATTAAAGGATTATCTTATCTTAGTCTTGTAGGACTGAATGAAGCTGCAGCTCACCTGTGCAACCTATCCCCCTTGATGGAGAAAATGTTGCCTTCATGGGCAAACTCCTTTATACAGTATAACTACTAATAAATAGAATTGATCAAATTGTACAATATTCTGTGATGTAAATAGAGTAACATTTTTTACCATGGCCTCTAGTCTTCATTTTCTAGATAGTTTTCCTTCACCAATGGAGAATTTAGATATAGAAAATTCTGCTTAACTCAGAGATAGCGAATGACAAGGCTGACTATTAGAAAGATACTGGTCATATAGTGCTAATCCAAATGTGTGCTGAAAAACGGAAGACTGCTTGGTATGGATACACTACAAATCAATGATAGAATTCTACAGAGGGTCGTCAAGCAGCACATCCATTGCAACCAGTCTGTCTTATGTCTAAATCCATAGCAACCAGTCTGTCTCATTACTTGGGTGTTCGATCAAGCAAATGTGGTTCCAACGAAGGCAGGAGAAGCCTGAAAGTCCCAACCTCATTTTTTCTCTCCTTGCTTTGTACAAATTTAGGATGAAAATCGGAATATCCCGTAGCAGAAAGAAAAGCTTCCTCTGAATCATGAAGATATACTGTAAGTACTTAGCATTTCATTACAGCTTATTGACCTCAATCCATTAAACACATTTAATTTCATTTTTCACATCTAAAATTCTGTGCCGGCTAATAAGGTAATACATTAGGCTATCAGTGTGAGCGCTGGATTGTTCTCGTACAGGACTATAAATCCTTCTTACAGTATAATATTCTGGTGGCCTCCACATATGACTTATACACTGAACCCAACAAGAAGACTGTATACCGTAGACTCACTAGCTCCCCTATTGGTGGCTTTGAGTAGTCAAAATTTTAAACTGGGAGACAAAGAAGCGTCCTGTGAATATTTATACAGAATGGTGTCAGACTATAAACAGGATTCACGACTAACAATGTTTCAATATTAAACATTGAGATCAGCCTGTATCACATCATTATCTTGTAGACAACTAGAAGCCCATAAGCGGTTTAACAATTGTTTAGCTGTCAACTGAACGTCAAGTCTTGGCCTGTATCCAACAGAAACTATAACATACAGGAATCTGGATTCAGTCCTCGACTGTGTATTCGCTGTAATCAGGCACACAAGGAAAAAGGGCCAAGAACACAGATCTCGCGGCAGCAATTGGGGACGACGCAATAACAAAACTAAGGCGTCGGGCAAGACAATAGGCTATATAGACAAAACAGCAGAACATTACATTCAGGCAGTCCTCGAACTGTGGGATTTTTAGGTTCTAGTAACATATCTAGTATATTCAATCAATAGCTTAAAATCCCAAACCAGGGTGAGATCGCCATATTGGAAGCACTTATGTGGGACAGAATAAAAATAAAAAAATTGAGGAGGGTCTATTGGCCCCAACCAATAATACTAAAGCCTTCAAGGCCACAAACAGATGACGCAATGCAGAAATAATTAAATAAATAAATAAATATATATATATATATATATATATATATATATTTTATTTTATTTTTTCTTTATTATATATAGATTGCTAAGTGCAAGTCAGCCTGCAAGTGCACTGGGGGTGGAATGGATTTCACCACAGACAGGCACGAGTATGGTGAGACTATGGGACTCACTGCCATAGAATGTGGTGATGTCTAATAACTTGTGCGGTTTCAAGGCCTGGATGCCTTTCTTGAATAATAATATCATAGGTTCAAAGGTGTAACTTGAAGCTGATGGGCCCCAAAGCAAAATCTATAATGGGGTCCCTGCTTACCATGTGCTACTGTATCTAAAAGCCTAGTTTCTCATAGCTGTGAAAAATGTAAATTTTTACAGCCATTTTGCACCAGAGGGGCAGCCATTTTCATGAATCCCTCCTACATAGTAGTGTACTGAACGATCTGTGATATGCAACCCATGCTGAATTTCTTCTTCAGGTGGGCTATTTTGCCTCCTTCTGGTGGGTTTATAGGTTGGCTTTGATGGAATGGATTCGTCTTTGTCCACCCTTATCTACTATATCACTGGTCACATGGCCATATTTCAGCTGAATCCCATTAAAATAGGATTTTGCTGCGATACCAAGCAGCTGCAATATACTACAATATGTTTGGTATGCAGTGAAGAAGCCTAAGTACCCAATGTCAAGGCCTCTTCCAATAGCTGATTGTTGGGGACTCTGGGTGCAAGGTGGTGAACACCCTGACCTATCCTAAGGATGGGTCTTCAATATCCCATTCCCCCCAAAACCCATTTTAATATGCAGGAACATTTATCACGACCTTACCATGTTGAATGACTGTATTCTCTTGTCAGGATCCGTGGTGGTGGTGGTGGGGGAGTCCAACCTATGGGACCTCCAATCGTATATTGTGATTTTATAAATTGGGAATAAACCTTTAACAGCGTTGCTTATTTATCCAAAGAAAGTCAACAAAATCCTGTACAAGACGCTGCATTATAATAAGAAATGCTCCATTAGAGGAAACAGAAAAGGTCACGGAGACAGCGCATAAAACATCCCATAATAACTAATACGTGCGGATGTATAAAGGGGCTTTTGTTGGGATGTGTGTTATTTCTCAGTAACATTTGCCTTTATTATGAGTTTTCGTGGAGCAGATAAAAGAGCCTCTATATAATATTACACAATACGTGGAATCTGCCCAAGCATAATATTTTGGGACACCTTAGATATACAGAAGGTTCCATTATGTCATTACCAGCCGGGAGACCTGTATTCTGACTTACACTTTAGGTTGTTTTCCCAATAATATACATTAGGCCAAATGGATTGTAATGATAATAATAATAACATTATAGTATAATACAGCAAGGTATAAAGAAGAGGTTTATATGCAGAGAGGATGAGCCTGGATGGAGAACAAGTCAAGGTATCAATGTTCTGCTTTACCTCTCTTGAACCGGTTTTGAGTTGTTTCATATACTATAACCCATCCTCTTCTAGATGTGCATCCAAAATTCATGTACTAAGTAATCCCTAAATAACCTTCTTTATGCAGGTTGTTAAAGGGGTATTCTCATCTAAAATACAGTCCTATGAAAAAGTTTGGGCACCCCTATTAATCTTAATCATTTTTAGTTCTAAATATTTTGGTGTTTGCAACAGCCATTTCAGTTTGATATATCTAATAACTGATGGACACAGTAATATTTCAGGATTGAAATGAGGTTTATTGTACTAACAGAAAATGCGCAATATGCATTAAACTAAAATTTGACCGATGCAAAAATATGGGCACCTCAACAGAAAAGTGACATTAATATTTAGTACATCCTCCTTTTGCAAAGATAACAGCCTCTAGTCGCTTCCTGTAGCTTTTAATCAGTTCCTGGATCCTGGATGAAGGTATTTTGGACCATTTCTTTCTACAAAACAATTCAAGTTCAGTTAAGTTTGATGGTCGCCGAACATGGACAGCCCGATCTCAAATGATCTGAAAACAAAGATTGTTCAACATAGTTGTTCAGGGGAAGGATACAAAACGTTGTCTCAGAGATTTAACCTGTCAGTTTCCACTGTGAGGAACATAGTAAGGAAATGGAAGACCACAGGGACAGTTCTTGTTAAGCCCAGAAGTGGCAGGCCAAGAAAAATATCAGAAAGGCAGAGAAGAAGAATGGTGAGAACAGTCAAGGACAATCCACAGACCACCTCCAAAGAGCTGCAGCATCATCTTGCTGCAGATGGTGTCACTGTGCATCGGTCAACTATACAGCGCACTTTGCACAAATAGAAGCTGTATGGGAGAGTGATGAGAAAGAAGCCGTTTCTGCACGTACGCCACAGATAGAGTTGCCTGAGGTATGAAAAAGCACAATTGGACAAGGCAGCTTCATTTTGGAAACAAAAATTGAGTTTGGTTATAAAAAAAAGGCGTTATGCATGGCGTCCAAAAAGAAACAGCATTCCAAGAAAAACACATGCTACCCACTGTAAAATTTGGTGGAGGTTCCATCATGCTTTGGGGCTGTGTGGCCAATGCCGGCATCGGGAATCTTGTTAAAGTTGAGAGTCGCATGGATTCCACTCAGTATCAGCAGATTCTTGAGAATAATGTTCAAGAATCAGTGACGAAGTTGAAGTTACGCCGGGGATGGATATTTCAGCAAGACAATGATCCAAAACACCGCTCCAAATCCTCAGGCATTCATGCAGAGGAACAATTACAATGTTCTGGAATGGCCATCCCAGTCCCCAGACCTGAATATCATTGAACATCTGTGGGATGATTTGAAGCGGGCTGTCCATGCTCGGCGACCATCTAACTTAACTGAACTTGAATTGTTTGTCCAAAATACCTTTATCCAGGAACTGATTAAAAGCTACAGGAAGCGACTAGAGGCTGTTATCTTTGCAAAAGGAGGATCTACTAAATATTAATGTCACTTTTCTGTTGAGGTGCCCATACTTTTGCACCGGTCAAATTTTGGTTTAATGCATATTGCACATTTTCTGTTAGTACAATAAACCTCATTTCAATCCTGAAATATTACCGTGTCCATCAGTTATTAGATATATCAAACTGAAATGGCTGTTGCAAATACCAAAATATTTAGAACTAAAAATGATTAAGATTAATAGGGGTGCCCAAACTTTTTCATAGGACTGTATGTATGGCATATCCTCACCTATCTCTAGCATCCATATTGTGGCCACAGTGAATAGAATAGTAGCCATACACGCGCAGCTCCCGATCTTGTGATTGACTAGAGTGGTCCCCTAAGCACAAATGCACTGGAGAGGTGGTCAGAGGACCTGTATACAGACGAACAGAACTGCCAGCACTGGAAACAGAGGCCCGGAGAGAAGCGAATACAGGTTTGCTATGTTTAAGGTCCCCTTTAAGGGGGAACAGTTAAAGGGGTTATCCAAGAAGTAATAAAGCATACTGATGCCTTCCCTGCTTTGGTTGAATTTTATTACTGAAATATACCCTGGTAACCCACATCCCTATTTATCATCTGTGCAGAACTCTCTTTCGTCTGTCAGTGATATCAGCGACTCACCTCTGCTCAGGCCACGGGACAGTCGTATAGAGTGGAGTGAAATGTGTAACCAAGGTCAAAGCCAGTGGTGTAACTAGGAATGGTGGGGCTCCGTGGCGGAATTTTGACATTCCCCCCCCCCCCCCGACCAACGCCGATCGACAACCCCCCTCCCACATTCCTGCACACAGTATGATGGCCCATAGTGGCCCCTGCACACAGTATTATTCCCCATAATCACTATGGGGTAATACTGTGTGCAGGGGCCACTATGGGGGCATAATACTGTGTGTAGGGGCCACTATTGGGCATAATACTGTGTGCAGGGGCCACTACGGGGTATAATACTGTGTGCAGGGGCCACTATGGGGTATAATACTGTGTGCAGAGGCCACTATGGGGCATAATACTGTGTGCAGGGGCCACTATGGGGCATAATACTGTGTGCAGGGGCCACTACGGGGTATAATATTGTGTGCAGGGGCCACTATGGGGTATAATACTGTGTGCAGAGGCCACTATGGGGCATAATACTGTGTGCAGGGGCCACTATGGGGCATAATACTGTGTGCAGGGGCCACTATGGGGCATAATACTGTGTGCAGGGGCCACTATGGGGCATAGTACTGTGTGCAGGGGCCACTATGGGGCATAGTACTGTGTGCAGGGGCCATTATGGGGCATAATACTGTGTGCAGGGGCCACTATGGGGCATAATACTGTGTGCAGGGGCCACTATGGGGCATAATACTGTGTGCAGGGGCCACTATGGGGCATAATACTGTGTGCAGGGGCCACTATGGGGCATAATACTGTGTGTAGGGGTGACTATGGGGCATAATACTTTGTGCAGGGGACATTATTGGGCATAATACTGTGTGCAGGGGCCACTAAGGGGCATAATACTGTGTGCAGGGGCCATTATGGGGCATAATACTGTGTGCAGGGGCCACTATGGGGCATAATACTGTGTGTAGGGGTGACTATGGGGCATAATACTTTGTGCAGGGGACATTATTGGGCATAATACTGTGTGCAGGGGCCACTATGGGGCATAATACCGTGTGTAGGGGTGACTATGGGGCATAATATCGTGTGTAGGGGTGACTATGGGGCATAATACCGTGTGCAGGGGCCACTACGGGGCATAATACTGTGGGCAGGGGCCACTACAGGGTATAATACTGTGTGCAGGGGCCACTATGGGGTATAATACTGTGTGCAGGGGCCACTATGGGGCATAATACTGTGTGCAGGGGCCACTATGGGGCATAATACTATGTGCAGGGGCCATTATGGGGCATAATACTGTGTGCTAGGGCCACTATGGGGCATAATACCGTGTGTAGGGGTGACTATGGGGCATAATACTGTGTGCAGGGCCCACTATGGGGCATAATACTGTGTGCAGTGGCCACTATGGGGCATAATACTATGTGCAGGGGCCACTACGGGGCATAATACTGTGTGCAGGGGCCACTATGGGGCATAATACTGTGTGCAGGGGCCACTATGGGGCATAATACTGTGTGCAGGGGCCACTATGGGGCATAATACTGTGTGTAGGGGTGACTATGGGGCATAATACTTTGTGCAGGGGACATTATTGGGCATAATACTGTGTGCAGGGGCCACTATGGGGCATAATACCGTGTGTAGGGGTGACTATGGGGCATAATACCGTGTGTAGGGGTGACTATGGGGCATAATACAGTGTGCAGGGGCCACTACGGGGCATAATACTGTGGGCAGGGGCCACTACAGGGTATAATACTGTGTGCAGGGGCCACTATGGGGTATAATACTGTGTGCAGGGGCCACTATGGGGCATAATACTGTGTGCAGGGGCCACTATGGGGCATAATACTATGTGCAGGGGCCATTATGGGGCATAATACTGTGTGCTAGGGCCACTATGGGGCATAATACCGTGTGTAGGGGTGACTATGGGGCATAATACTGTGTGCAGGGCC
The DNA here is from genome assembly GCF_031893055.1 of Leptodactylus fuscus. NCBI lineage: Eukaryota > Metazoa > Chordata > Amphibia > Anura > Leptodactylidae > Leptodactylus > Leptodactylus fuscus. The sequence goes on from NC_134265.1 coordinate 44,984,466, forward strand.
CACTATGGGGCATAATACTGTGTGCAGTGGCCACTATGGGGCATAATACTATGTGCAGGGGCCACTACGGGGCATAATACTGTGTGCAGGGGCCACTATGGGGCATAATACTATGTGCAGGGGCCACTATGGGGCATAATACTGTGTGCAGGGGCCACTATGGGGCATAATACTGTGTGCAGGGGCCACTATGGGGCATAATACTGTGTGGAGGGGCCACTATGGGGCATAATACTGTGTGGAGGGGCCACTATGGGGCATAATACTGTGTGGAGGGGCCACTATGGGGCATAATACTGTGTGCAGGGGCCACTATGGGGCATAATACTATGTGCAGGGGCCACTATGGGGCATAATACTGTGTGCAGGGGCCACTATGGGACATAATACTGTGTGCAGGGGCCACTATGGGGCATAATACTGTGTGTAGGGGTGACTATGGGGCATAATACTGTGTGCAAGCCTTCTGAATAGATCCACATCCTCGTATCCAGTTCTTGCTGGCAGGCCGTAGCTTTTTCATTGCTCTATCCTCAATACCATCCATCTACATTTCCAGACACAACATTATAAATGTAACATAGCAAACACCTACTAAACAAGACAAATGTGTAATTGCCTGTGAGTCAGAATCCTCACAGATGTCAGTAAGAGTATGTAACACACAACACTGGGGAAACAGATGGCGCACCGAATACTTACACTAGAGAGGTCTCCGAAAACTCATGAAGGGCGTATATACAGGATATATATTATGCCACATCATTTACAATACTAAAACTTTTGCTTGTATATTATTGAATTTTCCAGATGAGAAATATAGAGAATAAAGTTTTTAATGTATGTCAAGTATTAAATATACATGTCATCGTAATAATTCTATTAGTATTCATGAATCCATTATTTGTATGATCCATGATTCATTATGACAGTCTAAAGTTTTCTTCAAGGTCATCATTGTACGAAATGTAATTTCTCATAAAATCCAAAAATAATGGCACGACTGGAGTTAAAATGGACCCAACATTTCCCCTTCTAGAATTGGCCATTTAGCTCTCAGACTGCTTTCATCACAGGTGTGTGAAGCCAAATCAGGCCCCGCCCCCAGTGCACTTACAATCTGATTTGCATATCCATATAAAGATGATTATGGCTACAATCTAATACGGCAATGCAGAGATAAAGATGTGGATCCCAACACTATTGGTGTGAGAGGCATTTTGGATCTCATTACGTAAATTTATGGCATTAGCCATGTGAGGAACAGTGCAGCACATGAAGAGTTAAAGGGTCAGCTCTGCTACGTGCAGTTACCTGAGCCGCAGAGAGCACATGACGGAGGGCGAACACAATGAACAGATACATTTAAATACACTCGGCAATAAATTAACCTTTGTTTAATGTCAGACTCACTTTATTGCAGTAGGAAAGACTGGAACGTGGCCAGAGAGCTGATTTACCGTGTGGACAGAAAGCGGCAGGAGAAAGAAAACTTTCCTTCTAGAAGACAAGTCTGTCCTATGTGCTGGCACGTCCCCAGCTTGAGTGTTATATGGACACAAGCAGAGAAAAAAAGTGAATGGAGGAACACGCACTGGGTTGAAGCTGTTGCCCTAATACTAAATCCGTAAAAGGGATCCCATGTCTGCGTATTTAGCAGAGAGACTTTAGGCTAGGGCTACATAGAAACTCTGACTGCAACTCACATTGCACGACCACGCAACAACATTGTAAGTGAATGGGGGTCACATTGGGACCCCGGGGGTCCTGTCCCCGGGATCTCCAGTTGCAAAAAGATAGAGCTTGATTGATTTTTTTATGACTATAATATTCATTTACGGGAATGTAAATGAGTCAATCGGGCTTCCGCAATGGTCACGCTCCCTATCACTAATCTTGCCTTGCTCCTCTCAGTATGGCCCATCTAGGCCTGGTAAGGACTAGAGATGAGCGAGTACTGTTCGGATCAGCCGAACCGAACAGCACGCTCGCATAAAAATGAATGGACGTGGGGGGGGGTTAAGCGCGCCGGCTACGTCCAAGCGGAAGTACCAGGTGCATCCATTCATTTCTATGGAGCGTGCTGTTCGGATCGGCTGATCCAAACAGTACTCGCTCATCTCTAGTAAGGACCCTTGTCCTGTGTTACTCCGCTCAGGGTCTCACATCTGGCTTGTTGACTGGTGGGAAGGGGCAAATTCATTAGGACTTCTTTCAGACATGTTTGCTAGCCCCCCTCATTGGTGATGGTAGCTATACCATTGGTGAAGCAGGGATTTACTTAATTTGGTTGAGTCTATTGTGTTGCTGCCCAGGATCAAACAGGTAATTCCCTATCTCCCCATTGTCATCTTTTTTTATACCCCTACCTCTATTTTCAGCATCACCCTCTACCTTATTTCTTCTTTATGGCTCGTTTCCACATATGGCCCTAAATGAGACAATGCCTTACCACCCTACCCCCATAAACATCATGACACCGAAAGCCATGAGGCCAACTTTGCCTGTTCAGGTCATCACTATTTTCCAGCTCTCACTCTCCTACAATGTTGGACTGTAGGGTCAGACATATATGAACAAGCCGAAAAAATTTGGGGATGACGTATTAGATTCAAATTTTAGCATAGGCATATTCTGAGCTAGGATGGCGCCTGTAAAAACATCGAGCCCGATGTTATATCTTTTAGAAAAAACCAGACAAGACGCTACATCCGAGGTCACTGTTCTTAGCCTCGCTGTTTATTCTGTCATTAGATCTCTTCTTTCTGAAATACTAGTGATGAAGACCTTACAAAAAAGGATTTAAAATTTTTCGGTGATGTGACAGGCATGGCAGAACTCCAAGTACCATCTATTTACCATCTAATCCATGTATTATATTAAACTGGCAAGAATCAGAACACAAGTTAATATTTTACACTGCAACAATGGCGGCAAAGATGAAGCTGCCTATAGGAGGTGCCTGGCAAGGGCTTACTCCCCTCTCCCATTCAGCACACATGTACTGCTTGGTCAAGGGTAGCATTCATGTGTATGGGGGCGGATTGGGTGTGATAGTTTTCAGCTAAGTAAGGGTGCGTTCACATGATGTAAAATGGAGCACAAGCTGGCACGTATACGTGTGTCAGCATTTTGAGCACTCAAAAAGATCCCATTGATTTCAATAGGAGTTACAAGCGTATACACCGCGTTATTTTGCGCCCGTAATTTTGCGGCCGTGTGCCAGGCCTAGCAGATGGCACAGCCCTTATCACCATATCCTGCCTTCTCTGATTCCCTCCACCGGGTTGCGGCAATTGGCAATAGCTGTCTTATGGGAATGGCCAGCATTAGACTGTGTGCCTAGTCAATCTGACATACAGCCACATTACTGTGTTCTTAATATTTATCTCCTGCTTGTGTAACATCTCGTATTCTGAACACATGGTTATCTCCTAAAATGCTGCAGTTAAAACCTGGTTCATGTCTGCATTCGGTATTCTGTTCAGGGAGACCACTTGGGGACCCCCTGAATGGTGTACCGAACGCATTAAAAAGTGGTGAGCAATGAAAGCACACGGACCCCATAGACTATAATGGAGTCTATGTGTTTTCCACGCAGTGTCCGCAAGAATCTTGTGGAGAGAAAATACATGGACCCCATTATAGTCTATGAGGTCCATGTAGTTTCTTTGGTAACCGTTTTTTAAAGGGGCTCTATCACTAGATATACGTGTTATGAGCTAAAGATATACCTGAATAGCCTTTAAAAAGGATATTCAGGTGCTGCTGTTAGATTGATCATGCACGGTGGACATTCTGTGCACCCCTTAGCGTCATAGCTACTGGATGCTTACCGCTCTTCCTTGTGCCTCTAAGCCCCCCTCCTCCTGCTTATTCACCGCCTCCATCGTCAGCAGTTTCTATTGACATAACGTGCGTGCGTAGTAGAGCTTCCTCCGGCACGCTAATGCGCATGTTCCAGTGCTAGCTTGCAATGTTCTCTATGGGAAAATGGCATTGAGCATGCGCAGTAGCGCGCCAAAGGGAGCACTACTGCGCACGCATGTTATTTCAATAGAAACCGCTGACCATGAAGGCGGTGAATAGGCAGGAGGAGGAGGGCTTGGAGGCAGCAGTGGGCGTCCAGAAGCTATGACGCTAAGAGGAGCACGGAACGCCCACCATGCATGATCAAGCTCATTTGCATATCAATTTCCGAGGTAAGAAACAAAAATGGGGGGGGGTCTTTTTACAAACTAACAGCAGCCTATCTATATCTATGATCAGGAGTTGGAACCTCAACACAAGAAGCAGAGGAACAAGAGTTTTGTCCTCTCCAGCTGCCCTCCACACAGGTAATAAATGGGGCGCTGGGGGACTGGGGTGTAGATTAGTTATATAGCTTGACCAGCGCAGGGATTGCATTAGTATACCATTATTTTCCAGGATAATCCAAATGTGAAATAGGCTCCCACTGCCGGTAGCTAGCAAAGTGATATTGATCAAAAACATTTTCTATATGTAACCCCCATTGATGTGGATAGGGGATGGGGCTTCTTAAAGAAAATAGAGGGAAGTCAAACTTCCAATGAGTAAGATAGCTCAACTGTATAAGAAAGAAAGATGGAGGATTAGTGTTGCCAAATCTACTCTAGGATCACACCTACGCTTGGGTTTCAGTTCTTTGGGTCCAAAACCCAATCTGCTTAAAAAGTGGTTACCCGACTATAAAAGGGGTCCAGCAGGTTTCTGTCCGAAAAATGCGGAGAGAAAAGTCCTGCTTGCAGAATGAATTTCGCCTTGTTCCTATGATATCTCTAGCCCTCCCTAGTTTTCCATCCTACTTTCAAGAATTTGGAGGGGACTTATTTTTTGTCACACACTGGGCAGTAGATAGCAGATGGTGAATCAGTAGCAAAACCTATGCTGTCTGAATATAGGAAGTAATAATAGCATTATCCTACACCTTGTAACAACTGAGCATGCAGGTAGCTGTAAATAGTGACACTGTCTGCTATGGGCAAAGAGGAATCATGTGACCTGAAGTCCTTCATATTGCTAAATTTCACCCACAGAAAGCTCTGGCAGCAAGAAAACAACTGCGCTGCTTCTACAATCCCTCTAAAACTAAGATTAAAGGAGAACCTCTCGTAAAAATAATCTCATCCCCCATCCCATTTCAGAACGATCATGAAAGTGTTATACTGTCCCACAGAACCATTTTGCGTAAAAAAAAAATTAAAAAAAAATTATTATGGTTACACATTTTATTCCAAAGATAATCATGTCATAAATGGCTTTGGTTTTATCTTCTCAGAGAAAGTGCTTCTTCCTCCTATCATCTTACCTGTCGTAAAGTATTTGGACTGATAATGCCAAGTAGGTTTTATAATATTTTGCACTTTTCCAGCCTCCGATACTGTGTTTTTAAGGGTTAAAAGGACATTTTATTTCCATTGTTTGATCTGGTTGCTTCTAAACGTTTGATAGAGCTTAGTTGAGGAGACAAGTGAGGTGAGGCAACAAGTTGGAGCAAGTTGGGCTTCCCAATTTTATTTAGACCAGGAGTTAGAAATGGGTGAGCCTTGCAAAATTAGTTTAATTCGTTTTGCCCCAGTTACATTTTGCTCCAAAGTTGTTCAAAACCAGAAATGCTATTATTATACTCGGAGGTCTCCTCCAAGGAGGCGTCATACTCAGCTTCCCTCACTTCTCCTGGTCTCCTTGATGGCATCTGCCATCCTCTTCAAGACATGTTCCAGCCCCTAGGTAACATCAGTAGCCCTGGGCACAATTACAGGCTTTAGGACTCCTCACTTTACCTAGGAGTTTTTTGGTCAGGGTTATGAGGCCGTATCCGCCTCAAAACCCTGCCCAAAAAGGCGGCTCCCATTGAAATCAATGGGAGCCGCTTCAGGTCTTTTTCCGGGAGCCGCTTCTACCGGCTCCCGGAAGCGAGATGCTCATTCTTCAGGGTGAGTCGCCTCGTAATTCGGCCTAAAGACACTCCCTCCTCCGGACTAGGCTCATTCATTGGGCCTAATCCGGAGCAGAGTTCGCCTCAGGATCCGATCTAAAAAATCCTAAGTGAACTTACCTTAAGACGGGCATGACGTTTTTTTATTTTTCTGTACCTCTGCTTATTATACTCTGGGGTCTGAAGAGGTCTAATAATGATTCATGGATTGTCATCTCATGCCCCACAGTGTAATAATGAATCCTGGGTGGCAAAACCCAAAAAAACTCGGAATAACTTTGGAAAATTTATAACAATCATGGTTGGTTATGTATCAGTTCACTCATTCCTACCAGGAACCTTGTAATGGGCTGTCTCCTGTCATTGGGCCCCAAGAAGCTTGCACATAAATAAGGAAAAGGGAGGAAACAAGTATCCACTGCCGATACAGTTAGTGTCGAGGAGAAAGAACTTGGAGTTGCGAGTTGCCCCCTATCTGCCAAACCTTATTTATTTTCGGTTCACAAAGAAAAACCAGATCGGAGACAGGTGAGTATTCTGCAAGGAAATAAAGCAGAAAAGCCAGCAGCATATGTCTGACGTGTTTGTGCAGCCTCACAAAATCCAATTTCTGTGTATTGAGAACAAGCAGACGCAAAGCTTTCAAAGTGCTTTAATCAAATCCCGCACTAACAGGAATCACAAGCCTTTTGTGTTCTATATCTTAAATCTCCTAACAGCATTAACGCTGTTTGCTGATGATAGCGCCTGGAATAAGCTGTAATGCTCCATTTTTCATGACTGGCTGAGAAGAATAGCATGATCTGGGCCTCTTGAATACATATTTGCTTACTTTACAAAAGGGAGCATGGCAAATAATATCCTTGTATTAGCTAAATAAATCCGACAATTTATATGGGAATTTTGAAGTTAATCTCACATACAATTACCAGTTGTGTTCTTTCTATGGTCATCAGGTTTAGGATCCCCATTTGCAAGCCACTAGGTTAAAATTGTGAATATCCAAGATTCTCATGCATCAAATGATCGAAGAAGATCATTCACTCTGGACGGCTCGACTGGGTCATACATTGTACGGTAAACCCATTGATTGAAACAAGAACACTGTAATAATTCATTTAACCTGTGGTGGCGCTGCAGTGATCGAACACACTCATCGCTGGATTTATCAACAGATGTGTAGGGATCACAACAGTAAGACCAAGGGCAGTATGATGTCTAACCTACTTGTATCCATGCCACTCCTCTAAAAGAGTCAATGTAAGTAAAATCTTATTGTAGCTGTCAGGTAAGGCAGAATGTTTATTACAATGAGCACATGAGTTCATGACAGTAATAATAGTCAGAGACAGACTAAGCATGTCTATTAATGGACCCTGTACAGCAGCTATGAGCTATTACACATCTGTACATACTACACATCTGTATATGTTGTGAGAATGTATCATGTTTAATGGAGGCGATGGCAAAAATGTGGTTTCCATAGAAGTGTTTATGAAAACCTTTGTGTAAGCGCACGTGTGTGTATAGTGTGAACATCCAAATTATGGACGGAACATGAAGCTGGACCAGGAACACAGGAATCCTAATTTTGACTATACAATATCTATAGCAGGGGTCTCAAACTCAATTTATCCGGGGGCTGCTGGAGGTAGAATCTGGGTGAGGCTGGACCGCATCAGGTTTTCCACACGCTATGGGCACCACAGCAAAATTAGCTCCACCCACTTTTATGTTGACTCCGCCCATTCTATTAAGTATTAAGTCCCGCTCCTTGTGCCCCAGTTTAAACTGGGGGAAACTAGAGGGGACATGAAACTGGGGCAGCTGGAGGGGGACATTAAACAGTGGGGGTAGTTGGAGGGGGACAATAAATTAGTGCCAGCTGAAGTGGGACATGAAACTGGGGGCAACTAGAGCGGGACAATAAACTCGAGCAGCTAGAAGCAGACATTAAACCATAGGGATAGCTGGACGGTGGCAGCTGGGGGCAGCTAGAGGCAGACAGGTCCCCCTACAGCTACTCCCACGGTTTCTTGCCCCTCCAGTTGTCCCCAGTTTAAGTGCCCCCCTTTATCTACCCCCAGTTTCATCTCCCCCCACTACTCCTCCCCAGTTTCATATCCCCTTAATCTGCCCTATTTTATGTCCCCCCTCCATCTGCCCCCAGTTTCGTGTCCCCCCTTCATCTGCCCCCAGTTTCATGTCCCCCCTTCATCTGCCCCCAGTTTCATGTCCCCCCTCCATCTGCCCCCATTTTCATGCCCCCCTCATCTCTGCCCCCAGTTTCATGTTCCCCTTCCATCAGTGGCCCTAGTGTCATGTCCCCCGCTCCATCTCTGCCTCCAATACAAAGTTCCCCTTCCATCTCTGTCCCTAGGCTACTGAGAGACACACAGACACACACACAGAAACACACACACACACACACAGACAAACACTCTCCACCCTGCATCTCACATACTCCTCCCCTCTCAGTAACTTTAGACGGCACATCCCTTCATCTTCCGGCCAGCACACTAAGACACACCTCCCTAGTAACATAACATCTGATGTCACACACAGGTCCTTCAGTTTACAGTGGTACAAGCTTTCCACCGATCACCCATCGCTTTTATTGCTGCTATAAGAGCGGGGGGGGGGGGGGTGATCAGAAGAAAGTTTGTTAAGTACAGCACTAAAGGGACATGGCAGGACATACAGGGAGCTGCATGGGTCAGGTGCATAAAAGCGGGACTTTCCAGCTAAATGCGGGACGGTTGGGAGCATGTATTGAGGCGGGGGCCGCAAACTATTGTCCCGAGGGCTGCAGTTGTTTGAGACCCCTGATCTATAGTAATGGGTAAAACACGGCATTAGCATTTCCAAGGACTCTTCAACAAGAGGAGTGAGGGTCTTGCTCATAAAATCTTACAGTGTTTGGGGGGAGGGGGTAAAAGTGCTTGTACATTGGTCTAGCCATCTTTTATAAAAACAGGATACTAGAGATAAAGCTGCATAAGGTGCCAACAACCAATACCTGTGTAGTTTACATGCACTTAAAGCGAGTCTGTCAGCAGAGCTTAGCATATCAACCTAGCTCTGAAGATAGATAGGTTAGTGTCACCAGAACCCAGCTCTGCAGATAGATAGGTTTGGGTCACCAGAAACCACTATATCACCCCAACCCTGTAGATAGGTTAGGGTCATCTAAATCTAAATTTTCCCTTGTAAAACAGTGCCCCTGTTTCCAAAATATTGCCATTTTTGTCAATATGCAAATGAGTTTTTTTAAGCAACAAAGGCATTGTTGAAAACCTTTTTTTTTGGAGTCAAACCTATTGATCTGCAAGGCTGGGTTGATATGGCGGGTTCTGGTGACAGACTCCCTTTAAGTGCAGGGAGTGTAAGATTATTGTTAAATAGTCACTAACTTTTCAGACAACTTACAGTAGTCACACAAGCATTCGGCTCTCAGTCATTCAGGGACCCAAAAGATGGAGAGCCTGTCCACCTAAAAAGTAGTTACCTGCAGACCCCATAGACTATAATGTGGTCCACTGGTTTCAGTATAAAATAGTATAAAAATTTATTTATAATATCTATAGTTAACAATAATGTATAATTAGCCTAACACTTGCTAATTCTACAGAAGTTTTCTTTTCAGCAGTCACTTAAATTACATCACGGACAGGATTACAATGGAAGATAACACCACTGACTCATTGTTACACTCACTACTGACAATAGATGATGTCACAGGTTATCACCTCCCCCTCAGAAGCTCAGACATGATGGCCGCCCCTATAATCATGTACAGAAAATAGAATTGAAAAATAAAATCTGAAAATAAAAACAAATTAGAATATGAAATATTTCACTTACTGGTTTAATTAATTAATTACATTTAATTGGTCCCTTAAAATAAAATGAGCTAATTAAAAATCTATGATACGTGAGAGAACATCCCTTGAAATACAGTGAAACGTTTGCACTGCAAAAGCATGAATAACCTCTGCACTACGGTAGCTGAAACCTGTTTATTTTAGTAAACACAGCGAGATGATGGCAACACAGTAAAGCACAGTGTGGTAGTAATACCAAACAAGCCTGCAGACAGAATCCAGCCACAACCTTCAATAACAAGTGCGCTTTATGGAAAACCATTATGTCCTATTGAAATAACACAATAGGGCACAGGTAAGCGTGCGGCGTAAGGTGCTCGGATTATTCACAAGTTCTGTTATTGCAACGTCATGAGGAGCCCAGTGATCATAGAGAGAATATAGAAAATCTGTAGTAACAACATACATAACATACTCTGCTTGCTGCCAAGAATGTCAACTTCTAATATGTATGGAAGTTACCCCTCGTTCACATCAGCGTTTGGATTCCGTCCTGGGGAGTCCACATGGGGATCCCCCCGAATGGAATATTAAATGCAATTGCAAAGCGCTGTGCTGTAAAAGCGCACGGACCCCATAAACTATAATGGGGTCTGTGTGCTTACCGGCAGATGTCCGCAGGTATCATGCAGACAGGAAAGTAGTTCCCAATCTACTTTCCTGTACGCATGATTCGTGTTGGCAGCGTGCGGAAAGCACACAGACCCCATTATAGTCTATGAGGTCCATGCGCTTTTACAGCACAGCACTTGCAATTGCATTTGTATTCTGTGCGGACTCCATGCGGACTCTCCCTGGACGGAATACAAAAGCAGATGTGAACCAACCCTTAGCTGTTCAGTGCACCATGGCCGCACCTGCCTGTGGTCAATGCACATTGGAGACGGTCAAGCTTTATATGACGGGAACCACCACAGCCAAACAGGGTGCACTGTACAGCTCATATGTATATGGATTAAAAGTTGATTTTCTCGGTGGCAAGATGTGACACAAAAAAGTTACACTCACTAAAACATAAACTGCACCCAGAATAGTATGAGTGGTTTAAAGCACATGACTGTTTGCTAACCGGTGGCTGTGAATGGATGGCATGGGCAGCTTGCGGACCATAAAATGGGACAGGAATAGGACCGATTCCATATTTTGCAGCCCGGACTGTCGGTCCGCATACGTGACCATGTAATTCACGGTCATGTGTACAGGTGCATAGAAATAAATGGATCAGTGTGCTATCCAGGAGTCCTGTAAAATGTGATGTTTTTCTGCCCAAAATGCCGTGTTTTTGCAATGTGGGGCCCTGGCATGAAAGTGATTTTGGTGTTGTAAACTCCCTTTATAGTTGACCAGGATTAGACAAACCCAACTGCTTTTTCAGAAATGGCTCCTCTCTTCTTTAAAGGCTGTGTCAGGTATTACAGATTTTTTTACATTACAAAAGGCAGATCAGAGTTAAAACAAGATCTGCCAATGAGAATAGGGCTCTCCAAGTCCCATGTGTGAATGGAGCGATGGCAATGTCAGTAATAAATTCTAAGGGAAAGGAAGTCTATAGGTGGGACTAATCCTCTGAGCGTTGTCTTTCATCACCCTGAATAATTTGAAGAACCTTCACTGCCAATAAATGATTATATACGCCATACACTATATTGTGATAACACAGTACAATGACTCAGTGAGTCCAGTAAGGACTTGCAATAGTGCCAGGCTTAGACTTATCTGCACCTTAGACGCCATCTATCAAATAGACCACGGGCTAAGGGTACTTGTCATTCCAGGGGAAGCTGTCGTGTATACACGGTTTGTGGTCATTATATGACATGTATTCTGCATTATTCGCCTCTACATGCTACATGAGACTAACACTATTATATACTGCACACAGTAAGTACAGGAGAATCTGATTTTTGGGTGATGTTTCTGAGTGACAGAAATTTATAGATCAACGTTTTTAATGCATTATTAATGGTTCTATATAAAAATTAAATACAAAATAAGATCTAAATTTGTCTCAGCAAAATCAATAGCGCAGTCCCATATGACTCCTTTAAAGAGGACCTTTCACCTCCTGGGGCACTATTGGCTTTCCCATTCTGTGCACCTGGTGAAGAGCTATTGGTGCTGGTACTGTAGCTCTTCACTATCAGAAGGACGTTTCTGACAGTCAGTCAGGAACACCCTTCCTCACAGTAGCGTCTATAGCACTGTACTGTGAGATGGGGTGATGACGCTGAGCGGTAAGGAACGCGTTCCCCCCCCAGTACTCATCTATGGACGAGTACTATCAGGAGGAAAGCGTTCCTCGCCGCTCTGACAGTACAGTGCTATAGACACTGCAGTGAGGAAGGATGTTCCTGATAGACTGTCAGAAACGCCCTTCTGACAGTGAAGAGCTACGGTACCAGCACGATAGCTGTTCACCCGGGGTACAGAACGTGAAAGCTGATAGCACACTGAATTCAGCGCACTGTCGGCTTTCTAGCGGTGTATTACATCGCATGTGCCCCAGGAGGTGAAAGGTCCTCTAAGTGCTGTGATCATTGTGCGTTATGTAATGGTGGCAGTCCACATTCACTGACATCTCTGTTCTTCCAGCAGTCTCTCTGTTGAATGATATCCTGACTTCTTCCACCAGCTCAGCAAACCTAGTGTCCCCAAGGTCCTAATGCTAGTTGTGTCGGCTTCACCACACTTCAGTAGCCCCAATCATCTTCATCTCGCATCCATGGTTATAGAACAATTTTGGTTCCTAGCTTGTACTGACTATCTTTATTTGACTGGTGACCATTTACCTAACTCCAAAACTGTACAGACACATTACCCAGATTAACATTATATACATACTCTGTACACGACTGTTACCTGTCCCTTGTCCACGTCCTTGCCTCTAATGTCTTTTAGTGCCACATGCCAGAACCTCTCATCTAAACTCTGGGTCATCTATCAATGAATAGAGACTACTCCAAGAGGTAGACACCTGGTAGTTTCCCTACAATGAAATCCAGATCCCCATTAAAGGGTAAATACCAAGAGATAACTTGCCCTCAGTCAATTCTATTTAGGGCAGACATGGTGCTAGTACTGGGGGACCTTGTGGGCAATGCTGGAGATGTGACCAGGCTGGAAACTGATTTCCAGCAGCAAGACCAATATGATTAACTGTTGTTGTAGGTGTTTTCGGAAAGTGAACATTATGGTGCATGAGGGAATGGTGGCGGACACTCCAGGGACCCCATTGGGTGTTTTGCATGAGACTGCAACTGGTAGCGAGTAGACTGGATCATTTCAGACCAAACTTGTACGGCACAAACTGTAAGTGCTCCTCAGCTGGATCAAAGTGTCATGGCGCTGGCTCACCCCACAGTGATCCCGCGCATGACATTGGCCGCAGGCCAGAAGATGCCTGAGGATGACACAGGTACCCTGGAGAGGTGAGGCAGGGTGAGTATAATGGTTTGTTATTTTTACTCACCTTCCCTGGGCCTCTACTTATTATACTCTGGGGTCTGAAGGTTTTGTGGATAATGAACTCCAAAAGGTATGAGTTTGGGTCAAATCCAAAACTTTTGGAAAGTTTGGGTCAAAGCCAGTTCTATCCAAATTGGCTTACTCATCCCTTCTAGCGAGGCCCATAAGAGTTGGAATATTGCTTAACACACTTCAGGTGGATTAAGGAATACTCTAGAATTTACCGTGTGCCATGTGTAGCGTGTTGATGTGAATCAAGATTGGCACCCTGACAAAGAAGAGCAATGCTATGCCATTTAGAGATGGTGGTTAACTATTGTTAGGATCTTGGGTTGCTAGGTGAGGTCGCATAGACACAAAAGTGCAGTTTCTTTAGTCCAAAACAAAGGTAGAGTTTTATTTTCACTCAAAAATATAGTGCAGCAACAAAAGGCAACAATACAAAAATAAATACCTGCCCGGCTAGGCGCTAACTAAACATAGAATAGGTTACCTCATCTAGAATAACAGAAATCCAAAAGCCAGTAGAATCATTCAGGACACAGCTCCAAAAATATGACCTCTTTCTTTGGCTCTCCAGCTAAGCTCTGCCCAAAATCTTGCTGCTGGAGCTGACCTTTTAAACCTCACTGATGAGGACAATTCACAGCAGTTGACATGCTGCAGAAACATCCACAATGTGTGTACTGGAGGGGTTTGGAATGACAGGTCCCACTACCAACCTACCTGCCATTCCTAAAAATACAGCCCAATAGAAAGAACTTGAAATAACACCCAGCAGACAAAAGTTGTCTGCTGAGAACCAGTCTTTCTGGAGTTTTTCATCTCACCCACCCAAGTAGTCTGGGTGAGATGTACACCCCCTCCATTATCTGACCAGCCATTGACTTACACTATGTGCACCCTAACATGGAAGTACAGCTCTATATATCATGATGGGTGGGAGTCTGCATAGCGATTGGTCTCCAAAAGTATGAGAACATATAAGCTTAGGGACATTGTGTTTCTCACTTGGATCTCTTGGCTGATGCTATGAAATGCTTCCTGCAATTGTCTTATTCACATGTCAGTAATTTGCATAAGCGTCTGCAAGCCAAAGCCGAGAGCAGAGAATACACAGAGATAAGGTGGAATAAGATTTGCATCTGTGTTTTTAGCTTACACACACAGATGCAAAACTCTAACATGTGAATAATGTCTTATGTGATAACAGTCCTTTGTAAGTGTGACAAGCCATAGAGGTGATATATGCTGCAGTTGTGACTATGAGGGGGGCAAATAGGTGCATAGAGGGGTTATTGTTACATTGGCATATTATATATTGTGAATGCTTTGCATTGAACTATACATTTTTTCACATGCTCATGCCACTTTAAAGGGGCTCTATCATTGGACAAAGTCATTTTTAGCTAAGCACATACTTGCATAGCCTTTAGAAAGTCTATTCCACACCTACCTTTTGTATGTAAATCGCCTCAGTAGTTTTTGAATGATTAGCATATGAATAAAAATGGGATCATTCAAAAACTACTGAGGCTATTTACATACAAAAGGTAGGTGTGGAATAACTTTTCTAAAGGCTATGCAAGTATGTGCTTAGCTAAAAACGACTTTTCCTTATGATAGAGCCCTTTTAACTGGTGCAGGTCAGTGCATGGTTAGTTTACTATTGTTTTCTGGAAGACATTTTTGAGGAGGTGCGCTTTTTGGACAGCTTGAGGAAGGAAAGACTCTTCTCATCCAAAAGGCACTGTTTGGTACACCGACCAAGAATCCTAGGACAATAGTGAGTAAGAGGATGGGTTCTTCGATAATGAGCGGTGCTTTCCCCACAAAAGCGTTCTGTTTAGGGGGCTTACATGGGTTTTTGGTGGCAGCCTAGGAGAAGTTGGGCATAACGGCACATTGACTGCAAGGGAGTGTGGTGCAAGACACAGCAAGGCAAATCATATTGGCACTGTTCCAGGACTAGCGTCTGCCTGCCGCCAACTGTTACCCTGGTTTGACATTCAATAACTCTACTTCTTTGATAAGGAAGTTTGTGGGCATCTTCGAGTTAGACTGCATTGCATACCCAACTGTAGAGTTGACTGTCTTACCACAGCTACTCACGTCTACACAATTTGAACACAATTGGGCAAATTTATTAAGTCTGGCCTATCATATGAATAAATGGCTTGACTGGCACATGGGCCAAGAAATTTAGGAAGAGACTGTTCGCTTTTCATAAATCTACTACAAGTCCTGGGACCAAAATGGAAAATCTACGCCATGTAGGATTAGTGTTAATTTTAGTAAATCAGTAAGGCCAAGACATCATTGTCTCGGTCCATCCCAGTCACCAACCACATTCATAGGTGCGCGTTTGACACAAGAAGTCGTTACCAAACCTCAATATTATCCCTCTGCACTAGTTTGCTGGCATAGAGGGGATGATAAATTCCTCCAAAATATTCAGTTTTTTTCTCCATTTGTTCTGGATGCCCATTCCACCAATGCTTATTAACGCTAGCAGATCTGTTATATTCTGGTAAAATACCGTACACTTTGCATTCTGCTATACTGCTGTATATTTTTATGGGTGGATGGAATGCATAAAATTCCTCAGTTATACCAAGGCTGTCCTCTATAACACGGCATACTATTTCAGGGGTAATTGAAAAGGGCCGGATTAAGAATACATAATACCGCAGTAAATTTATTGTGTGTTATTTTACGCTCTATACTTAACCTCTTACAAGCCAGGCAATTTTTTTGGTCTTGAGAGCAAGAAGAATACTTTTAGTTTTTTCACTTTGCAAATCAATGGAAAGACTGAATGGGTTGTATTTTTCTTAGGTAGTTTTTTTTTTGGATACACATACATTATAACATGAAGTAGCACTCCAAAAAAATATATATTTCTCTTACCTCTATTAGAAAGGTACAAAGGTGTAACCGTGTAGTAGAGGTCACCTTCTTACCAGTGTCCGCATTTGTTAATCTCTGCTTTCTGGTCTGTAGCTGTGTCATGTGACCAGCAAAAAGACTTTCCAACTGATACACTGGGGAGAATATTAAGACCGGTGTACACCCGAGGAGGTCTCTGCGAAAGAACTGAAATCTACACTATAAGGCTCCGTTCTCATGGAGTAACACGCCGCTCATTTAGACACGTATACACGTATCAGAGCGTGGCGCTTCAAAACAGAGCCCATTGATTTCAGTGGGTGCCGGCTTATGCGCGTAACACATTGAAATCAATGGGTTACAAAGCCTCCCATTGATTTCAATGTGTAGTGCGTAAGCTGGCACCCAATATATGGGTAATATATGGGTAATAGGTGTATATGTGTCTAAATGAGCGGCACGTTACTCCATGAGAACGGAACCTTAAGGAACAGGCACAAATTTTATTTACAACACAAGCCAGTTGTCTGGTGTCCATGATAGTAAGTTTGTTGGGACAAGGCAACCCGGTCCTAGCCCACCTTGATACCCACCTCTTCCTCCCACTTTTCTCAAAAGTGACAAGCAGGTTGGAAAAATGGACAAAAGTAGGGCATTTTACATGTTGAGCATGTTCATCATAAAGTGGCTATTGCCTAGAAGTTAGGTCTGAAGAAATAATAACTATATAATACAGTTATGCTACATCATTGGGGGGCGGAATTTAATAAGACACCAGAATTATTAGGAGGCACCATGATAGGTCCCACGTGCCAGTCCCTGCCAATTGAGCCCATTCATCCAGGTCTGATCAGAAGAGGAAAACCACGACAGAATCCCGATGCACTGCCGAATATGGCGCCGTAAAATGAAGATGAATTTGTCTTCCTTTTCCACAGTGTGAACCTAGACTAAATACTCATTGCAGATTCCTGTTACGAAACATCTATGGGAATATTCCACCAGACTCCATTTATACTATGCTTCCAGATATACAACATATGAAGGAGAATTCCAGGATTCAGTTTTTTATTCTTGGATTCATAAGAATTTCACCACAAGAAGAAAGAAAACTAACAAACAAACAAAAAAAAAAATAACATTCCCGAATGAAATTAGAGACCATTGAACCATAGATATCCCATATACCTCTATGAAAGCTGTAATATGGCTTTGTGCATATAGTTATAGTACGGCCTTGTTCAATTGGTCTTACTATAGGAGGATGGCAGGCTTTCCACATTCACAGTAATGACCAAAAAAATACAATGCTATATCTGTTCACAGGCTTTGGCCCATATTTACTTATACCGACATAAAACCTTACCATATCATGTGCAGTATTTATCAAATCATTGTAATATGGTACAGCAACTGAGCAGTATGTGGCAGAGACCACCCCTTGTGAAAAACGGTGGAGAACTTTTGTCTACAGAGAGATAGATTTACAAATCTTAAAGGGGTTGTCCATGATAAACCTATAGATCTATATCTATATATATTATATATAGATATACTGTATCTTAGGTCGGGGAAGGTAGAAAAAAAAACAAACAACAAATACAAACAAAAAAAACCAAACATACTCCAGTGTCTCCCAGAGCACGCCATGTGTTTTCCTTTGCTGAGGCCGCCAAACAGCGGTACATCTTGAGACTGTCTAACTTAAGGCCCCACAACACACAACAGTGAAAAATATTACACATCTGGTTTTAGAATAGTGGGATTCAGTGGGTACGTACCTGTCATTTTCTTTTAACGGACAATTAAAAAAATAAGACGTATCCTATCTTTGTCCCTTTTCATGGACAGATCAGTGCGACTCTAAGGATCAGTGTTTAAAGGGATCCTATCAGTCAGGCACAATTTTTTGTAGGTACCAAGTCGGAATAGCCTTAAGAAAGGCTATTCTTTTTTTTTTTTTTTTCTTTTAAATGTAGATTGTGAGCCCACATAGAGCTCACAATGTACATTTTTCCCTATCAGTATGTCTTTTTTGGAATATGGGATGGAAATCCATGCAAACACGGGAAGAACATACAAACTCCTTGCAGATGGTTTTTTTGCCCTTGGTGGGATTTGAACACCAGGACTCCAGTGCTGCAAGGCTGCAGTGCTAACCACTGAGCCACCGTGTGGCCCCTGGCTATTCTTCTCCTACCTTTCGTCATCTTTCCGCACCGCCGTTTGCCTACAATCCCGTTTTTTCTCTGTATGTAAATGAGCTCTCTCGCAGCACTGGGGGCAGGCCCCAGCGCTCAGACAGCACTGGAGTGTCCAAAATGCTCCAAGAGAACTCTCTCAAGCGCCGCCTCCATCTTCGTCAGCAGCGTCCTCTTTAGCCTCTTCTTCCGGCCGTGGCTTGTAACTTCTAGGCCTCGAGCCTTGGGCAGAGCAGACTGCGCATGCCCACAGGCCACGAGAAAATGGCCGCTTACAATACTGTGCAAGATTCTATTTTCTCATGGCCCGTGGGCATGCGCAGTCTGCTGTGCCCAAGGCCCGAGGCCTTAGAAGTTACAAGCCACAGCTGGAAGAAGAGGCTGAAGATGACGCTGCTGAAGAAGAAGAGGCGGCACTGGAAAGAGTTCTCTCGCAGCATTGGGGACGTCCCCAGTGCTGTCTGACCGCTGGGGCCCGCCCCCAGTACTGTGAGAGAGATAATTTACATACTGAGAAAAAACGGGATTGTAGGCGAAGCAGCATTTCCACGGCTCTCTTTTTGTGTGCAGTGTATGGATGGGATTAACCAAAATCTCATTCACTTTGCTGGTACTATAAAACGCTGATTTTTTTTTTGCTGCGTTTCCTTAGGCTAAGGCCCCATGTTGCAGAAAACTAGCAGAAAAAAATGCAGCATTTTAAAGTACCAGCAAAGTGGATGGGATTCTGGCTACTCCCAACCACACAGTGCAGAAAAAAATCCACAGCAATTTCAAAAAACATTGTAGTTTTGCAAATCCCAGCGTGTCCATTATACCTATGGAAATGCTGGCGTTTTCCTCAGCAGTTTTTAGCTGTGGCCTGCTACATGGAGTCTTAACCCCACGCTGTATTTATGACTTTGACTTTTTTAAAATGGCGCAAAAAAGGCACAAATATACTTCAATACATGGTCAGTATAAAAGAACCTGTCACGTCAGACTGTATTAAAAAGGGGCAATTGCGCCATTTTTTAGGAAAAAAGGGACATATCACATATGACGCTAGGTTCACACTAGCGTTCGGGTCTGCATGCAGAAGACGGAAAGCTGTCAGACCGGGTCCAGCCGTGAGCGGTGGTGAGCATTTTATGCTCTCCGCCGCAAAACCGTTTTTTTAAAATTGGACACAGAGTACTGCATGTCCAAGTCTGTGTCCGATTTAAAAAAAACTGTTTAGCAGGGGAGAGCATAAAACACTCACCGGCGCTCACGGCCGGACAGCTTTCTCACCCATTCAAATGAATGGTTATGAAAGAGTCCTGCAGGTTTCCGTCTCCTGCCTCTGTTTTGTGCAGGAAACAGAAACCTGCATAACAGAGACCGGGCGCAGATGTGAACGAGCCCTGACTTATAAAGGCGCATCTACGGCCTGGTTCACATCTGCGTTTGGTATTCTGTTTGGGAAGTCCACATGGGGACCCCCTGAATGGAATACCGAATGCATTGACAAGCGGTGAGCTTATGAAAGCACACGGACCCCATAAACTATAATGGGGTCCATGTGTTTTCCGCGCGGTGTCTGCATAAATGAAGCGGACAGAAAAGTACTTCATGAACTACTTTCCTCTCCGCGTGACTCGTATGGACACCGCACAGAAAATACACGGACCCCATTATAGTCTATGGACTTCCCAAACAGAAAACCGACACAGGTGTGAAACAGGGCTAAAGTAAGTAACACGTGCACAACATTTGACAAGGAGGTGCGCCGACATCACAAATAAGCACCACAGTAACACAAGTCTACAAAGAGGCGCACGTGAAAAATATGGCCGAAAAGGGGCAAATAATAAATAACCCCCGATAAGTAAAGAACTTGCAGGCCACAACGTCTTTTCCAGACTTTTGAAGAAAATGTGTTGGGATAAAGCTTAATAAATAATGTGTTGATAAATAAGCTCCATATCTTTCATATAGCGAGTTGCGTCAATATGCAAACAGGATCAGCATTCAGTGACAATAGTATATAAGATCACTACGCTTGGTTCTATGAGCCACAGTTATACCAAATCTCTATACTGCCCAAAAAAAAAATAAAAAAATAAATAAAAAACAAGATAAATACTATGCAAACGATACCGTAACCAAAAGCAAGAGTAGGGACAAAATGATCCAAAAATCAGCAATCACTAAGAGCAGTCAGCAGATAAAATCCTGCACTGAATCCCGATCACGTAGCCAGCGCACAAAATCCAGATGTCAAACAGTTAAAAAAAAATGTTTAAAATACTTACAGAGAGTCTTTAAGATGCAAGTGGCAGCCGAACAAGTGGGAATCCAAGGATAGCGAGATTATTAACAACTACAAATGCATGCAGAGAGGCAATGACAGGCCCAGGGGACAGCTCGCTGTAGTATTCATGCTCCTACAAGCTGAGTTATAATTTATGATACGCAGCTCAAGGTTCCTCCAATCGGGCAGCCAAACTGCAACTAGTAGAACTGGCTGCAAAGGACTGAAAGGGCAGCACTAGAACAAGAGAGATATCCTCCACGTCCTTAATCTGCTTATCTCAGCCTGTAACCTCTTACTGCCAGGTAGCAGCTCACAGCTCCATTGTTTACTAGTGGGAGGAAGAACAGGTGATTTATTTCTGAAAGGTGCCTGCTCACCTCAGGGCACACGTTCCCTGCACCAGTCCTTGCTCTGCAACCTTACACTGCTGGGAGATTAAAAGACGTTTAAAGGAGAACACTTCTTTGAGAAAACTTTTCACCTAAATATGGATTGCAAAAAATTAGGTGATTTTCGGTTCTATTAATGCGTCTAAGTTATTCTATTAAAAAAGTGATCAGTCACAGAAGTAAGTACAAAGACAAAAATAAGCGGGGTCATGGATGTCCGTGATTATGGATAAGGCCTCATGTTGCGCAAAGGCTGCTAATTTGTTGCAGATTTTGAGGCTAAGCCCTTGTTCACATCTGCGTTTGTAGTCCTTCCAGAGGAGTCCGGATGAGATGGAATACCAAACGTAACCGCAAGCAGTGTGCCAGTGAAAGCCCACAGATCACATAGACTATAATGTGGTCCGTGTGCTTGCCGCCAGATCTCCGCTGGAATCGTGCGGGCAGGAAAGTAGTTCGCAATCTACTTTCCTGTCTGCATGATTTGTGCGGGAAGTGCGCGGTCAGCACACGGACCCCATTATAGTCTATGGGGTCTGTGTACTTTTACTGCACAGCGCTTGCAGTTACATTCGGTATTCCGTTCAGGGGTCTCCATGCGGACTCCCTGAACGGAATACCAAACGCAGATGTGAACGAAGGGTCAGGCCCCACACTGTGGAAACGCAGCTTCTTTTGTTGCAGATTTTCTTGCAGTTTTTTGAGCCAAAGTCAGGAGTGGATTCAGCAGAAGGGAGAAGTATAAGAACTTCCTATATATTTCCCATTCACTCTGTAGCCAGTCTTGGCTTTCGCTCAAAAAACCGCAGCAAAATCTGCAACAAAAGAAGCTGAGTTACCGCAACATGGAGCCTTAGGCTAAGACCCCACTTTGTAGAAACGCAGCTTCTTTTGTTGCAGATTTTGCTGCATTTTTTTTTAAGCCAAACCTAAGACTGGCTACTCAAGGAATGAGAATTATATATGAAGCTCTTATACCTCTACCTTCTGCTCCAATTACTCCTGATTTTGACTAAAAAAAAAACGCAACAAAATCTGCAACAAAAAAACCTGCAGTTCCGCAATGTGGGGCTTGGGCCCCTTCACATGGAGTAAACGCGCATGTATTTTGGCAAAATACACATGTAAAAATAAGACTCCCATTGTCTTAATAACATTTTACACGTGTATTTTGACGTGTATTTTGACGTGTTTTTTTACACGTGTAAAAAAAAATGCCATTGAAGTCAATGGGAGTCTCATTTTTACACGTGTATTTTGCCAAAATACACGCGCGTTTACTCCGTGTGAAGGGGCCCTTTAGACTTATTCTGTAGCAGATTTTTGAGCCAAAGCCTGGAGTGGATTGATCAGAAGATATCTCCCTTTGTAGCCACTACTCGGTTTAGGTCGAAAAACGGTAGCAAAATTTGCAGCTTTCTCATAATGTGGGGCCTCAGCCTATCATGGACGATTGCGTGAATTCACAATCACAATCACAGAAAAAAAAAATATGAACACAAATTTTTTTGACCCACTTTTCCGTTTATAATGGCCGTCCCTTTGGTTGTAATCCATTTTGATGGATGTTAAAAATTGACCCATTGGTCATGAAAATGGAAAAAAAATAGAATATGTTCTATTTTTCAACTATCCATTTTAATGATCTGTTAGGCTCAGGGGGCACTCACACGAATTTCTTACACACGACACTTTAGGCAGCGTTTCGGGGAATACCCCTTTATCAAGTGTATAACCAATACACACGAGTACCCTTATAGGCTGTCAATGAGGAGGCTTCCTGTATGGGCTCCAGAATGTGCAGCTGTGCGTGAAAAAAACACGTAAAAAAACTCCAGGTGGATTTTCTGCCTCCCATTGACTTGCACTGATTTTTTCAGGTGGAAAACGCCTCATGAATAGAGATGAGTGAACAGTGTTCAGAACAGCCGTTCTAAACAGCACGCTCTCATAGAAATGAATGGAAGCGGCCGGCACGCGGGGGGTTAAGCAGCCGTCCACCGGCAAAGCGTACGTGCCAGGTGCTTCCATTCATTTCTATGGGAGCGTGCTGTTCGGATCGGTGTTCGCTCATCTCTACTCATGAATTTTAATGAGCGAATTTTTCTTGACTAAATTCCTGACCAAAAAACTCCGTGTGAACTCAGCCTTAGGTCAGGTTCACACAGGATTTTTCGGTCCGGCACAAAAAAATGGGTAGTTGTGACTTGATGCAGTGCACAGCATCCCGCCGCGGTTTCCAAATGAATGGGCCTAGTCCGGAGGGTGCTGTCGCGAGGCAGACACCGCCGCTGATTCAGCTGCGGAATCTGCCTGAAGAAAGGGCAGCTCATTTCTTTTTTCTGCTAGCAGCAGCATGTATTGTGTCCCGTTACAAAAATAGATCTTATACAGCTCCAGACACTGAAATATAAAAGAGTTCCGGGTGTCAGAATGTGGCAATTCAAAGAATTTTTTTTTCTTCAAAATTTGGAATTTTTGTAACGTTATTAATACATAAAAAAATGATATAAGGCCGGGACCCCATGTGGCCTAAGCCCCTGCAAGGTGGGTGGGAAGGGATTCTACCTTGTCAATTACACCTATGGAAATGCCGGCGGTTTCCCTATAGGTATAAATGAATCTTTCTGTGTAAAGGAATACATTTGACAGCAAAACTTTCACTGTCCAGCACCATCGGGGTTAAAACCTAGAATCTTCAGTTTGCGTATTTAAAAGCTTGTATGCACACGATAAGCCGACATGTTACCAGCGTCCATATTGCTCTTACTCATGTGTCATGCTTTTCCTTTTTAGCGATAAGACTACAATGTAAGATTTTACACATGTTTGCTTTTAACTGCACTTTTTGCCAAATCAGAAGTAAGCAAATTGCTTTCCTCCATTTACTTCGTAAGTTCCATTCATTAGGTCAATATTGTATGTGAGATAGCAAAGAGATGGAAAATATATACAGTACTGTAATACAAGACTAAAAATAGGATATACAGATGTACATTCAGTGAGTCCAAAGCAGCACCACTTATACTTTGCAAGGTCAAGGGTGCAAATCCAATTTGGAAAGCGGCTACTTCCACTGTGTACAAAAAAAATAAAAAATATCTGCACTCCAATAATTTAGTGCAAAAAGTGTATCTTTAATCCATGGTGATGTTTCTGTTCCTGTTAGAACCGAAATGTTTCTTGGATTAAAGATACACTTTCTCCACTAAATGATTGGAGTGTTGCCGTTTTCCATTTTTAAATGTAGGATAGTTTATAAGTCTTACTTGTGTTTGACTTTCCATTCTTTGGGTCTGCTTGGGGTCCCAAAAAACGGAAACCTAATCTGCTTAAAGAAGCGGTGTGAGAAGGTGAAAGGCAAAGTGCTGGAGTCCCGCTATATCAGCCACAGATTCCTGACCTATGTGTTGTCCCGGACGGGTCTGAGATGGGCCTCAGCCCCAGGTGTGGGTCCTGGGCTTGTTACTGGTCCATACATGGCTGCAGATCCTGCACTACAGGACAGATCCTGGGAGAAGAGGAAGTGCCTGGGTCTGTCCTGACACTGAGAACCTTGTGATACAGTATGGTGTTGTTTTGGTTGATATGTGTGGCTGATAGTAAGCCACATGTACAGTTAGTATTGTCTGTTTCGTCAGTGCTCAGACGAGCAGGATTTTGTTTGACGTTATTTTGCCTGAAGAGGCTGTATTTTATTTTGCTCATTTTTGTGCCTGATGTAAAGGTTTATTTATTTTGCTGTTTTTCTTAAATGAACCGCTTTGCTGGAAGATTTGCGTCCCTGTCTCTGACTGGTTGGGTCTGCACCACTGCTTACAACAGTTACCCACGGAAACCCGCGGACCCCATAGACTATACATAGTCTGCCAGGTTTCCTTCCGGTTTCCACCTGAAAAATGGGGAGCATTTTTCAAGCAAATTCAAAGACAGAATCTCCGAACGGAGTTTGAATGTTGGTGTGAATCCAGCATTGCTTTCCTTCATGGCACATTTTATTACTAGACAGTAGTACATTTTCTTTTTGATAATCTGCTTTCATTTATTAATTATAGATTTTATTCTGTTTTCTGTACATGGTTATGGGTGCTGCTATATTGCCGGAGATACTGTACACTGCATTGCAACATATGCTTTATAACAGCCACTGCTGGAAACTGTAGAGTGGAGAGAACATTGGGGGGGGGACTTTACCAAACCCCGCACTCCAGAATTTAGGGGCATTACTATAGTCCGACAGCTCTAATACAACAGGTGAAAATGGGAGAGGAGAGATGGGGCGACCACGGGGTCGGCTTCTGGTTCCAATCACAAGACCTAGTGTCGGAACATACCCTGAACCACCAGGTATTACATCAAACAAAACCCCAGAGGATGTAAGTAAAATAAGGCTCTCTGGACAACCCCAAAAACATCATTAGAATCTGATACCTTTTGTATTTTATAGAACATATTTCCAGGATGTTTGAATTCTAGTAAAAAAAATAATCTGTGGCACGTCTGGTGGGGTTGCCCCCTCCTTCGTCCTTTCTGGGATGGGGTGCAGAGGGTTATCTCACAGGTCACAGACGTTGTCCTAGAGGACGACCCGGCCCCTCTGCTTCTTTCCCTCTTCCCCCGTAAGTTCAGGAAACCGGTTCGCAAACTTCTGGGGTTCATGTTAGTAGCGGCAAGGTCTGTTATTCCGAGATTGTGGAAATCCCAAACTCCCCCCTCACTTCTTGCTTGGCTCAGGGAGTTCCTTCACCTCCGTACGATGGAGGACATGCTGGCCCAGCTTCACCCCGATGACAGGCTTCACCGTCAGACCTGGCTTTTGTGGAACATTTTCTATTACTCTTCAGATTTCCGCGCCCTTTTCCCCTCTGTACCACCGTGATGTCTGTTTTGTCTTGCCTTCTGATGTCTTTACTTGCTTTTCCTCCTCTAGCTTCCCAATGGTCTCTAGTTATGTTTTCGTGTTGCTGACCACAGCTTCTATTGTGTATTAATTTTGAAGTTCTTACTGCTTTATTACAATTACTGTGTTTCCTTGACTTAACTTGCTAAGATTTGCCCTCTTTTTTCCTGCTTTCATTCCCAATGTTTCCCCATGGTTTCCCCGTTCTTCCCCTTCCCCCCTTCCTCCCCTTGTGTAAAATTTATTGAAAAACCTTAATAAACTTTAATGTTAAAAAAAAAATAATAATAATCTTTTTCTAATCTAATACCACTCCTCTGCAGCGTTATCCAAAAACTCAAGTATAATATTGACGTAAGTCTAATAAGGCTGTTAATAAGGACATAGCCTTAAAATTTTCCCAAATTTAACCAATTAGCACTGTCATAAGAAAGTTGCTAAAATTTGATAATCTCGGTCTCCTTCTCTCTGACTCGGCTATTCCTTCCTGTTTCTTTCTCCCCTTACCATATTTGATACTTCTGTGAGATGATAGTCCGTCTTGGGAGACCAAGATGTAATTTCTCTGACAAGATACTGATTACAGTTTCTTACATTTACTTGTACTACTGATTTATTCAGAGTCTGTTGTAGATATGATCAGTTTATGCTCATCCCAGTAGATAGAAGATCACCCACTGCAACAATAGGAAAACTTAGGTAAACTTTTTGACTTTTGCTATGTTTTTGTTACATTAGTAATTTTATGTAAAAAAAAAAAACCAAGTTTGTTGCTTTTTGCAAGTTCAACAAAAACCAATAGAAATATGTGAGTAATATCTCTATTTTACGTGGTTGTCTAGCACAAACACTGCATTAAACACTCAGCATTCTTATTTTTTAGGTTAATCGAAATGCGCCCGTGTTTCATTATTTGTCTCTGTGCTACTTTCATACTACAAAGCCAGATATTGAATTTAAGCAGAGCTTCACAAAGCAGATAATAATCTGTCAAAAGAAATCGCAAAAAGTAAGAACTCGAGGCCAAATGTATCCTCATGAACAGTCCAATGGTCGGAAGCATTTTATATGTAAATGTTTTCAGTGTCCCGGACTCCGAAATGTGGAGACATTTACTACGTGCAGACCATCATTGACTATAAATGGACAAACTCCAGAGACTTTGTGGCCTGGAGCCAAATATCCTAAACACCACATGTTATATACACATTATATTATGTATGCTTGAATTGGGACTAGATATGGAGAAGTAGAAGAAAACCTTTCTAATATAGATACAGATGGGTGTTATAGGGCTGATACATCCAGTAATCATTATTATTATTATTATTATTATTATTATTATTGTTTATGTACAGTATATAGCACTGTTAATTCCATAGTGCTGTACATTATTATATTAATTCCATGGTGCTGTACAGTATTATATTAATCCCATGGTGATGTACAGTATTATATTAATTCCATGGTGCTGTACAGTATTATATTCCATGATGCTGTACATTATTATATTAATTCCATGGTGCTGTACAGTATTATATTAATTCCATGGTGCTGTACCTTATTATATTAATTCAATGGTGCTGTATAGTATTATATTAATTATATGGTGCTGTACATTATTATATTAATCCCATGGTGCTGTACATTATTATATTAATTCCATGGTGCTGTACATTATTATATTAATTCCATGGTGCTGTACAGTATTATATTAATCCCATGGTGATGTACAGTATTATATTAATTCCATGGTGCTGTACAGTATTATATTAATCCCATGGTGCTGTACATTATTATATTAATTCCATGGTGCTGTACATTATTATATTAATTTCCTGGTGCTGTACAGTATTATATTAATTCCATGGTGCTGTACATTATTATATTAATTCAATGGTGCTGTATAGTATTATATTAATTATATGGTGCTGTACATTATTATATTAATTCCATGGTGCTGTACAGTATTATATTAATTCCATGGTGCTGTATAGTATTATATTAATTGTATGGTGCTGTACATTATTATATTAATTCCTTGGTGCTGTACAGTATTATATTCCATGATGCTGTACATTATTATATTAATTCCATGGTGATGTACAGTATTATATTACTTCTATGGTGCTGTACAGTATTATATTAATTCCATGGTGCTGTACATTATTATATTAATTCCATGGTGCTGTATAGTATTATATTAATTATATGGTGCTGTACATTATTATATTAATTCCATGGTGCTGTACAGTATTATATTAATTCCATGGTGCTGTACAGTATTATATTAATTCCATGGTGCTGTACATTATTATATTAATTCCATGGTGCTGTATAGTATTATATTAATTATATGGTGCTGTACATTATTATATTAATTCCATGGTGCTGTACAGTATTATATTAATTCCATGGTGCTGTACAGTATTATATTAATTCCATGGTGCTGTACATAATTATATTAATTCCATGGTGTTGTACATTATTATATTAATTCCATGGTGCTGTACATAATTATATTAATTCCATGGTGTTGTACATTATTATATTAATTCCATGGTGCTGTACATTATTATATTAATTCCATGATGCTGTACAGTATTATATTAATTCCATGGTGCTTTACATCTGAGGGTTTACATACAGTACACAAAATATACAAACAGATATAATACTAACAATGACTGACTTGCACAGTGGGGTAGAGGGCCCTGCCTGCAAGGGATTACAGTCTATGAGGGAAGAGGGATAGAGACAGAAGGTGAGGGGAGAGACTGTACAGATGGCGGTGCGGTGACAGTAGTGTTATTGGAGGATGTAGGCCTTCCTGAATAGGTGAGTCTTCAGGGCCTTCTTGAAGCCTGTGATTGGGGGGATCAGTCTTATGTGTCTTGGTAAGGGGTTGCAGACTATGGGGGATGTATGGTAGAAATCATGGAGTCAGTTGAGTGAAAAGCGGATAAGATCAGAGCGGAGTAGGAGGTCTTTATAGGATCTGAGGTTATGTATGGGCAAGTTGCGGGAGAATGGGTCGAAGATGTATGGAGGAAACAGGTTGTGGATGGATTTATATGTCATGTTTATATGTCGGGGAAGCTGAGGGTGGTCACATATTTCATTTGCAAAGACTACTGTAGCAGAACAGCCATTTAATATTGTGTTGCACTGACTCCATCTTTGCAGAGGTTTTTTGCTTTGGCTACCCAAGGCGGTTTCCAAGGAAGGGACCACTATATGATATCCTTATGTCCTGCAGTCAGAGTACCAGTTATACAGTACACACCACATTTTAAAAGAGGAATATAAACTCATAGTAACTAAAGTTGACATGTAGCCCCGTGAAACTAGTTCTGAAGTAGCTGGAGGAAGAACAGCCTGTACCAAGATAGGTGATGATGAATATGTTGACAACAGCAGGAGATGAATGTGCTGATCTTGTGGGAGACAGTGACCTATCCATCAGTTACAGCGCTGCCGTGGACCACGTGCAGGAAATATGCTGTGACAATCACATTCATTTCAACCAAAGGTCATACAAGGTTTAGTCTTTTATTAATATATAGTATCAAGAAAAATAAATATAAAAATATATAAGATTAGTGTGCACAAGGCTTAGGAATGATCACGCTAATAAACGTTTAACAGCTATCCGCAAGGTCATGAATCGAGGAGTTGTCCCCCATAATAACTGGAACAGGGGTCTTGTAATTATTCCATGCTCTATTTAACCCCTCCTTTAGGCTAAGGCCACATGTAGCAAGCCACAGCCAAAAATTGACTCACGGTGGAAACGCGTTAGAATTTTTTCCATGGCATTTTTCATAGAAAGTCCACAAAGTTTTCCTCTGCGGACTTTCTGCTTCTATTACACCTACACAGAAAACGCCAGGTATAATTGACACGCTTCCATTTACAAAAACACAGCGTTTTTTTAAATCGAAACATTTCTGCTGTGGATTCTTTCTCTCCAAAGTGTGGATGGGATTAGCCAGAATCCCATCCACTTTGCAGGGACTGTGAAACACCACTACATGGGGCCTCGGCCTAAAGAGGTTTTCCAGCTGTAGGTAAACAAAGAAAAAACGTATAATGAAAAGTTCTGAAGGTTTCTAAAAACTTTGGGGCTTATAAACTAAAACTCTATAACATTTAGAAAGTACAAAGTTAGATTAGACATTCTTAAACAGCAGCAGATTTATCAATGTCTAACCTAACTTTACTCTACTTAGGGCCCCTTCACACGGCGTAAGCGCTCGGCTCATTCCGAGCCGTACACGCGAGCGCTTTTAAACACTTCCCATTCACTTCAATGGGAGCGCACGTAAAGCCGGTTTTACGAGCGCTCCTATTGAAGTGAATGGGAAGTGTTTAGAAGCGCTCGCGTGTACGGCTCGGAATGAGACGAGTGCTTACGCCGTGTGAAGGGGCCCTTATTAGTTGCTTTAGTTACTGACCGAATTTTAACACAAAAATTTGGCACATTGTTTTGAAATTGTGGCACAAAATTGTTATTCCTCTTAGAAATATATGAATAAATTGATAACTGGTTGGGGCACACCCCCTTGACAAATGAAATGGCAACACCTAGTTGCCAATGTTTTCATAAATATTCTGGAGGAATAAGGGAATGTTCACATGGAGGAAAAAGGTGGTAGAAAGCTTTCTGCCTTGTGAATATTCCGCACGGCTAGCCGCGACGGGATGGCGATGCAGCATAGGCATTCCATGGCGGCCTCCAGCTCCTGATTAGGCCCGAATGAATGGAACGTGTCTCAAGCCGCGGACGCCGCGGCTTACTCAGCTGCATTATCCGCGGCAAGATAGGTCATGTCAATTCCTTTTCCTGCTAAGTCAATGGGAGCCATTTTTGCAGGCGGATTTTGAGGCAGATTCTGCCTCAAAATCTGCCTGCAAAAAACTCCATGTGAATATATCCTAACTGAGGTACAGTACAAGGCAGATTTTTAAGAATAGATGCTCCAGGTATTTCAAGGAATGTGTTACTAGACATGCCAAGAGCGGTGGGAAATTTCCATTCACTGACAGCAAACGCAGCGGTATAAAAGAATATAACAACCTTATTATACAAAGTGATCAATTATGTAATTTAGCAGCAGATATCAGGCAACTAAAGTTATTTAATCGCAAGAGATCCGAACTTAGTTGCCTTCTGCTGGGTCTTGGCTAAGGGCCCCTGTGCATGAATAGTTATGGGGCCCTTGATTTCTAATATCGTAGCAAAGATAAGCTAATGTTAGGTAACATGTACATGACCGCGTGCTTGTCGCTGGACTGTGATTAAGGGGCACGGACATCACATGGATGACATCCATGTACACACGCCTCCATGGCCCCATTCACTAAGGCTAGTGAGCATAGGCCGCAAAATGAACAGGACTAGGACTGTGAAACTACACGATACATGGGACTGTGAGACTACACGATTGTGTGTATGGGGCTATAGAAATCAATGGATCGGTGTGATAGTGGTGAAAAACACGGCATGAGCATGTGCATGAGGCCTTAAAGGGGTTGTCCCATCACAAGGATCCTATCTATACAGCTTGTTAATGTGAATGTAAGACTTTTCCTAAATACATTGCTTCAGCAAAATTGCTTTGTTTGTCCACTATATTACTTTATTCATTTTTTTTTTTTACACATCCCTTGACTTATCTGGTCATAAGTCAAGTGATGTATCTGCTGCTCTGAGGGGGGAGGGAGGAGGGGCTAAGTGCAGGGAGCGAGCCTGGAGGGGGGATAGTGTACCCTTTGGGGGGGAAGGGGCCGCCAATACAGACCCGGGGACAGTTAGACGCCGGCACAGATGCCTGCAACATCGCTATGCTCCTACCCTGCATGAAGTCAGCAGCTCCTGCCGCTGCCGGCTTCATGCAGGGCAGGAGCATTGCGATGTTGCATGCATCTGTGCCAGCGTCTAACACTCCCCGGCATCCGCCTCTCTATTACAGCAGATGCCGGGTCTGTATTCACATATGCAAAGCCAAGCGGCGAGATGCCGCTGGCCCTGCGTGCACGCTCATAGATGGTGAGACCAGTCTAGCCTTCACAATGCGAATACAGACCCGGCATCCGCTGTAATAGAGGAAGGCGGATGCCGGGTCTGTATTCGCATTGTGAAGGCTAGACTGGTCTATGAGCGTGCACGCAGGGCCAGCGGCATCTCGCCGCTGGCTTTGCATATGTAACCCCGCCCACCAATGACGCAACAAAGCCGGAAGAAAGAAGATTTTACAGCAACGAAGACTGGTGAGTATGCGACGTGGGAATACCCCTTTAAGGTGACCTAGTAGGCCCTGTGCTGTTGTATAGATTGCACCAATGTCCATTGTAGTATCATAATTTGGGATTATCATGTTATCAGCTCCTTTAATACTCCGGTGGGCCCGTCTTGACAGTATATACCATTACCATGTCTCAATATTAGCATTTCTTTGATATATACTGTAAAAGAGATCTCACACTATAAAGCGAGAGCACATAACTACAGCAAACATCCATCACATCGCAGTAAGATAAGCACACAACATCAATTCCCAAGTTGAGCTTTAGCGTGACTCACTATTGGAGATTGCTTCATCAAACAGATATTTTTAGGCAGGCAGACACATTGCTTGAAGTCCTCTGCAGCCTTTCCTCAATCCTGATAAAATTAGATACAAGATAAACTCAAAGGATTCTGTAACTTAATAATTGTAAGACTTGATATTTAGCTCCACGGAAAAGTGCAATTTTCTAATTTTCGATGCCTAATGTGACAGGGGAGGTTTTTACTGCAAGACATTTTATTAAGTGCGGGTTTTGTGGCGGAGTTTATTTAATCCAAGATAAGATGCTGAGAGATTCCATATAGCGGGAGGTATAATCTTCTCTAGTCTGAGGGCCATATTGTACTGTACTACTTCTAGAGGCAAAGAAAAACTCTGATATAATGTATGTTATATACGTAATGCACATTAACCCCTTCCAGCAGAGCACCATAATATTACATTGTGATGTTGATATATCAAGGCTGATCTTTTTCACTTGATCTTGATATTCCCTGCCCCCCTCGGGGTTGCGCCTAACCTTGTCTTAAATTAGAAACCTTCTCCAAGGACTATATACCTACACATAAATCTGGTACATTTCTGCCATAATTTCCACCAGCTTTTTGATAAATCTGATGAGTCCTGCCCCAACACACCTCCTGGGGTGCAAAACTGAAAAAGTCAAAATTTTGGTGCACAAATTTTGAATTTTGAAAAAATTGTGATTTTATTCATGACTTGTACTCAAGTCTTATGGCACACACCTATGATAAATAAGCCCCATCGTTCCTACCATGCAGTGCATCTCATCTGTAGGTGCTGGCTGTATTATACGACTATGATGGATGGGATTAGAGAGGGATAACTGTGGTCCTGGGAGTCCTTACACGCCATGATCCATGTTGACCAATGCATCTAACTGGTAAGACAGAGGAAGGGGCTCTTTCTGTCACCTTGTCACCCATAAGCCCACAACTGCCCTCTGCAAATACTGTATAAGTTGCTGTTTCAACAGGGGGCATAACAAAAGCCCCCAGATTGGGAAGTCTATTGAGCCCTGGGAAACAGGGTCTAGTAGGCTACATGTCAGTGGCAATTGGCAGGAATGATACAGAAGAGTATATGGTTTAAGTCCCATAGGGGGACTAGAAACTAAAGAGAAATAAAAGGGCAAAAAACAAAATCACCTTAGCTATACAATGCAGGTTGAGGTTTGGGGGACTGAATGCAAAGTCTATCCACTGGGCCGCCATCTACTGTACCAGGTGCCATTTATAATACTGATGTCTCCATATGAGACAGAGGATACCTTAGACTCCCTATAGCTACCTCTACATCCCATATAACTATACTCCCTGATGATAGGTAGGGTTCCTAGTTTCCCTGTTTCTAACGCAGGGAGTTAACCATGTACGCACAAACCAATTTACAGGAATAGAACGGAACTCTCACACATTAGGATGTTTTTATGGAATTGACACTTTAGTGGCAATGAAATTGATATTTAGACAATTTCCTAATACCTAACAGGCAGCTAATAGGACCAACAGACAGCAAGCACCCAAGCTACCTACAGTATAATCCAACAGTATTCTTCATCGCACACTCTGAGGTCACACTCTGAGGTCACCCCAGAGCCTGCTGCAAGGCAGAATGGACTTTGTAGCTTGGGCCCCAGGTTGCAACATCAGTACAAGATTCCAGAAAATAGAAGCACTTGCAGGCTAAGGATCAAACTCTATTGTGGGCGACAGAGTAATACACATGCCAAAAACACAGACCAGGAGAGCAGAGACTAGACAAATTGAAAGCAGAGGAATATCAGAAATCCAGACCATGGTCAAGTCCTGAAGGTCACAGATAAAGACAAATCAGCAAGAGAAGTGTAAACCAGAAGAGTAAGACAAAGCAGTAACCCAGGAAATCTTCAGAAGACAGGGAAAGGTACTGGGTATAAGTTTGGAGAACACAGAGCCTAGAAAACAAATGTATTCACAGGCACCTGAGTAAGGTAAGTGTCAGGTTAGAATACCCTGCCTCAACCTCAGCTGGATGCTGGAGTACAGCCCTGAATGGCTCTGCATCTCACACCTCCGACTGGCTGAACAGATCCAGCTAAAGTGTGACATGGCATCCAGTGGCGTAACTAGGAATGGCGGGGCCCCGTGGCGAACTTCTGACATGCCCCCCCCAACCGACACCGAAGACCTCGACCGACCCCCTCCTATGCATTCCTGCGTGTTCTATTATGACCTATAGTGGTCCCTGCACACAGTATTATCCCCCCATAGTGGTCCCTGCACACAGTATTATGCCCCATAGTGGTCCCTACACACAGTATTATGCCCCATAGCGGACCCTGCACAGTATTATGCCCCATAGTGGCCCCTGCACACAGTATTATACCCCATAGTGTCCCCTGCACACAGTATTATACCCCATAGTGGTCCCTGCACACAGTATTATGCCCCATAGCAGACCCTGCACACAGTATTATGCCCCATAGTGGCCCCTGCACACAGTATTATGTCCCTTAGTGGCCCCTGCACACAGTATTACACCCCATAGTGGCCCCTGCACACAGTATTATGCCCCATAGTGGCCCCTGCACACAGTATTACACCCCATAGTGGCCCCTGCACACAGTATTATGCCCCATAGTGGCCCCTGCACACAGTATTATGTCCCTTAGTGGCCCCTGCACACAGTATTATCCCCCATAGTGGCCCCTGCACACAGTATGGTACCCCATAGTGGCCCCTGCACACAGCATTATGTCCCACTGTGGACACCCATAAATCATTATTATACCCTGGGGTCTTTTCAGACCCCAGAGTATAATAATTGGAGACCCAGGGGGAGAAAAACATTAAAAAAAACTCTATTACTCACCTATTTCCCGACTCCTACGCTGTCGGCCTCCGAAGTAGTCCGTCTTCAATTACATCAGACGTCACATGACCCGGGACGCAGGCCGGGGTCATGAGACATCAGACGACTAGGCCAAAGACTGCCTGGATCGTGAAGAGGTAAGTAACAGTGTTTTTTATATTTCTTACCTCTCCCGGTCCGCCGATCATTATACTCGGGGGTCCGAAAAGACCCCCGAGTATAATGATAGCAGCGGTAGCGGCTGTCACCGGGCCCCTAATGTCCCGGGCCCTGTGGCAGCTGCCTCTGCTGCTGCGGCGGTAGTTACGCCACTGATGGCAACCTTAAAGCAACAGCCATGTGGAAAATACAGATGCAGTACAGAATCTTCCCCGGCAACGCAACACAGAAGAGACTGATGACTGCTGGGCGGAGAAGTAGAGGTGCGGATACTTAGATCCCTGACAGATGTGGTAGGCCTGCTCAATGCCCCATGGTATTATATGGCATGCGGAAAACAACAAGCAGGTTCTCTGAAGTACATTCTTTGGACAATGAAGGACACTCTGTCCTTTCCTCTGGATGTGACTTATTTTTCATTACTAGCAATGAAGTGGAGTTGACATGTTTGGGCCTTCTGCCAACTTGAATATATCCACCACCTTTCCTTACTCTTTTTTCCTAGAAACAGATATATTCTACTGTGTATAATTTGCACATTATAATTTTTACATATGGTTTATCAATGCTGTGCCATTCCCAAATTTTAGGTCATTTTTAATGAACATTAGTTTTTAGAGATGAGCGAACAGTGTTCTATCGAACTCATGTTCGATCGGATATTAGGCTGTTCGGCATGTTCGAATCGAATCGAACACCGCGTGGTAAAGTGCGCCATTACTCGATTCCCCTCCCACCTTCCCTGGCGCCTTTTTTGCTCCAATAACAGCGCAGGGTAGGTGGGACAGGAACTACGACACCGGTGACGTTGAGAAAAGTAGGAAAACCCATTGGCTGCCGAAAACATGTGACCTCTAATTTAAAAGAACAGCGCCGCCCAGGTTCGCGTCATTCTGAGCTTGCAATTCACCGAGGACGGAGGTTTCCGTCCAGCTAGCTAGGGCTTAGATTCTGGGTAGGCAGGGACAGGCTAGGATAGGAAGGAGAAGACAACCAACAGCTCTTATAAGAGCTAAATTCCAGGGAGAAGCTTGTCAGTGTAACGTGGCACTGACGGGCTCAATCGCCGCAACCCAGCTTTCCCAGGATCCTGAATGGAATACACTGTCAGTGTATTCCCGTATACCCGATATATACCCCCGATACCCGTTCCAACGGTGTGCCCCCCCACCTTCACCCCAGAAATACCCTGCAAGTCCCCTAGCAATAGAATTGGGGCTATATACACCCACAATTTTTACTACTGGTATACAGTGCCATTGTCTGACTGGGAATTCAAAGAATATATTGGGAATACAAATACCCTCATTTCTTGCTACTGCCATATAGTGCCAGTTTCTGACTGGTAATTCAAAGAATATATTGGGGTTACGTGCACCCACAATTTTTACTACTGGTATACAGTGCCATTGTCTGACTGGGAATTCAAAGAATATATTGGGGTTATAAATACCCTCATTTCTTGCTACTGGTATATAGTGCCATTGTCTGACTGGGAATTCAAAGAATATATTGGGGTTACGTGCACCCACAATTTTTACTACTGGTATACAGTGCCAGTTTCTGACTGGGAATTCAAAGAATATATTGGGGTTACAAATACCCTCATTTCTTGCTACTGCCATATAGTGCCAGTTTCTGACTGGTAATTCAAAGAATATATTGGGGTTACGTGCACCCACAATTTTTACTACTGGTATACAGTGCCATTGTCTGACTGGGAATTCAAAGAATATATTGGGAATACAAATACCCTCATTTCTTGCTACTGCCATATAGTGCCAGTTTCTGACTGGGAATTCAAAGAATATATTGGGGTTACGTGCACCCACAATTTTTACTACTGGTATACAGTGCCATTGTCTGACTGGGAATTCAAAGAATATATTGGGGTTATAAATACCCTCATTTCTTGCTACTGCCATATAGTGCCAGTTTCTGACTGGTAATTCAAAGAATATATTGGGGTTACGTGCACCCACAATTTTTACTACTGGTATACAGTGCCATTGTCTGACTGGGAATTCAAAGAATATATTGGGAATACAAATACCCTCATTTCTTGCTACTGCCATATAGTGCCAGTTTCTGACTGGTAATTCAAAGAATATATTGGGGTTACGTGCACCCACAATTTTTACTACTGGTATACAGTGCCATTGTCTGACTGGGAATTCAAAGAATATATTGGGGTTATAAATACCCTCATTTCTTGCTACTGCCATATAGTGCCAGTTTCTGACTGGGAATTCAAAGAATATATTGGGGTTACGTGCACCCACAATTTTTACTACTGGTATACAGTGCCATTGTCTGACTGGGAATTCAAAGAATATATTGGGGTTATAAATACCCTCATTTCTTGCTACTGCCATATAGTGCCAGTTTCTGACTGGTAATTCAAAGAATATATTGGGGTTACGTGCACCCACAATTTTTACTACTGGTATACAGTGCCATTGTCTGACTGGGAATTCAAAGAATATATTGGGAATACAAATACCCTCATTTCTTGCTACTGCCATATAGTGCCAGTTTCTGACTGGTAATTCAAAGAATATATTGGGGTTACGTGCACCCACAATTTTTACTACTGGTATACAGTGCCATTGTCTGACTGGGAATTCAAAGAATATATTGGGGTTATAAATACCCTCATTTCTTGCTACTGCCATATAGTGCCAGTTTCTGACTGGTAATTCAAAGAATATATTGGGGTTACGTGCACCCACAATTTTTACTACTGGTATACAGTGCCATTGTCTGACTGGGAATTCAAAGAATATATTGGGAATACAAATACCCTCATTTCTTGCTACTGCCATATAGTGCCAGTTTCTGACTGGTAATTCAAAGAATATATTGGGGTTACGTGCACCCACAATTTTTACTACTGGTATACAGTGCCAATTTCTAACTAGGAATTCAAAATGCGCAAGGCTCCCGGAAAGGGACGTGGACGAGGCCGTGGGCGAGGTCGGGGGAATGGTTCTGGGGAGCAAGGTAGCAGTGAAGCCACAGGGCGTCCCGTGCCTACTCCTGTGGGGCAGCAAGCATTGCGCCACTCCACAGTGCCAGGGTTGCTTGCCACATTAACTAAACTGCAGGGTACAAACCTTAGTAGGCCCGAGAACCAGGAACAGGTCTTGCAATGGCTGTCAGAGAACGCTTACAGCACATTGTCCAGCAGCCAGTCAGACTCTGCCTCCTCTCCTCCTATTACCCAACAGTCTTGTCTTCCTTCCTCCCAAAATTCCGAAGCTTTACAGAACAATAACCCAAACTGTCCCTGCTCCCCAGAGCTGTTCTCCGCTCCTTTCATTGTCCCTCAACCTGCCTCTCCACGTCACGATTCCACGAACCTAACAGAGGAGCATCTGTGTCCAGATGCTCAAACACTAGAGTCTCCTCCATCTCCGTTCGATTTGGTGGTGGATGACCAGCAACCCACCCTCATCGACGATGATGTGACGCAGTTGCCGTCAGGGCATCCAGTTGACCGGCGCATTGTGCGGGAGGAGGAGATGAGACAGGAGTTGGAAGAGGAAGTGGTGGATGATGAGGACACTGACCCGACCTGGACAGGGGGGATGTCAAGCGGGGAAAGTAGTGTGGATGTTGAGGCAGGTGCAGCACCAAAAAGGGTAGCTAGAGGCAGAGGCAGAGGTCAGCAGCTTAGGCGAAGCCAGGCCACACCCGGAATCTCCCAAGATGTTCCAGTTCGTACCCAGCCCCGAAAAACTCCCACCTCGAGGGCACGTTTCTCGAAGGTGTGGAGTTTTTTCAAGGAATGCGCCGAGGACAGATATAGTGTTGTCTGCACAATTTGCCTCTCGAAATTGATTAGGGGCTCTGAGAAGAGCAACCTGTCCACCACTTCAATGCGCCGTCATTTGGAATCCAAGCACTGGAATCAGTGGCAGGCAGCAACGGCAGGACAAAGGCCGCCTGCCGTTCACGCCACTGCCTCTGCCACTGCCTCTGCCTCTGCCACTGCCACTGCTGACTGTGCTGGCGATGCACTCCAGAGGACGAGCCAGGACACCACTTCATCTGCCTCCGCCACTTTGTTGACTTCTCCCTCATCCTCCCCTGTTCCTGTCTTATCTCCTTCTCCTGCACCATCAAAGGCACCATCAGGCGCTTCTTTACAACAACCCACCATCTCTCAGACATTGGAGCGGCGGCAGAAATACACTGCTAACCACCCACACGCGCAAGCCTTGAACGCCAACATCGCGAAACTGCTGGCCCAGGAGATGTTGGCGTTCCGGCTTGTTGAAACTCCTGCCTTCCTGGACCTGATGGCAACTGCGGCACCTCGCTATGCCGTCCCTAGCCGTCACTACTTCTCCCGGTGTGCCGTCCCCGCCTTGCACCAGCACGTGTCACTCAACATCAGGCGGGCCCTTAGTTCCGCGCTTTGCACAAAGGTCCACTTGACCACCGACGCGTGGACAAGTGCATGCGGACAGGGACGCTACATTTCACTGACGGCACACTGGGTGAATGTAGTTGAGGCTGGGACTGCTTCCCAAACTGGCCCGGTGTACCTCGTCTCCCCGCCTAACATTCCTGGCAGGGACACGAGAAGAACACCCCCCTCCTCCTCCTCCTCTACCGCCTCCTCCTCCGCCACCGCCTCCTCCTCCGCCACCGCCTCCTCCTCCGCTGTTAGATTGACCCCAGCTACGAGTTGGAAACGTTGCAGCACTGGCGTTGGTAGACGTCAGCAGGCTGTGCTGAAGCTGATCAGCTTGGGGGACAGACAGCACACTGCCTCTGAGGTGAGGGATGCCCTCCTCGATGAGACGGCAATATGGTTTGAGCCGCTGCACCTGGGCCCAGGCATGGTCGTTTGTGATAACGGCCGGAACCTGGTAGCAGCTCTGGAGCTTGCCGGACTCCAACATGTTCCATGCCTGGCCCACGTCTTCAACCTAGTGGTGCAACGTTTCCTAAAGAGCTACCCCAATGTTCCAGAGCTACTGGTGAAAGTGCGGCGCATGTGCGCCCACTTTCGCAAGTCGACAGTAGCCGCTGCTAGCTTAAAATCTCTCCAGCAACGCCTGCATGTGCCACAACACCGGCTTTTGTGCGACGTCCCCACACGCTGGAACTCAACGTTTCAGATGTTGAATAGAGTGGTTGAGCAGCAGAGACCTTTGATGGAATACCAGCTACAAAACCCTAGGGTGCCACAAAGTCAGCTGCCTCAGTTTCACATCCATGAGTGGCCATGGATGAGAGACCTTTGTGACATCCTACGGGTCTTTGAGGAGTCCACAAGGAGGGTGAGCTCTGAGGATGCGATGGTGAGCCTTACAATCCCGCTCTTGTGTGTTCTGAGAGAATCCCTGATTGACATCAGGGATAACTCAGATCACACAGAGGAGTTAGGGATAGCATCCGATCCGTCACAGCTGGAGAGTAGGTCCACACATCTGTCCGCTTCACTGCGTTTAATGGAGGAGGAGGAGGAGGAGGAGGAGGAAGAAGAGTTGTCCAATGATGTGATGGTGATACAGGAGGCTTCCGGGCAACTTCGAATCGTCCCATTGTTGCAGCGCGGATGGGTAGACATGGAGGATGAGGAGGAAATGGAGATTGAACTTTCCGGTGGGGCCAGAGGAGTCATGCCAACTAACACTGTGGCAGACATGGCTGAGTTCATGTTGGGGTGCTTTACAACCGACAAGCGTATTGTCAAAATCATGGAGGACAACCAGTACTGGATCTTTGCTATCCTTGACCCCCGGTATAAAAACAACATCTCGTCTTTTATTCCGGTAGAGGGGAGGGCCAATCGCATCAATGCTTGCCACAGGCAATTGGTGCAGAATATGATGGAGATGTTTCCAGCATGTGACGTTGGCGGCAGGGAGGGCAGTTCCTCCAGTAGGCAACCAAGTTCTCACCGGTCCACACAAACGAGGGGCACACTGTCTAAGGTCTGGGACACCTTGATGGCACCCCCTCGCCAAAGTGCCGCCACGGAGGGTCCTAGTGTCACCAGGCGTGAGAAGTATAGGCGCATGTTGCGGGAATACCTTTCCGACCACAGCCCTGTCCTCTCCGACCCCTCTGCGCCCTACACGTATTGGGTGTCGAAGTTGGACCTGTGGCTTGAACTTGCCCTATATGCCTTGGAGGTGCTGTCCTGTCCTGCCGCCAGCGTCCTATCTGAGAGGGTGTTCAGTGCAGCCGGTGGCATCATCACTGACAAGCGCACCCGTCTGTCAGCTGAGAGTGCCGACCGGCTCACTTTGATAAAAATGAACCACCACTGGGTAGAGCCGTCATTTTTGTGCCCACCTGTGTAAAGCACCCCAACATGAAACTCCATGTCTGTACTCAACCTCTCCAATTCCTCCGCATCCTCATACTCATCCACCATAAGCGTTGCACAATTCTGCTAATACTAGGCTCCCTCCACCCTGATTTCCCCCAACTCTGCTGGTTAGAGGCTCCCTCCACCCTGATTTCCACCAACTCTGCTGGTTAGAGGCTCCCTCCACCATGAATTGGTCCAAACTGGGCTGTTTAGCGGCTCCCTCCACCATGAATTGGTCCAAACTGGGGTTTTTAGGGGCTCCCTCCACCATGAATTTCCCAAAACTTGGCTGTTTAGAGGCTCCCTCCACCATTAATTGGTCCAAACTGGGCTGGTTAGAGGCTCCCTCCACCATGAATTTCCCAAAACTTGGCTGTTTAGAGGCTCCCTCCACCATTAATTGGTCCAAACTGGGCTGGTTAGAGGCTCCCTCCACCA
The DNA here is from genome assembly GCF_031893055.1 of Leptodactylus fuscus. Lineage (NCBI taxonomy): Eukaryota > Metazoa > Chordata > Amphibia > Anura > Leptodactylidae > Leptodactylus > Leptodactylus fuscus. Next base: position 45,026,808 of record NC_134265.1, read on the forward strand.
TGAATTTGCCCAAACTGGGCTGTTTAGAGGCTCCCTCCACCATGAATTTGCCCAAACTGGGCTGGTTAGAGGCTCCCTTCACCATGAATTGGTCCAAACTGGGCTGTTTAGAGGCTCCCTCCACCATGAATTGGTCCAAACTGGGGTTTTTAGGGGCTCCCTCCACCATGAATTTCCCAAAACTTGGCTGTTTAGAGGCTCCCTCCACCATTAATTGGTCCAAACTGGGCTGGTTAGAGGCTCCCTCCACCATGAATTTCCCAAAACTTGGCTGTTTAGAGGCTCCCTCCACCATTAATTGGTCCAAACTGGGCTGGTTAGAGGCTCCCTCCACCATGAATTTGCCCAAACTGGGCTGTTTAGAGGCTCCCTCCACCATGAATTTGCCCAAACTGGGCTGGTTAGAGGCTCCCTCCACCATGAATTGGTCCAAACTGGGGTTTTTAGAGGCTCCCTCCACCATGAATTGGTCCAAACTTGGCTGTTTAGAGGCTCCCTCCACCAATAATTGGTCCAAACTGGGCTGGTTAGAGGCTCCCTCCACCATGAATTGGTCCAAACTGGGTTTTTTAGAGGCTCCCTCCACCATGAATTTGCCCAAACTGGGCTGTTTAGAGGCTCCCTCCACCATGAATTGGTCCAAACTGGGGTTTTTAGGGGCTCCCTCCACCATGAATTTCCCAAAACTTGGCTGTTTAGAGGCTCCCTCCACCATTAATTGGTCCAAACTGGGCTGGTTAGAGGCTCCCTCCACCATGAATTTGCCCAAACTGGGCTGTTTAGAGGCTCCCTCCACCATGAATTGGTCCAAACTGGGCTGTTTAGAGGCTCCCTCCACCATGAATTTGCCCAAACTGGGCTGTTTAGAGGCTCCCTCCACCATGAATTTGCCCAAACTGGGCTGGTTAGAGGCTCCCTCCACCATGAATTTGCCCAAACTGGGCTGGTTAGGGGCTCCCTCCACCATGAATTGGTCCAAACTGGGCTGGTTAGAGGCTCCCTCCACCATTAATTGGTCCAAACTGGGCTGTTTAGAGGCTCCCTCCACCATGAATTTGCCCAAACTGGGCTGGTTAGAGGCTCCCTCCACCATGAATTGGTCCAAACTGGGCTGGTTAGAGGCTCCCTCCACCATGAATTTCCCAAAACTTGGCTGTTTAGAGGCTCCCTCCACCATTAATTGGTCCAAACTGGGCTGGTTAGAGGCTCCCTCCACCATGAATTTGCCCAAACTGGGCTGTTTAGAGGCTCCCTCCACCATGAATTGGTCCAAACTGGGTTTTTTAGAGGCTCCCTCCACCATGAATTGGTCCAAACTGGGCTGTTTAGAGGCTCCCTCCACCATGAATTTGCCCAAACTGGGCTGGTTAGAGGCTCCCTCCACCATGAATTGGTCCAAACTGGGTTTTTTAGAGGCTCCCTCCACCATGAATTTGCCCAAACTGGGCTGCTTAGAGGCTCCCTCCACCATGAATTGGTCCAAACTGGGGTTTTTAGAGGCTCCCTCCACCATGAATTTGCCCAAACTGGGCTGGTTAGAGGCTCCCTCCACCATGAATTGGTCCAAACTGGGTTTTTTAGAGGCTCCCTCCACCATGAATTGGTCCAAACTTGGCTGTTTAGAGGCTCCCTCCACCATTAATTGGTCCAAACTGGGCTGGTTAGAGGCTCCCTCCACCATGAATTGGTCCAAACTGGGTTTTTTAGAAGCTCCCTCCACCATGAATTTGCCCAAACTGGGCTGTTTAGAGGCTCCCTCCACCATGAATTGGTCCAAACTGGGGTTTTTAGGGGCTCCCTCCACCATGAATTTCCCAAAACTTGGCTGTTTAGAGGCTCCCTCCACCATTAATTGGTCCAAACTGGGCTGGTTAGAGGCTCCCTCCACCATGAATTTGCCCAAACTGGGCTGTTTAGAGGCTCCCTCCACCATGAATTGGTCCAAACTGGGTTTTTTAGAGGCTCCCTCCACCATGAATTGGTCCAAACTGGGCTGTTTAGAGGCTCCCTCCACCATGAATTTGCCCAAACTGGGCTGTTTAGAGGCTCCCTCCACCATGAATTGGTCCAAGCTGGGTTTTTTAGAGGCTCCCTCCACCATGAATTTCCCAAAACTTGGCTGTTTAGAGGCTCCCTCCACCATTAATTGGTCCAAACTGGGCTGGTTAGAGGCTCCCTCCACCATGAATTTGCCCAAACTGGGCTGTTTAGAGGCTCCCTCCACCATGAATTGGTCCAAACTGGGTTTTTTAGAGGCTCCCTCCACCATGAATTGGTCCAAACTGGGCTGTTTAGAGGCTCCCTCCACCATGAATTGGTCCAAACTTGGCTGTTTAGAGGCTCCCTCCACCATTAATTGGTCCAAACTGGGCTGGTTAGAGGCTCCCTCCACCATGAATTGGTCCAAACTGGGTTTTTTAGAGGCTCCCTCCACCATGAATTTGCCCAAACTGGGCTGTTTAGAGGCTCCCTCCACCATGAATTGGTCCAAACTGGGGTTTTTAGGGGCTCCCTCCACCATGAATTTCCCAAAACTTGGCTGTTTAGAGGCTCCCTCCACCATTAATTGGTCCAAACTGGGCTGGTTAGAGGCTCCCTCCACCATGAATTTGCCCAAACTGGGCTGTTTAGAGGCTCCCTCCACCATGAATTGGTCCAAACTGGGTTTTTTAGAGGCTCCCTCCACCATGAATTGGTCCAAACTGGGCTGTTTAGAGGCTCCCTCCACCATGAATTTGCCCAAACTGGGCTGTTTAGAGGCGCCCTCCACCATGAATTTCCCAAAACTTGGCTGTTTAGAGGCTCCCTCCACCATTAATTGGTCCAAACTGGGCTGGTTAGAGGCTCCCTCCACCATGAATTTGCCCAAACTGGGCTGGTTAGAGGCTCCCTTCACCATGAATTGGTCCAAACTGGGCTGTTTAGAGGCTCCCTCCACCATGAATTGGTCCAAACTGGGGTTTTTAGGGGCTCCCTCCACCATGAATTTCCCAAAACTTGGCTGTTTAGAGGCTCCCTCCACCATTAATTGGTCCAAACTGGGCTGGTTAGAGGCTCCCTCCACCATGAATTTCCCAAAACTTGGCTGTTTAGAGGCTCCCTCCACCATTAATTGGTCCAAACTGGGCTGGTTAGAGGCTCCCTCCACCATGAATTTGCCCAAACTGGGCTGTTTAGAGGCTCCCTCCACCATGAATTTGCCCAAACTGGGCTGGTTAGAGGCTCCCTCCACCATGAATTGGTCCAAACTGGGGTTTTTAGAGGCTCCCTCCACCATGAATTGGTCCAAATTTGGCTGTTTAGAGGCTCCCTCCACCAATAATTGGTCCAAACTGGGCTGGTTAGAGGCTCCCTCCACCATGAATTGGTCCAAACTGGGTTTTTTAGAGGCTCCCTCCACCATGAATTTGCCCAAACTGGGCTGTTTAGAGGCTCCCTCCACCATGAATTGGTCCAAACTGGGGTTTTTAGGGGCTCCCTCCACCATGAATTTCCCAAAACTTGGCTGTTTAGAGGCTCCCTCCACCATTAATTGGTCCAAACTGGGCTGGTTAGAGGCTCCCTCCACCATGAATTTGCCCAAACTGGGCTGTTTAGAGGCTCCCTCCACCATGAATTGGTCCAAACTGGGCTGTTTAGAGGCTCCCTCCACCATGAATTTGCCCAAACTGGGCTGGTTAGGGGCTCCCTCCACCATGAATTGGTCCAAACTGGGCTGGTTAGAGGCTCCCTCCACCATTAATTGGTCCAAACTGGGCTGTTTAGAGGCTCCCTCCACCATGAATTTGCCCAAACTGGGCTGGTTAGAGGCTCCCTCCACCATGAATTGGTCCAAACTGGGCTGGTTAGAGGCTCCCTCCACCATGAATTTCCCAAAACTTGGCTGTTTAGAGGCTCCCTCCACCATTAATTGGTCCAAACTGGGCTGGTTAGAGGCTCCCTCCACCATGAATTTGCCCAAACTGGGCTGTTTAGAGGCTCCCTCCACCATGAATTGGTCCAAACTGGGTTTTTTAGAGGCTCCCTCCACCATGAATTGGTCCAAACTGGGCTGTTTAGAGGCTCCCTCCACCATGAATTTGCCCAAACTGGGCTGGTTAGAGGCTCCCTCCACCATGAATTGGTCCAAACTGGGTTTTTTAGAGGCTCCCTCCACCATGAATTTGCCCAAACTGGGCTGGTTAGAGGCTCCCTCCACCATGAATTGGTCCAAACTGGGGTTTTTAGAGGCTCCCTCCACCATGAATTTGCCCAAACTGGGCTGGTTAGAGGCTCCCTCCACCATGAATTGGTCCAAACTGGGTTTTTTAGAGGCTCCCTCCACCATGAATTGGTCCAAACTTGGCTGTTTAGAGGCTCCCTCCACCATTAATTGGTCCAAACTGGGCTGGTTAGAGGCTCCCTCCACCATGAATTGGTCCAAACTGGGTTTTTTAGAAGCTCCCTCCACCATGAATTTGCCCAAACTGGGCTGTTTAGAGGCTCCCTCCACCATGAATTGGTCCAAACTGGGGTTTTTAGGGGCTCCCTCCACCATGAATTTCCCAAAACTTGGCTGTTTAGAGGCTCCCTCCACCATTAATTGGTCCAAACTGGGCTGGTTAGAGGCTCCCTCCACCATGAATTTGCCCAAACTGGGCTGTTTAGAGGCTCCCTCCACCATGAATTGGTCCAAACTGGGTTTTTTAGAGGCTCCCTCCACCATGAATTGGTCCAAACTGGGCTGTTTAGAGGCTCCCTCCACCATGAATTTGCCCAAACTGGGCTGTTTAGAGGCTCCCTCCACCATGAATTGGTCCAAGCTGGGTTTTTTAGAGGCTCCCTCCACCATGAATTTCCCAAAACTTGGCTGTTTAGAGGCTCCCTCCACCATTAATTGGTCCAAACTGGGCTGGTTAGAGGCTCCCTCCACCATGAATTTGCCCAAACTGGGCTGTTTAGAGGCTCCCTCCACCATGAATTGGTCCAAACTGGGTTTTTTAGAGGCTCCCTCCACCATGAATTGGTCCAAACTGGGCTGTTTAGAGGCTCCCTCCACCATGAATTTGCCCAAACTGGGCTGTTTAGAGGCTCCCTCCACCATGAATTTGCCCAAATTGGGCTGGTTAGAGGCTCCCTCCACCATGAATTGGTCCAAACTGGGTTTTTTAGAGGCTCCCTCCACCATGAATTTGCCCAAACTGGGCTGGTTAGAGGCTCCCTCCACCATGAATTGGTCCAAACTGGGGGTTTTAGAGGCTCCCTCCACCATGAATTTGCCCAAACTGGGCTGGTTAGAGGCTCCCTCCACCATGAATTGGTCCAAACTGGGTTTTTTAGAGGCTCCCTCCACCATGAATTGGTCCAAACTTGGCTGTTTAGAGGCTCCCTCCACCATTAATTGGTCCAAACTGGGCTGGTTAGAGGCTCCCTCCACCATGAATTGGTCCAAACTGGGTTTTTTAGAGGCTCCCTCCACCATGAATTTGCCCAAACTGGGCTGTTTAGAGGCTCCCTCCACCATGAATTGGTCCAAACTGGGGTTTTTAGGGGCTCCCTCCACCATGAATTTCCCAAAACTTGGCTGTTTAGAGGCTCCCTCCACCATTAATTGGTCCAAACTGGGCTGGTTAGAGGCTCCCTCCACCATGAATTTGCCCAAACTGGGCTGTTTAGAGGCTCCCTCCACCATGAATTGGTCCAAACTGGGTTTTTTAGAGGCTCCCTCCACCATGAATTGGTCCAAACTGGGCTGTTTAGAGGCTCCCTCCACCATGAATTTGCCCAAACTGGGCTGTTTAGAGGCGCCCTCCACCATGAATTTGCCCAAACTGGGCTGGTTAGAGGCTCCCTCCACCATGAATTTGCCCAAACTGGGCTGGTTAGAGGCTCCCTCCACCATGAATTTGCCCAAACTGGGCTGTTTAGAGGCTCCCTCCACCATGAATTGGTCCAAACTGGGGTTTTTAGGGGCTCCCTCCACCATGAATTTCCCAAAACTTGGCTGTTTAGAGGCTCCCTCCACCATTAATTGGTCCAAACTGGGCTGGTTAGAGGCTCCCTCCACCATGAATTTCCCAAAACTTGGCTGTTTAGAGGCTCCCTCCACCATTAATTGGTCCAAACTGGGCTGGTTAGAGGCTCCCTCCACCATGAATTTGCCCAAACTGGGCTGTTTAGAGGCTCCCTCCACCATGAATTGGTCCAAACTGGGTTTTTTAGAGGCTCCCTCCACCATGAATTGGTCCAAACTGGGCTGTTTAGAGGCTCCCTCCACCATGAATTTGCCCAAACTGGGCTGTTTAGAGGCTCCCTCCACCATGAATTTGCCCAAACTGGGCTGGTTAGAGGCTCCCTCCACCATGAATTTGCCCAAACTGGGCTGGTTAGAGGCTCCCTCCACCATGAATTGGTCCAAACTGGGGTTTTTAGAGGCTCCCTCCACCATGAATTTGCCCAAACTGGGGTGTTTAGAGGCTCCCTCCACCATGAATTTGCCCAAACTCTGCTGGTTAGAGGCTCAATCCACCCTGATTTTCAAAACAAATGGTGCCAACCTCAACTTACTACAAGGGCCAAATTCACTGCTGGTGACAAGCTCTCCTCACTGCAAGTGCCAAATACACATGTTTCAAGGTGTTTTCCTACTGTCAGAGAGGTGGTATTGAGTGTGTAAAGTGTGTAGTTGTTAGGCTGTGATGTTGGGGTAATAGAGGGTCTTTGGTGTGTTAGATGCCCCCAGACATGCTTCCCCTGCTGTCCCAGTGTCATTCCAGAGGTGTTGGCATCATTTCCTGGGGTGTCATAGTGGACTTGGTGACCCTCCAGACACGGATTTGGGTTTCCCCCTTAACGAGTATCTGTTCCCCATAGACTATAATGGGGTTCGAAACCCATTCGAACACACGAACATTGAGCGGCTGTTCGAATCGAATTTCGAACCTCGAACATTTTAGTGTTCGCTCATCTCTATTAGTTTTATCTTAGGTTGTAGTTAAAAAATAGCAATATGGGGGGCCACACGGTGGCTCAGTGGTTAGCACTGCAGCCTTGCAGCGCTGGGTCCTGGTGTTCAAATCCCGCCAAGGGAAAAAAAACATCTGCAAGGAGTTTGTATGTTCTCCCCGTGTTTGCATGGATTTCCATCCCATATTCCAAAAAGACACACTGATAGGGGAAAAAAATGTACATTGTGAGCTCTATGTGGAGCTCACAATCTACAAAAAAAAGAAATAGCATTATGAAGCCCTGAGGATAGGAAAAACGTATAATGCCCCATTATTATTTCACTTGTATGGCGGTATTATTTAGAAATTGAAGGACAGCCTGGTGATTCATTGTCGACTTGTAGTATTGGGGTCTTGAGGTTTTATCACGATATGGCAGTATTACAGGGGCTGAAGTTACAAGGAAAATTGCAGTATATGGAGGCCAATTTACTATTTGGCTTGGTCCCAATTTTTTACAAAATCAGCTATAAAAACCACCCAGTTATATGGCCTCCCATTCAGTATAGTAGCACATCAGGCTGCTGTGGTGATTCACCACAAACCACAGATAAAGTGTAATGTGCGAGCCCATCGTTACAGTGTCCTCTCTCCCTAATGACCCCTGGTTTGGCTGCTCTTAATGGTCGTACCTGATTGATGTTCTGGGCACTGCTCAGAGTATTTTTGTTGATTCCAGAAGTCCTGACCTTGCGTAGAACAGTATGATTGTCTGTATAAATGATGAGAAAGTGACTCAGCTGCTATGCCAGATTGAAAAGACTGCAACATTTGTTGAGTTACTTGTCCTTAAGGTTTGTAGGACATTGAACCTATTAGGTTATACTATGTCCGGTGTGCCTATAGAGTAGTATATATGGGCCACTGACTGCCATAAAAGTATGTATGCAGCTATACTGATTAATATGGGGAATCCGATGCATCCTAGCTAAATGTAAGTTAAAAGGACACTCATTTGGCATATATTTGTCCATTGAAGTCTATAGGACTATGGGTGTAATGGTTGGGAAATGTTCTCAGCATATATGATCAGGGTCCATTCATACAGTGGAATCTACTGCAGATTTTGAGGTGGTTAGGGTCATTCGGCTGGACCTAATAAATGGTGGAAAGCCAAGGTAGAGGTGAGTAAGCCGCAGTATTATGGAATTGACCCTCATTCTGGTGGCAATGGTATCTCTCCTCTTTAGCAGTTTGCTATCACTATGTCTTCCCCTGGGGGTCTTCTCCAGTTTGTCCTGACCCGAAAATACCTTTTTGACCTGGGTTTCTCATGTAGTTCTCTTATTCTATCTGTACTAAGATATATATCTTCTTCCCCCACTCTCCTCATAGACTCATGCATCATGGCTATCTTGTCACATTCACAATCTCGGGGAGGCTTCTTCCTCCGACCCCATCATAGACTTCCCAATTGTGAATTCTTTCCTCCATCACACCATGACCCGACTCCACACAGAGGCGCTCTATTAAACTTATGATACCCTCTCCTCTTTGGTGGGAACCTCTTTTACTATTTTGTGACTAGTCCACAGGAGTTATGGGGAAACCCATCACCTAAGAATTCTCAACTAGACCATAATGTTCTCAAGGTATACTCCAAATATGAACAGAGCTTAATCCATCTCTTCCTATCCAAATCAAATCAAATCAAACAAGCCTTATTGGCACGTCCGAATAGATATTTGGCATTGCCAAAGCTAGTAGAGGGGGGGGCAGGAGTTGGATTTAGGTGGGTGAGTGGTGGGTATGAGGGGGTGGGGTGGGTGGTTTGGGGTATAACAGCCTGTGGAGTCTCGTCTTCCTTTTAGTTGGTGACCGCTATATGGGAGGTGGGATGGGGTGGAGTGGTGGTTTGGGGTATAACAATCCGTGGAGTCTCATCTTCCTCTTAATTGGTGACTGCTATATGGGGAGGTGGGGTGGGGTGGGTGTATTGGGATAAATATAACAGTCCGTGGAGTCTCATCTTCCTCTTAGTTGGTGACCGCTGTATGGGGGGGTGGGGTGGGTGATTTGGGGTATAACAGTCCATGGGGTCTCATCTTCCTCTTGTTTGGTGACAGCTGGACACATATTGGGCATCTCCACAATGGCCTCCTCTTCTCCCAGTAGGATGTAGAGTTTCCTCTTCTCGTCTGCAGATATGAAGTCTGGGATGTGGGCAGAGAGTCTTTGGTAGTAGACGGCCCTCACAGCTGAGTATTTGGTGCAGTGTAGCAGGAAGTGGGTCTCGTCTTCTAGGGCCCCCTGGTCACAGTGCTGGCACAGTCTATTCTCCCGTGGCTTGTACGTCTGCCTGTGTCGCCCCGTCTCCATCTCCAGGTTGTGGGTGCTCAGTCTGTACCGGCTCAGGGTCTGTCTGTGTTTGGGGTGGCGTACTCTCTCCAGGTAGGGGGCCATGGTGTAGTCCCTTTGTAGGGATTGGTACACGGTGAGTTTCTTGGAGTTATTTATTTCGTTTCTCCATTTTTCTATGTACCGCTCTCTGTTTGCCTCTGTGGTCGCCTTTATTTCGGCCTTGGTTATCATCTGTTGGTGTTTTTGGTTTGGTGGTTGGCTGTTTGGTTGGTGGGTGTCTGGTTTGCTCAAGTGGCTTAGCCATGCTTGGTGGTGGTAGGAGTCGGGCTTGCTCCCCTGGATGTGTGCCTGGAAAGCTAGCGCCCTTTTCTGTATGGTGAGAGATAGGGGGAGTCTGCCTAGCTCTGCCCTGCAGGCCATGTTGGAGGTGTTGCGATGGACATGGATCAGGTATTTGCAGAACTCCAGGTGGTAGTTCTCTGTTGGGCTGGAATCCCACTTTGACTGGTCTGGGTAGGTGGCTGGGCCCCAAACCTCGCTGCCATAGAGAAGGATTGGGGAGATGACTGCGTAAAATATCTTCAGCCAGACCCTCAACCATATCTTTGGAGACCTATATGCGGTACTTTAAGAGGGAAGCTTTCGCACATATGTTTGATGGCACATTTGCAGGAATATAACCTGGAACTTTCTGTAGAGCAGACAGTATTGTCAAACATTGTTATAAAGAAGAATTATATCATTGTTTCTTAGGAACAGTTTTATGTCCTACTTAGCTATGACTCATATGCAAATAAAAGTAACTACAAGGCACAGACATATGGTGCTCATGAAAATTGTAATGACTGGTTCAGTGTTTTAGCTGGAGCAGTTGTCGTCCTGATGTAAATTTCATTACATGGCAGTTGTCAACAATACAAGATTGGAATTTTTAAATCAACAACAATGAAGAGAAATGTTCCTCTAATTTCCACCATCTGCCATAATCTTGACATACTTTTCTGCCTTGTTTTATGCGGAAATAGTTTATAGTTACTTGTATGCAAATAATACGCACAGTAGCGTGATGTCAAGGCAGTGGTGAACTAAGTAAACCAAAGGCAATGGGCTGTTCCAAAACTAGGGCACTCCATGCTCCCCATCATCACCCTGCCATGTTGTGTCTATTGTCAATATCACCGTGCCATGACTAAACTGACAACTGGGTGTTACCATGCTTACTCAGGGTAACAAATACTTTATGTCTGGTGCCTACTTGTTCTCCAGCACCCAGTGAGAACAGAACCAAATTGTAATGAATTACTAGATGTATAAGATGGATAGATCCTAGATTAATGTATGGTGGAGCTTGCCTTCTCTCTGATGTGTACACTGTCTACCAATAAGTATTTGGACACAACATTTATTCTATCCAATAGTTGGTAGACCCCAGCAGATGCTTCCTTACAGATGGTACTGAGTGACACAATACTCCCGGATGAAACTCCTGGTGTATGTGAGCCATCGGTTGGGTGCGGTTTCTCTGGCCAGCACTCGTCAGTCTCTATCTCCCAGTTTCGGGAGTCTGCCGACTCGGTGCACATTCCGACAATCACCGTTCACCTTCCACTTCGTAATCACATAGGCCCTTGTCAATTTTGGGTAATTCAGTTCGTTTGTTATGTCCCTTAAGGATCGACCATTTCTGTGGTACCCCACAATTATCCCTTTCTCAAAATCGGACAACTCTGCACTTCGTGGCATCTTGCATGCGACTAATGCCAATGCTGTTCCCTACACAATATTTACGGCGGAAGGCACTGCAGATATCTTAATTTGCATGAGTGTCCAAATACTTATTGGAAGACAGTATATAAGGATGTCCAAAATCTTGGGGGGCAAAATGATCAGTCATGTTGACCTTTTACATGACCGATCCTTTTTTTCTAAGAGAAGATAAACTAAGGTGTCTAGTAGTGGCTCATCACCTCTCCCCATTCAGAACACATGCATGCTCGGCTGGGCGAAACGCACATATGTGTGGCAGTTTGGAGGAATAGCCGTTTGTTAAAGAGCACAGGAAACCTTTATAGCCTTTAATAATTGTTTAGATAAAGTGACTATAAAACCCACAAATATTAGGCTCTTCATTGGAGTATGCAAACACCTGTCTTGTTCTAAGGCCATATCTTAATTCCTTACAGCTTTGCTGATAATATCACATGTGTCTAATAAATCACAGTCGTAGTAAAATAAACCGCTATCAGGATCTTCTTGTAAAGAAAACAATAGACTCAGCAAAACCAGCGGATGATTTGAACGTAATTAGTTTTCTCCTTCCTATGACAGCCATTCTCGGTCTCCCTGTGTGGCCCCATAAGCTCCGGTAATATCAGAGGTATTTCATTAATCGTCCCTGTCTCTCTAATCTTTTTATCTCCAGCACTGGGTGGTTCTGCCTTCTGGGAATAAGAACGATAAGAGTCCTTGTATTTAGCGATACACAGACAATCTACTGCTGAGGTCAGCACTTTTACATTAGTGGAAAGAGCCTGGAGAAAAAATACTCTGAAAATTATCTCTCGCTTAGATTATTCTTACTGCTAAAAATAGGATTGCTTGGCGTATAGAGCATTGCAACATGATGGTTTGGTATACAGCCGTCATTAGGCGAAGGCTCTATGTAGCGGGCCGCAGCAAAAAAAAAAAAAAGAGCTGTGGGAAAAACTGCAGCGGGAGCGCATTGCGGTTTTCCTGCTGCGCTTTTCACAGAAAGTCCACAGTGGAAACCTCTGCTTTTTGCTTCCATTATACCTATAGGGAAACCGACGGCATTTCCATAGGTATGATTGACATGGTGCAATTTCCAAAACCAAAACAACGTATCTGCTACGCATGTTTTTATGGAAGGTGTGAATAAGATGTGCTAGACTGATATGTTGTGAATAAAATATAGTTATATGTCCCAATTTTTTTGGAATTGGGGTTGTATCACTTTCTTTTCATTTGTGGTTACCTGGGTTTTAAACCCAGGACATGATATGTGGACAGTAGGCACCCTAATATTCCAACCACAAGCTCCATTTCTCTCAATTGGAGGTTTTTCCTCTTACCAAACTTCAATAGTAGTTATCGTTACATGAATAATATATTGGTATATAGTGATATATCCAGGGGTGTAACCACCGGAGGAGCAGCGGCTGCATTTTTTTTTTTTAATAGGCCGTTACCTGTTGGAGTAACTCCAGCAGGTAACAAGCCCTATTTACTTACCAATGGTGGCTTCCTTGTTGGGGCCACGGCCTTAATTACTGATGCCGGCTCCTGCTCACAGCCTCCACAGAAGGAGAAGCAACAGCAGCCATGAGCAGGAGCCGGCATTAGTAAGTAAGGCCGTAGGCCCAACAAACACTATCATTATACTTGGGAGTCTTTTTGGACCCCCCAATTATAACGATCGGAGACCTAGGGGAGGTGAGGGAACATAAAAAACACTTATTTACCCCTCCTGGTTCCGGGTAGGCTTCAGGCCTACTTGTTTGACGTCCCTGATGTCACATGGGCGGGGCTTGCATCTTTATGTGTCGCGATGCAAACCCCAGCACAAGTGATGTCCCGTATGTCATTGGAGTTGCCCAACATCAGCAGGGACTGCACCAAAACCAGGGAGAGGTAAGCAACAGTGTTTTTGTATGTTTGTATCCTCCCCTGGGTCTCCGAATATTATACTCTGGGGTCTGAAAAGACCCCCAAGTATAATAATTGTTCATGGGTGTCCACAATGGGGCATAATGTGCAGGGGCCACTATAGGAAATAATACTGTGTGCAGGGGCCACTATGGGGCATAATACCGTGTAAAGGGGCCACTATGAGGCATAATACTGTGTGCAGGGGCCACAATGGGGCATAATACTGTGTGCAGGGGCCACTATGGGGCATAATACTGTGTGCAGGGGACACTATGGGGCATAATACTGTGTGCAGGGGCCACTATGGGGCATAGTACTGTGTGCAGGGGCCACTATGGGGCATAATACTGTGTGCAGGGGACACTATGGGGCATAATACTGTGTGCAAGGGCCACTATGAGGCATAATACTGTGTGCAGGGGACACTATGGGACATAATACTGTGTACAGGGGCCACTATGGGACATAATACTGTGTACAGGGGCCACTATGGGACATAATACTGTGTGCAGGGGCCACTATACAGCATAAAACTGAGTACATGAGCCACTATGTGGCATAATAGTGCATTCAGGTATGCGGAGGGGAGGTCAGTCAGTCGGGGTCTTCGGTGGGGGTTGGTCGGAGGGGGCAATTCAAAAGTTTGCTGCAGCCCCGCCATTCCTAGTTACACCACATGATAAATCTATAAAGCATACAATGAACCAACTATACCAATACAGGAAAAATAAAATACAGTACTATAGTAAGGTCAGTCCCCACAAGCAATTATTTTGTGTTATTACACCTTTAAGATTTCATTATGAAACCCCAATGTAATAACATAAACAGGCTGCTAGGTATTAACAGGCTGCACTAATCCGTGTACAATGAAGTTTGCCATGTGCCCTCTGTGCCAAGGATCATCTGTCATCTAAATATTTGTTTCTCCATCTCACCCAAGAGGTAACAATGACTCCTGTGTTATTTAGAAATATTATTAGGTTTTTGCAAAAATGTCATCTATTAATTTGGTGGAGTGAGGGTACAGGCAGAGGAAAATACCTTACATGGAACAGATAGTTCTTATGGTAATTTGAGCCTTTGGGTATTAAAGCCTTGACCTCTCTGCCACCATTGTAGCCACAATATACTGGATTAAGGTTCATAAAATACATTTCAGAAGTATTTATCATTTCTATGTCTTTGTTTTTCTCGTTTTTTTGCAACTCCTGTATGTAAAGAGTGGGCTATAATGATGGGCCCTATGGGCACGGACAGTCTGAGACTCCACCCATACATTAGGCCACACCCACAGGCATGAACGGCTTTAAAATGTTTGTCCTCTTGCACAAATTTCTGTGCAGGGTTTCCTTTGTATTGTATCTTATTTTGTCTAAATCCAAATGTCTATACACTAGTCGTATGTGACGTTACCCTTTAGCAGTCCCCTTTCGCCCAGGGACTATACAGAAAGGCATTCTATTGGATTTATATGAAGGTGTATGGCTACTGTATTATGGCTCTCTACAAGTCAGATATTGCACATAGTGTGCATGAAGTGAAACACTGGGCACATTTATAAATTACTAATATGGACCTACAAGGGTCATATAACATAGTAGGGTTTTTAAAGGGGAACTCTTACTACCTCCAACTCTTTGCTGCTTACAATAGGTGCCACTCCACTGACTCTGACATTGGTGTAGTTGGATTTTTTTCTCTAGGCCCCACCATTCCTGAGCAATCATTTCTGTTAGATTCAATTCAATTATTCTGTCTGTTGTGAGGTGGGCGGTCCCAGACTGACAGTAGTGAGTTTAATTAGCATATTTGGTGCTAATTAGTGATACTGCCCAGGAACAGTGGAGGCTAAATAAAAAAGTCCATCGGCACCAGAATCAGGGGAGTGACACCTATTGAAGGATACAAAGAATTTAAGTTGGTCGAGGACCTCTTTAATTCACTCCATTTTGCACCAATTCAGGTCAGCCCAAATATTCCAAATAGTTTTTTTTTTTTTTTTTTTTATCAAAGCTGAACAAATGGAGTTTTGTCAATGGGCAAACTAAAATGGCCACCTCTTTATACTCTGGGGTCTTTTGAGACCCCAGAATATACTGGGTGGAGGCCCTGGGGAGGTGACAAAAAAAAATAAATCATTCTCACCTTCCCTCATTTGAGCCTCCTTGCGTTGTCTGGCACTCTCCTGTGGTGTCATGCACCCAGGGTCACCATTGAGGCCTGTGATTGGGCCACCAGCGATCACTTGGGCACACAGAGCTTCATGACTTCATGATGCTAGTCGTGTCATGTAACTGCTGGTGGCCCAATCACAGGCCTCAGCAATGATCCCAAGAACATGATGTCACAGGTGAGTGCCAGACGTCACAGAGGAAGTGGAGACAGATAAATGTGTTTTTTATTTATACACCTCCCTTGGGCCTTCACCTATCATACTCTGGAGTCTGACCCCACAGTATAATAATGGCATAAGTAAGACATTATACTGTGGGGGCAGAAGGGGGGCATTATACTGTATGGAGGCATAAGTGGCCATTATACATCTGGAACTACATAAATTGCAGCTGCAGATTTCTCCCACTATTTTCAATCTGTGCAATGCAAAGATTTTGAGTTACAGAAGATGTTCAGCATTTCAGCAGATTGCTGCAGCAAAACTACCCAATTTCAGGTGTTATTTGATTCGGAACCTTTTAGAGGAAAACTTAAGTTATTTCCTTCTGCATCTACACAAGAAAACAGATGACGTCATCTCAAAAGTAATAGAAAAACTTACTGTTTAGTGCTAACGGAGGGGACACAATTTATTTGTTCTCTGTGCAATGTGCAATATTGACAATGCAGGTTCCCTTGACAGAGGCATCAATAAGGCTCCACAATGATTTTAGGAGGGAGCGGTATCACTCAATACTTGAGAACTGTGTGGTGGGCAGACTCAGTAACAGATTGCCTGGCTGCAGGAGAAGAATGGATTTTCTCATTTCTGATCATCAATCAATTCTCTGTGCGGACTTCAATCCAAACACATCATCTATTGTCACTGAAGTTTCCTTTGATCAGCAACGCAACAAATTTGTTGTTGAAATGTTTGTGTGCCTTTAATATGGTTTCATTCCCGTTGGAGAGGTGTATGAAGGGTTACATGACTTGAAAGTAACAAATTCATTATCAATTTTGACCCTTTCTCCTTCGAGGCCCGAATCGTAGGCGTGAGACAAACTTCTAGTCAATTCTGCTTGGCTTTGAAATGTAAGTAAACATAAATCTATTGTGTAAATGAACCTTCCATTACTTTCTATCTACCGGTGAGTTATTAAAGAAATATCTCTGTTTTCTCATATACAATGGGTATCAGAGCCTTATGGTTTTCATGGTCTCGTGAGTGTTTTCTTCTGGGGGATGACAGTCACACGGCTGTTCAGCTCATTAGGCTACGTTCACACAGCGCAGACTTATTGAGAGATTTTTGTAAGACTCCCACACTGACAAGTACAATACAAACCGGGTTTTTAGTACTTCGCTCTTGTCGTTGAGGTGTAACGTGCTGATGGGCAGCCACCAACACTGGCTTGTTACGGCTATATGGCTTCTACCCTTGGGATCTACTCTTGCTGACACCATGCTCATCCCCAGCCAACCCCCTCCGAGCTGCCACCCAGACTCCAACCTCTGGCAGTGAAGAACACACAGGACACTAACCTCCTTGCTTTGGCTTTCTTTATTGTAGAAGATGTTGAGCTAAACTAGATGGAACTCTATGATGAAGTTAGAGATGACAGCTGATATAACAGTGGAACTTTAGGCATAGCTTCACATTATTCCAGGCCATGGTGAACCAACAGTGTACAACCATAGACGTCCACCACCATAGAACCCATCCTCTGGTTCCAAATGTTTTGATGGTGTGTCAGATTGTAGAACAATCCCTACAGCTGAGATTGTTCCACTCCCTAAGCTGACTCCACTCCGCAAGCTTGCCGCTTCTCCAAGATAAAAAATATGCAAATCTATTCTCCAGAATGTAATTAGGAGAACAGTACCTCTGTATGCCACCCTCTAGGGGGCAGCCTCCTTAACATCATGCATGACTCAGTTAACAAGCCTACTATCATGATGCAGATTTAATTGCTAAATTAGTATTTCTATTCCAAAAGGAACAGATTTCCAGCTATGGACAGCGCTGTTTCGGTCTTTTGGACCTCCTCAGCATAGCGCAGGGATACTGATTTGGCAGAGTGAGAGACTATAGACAAAGGGTCAGGAGATAATCGTACACATTAGGGAGAGTGTGTGCCTACATAGATAGTATGGAGACTTACAAGTCATTCCTGCTCCGCTAGGGATTCTGGGTAAAAAATATGCAAATCTATTCTCCAGGATGTAATTAGGAGAACAGTGCCAGGGTGGCATACAGAGTGCACTGTTCTCCTAATTACATCCTGGAGAATAGATTTGCATATTTTTACCCAGAATCCCTAGCGGAGCAGGAATGACTTGTATGTCTCCATACTGCCTATGTAAGCACACACTCTTTCTAATGTGTACGATTATCCACTTCTCCAAGAGTGAACCCTCAATCTGTCCTCTTCTCCTATAAGCCATCCCACACAAAGCACAGGAAGAAGCTCTTAAATCTGGAGCCATTAACATCTTAGAATAACCTGGATGATGCTTGACATATATGGGAGCAACAAAACTTTTCTCGCAGTGCAACTCTAGGTAGTCAGTGTGCGATGCAGTCTCCAGAAAATACCAGAACAACTGAGCACACCATAACCTGCATCATTTAAAGTGGCACGTCTTGGGTAATGAAACACATAATAAAATATATGAAAACAATTCACCGTGCATAATACAACAATGCAATAGTAAACCATCGTGCCTGCCAATCTGCTACACTGAACCTTATTAGCACTGCGCTGCCTAACTCTGCCCATCCTTATGTCCATAGCCAATAGAAAATGGGAAATACACAAAAAAACACTACTTTAGGCTGAGGCCCCACGTTGCGGAAATGTAGCATTTTTTATTGCAGATTTTGCTTTGTTTTTTTTCAGCCAAAGCCAATAATGGTTACAAAAGGAATGGGAAATATCTAGTAAGCTCTTATACTTTTTCCTTCGGCTCAATCCACTCCTGACTTTGGCTCAAAAAACCACAACAAAATCTGCTACAAAAAAAAAAATCTGTGTTTCCGCAACGTGGTGCCTTAGCCTTAAAATTTGCAGCTTGCCTATATGGATTTGTTGCGGATATTTGCCACTAATTTCGCTCTTTACATGGTCAGATAGATATGTGGATTTTTGCTGACTTGTTGTAGATTTTGTGGCAAATCCACAACAGAGAAAAATCTACCATATCTTAAAGGAAATCTATCAGGGCGATTTTGGACACTTAGGGTTAGTTCACACGTTGGGAGTCCCATCGCGGTCACATTTTATGCTCTCCACCGCGAAACCGTTTTTTTTAAATCGGACACAGTGTCGGACATGCAGTACTCTGTGTCCGGTTTTAAAAAAACAGTTTCGTGGCGGAGAGCATAAAACGCTCACCGGCGAACACGGCCGGACCCGGTCTGACAGCTCAGAACGAACTTCGGGCGCTAGTGTGAACCTAGCGTCACTCCGGTGCAGTTCTTCACTGAAGCCAGAGGACGACACCTCAGCATCAGTGCACATGTCCCGTACCTCCTGCCTATGGGTAGTTTAGTGTCTCAAATTGACATGACAAGTTCCCTTTAAATTTTCAATGCAATACAAAACCTAGAAGAAACTCATCACCAGCTCTGACAAATGTGCAATTTCATTCACTTAGACTCTGACAGCAACATCAATGCTGAAAACACTGGCCGCACAGCTGGGTATATAGCTACCAGTTCTTGACTAACAATGTCAGGGAAGACAATATAAATAATACATCTCCAAGGCTTATAAGGAATGTATCGCCAAAAATCGCCTATTTAAACCAAGTTTTCATGTGAAACATTATTTTAAGAATATTTGATAATTTAATTTTTCATTTTCCATATCACTATCTAGATTTTTTAAATAGATTTTTAATATAATAGAAACACTTCTCTTCTGTAGGGATTGTCATTGCATCAGTCATCTCATTTACTTCATAAACAATATAGACAGGATCACAATAGAAGATAACACCTGTAACACATAACACGCATAGTGCCACCTCATTGCATCCGCTACTGACAATAGATGATGTCCTCACTCCCTTCATAGAAAATGACGAGAAAATTCTCCCACAGAACTCAATGAGTAAACTCCAGACTATTGCTACCTATGGCCATAGCAGCAGCGCCGCACCTCCCATGAGGCAACCTGAAGGCGGCGCTATGCCAGGGCCGTTGTGGAAACAGCTTTTTTTTTGTTGCAGATTTTGTAGCATTTTTGTGAGCCAAAGCCAAGAATGGCTACAAAAGGAATGGGAAATGTATAGGAAGTTCTTATACTTCTACCTTCTGCTCAATCCACTCCTGGCTTTGGCTCAAAAAACCTCAGCAAAATCTGCAACAAAAAAAGCTGCGTTTCCACAACGTGGGGCTTCGGCCTTAAGACATTTCTCATCTACGTATTGAAGAAAACAATCTGGATTGTTACTCTTTGCAATGCATAGGGAGGAATCTGGAGCGAATCTGCAGCATTTTATTAAGGGAACATAACAAAAACCGCACAAGGTTTGGCACATTTTGCTGCTGCAGTAATGCAGCAATTTTCCATTATGGAACATCTGCAGCCTATTGAGTTAGTCTTGTGTAGATTTATCCGATAAGTCTAGCTCCGGTGTGTTGTGCTGCATGACGTTCCAGCTACTAATGCTTTGTATACCACTGGCAAGTACAGTAACTCCTCCCTCAGACAAAGACGTCTTCGCTCCAGCCAAGATTTCTTTGATGTAATTCCATTTTTCACTTGACACCAAGGCTATTTAACATAAATTTTACAACCAAGGCAGAGAACATGCCAGGAATCTCAGATTTAATATTCTACTTGGCTGAACATATAGTTCCTTAAAATTCCTTTAAAGGGGTTTTCCGAGATGCTAGCAAATATTAACACATCCATCACCTACCTGGAAAAATCCCAATGGTCCCAATGATTGTCCTTAGCACTCTCATGCCACACATGTCCGCATCACTCCTGAGGATAGTGATTGGTTACAGTAGTCATGTGACTATACAGAATGCCACCGATATGGGGAAATCATCCTCGCCAATTTCCAGGAAGGGGGCATGATGTCATTGGGGAGATTGTACTTTTTAGGATACAGAAAAAGCTCCTGTCACGATCATAGAAAGTGATTTACATAGCCCAGCAGCTCTTTATGACTTATGTGTAAGCATTTGCTATATCTGTGCCTGCGGGCATTACTTTTGGCACGTGGCTATATCACGTTCATGGCATCATGTGGATGATCACCCTCTGCCACCTCTGGGATCCCCTGCCATATGATGGCGGAGTCCTAGAAGTGGCCATGGCGGACAAAATGGCAATGGGTAAAGACAAAAAACCCAGATTCACGTCCCCTTGTTGGACAGGTAAGAAGAAAAAAAAATGTTGAAAAAGTTAAAAATAAGGTATAATCAAATTAAAAAAAGTTTTTAAAAAACCTATTAATTTAAAAGCAAAAAAATCCCTTCACAAACATGTTTAGCATGTGCGTACTATCCAAAAATAGCATTATTTACCAGGCGTCACAAGTCAACGCCTGCGCAGTCGGCTCTGCCAGCGGGCCTCTGGCAGAGCTGAGTGCAAAGGCCAGCGGCCATTTTTTGTGGCCGCTTACGCGAGCATGCGCAGTACACTCTGTACTCCATAGAACTACAGGAGCGTACTGCGTATGCTCGCGTAAGCGGCCACAAAAAACTGGTCGCCAGCATGTGCACTCAGCTCTACCAGCGGCCCAATGACAGAGCCGACTGCGCAGGCGTCGAAGTGCGACCCCAGCCGGAAGAAGGCGAGTGAAGAGGCGGTTGCTTAAGAAGATGGAGGCGTCGCTGGAGAGAGTTCTCTCGCAGCATTGGGGACGCCCCCAGTGCTGCGAGAGAACTCATTTGCATACCGACAAAAACCCGGATTTTAACCGAACAGCGAGGTGGAGACGACTTCTAAAGGTAGGAGAAAAATAGTCTTTCTTAAGGCTATTCCGACATGTGAATGAGAAAAAAAAAAGAGTTTTAATGGTAGAATCACCTTAAAGTACAAAATACCCTGCATCCTTACAGGGCTCATCTTCATTTTTTTCATATTTTGGGGACCTCGGAACCAATTACTATTTTTTCCTGGAGACAATGAATATTGTTACATCCCCTTTCTCGGCGGACCCCGGCCAGGTCTAGTAATACTGACAAGTGAACTAGAGAAAACATGAAATATCACCCTATTGCGATTGCTCCAGTGGGAACGCTACAAAATGTTTAAAATGTTATTACTATTTTATTACATATTAATCCTGATGTCTCAGATTGGAACAGATTACAATAGAAATCAATGAAAAATTAGCGGACTATCATTTTACGCCAATATAATACAGATTTCTGTGCCCCTTGAATGTCCTTAAAAGATCTCTGCAGCCTAGAAGACAGAAACAGACAAGACATCGCCGTATGCTATAGGCAATTGCCAAATGTCAGCTGTTGGACTGAAGATCATATGAGTCAATCCGGGATACTGACATTTGGCATTTCCATATATATCGCACTGCGTTGTGCTCTCTTCCTTATAGACTGAGCAGCAGATGATGCCAGCCCTCTATAATCCACGCTTTACTGCGTAGGAGTCGGAAGTTCTGCATATTATCTTTTTGGGAAGTGTGTTGGAACATGATAAGGAGTTAGTTGTAATAAATGAAGACATTCACCATTAAACTTCCGCCATACAACTTGTTTGTCAAAGTCTTCTCGGTACAAATATAGCAGGGCAGAAACGGTCGGACGTCACAGAGACTGTCACTTGGCACGTTGTGGTTTGCGTAATTTTGCACACGACTCGGTGTAAGTTTGGGTTAATAGATACGTGATGAAATCAGGAAATGTCTTCTGATATTGGCCTTAGGCTATGGACATAAAGAAGGGGTCCATATACTTAGATGTATATGCAGCGACTCATTTGGAGGAAGGTTGGAAGTAGCCGTTGTGATGACGGTGGTAAGAATCTCAACAAGATCTTCAACATTTCCCAGACTAAACCCTGGGCCATGATCAGAACTGCCGGCATCATCTGTGAAGTTAGGACCCCAATTCTCTGCAGTTCTACTGTCTCTTACTGTATTTGCATTTTCAGTATGGGATACTAAAGAAATGGAAAAAAAGGAACTCCTAGCATCATAGATTGCTATAATGCCGGGACTCTGGGTCCTGACTTAAGGTTTAGTCTATATCTCCCCCACCAAATCTGTCCTCTGCCTAAGCCGCCTGTGACTTCCAGCCCATTCATTTCAATGGGGAGCGCTCGTATACTGGCTCCCATTGAAATGAATGGGATCTGCTTTATACGCGCTGATTCTGAATGTGTTTTAACGTTCAGAATCAGTCAGCGTATCCGAAATGTGAATGCACGGAACCTACTACCTGGGTAGAGATGGTACAACCCTCAACTTAGGACAGTTTTTTCCCCCCTCTGGAGGAGTTAGGAAGCGTGAGACTGTCAGCTACATGTCTACCCCAGGGTTCTGCAGTCTGGAGATGAGATATATCTCCGCTTACCTTATGGACATGTGTGCAAAGAAAGGACTGAGGGTAATTGTTAGATGGATCTCACAGAGATGACCATGGCTATAGGCCTGAGGCTGGAGAGGCAGTGGCGACAGTAGCAGTACAAAGGCATTGAACAGTGGTGAACTTTTGACAAGGGGCCCCCCCACAACCGACACCAAAGACCTCGACCGACCCCCTCCTCCGCACTCTATTATGTCCCTTAGTAAGCCCTGCACACAGTATTATGTCCATTAGTGGCCCCTGCACACAGAATTATCCCCAATAGTGGCCCAGCCAGGATAGGCAAGTAAATAGGACCCGTAACAGCCTATTAAAAAAACAACAAAAAAAAAAAAAAAACAACGCAGCGGTAGCGGCTGTCACCAGGCCCCCTAATGGCCAGGGCCCTGTGGCAGCCGCCTCCGCTGCCTCTATGGTAGTTACGCCCCTGGCATTGAATAATAGAGGTCTGAGATTTGTCAGCTCTGCGGTGTCAGACTGGGACATGATATACTTACATCCATGTGGTCATGCCAAAACAGGTCAATCGGAGAATCCTCTGGTCTGAGTTGGCTGCAAAATACAATCTATTAAACATATCAGATTCTTTTGTATATACCCCAGCATATTCTTCAGTAGCCCTAGACATAGATTGTTACAATCCACAAATCATGGCTGTATGAAGTAGTTGTTAAGTCCCACAGTCAGAGGATAAAATAGCTGGAGACCCTACAGCCTGTAGATGCATAATAACCATCAGGTACTATTTTATGGGTACAACGACTGACATTATATGGGAACTGGCACACTGTGAATAGTGATATCCATTCTAAGTGATGGCGGATTGTGATTTCTATGTAACACACCTCAAAGATACACTCAGTAAAAGACTTGTATGATGTGACTATAGGAGACCCATCATACATAATCTCTTTGTGAATTTTCTGCAGCATTTAGTCGCCTTACAGCCTTTACATTCCCATCACTTCACAGCAAGATCTACATTGTACTCAGAATTGCTAGACTTCCCTGCGTTCCTTTGTCTTCTTCCCTTTTTATTATACCATCTCAGCTAGAATTATTACACGCACATCCTATGCATTCTAAATGTCACCTGTAGTCAAATAAACTACGCGTTCTATGGCCCTATAAGGCTGACAACACTGCCCTCTACTGGCAATACACTGGCAATACACGGGATAGAAAATAAACATGGGTAAACTTTTATTAGATTTGGAAAGGAAACATATAGTGGAATTTTTACAAAATTTATTTTACAATTGAAAATTAGGTGTATAGGATTTATGTGTCAATTTAGAGACAATCATTACAATTATTAGAGGTGGGTTCTGAACCGATGTCACCCGAGGTAGAAGGACCGGATATGTAAAGGGGTTTCCCATGAACATAACTATAAAGGCGCATTCATCACTCCCTCTACGCCAGTATCTGGTAGGAGGTTTCTACAGTAGCAAGACAATTGTTAGATGGAAATTGAAATAGAAACGCGGCGATGTGTTATATTGAACAGCGGTACACAGACAGCGTCACAAAAAGTGGAGGCCCGCTCTATAAATACAAGCTTTAATGCACAGATTAGCAAGTCAGTAAAATGTCAAGGTTAAATGCAGCTTTCCCAACAAAGATATTTCCCCCCCACAAAGTTGTACGGAGGAGTTTTCATCTATAAACAAAGTCATTAACGCTCTACTGTGAAATCATCTAATAATCTGAAGAGCCAATGTATTGGACAAAACTGAGGGACAGGAGAACGTCATAGTCAGAGGTGTCACCTGAAGCTCCTTGGCCTTGATGCGATAACTATAATAGGGGCCCTTACCTGCCTTGTGCCATTTGGAATAGTGGTATATTGTATGTGATTTTTGGGGCCCCCTCTGGGTCCAGGACATTATTACAACTGTGACGGGTCATAGTTAGGCTAAGGTTCCACGTTACGGAAATGCAGCTCTCTTTTGTTGAAGTTTTTGTGCCAAAGCCACAAATGACTCAAGAAATGGGAGATACACAGTCCAGTGACATTAATGTGACCACCTGTCAAAATCCAGAATGCCCACCTTTGGCAGAGCGGACCGCTGCGAGACGTGCAGGAAGAGAGGGGATGTTGTGATGATGTCACTGGGATGTTGAGCCATGCCGACTCCAGTGCACGGGGGGGCGGGCATTCAGGCTCCGATGTCATCTTCAGCCACGCCTCCTCTTCCAGCAATGTTCTCGGGTCCCGTCTAACTAGCGAACTGACATTGATAAAAAAAAAAAAATGGCGCCTTTTTTTTTTATCACTGTCAGTTCGTGAGTTAGACGGGACCCGAAGACATCGCTGGAAGAGGAGGCGTGGCTGAAGAGGACGTCGGACCCTGAGTGCCCATTCCCGTGCACGTTCGGTAAGTTGATCATATTCTGTTTTACGGTTTCATTTTAAAACGGGGGGTAGTTTCATATAACTTTACCGGTGCCTGAATAGCCTTTTTAAACTGCTATTCATGCATATATGAGGCTCTATCAGCATGATTTTGCTGATAGAGCCCCTTTAAATAAAAACGTGATTTAAACAGCTAGTTCATTTTGTAGTGACACTTTCCCTTTAAGGCAGAAAGCAAAAAAAAAAAAAAAAAAAAGTATTATTTAATCTCGGGTTAAAATGAAACAAAGAATACATTACACCAGGGGTCTCAAACTCGCGGCCCGCGGGCCGCATGCGGCCCCCCGAACAATTTTGTGCGGCCCGCATAAGCCTAGGGACGCCGGATCCGAGTTGAATACATTGTGAGATGATTATATCCACTAGCCGCTACGTTCCGGCTAGTGGACATATATAGGCGCGATGTGATGACGTCACATATCACATCGCGCCTACAGGTCTATTAGTGAAACTGCAGAGCGCGGCGGGGGAGCGTTGGATGGTAAGTGTTTTTTTGTGTGTTAAACATTGAGGTGGAATGAAGGGGCTCATGACACTGGGGGCAGACGAAGGGAGGGGGGAGAATGGCATGACACTGGGGCAGAGATGGAGGGACATGAATCTGGGGGCAGAGATGGAGGGACATGAATCTGGGGGCAGATGAAGGGTGTATATGTAACTGGGGGAAAGATGGAGGGGGGACACATAGTTTACGGGTGACTGTAGGAGGATTATACAGTGTGGGGGCACATGAAAAATGAATGAGAATGGGTGGAGTCAACATAAAAGTGGGTGGAGCTAAATTTGCCACGGTGCGGCCCGCCGACTGGCTGGGATTTTGCTCTGAGGCCCACATGCTGAGTTGAGTTTGAGACCCCTGCATTACACCCATGTAAGAGAATTTAGTAATTCCTTTATACACGTAAATGATCAGAATCATCGATATATAAAATAAAAAAAAAATAAAAAAAAGCAGAAAGCACACAAGAAATTTTACAATATCCTGTATTTGCTGCTCAGTGGTTACAAAATAGCCTGGCTGTAATGTACAGTATATGATGATCAATAGTTACAGCAGGAAAACCAGAAGTAGTAAAGTCTGTGATGGCGCTCGCACCCAGTTTCGTGAAAGCAGTATTTTCAGTAGTATACATTTAAAAAAACAAACAAACCCGAAACACTACTTTATACATCTCATAAAAGTATACAAATTGTGCATATATGGAGCATGTATCCAAAAAAATAAAAAGTTTTATTCTTATCCAGCACTAAGATAGCCTTTCACTAGCCCCACCAAAACTAGTTCTTTTCATTCTTGAATAGGTTTCTCCCCACCGATTCTAGCAGAGTTGGAATTTTTTCTCTAGCCTCCATTATTCCCGAGCAAACACTGCTGTTAGTATTGGTGTCCAATACGGTAACTAGACCCTCTAATGGCAAGTAGGTGTTCTCAGGCAGGAACCGAGAAGGGGGACATGATTCTGAGTTCTCTCATAAAGTTAAAGTGGTATTCTCATCTCAAGGATCCAATCTGTACTGGTGGCTTATGTAAATTGAAGACTTTTCCGAAATATATTGCTTTAGAAATGCTGCTTTGTTTTCCTGCTATGTGAACTTATTCCTCCTATTGTTTACATGGTTTCCATAACGCAGGACCTGAGTGATAGGACAAGTGAGGTCACTCACTGTTAGTTACACAGCTCTGCTGTGTGTTCTCTCTCTATATAAATATACAGACAACACTGAGTCCATGCTCTATAAGCATGTGCATATTATCTGATCTGCATTTATATTAGATTTCTAGTAATGATAATAAGTATTGTGATACTTTATAGTGTCCTGTTCTGCAAGCTGGTGGAAGGGGATACAGGAAGTGAAAAGAAGAGACAGCAGGAAACGCTGCTGAAACAGGAAGATGGGAAAACCCCTTTAAATCAGAGGCAGGCACATCCCTTTGTCTGCTCCTGCCTGACACTGTCCATCTGACAGTAGAGAGCCTAAACAGAATAACAGGCACCAAAACTGCAATGATGGCTCGGAAAACAGCAAGGGATAGAGAAAAAGAATATCCTTAAAGGATCAGAATAATGAGTTGGTGAAAGTAATGAAAGGTCCTCTTTAATAAAGATAAACCCAGAATAAGAGTATTACGTAAAACTAGACTGGACATATGCACTAGCAGCCCATTAATAATCCATTACACACTTTGGCCATGTAAGCAGAAAAGACAAAGTAAAAGTTACCCTTGGAATGTCGTAGGAAAATTTCTTTATAGGAATATACGGTAATATTGCTAAAAATATTAATGACCTGTCCCAAAGATAGGTCACTAGTATATTGGTAGAGGTCTGGCACAAGTTGGTACATAGAGAATAAAGCAGGAAGCAGACAGCTGTGCTGTCTGTCTAGTGGCAGAACCGAGTCACCGCCGCTTGAGCAACATTCAAACAATAAGAGGTGATCTGCAGTACCAGGTCTGGCCACTACACAGGGAACAGAGCCGTCTGCTTCCTGCTCCATTCTATGTAGCTGCTGAGAACAGCTAACCGATGAGGGCGTCAGGTCACTATTATCATATTGGTGGTGGGTCTATATTTATGCTAGGTCATTAATATTTTCAACCCCTCCAAAATACTTTAATTTCACCTAGTTGGGATGCCATATGTAGACAAACATGTCTAAGACCATCAGTTTATCTTTGGCTATGTTGGTAGGAGATTTTTAATTGTTAACAAGAGATAAAAGATGAACAGAAAGCAAGAGATGAATGGATAGATATGAGATAATAGATTGGATGGATGGATAGATATGAGATAATAGATAGATAGAGATATGAGATAATAGATAGATATGAGATGATAGATAGATAGAGATTTTTTTATTTTCTGCATGTTCTATGCTTAGTGTTTCATAAAGTAAAATTCCATTAACTCAGAATGAACAAGACCTGATTATCAAATAATCATAGGAAAGTATATACAACTTGTAGAAGAATAGAGAACATTCTGGAAATAAAAAATAACCTGACGGATTACGAATCGGCATTCGTCCTGTGCTTTGACAGCAGAATGTTGTCTGGCTCGGTTTAGCCAATATTAACGAACAAGTGGAGCTTCACCTCATTACTTTATTACAATCAGATTATTCATATAAAAAAATTAATATTGACACTTAACATATAAAAAAAATTACTTATTAAAAAATATGATTACCCATGACACTAAACTCATCATAGGTAATGACACAAACATCTGAACATACAATATATATATATATATATATATATATATATATATATATATATATATATATATATACAGTGCTACGTTATTTTTCAGTCATCCAGTGTATTGAAGAAATTCAAGTATGTACATGATTTATAGAAGAACAAAAAAGTCGTATTCAAGTAGTTTTGGAGATGTTCCCCAAGAATGATCTCAATGTTATATATTCAGTAGTCACTTAAAATCCACAGTCGGAAAGGGGAAAAGTCTTGAAATGTTAACAACTGACCTATTATAATAAAATACTGATAAGTGGTCATCGTGTCTGGCGGCATGGCATATAAAATTATCATTACTGGATATTGTAAACCGTCGCCCATCTTCTAGATGGAATCAGAAAGCTCTTACATGCGAAAGCTTCGTGTCCGCTGAAATGACTGAAAAGGCCTTTTAAGGGCAAAGAAAGATAGCTGAGATTTCAGGCTTGTTTTCTCCGGAAATATTGCAGCTTCACTTTCTGGCGTGGGAAAACGTTCCTTGTAGACGTGAAGGTGCGCTCTCTGGAACTGAAGAACGAAAAACCAAGAGCAGT
The DNA here is from genome assembly GCF_031893055.1 of Leptodactylus fuscus. NCBI lineage: Eukaryota > Metazoa > Chordata > Amphibia > Anura > Leptodactylidae > Leptodactylus > Leptodactylus fuscus. Next base: position 45,055,711 of record NC_134265.1, read on the forward strand.
AAGGTGACAATGAAAAATTAAGTAGCTCATGTGTTGTGTAATAACTGTAAGCTATAGAACGCAAACCATAACAACAAACCAATAATTACTTCATTAATGGGAATCCAATCAGATCTATATTTGTAGATAGTGAAACATTAAACATTCCGCATCACAATCCAATCCAAAAAACTCTGTGTGAACATACCCTAAGTGGTGACTGTCTGGATACAACTATGAATGCAGAAACTTTCTATGGTCTGGGACTTGTCTGGGACCCAGCTATGTTTTTTGTAGCTGGGTTATCAGGCAGAGACACTACGTGTATAAGATATTTCAGCCACAATAAGGAAATCATGGTTGATTTTCTGACCTTAGAAAGGTCCTGCATGTGTGGTCGTATCCACTGGAAACCAATCAAGAAAACAACCTGTGACTACAAGACGTGACAGAGTCTGGAGACGCTGTGGAGAGCGATCTGCTGCCTGCAACATCCTTCAACATGACCAGTTTGGCAGTGAGTCAGTAATGGACTGGGGTGGCATTTCTTTGGAGCTTCGCACAGCCCTTCATGTGCTCGCCAGAGGTAGCTTGACTGCCATTAGGTACTGAGATGAGATCCTCAGACTCCTTGTGAGACTATATGCTGGTTCGGTTGGCCCTGGTTTCCTCCTAATGCAGGACAATGCCAGACCTCATGTGGCTGGAGTGTGTGAGCAGTTTCTGCAAGATGAAGGCATTGAAGCTATGGACTGGCCCGCCCGTTCCCCAGACCTAAATCCGATTGAGCACATCTGGGACATCATGTCTCACTCCATCCACCAATGTCACGTTGCACCACAGACTGTCCAGGAGTTGGCAGATACTTTAGTCCACGTCTGGGAGGAGATCCCAAGGAGACCATCCGCAACCTCATCAGGAGCATGCCCAGGCATTATAGGGAGGTCATACAGGTACGTGGAGGCCACGCACACTACTCAGCCTCATACTGACAGGTTTTAAGGACATTACATCAAAGTTGGATCAGCCTGTAGTGTGTTTTTCCACTTTAATTTTGGAGGGGACTCCAAATCCAGGCCTCCATTGGTCAATAAATTTGAATTCCATTGATGATGTTTGTGTGATTTTGTTGTCATCACATTCATCTTTGTACAGAACAAAGTATTCGATGAGAAGATTTCATTCATTCATTCAGATCTAGGAGGTGTTATTTCAGTGTTTCCTTTATTTTTTTTTTGAGCAGTGTATATAGTGATATCTCTATATCATACTTCCCAACTTTTAAAGGACAAAAGGTGGGCAGGCTGTGACAAATTTAGCTCTACCCACTTCTAAATTGACTCCGCCCATTCCCATCTATTTCTCATTGGGTAGACCCTACACCCCAACATTTCTCGCCTCACAGTAGACCACTGCACCACACATCTCCCCCCCCACACACACAGTACATCCTGCACCCCACATCTCCCCCCCAGTCAACCTTGCACCCCACATCCCTCCACAGTACACCCATGCACCCCACATTTCCCCTCACACAGTACCCCATATCTCTCCCCCTCAGTACAACAATGTACCCCACAATCCCCCCCCCCCCCCCAGTACATCCATGCACCCCAACATCTCTCCCTCACCCACAGGCAACCTTGAACCCCACATCTCCCCTACACACACAGTCCACCCTGCATCTCACATCTCTCCACCACACACAGTCCAACCTGCATCTCACGCCTCCCCCCTCCTCCATCTCTTCCTGGACTGCACGGGATGCAAAGACACGCCTACCCAGTCACGTGACTGTCTGATGTCACACAGGTCCTTCTGAGTACAGCAGTCAAACTTTCCCCCAATCACCAACCTCTGATCGGGGGAAAGTTTGTTTATAAGCAAAACACTTCAGGGCCATAGTGGGACATCCTGGGGGACAGTTGGGTGCTTTGCTATATATATATATATATATATATATATATATATATATATATATATATATATATACACACACTGTACATATACAGTATATACACACACATATATATATATATATTTATTTTTTTCCTATTTCTTAGGCTTGAGTACATGAAAGATATGCATCACCCTTAACAGCCATTGGAACCTTCTGTATGAGGAAATAGCATGCACTCTACCACACAAGCTCTACACAAGGGAGTATATATGCTGTTATCACAGCTACCGCTCCTGTCACTGTTATAATGAAAGCCTCCCTGACCACGTACTTATGGTCGCCAATAGCATATAGGAGCATGAAGGGCAAAGAATAATCCTAGTGTACAGTCAGCAGGAAGAGATGGCACTTGCTCTAGCTGCCCATGTGATGCTAGGGAAGGCATGCTGGGGAATAATAGGAAAGCACAAATGAAGATGAAGGTTAACTGGAACCAGAGAAAAATACAGCATGCATACAAGAGCAGAGTGTGATCTGGAGTTAAGTGGAGGATACAGGGATGGTAAGAGTCTTGGCTGGACAGTAGCGAACATCCACTGACAGTACATTTGTATTGTCTTGTACAGTAAAGGGGTCATTTTCCACTGCTCATTGATGACGCTAGGCTGTGAAGACTGATTCCTAACGCTACACTAATATTGGTAACCAAAAATAATGGCATAGATACTTTTGCAATGGGGTCACCTACAAACAAAAATGTGACTATAGAGCCCGGACCTCTTCATAATGGTTTGTAATAATCCTTTTCTTACAGGACATGAAAGGTCCTTTTAAAATATGTCAATCCTTTCAATACATTGAATCACAATGCAATGCCCAAGAGCAGGGTCTCTGCAGACAACAAAGCATCTACTGATCCTTTGACAACTTCAGTATTCAAGTCTAGGCCTTCGCATGCACTATACATGAAGAAGAATAGATTAACCTGTTTTAGCTTTTTCTTCTTTTCCTTGGAGGACAGCGACGTGTTATTTATAATGTCTTCTAGTGCAAGTTTCACAGGATCTTGAGGTTTGCTCAGCCTCTGATATTCATACTCATGTGTTGTTCCCTGTGGCTGGACAAACGCTGGATGAATTGTACTGTCGATGTTGGCCCCTGGATACTTTATCTGAAACACATAAAAGTAGAATGATGAAAAATACCACCATATGCCAAGACATCCAGTATAAAGACGCCTGCACAGTACTGAGTAAAGCGGATAGCATCAAAATGGATACCTGGACTCTTCGTTGGTGTGCCACGTAATCTTCCACAGAATTTTTATAGGATGTTGGAACCGTCAAAATATCCTGGCAGTTGTCCACCATGAAGGTAACCAGCTTTGTAGATAAAAGCTCGCCCAGGTCCACCTCCTCTTTAGAGCGAAGGACACTGCGGGAAAAGGTCTGGACCATCTGACGACAGTGAAACAGAGATGCAAGGGATTAACAGCATAGGGAATGATAGGAGTAAACTTGACGGGAATGTGCAACAAAGATTTGAGGGCTATAACATTTCAAAGTTTTGTGTATTTCTCACTGATAAATAGGGCTTTATTTTTAGTTTGTTTTTATTTTACTTTTTTTAATTTTTCCTTGTAAATGTAAACAAAAAAGGAAGTAAAATGTGTGTTTTATGTTGAAATTTTGCATGGTCATTAAGCTTATAAAAATTGTCTGATATCTCCTGTACCAATTATTCTGCGGAAGATATTTCACAGTAGAAAAACATCAAAAAACCCAAGGCAGTGCATTCATTGAATCTGCTCTTTCCTTAACCCCTGAAACCACAAAAATACTATCTATCCCTTTATCTCCTGCTTAGACTACTGCAACACCCTTGTCTGTGGCCTCCCAAAGCAAATGTATTAGACCCAACATACACACACTTTAGTTCACCTTCCAACGTAATCCAGCTCTCTCCCTGCTTTGCATTGGCCTCTCTCCTCTACCAGTCCCCATCATGCTACCCAACGCAAAGCAAAGAGTATAAAATGTGAACACTGACATACAAGGCCATCTACAACCCGCCCCTTCATACATACCCAACACCCCCACAAATAATCTCTGACCTGAAATGACTTCCATCTTTGTACTGCTCTTAACTGCTCTTCACATAACAGTCTCTAAGTCTTCTTCTGTACAACCCCCCATACCTCGAAATGTCCCATCACTATATATAAGATCTTCAAAAGGGCCCTGAAGATTCATCTCTTCAGGAAAGCCTACAGTCTTGGCAGGCCCCCACTGCCACCGGTCCATCATCAGTTTCTACCCTCACTTACAGTCTCTTATCCCCCTTCACCAGAATTAAAGGGATCCTATCATGAAAACTCAATTTTTTCTCACTAACACATCGGATTAGCCATAAGAAAGGCTATTCTTCTCCAACCTTTAGATGTCTTCTCCGCGCCACCGTTTGGTATAAATTCCGGTTTTCGACTTTATGCAAATGAGTTCTCTTGCAGCACTGGGGGCATCCCCAATGCTACGACTACCAACTTTCCAGCGCCGCCTCCATCTTCTTCAGGAACGGCCTCTCTTTGAGTCTTCTTCTGGCGGTGGCTTCAAACTTCTAGGCTTCGGGCAGTCAACTGTGCATGCCCGCCAGCCACAAGAAAATAGACGCTTACAATACTGTGCAAGCAGCCATTTTCTTGTGGCCGGCGGGCATGTGCAGTCGGTTTTGCCCTAGGTCAGAAGCGTAGAAGTTTGAAGCCTGCGCCGGAAGAAGACGCGTGAAGAGGACGTTCCTAAAGAAGATGAAGGCAGCGCTAGAGTTCTCTCGCGGCATTGGTGACACCCCCAGTGCTGTTTAAGCGCTGGGGCCCGCCCCCAGTGCTGCGGGAGAACTCATTTGCATACCGATGAAAACCGGGACTTCTACAGAACGGCAGCGCGGAGAAGACATCTAAAGGCTATTCCTACGTGTTAGTGAAAAAAAAAAAAAAAAAAAAAAAAAAGCGTTTTAATGATGAGATCCCTTTAATAAAGCACATCAAATACAATCATGAAAGTTTGCCAACTATGGGTCAATTAACACAAAAATAAAAAGGAAAACTCTTTTAGGCCGGGGGGCCCCAAGGCACGTAAACGCCGTGATTTGCCCACAGCAGAGATGCTGCGGGAAAAATTGTGGCGTTTTACAGTCCAAGCAAAGGGGATGGGATTCATGCGAATCCCATGCCCACTTTCCGGTAAAAAATGCAGTGCGGACACGCTGCGATTTGCAAAACCGTTGCGGCTTTGCAAATCGCAGCATGTAAATTATATCTACGGAAACGCTGGCGGCTTTCCCATAGATATAATTGTACCAGAAATTGTACCATAATTTTTTAAAATTATCTTTAATTTTTATAAGGCCCATCACTAGGGTAGGCCATAAATATCTGATCAGTGGGGGCCAACACAAATCATCTGTTAGGGGGTGCATCTGATCACCTTACTATACAATGTATGGAGCCATACGCAGATGGGGGATCACCTGCAGCTACAAGCAAATGATCTGTGCAGGGGCTGGCTGTTTCCATTTGCTGACTGCATGCAGAGATCTTAAAAATACTGAGGAGGTTGCATCACTTTTCATTCTAGAAGTTTTCCCCTTCTCTAATTTCTATATTTGACCATCAGGAGTTAGAAATAGTCTGATATAGATATAACACACATAAATACTCTAAAATAAAAAGGACACGAGAGGCAGGTGTAGCCGCCCCACCTATAGTGCTGAGCACAGCAGTCAAGGAGCTTCAATTATCCAGGCACTTTAATACCATACCAGTGCTCGGTTCCCAGTAGTATCACACAGAGGTGGCATTTCTCTGTTCAGGCTTATCCTCGCCATCATGCTCATTAGTAGCTGCAGTTTTCTGCGGTTTTCCGGTGGCAGAAGCATACAGCAAACTTGAAGAGCTTCAATCGCTACGAGCCTCTTTTGCAGAAGACCTGTGACAGCAAAAATCAAAATGCATGAATAAATATCCGATCGGCGAGGGTTCCAACACCTAAACCCTGCACTGATCCGCTCATCTAGCTGCATCCTTGTACTGGAAGCTCCTATTTAAGTAATAGTTGCAGAGCTGCAGCCCTGTCCACTGGTGCCGCTTTACTGCAGCTCTGTAACCATTACTTAAATAGGAACACCGCTGCTTCCGGCCGGTCCTATGCAGTTGCTTCTTATGCTGGGATGTGGCTGGATCAGCTGATTGGAGGTTTGACACCTGGACCCCTCATTATGATCAGATACGGATACCCTATCCTATTTATTTAAAAAAAACCAAAAAAAAAAAACCACACACACACACACACACACACACACCTAACTACCTTGCATGACTAAGAAAGCTGAAGTGTTTAATAAAAGATATTGGGAGATATTTATGAAGACTGGCATTACTCACACTAGTCTTCATGGCCAGCAAAACCAGCAGAGGGTGAACCTAATGTATGAAGAAGCACACGCCTCTACCATACTGTACACATAAGCTCGTAGCAGGCGTACATTTCCCCAATAAATTACACCAAATTTCTGGCATAAACTTTTCAGTAATGTAGCGTAGGTGGCGCAAATTTAGAAAAATAAAGTCCAATTTTTTTTTTTACTTTTTCCATTATATGAACACCAGAAAACTGATGCTAAGGCCCCACGTTGCGGAAATGCAGCTTTTTTGGTCGCAGATTTTATTGCAGTTTTGTGATCCAAAGTCGAAAATGGCATAAAAGGCATAATAAATCTGACCCGCCCCCTCTGACAGTCTATATGCTTGGAGGGGAAATATGCGGCAGCTCACAGTTGGTGTACATTTCCTATACTACGTATGCCAGACTTTAGGCGTTACAGAAGAGAATCGGCAAAATTTATTTTACAGAAAATATGCAACTTTTATGCCTTGTACGCCAGAAAGCTGCCATACAAGGCATAGTAACTATTCTCCAATAAAGGTTATTTTAATGTATTCATTAACTCTTCTACTTAAAAGGGATTCTACCATTAAATACCTTTTTTTTCTCCCTAACACGTTGGAATAGCCTTAAGAAAGGTCTTAAGACAGGATATTCATCTCCTACCTTTAGATGTCTTCTCCGCCCCGCCGTTTGGTTAAAATCCTGTTTTCCGATGGTATGCAAATGAGTTCTCTCGCAGCACTGGGGGTGGGCCCCATGATCAAACAGCACTGGGGGTGTCCCCAATGCTGCAAGAGAACTCTCCAGCGCCGCCTCCATCTTCTTTAGGAACGGGGTCTTGACGCGACTTCTTCCAGGGGTTGGCTTCAAACTTCTAGGCCTCGGGCCTAGGGTAAAGCCAACTTTTGAATCCACCGCCGGAAGAAGACGAGAAGAGAGCCTGTTCCAGAAGAAGATGAAGGCGGTGCTGAAGAGTTCTCTTGCAGCATTGGAGACGCCCCCAGTCCTGTTTGATCATGGGGCCCGCCCCCAGCGCTGCGAGAGAACTCATTTGCATACTGGCAGAAAACGGGATTTTAACCAAATGGCGGGGCGGAGACATCTAAAGGAAGGAGACATAGTCTTTCTTAAGGTTATTCTGACATGTTAAGGAGAAAAAAAAAAGTTTTTAATAGTAGAATCCCTTTGACATATACAATCGTTGATGCTTTTTATCATGCAATGACTCACTTCATTGCGCCTCTGTCCTTAGATATGATTTATTTCTCATTCAAGTGTTAATAAGCAGATCATTGAAAAGAAATTCATATTTAATTACTGGCTTACCGAGAATATTCACAAAAACATCAAAAAGCTCAAATGTCAGAAGAGGCTCCTGTAGAGAGCTGTAATAATCGGCAATGGTCTTAAACACATCTCTTTCAAAGCCCAAGTACATTGGCTGCTTCATTTCAGAGCAATTTGGCCCTGGATAAAAAAAAAAATAAAAAAAAAAAAAAAAGTAAAATAATGAAAAAAGATTTACACACTTACACTGCTATGTAAAATACTAGCCTAAGGGTCCATTCACATGGCCGAGTTTGACAGCCACATACCCCAAGACTGATGGCAGCAAAACTGAACTGACAACATCAGAGTGATTTATGAGGCTGCAAGTTCCTGAACTACCGCGAGTCAACTGTCCCATCATCTGAGTATAGGACCGCAAACTAGTGCTAAGTAGGAACTCGCAACATCATATATCACCTTGCATTCACCTTAGCGACGCACCCAGTATTATATGCTACTCAGTACGCCCCCCCAGTATTATATGCTACTCAGTACCCCACACAGAGTATTGTGCCCTCCCCCCCCCCCCTTCCACACACAGTATTATATGCTCTCCAGTATGACTGACTGACTGACTGACAGACAGACACACACTCTCTTTTATACTTACCCATAAAGAGCAGCCGGCGTCCACCTCCTTTTGACTGCAGGCGCTGATGACTCGCATCATCACGCCTGCGTCGGGGCAGAGGTCACACTCTGCAGTCAGTGTAGGCCGCATTTGTGTGGTCCGCGGGCTACAATGACAGCTTTCAGCTGTATGTGCATTTGCACGTACAACTGAAGGTAGCGATCACTCATTAACGGGGAATCCTGTACTGGATTCCCCGTTAGTGAGCGATACGGGCGACCACACGTGTGCCAGCATAGAGGGCTCTGCGTGCCCTCTGTTCGCCATCACTCTACTCGCAAATACAGACAATACTTCACAGACTGAACAAGTCTGTGTGAATAGGCCCTTATAGGCAGATTATCTGTGAATTCATCACACTACTAGTCTTAAAGGGGTGATCTAGGATTAGGAAGAGGAGCTGGAAACCAGACAGTTTTATTATAAAATCAACTAAAACCATAAAATGAATGAAATATTAATTACGAAGAAACAGGGTTAAATGGGGTTATCCAGTTTCCAAAAATGATCTTCAAATACATCCACTGCAGTGCTATATATACTCACTGTTCCTTTGTGCAGCCTTTGCTAGGCTTTATTTTACTTGCTGCTACTTGTATCCCAGTTATGTACACACAGTGAATTTGTGGAATAACTACATTTCCCCTGATTCATCTGCAGCTCTCACTTTGTGTACCCCTTCCTTTTCCACTCTTCTCTGTGTGCAAATTCCCTACCTGCTACAGGGTCTGTTTTTGTCACAGTATCTATCTTGTGCCTTAATTGTTCAATCTGTGCAGCATTGTTCAACCTTGAGTGCCTTCAAGGAGCAAGGAGGTCACATACTGCGGTGACATTACATTTGCTGGCAGCACTGCTCAAAGGGAGGGGTAGTGAGCTTGCAAATGAAATGTCACAGCTGTGCTTAAGGACCTAAAAAATAAATTAGATAAAATGTGCCAAGTTTAAACAGGAGATATATAAGTTATAAAGAAGTATTTTGTATTGATGCATCCTGTTATTTGGCCCACATAAAAAAAATAAATAAATAAAAACCCTCTAAGACCTTTAACGAAACAAAAATCACATTATATACTCACATTTAGCCAAGCATTTCATTGCAGACAGCAACCAATGGGGAAGCTCCTCTGCAGAAACAAGAAAATACAGTCAATAACAAATTAGGGTAGGTTTTATGTGTAAACCATACAGTCCCTGACAAAAGTTCTGTCGCTTCTCCATGTTGTGGAATCAAAAGCTTATAAGTCGACTTTAAGTTCATCTATTGATTTAAGAAATGACTCCTATGAAAGCGAAAACCCTCCCAAATGTGTTTTTTATTAAGAAAATAAATTGGCTTCACTGGCGAAATATTGATCATTTAATGAACACAGAAAGGTCAGATTTTGGCAAGACAAAAGTTTTGTCGCCTTGTCATGTGATGCCCCCAATCCTAGCGTACAGCCTTGCCGGTGCTCACTAATTGATCGGTTAATTAGTGGGTGTATAAGAAAAACTCCAGCACCCCAGACCTTCACATGAACTGCAACTTCACCTCTCACAGCATGCAAAAAAATAAACCCTGCGACCAAAGCCTTGATCATCAAGAAGCTGAAGACCAGATCCACTGCAGAGGTGGCTGGCACCTTTTATGTGTCTCTCCATCAAGTACAAAGAATTTAAAAAAAGATTTGAACAGACTGGAGATGTTTTTGACAAGCCCACGTCCGGCAGACCCCGCAAGACAATGGCTCAGGAGGAACGTTTGTTGGTTAGAAAATCAAAGCCAGCCCCTCTTCCCCTGCAGCAGAGCTCCAACAGGCCTGGTCACCTCAAGTTCCTGTGTCAGCTAGAACAGTTTGTAGGATTCTGTCTCGAAATTTCCTCCATGGTGGAATCAGTGCCCAGAAGCCATCACTGAACAAAAGGCAATTAAAGGCCTCAGCCTGCTAAACGGATGGACAATGGAAAAGTGGCAGAAGGTGGATTTATCAGATGAATCTTCAGTTGAATTACACCACAGCCACCACAAATACTGCAGGAGACCTACTGGAGCCCGTATGGATCCAAGATACACCCACCAAACCTAACTGTTTTCTGGGTGTAAGATGTAACATCATCTTGAGTTACATTCAGTATAGCAGTATGCGAAACATTTACAAGGTGGAAGGCAATATCAATAGCCTAAAATATCAACAAGTATTAGCTTCCTCTTACATTCCCAATCATTTTGCTGCAGGATGGTGCTCCATCTCATAAATCCATCTCTACATTAAAGTTCCTCAAGGCAAAGAAGATGAAGGTGCTCCAGCACTGGCCAGCCCAGTCATCAGACATGAATATCATTGAGCATGTTTGGGGTAGGGTGAAAGAGGAAGCTTGGCAGACAAAACCAAAGAGTCTTGATGAGCTGTAAGACGGCATACTTTACCATTCCTGATGACTTCATCAATAAATTGTATGAATCATTGTTGAAACGCATGGATGCTGTCCTTCAAGCTCATGGAAGTCATACAAAATATTAATTATGGCTCTAATAGCATCACAACTTCATTCACCAATTTCAGGAAATCTATCTTTGTATTTGAAACAAATTATTGGTTTGATTTTCACATTACTTTATATGGGCGACAAAACTTTTGTCTTGCCAAAATCTGACCTTTCTGTGTTCATTAAAATGTTCAATATTTCAGCAATGAAGCCAATTTATTTTAACAAAAAAAAACAAAAAAACATTTGGGTGACAACACAGTGGCTCAGTGGTTAGCACTGGAGTTTGAATCCCGCCAGGAACAACATCTGCAAGGAGTTTGTATGTTCTCCCAGTGTTTGCATGGATTTCCTCCCATTCTACAAAGACATACTGATAGGAAAAAAAAAAAAATGTACACTGTGAACCCTATATGGGGCTCACAATCTACATTAAAAAAACAAACAAACAAAAAAAAACAACATTTGGGAGGGTATCAGCTTCATATGAGTCATTTCTAAAACCAATGGATGAATTTAAATGGGTTCTATCATCTATTTTTTTTCTTCTCCCCCAATCACATAGCCATATTGCAATCATATAGCTATAGGACTAATGTAATATTTCCTATTGGTAGTATTTAATATTCCACATAACATACTAGAAGGACAGAAAAAAAAAATCCAAAGGGTAAAGTTACGAAATAAAAAAAAAAAAAGTCTGGCATTTTCGTACAGGTTTCATGGTGACAGCTTTACCAAGTTATCAAATTTATACAACTATTTTTTAGATTTCCATTTACAGGGTTATCCTCTTTGTACAAGTCATACTAATGTCTAAAGGGTGTCTAACAGGCTTCATAAATGTGGTGCAAGGCATGTTAGAGATTGCACCGAAATTCTGGCTCATTTTGCCTGATCTCCCCAATACTTTTACTTTTTTCAATTTATTTATATTTGTAAAATGGAAAAAGCGTCGGCACTACAATTTTATTATCACACTTTTTTTTACTTTTTAAGTTTTCTTTAACTTTTATTTTTAATCCCCCTTAGGGGGTCTGATCACTCAATATATTCTGCAATACTTCTGTATTGCAGTATAGTATATAATCCACTTTTCTATTACAATCTGCCCATGGCACAATGTAATAGAAGATTTATCATGATAAGCTCCCAGCTGCCATAAAAAGAGACAGACACTGCAGGGGAGGCAGCCATCGCTTCCAAGATGGCGGATTCCAGACACGGTTGTGGCTTAAATTTTTTGTGGCATCTAAGTGGTTAACAGCCATGATCAGTGCTAGCACGGTTAGATCATAGCAGGTGCCTGATGTTTAATGTGTTACATGTTGGCTCCCACTGCTCGGTAGATCATAGAGGCGAGATGCTTGCATAAGTGCCTTGACCCCTTAACTGTTATTTCCAGGCACAGTGCCATAGAGGTATGTGTGGGTGGACATGGTACTGCAGCTCAGACATGCGCAACCACACTTATATTATGATGTACATGAAAAACCTATTTCAGCAGATCAATGGGGTCCAGTTTGGATCCCAACCAACCATTGAATGATAACCCATCATAAGGATAGGCTTTCAATTGAAAGTTCAGGACAACACTTAAGCAAAGACATGGGGCAGAATGCAGCACTCACTTGATCGGTCATCCATCACCACGATCCCCTTTTTGTTGACATTGTAAACATTGTGCATTATGTGCTTCCCATTTGCCTGTTTTGTGTCCATCACATCATCCAGCGAATCAAGTCCAAAAATCTTCTGAATACTGCAAGACAGGGAAAGGTCATTCTAAAGCCATTAACAAGCCACAAGAATGGATTAAGTTTACACTCCATGTATTCTGTACATTTTACATGTGTAAAAATACATGTGTAAAATGTAGTTAGCCATTGAGTTCAATGGCATGTTCGCATAACACACGTCTTTTTGTGTGCACGCAAGGGGTTTACAATGTTTTAATGGAAAGCACTCAGATGATGTCAGACTGCCTTCCGTCTTACAAAGATTTCAATGGGGAGGTGTGTGTGTTGGGGGTATTTGTTTTGTTGCCATGGATCTGGATAGGATATGCTGCCTATTCTATGGAACAAAACAAAGCACCAGAACCCCCATGTGCAAGGGACCTCAGTGGATCTGCAGTATCCCAAACCTGATGCCATGGAACATCTTTGAAAGTGAGATCTTCATGTTAATACAGCTATTTTTAGCAGAACTGTAATTATACTAAAAACCTCTCGATCTATGTCATATTATACAGCTAGCTTACCGTAACAGTGTCCTAGACTTCCAGATCTCTTCAATATTTGCTGCAGTTAACTCTTTCCTGTACACCAGCCGACAGGTGGGCACCTCCCCGATTGCTATGCTGTGACGCTTATACCACATCTCAGAATTCTGGAAAAGACCATCGTTATTGTAGGCAACAATTCAGATGTCTCCTAGCCAACAGTCAGCCCTCTGTTTCTTTACACCTGTATTCCTCTTCTATACTTTATTTTGTTGGGTTACATAAAAGAAAGGCTTTCCCCATTGCACCCTGTGACACGACTGGAAACACTCTTTGGTTAGAAGAAAAGTAGCATTCCTTAGGATTCTCCAATGAGGGTCAAAATTTCCCACAAACTTGGTCAACCAATAGGTGGTGTAAAGTTAAAAGTGTATAAAGGTGAACCAAATTTATCATTTCACATGATGTACTTTGATAATTTTGGTGCATCTTCATATTGCCGTGTCTAAGAGTACATATTCTAAATATTGATCAGCATTGGTAAAGGTCTTGTTGGCAAAAACATTTAAAGGGGTTGTCCCATGAAGTGAAGACTGCAGGACCTTTACCCCACTCCACATTCAACCTGAGTGTAGTCAGGCTGAATGTAAACAGGACTGGTGGTGGTCAGAGATATCAGAGTGCTGTACTTCAGCTATCTGCGGCACGCCCACTGGAGTGAATGGGGGCGTCAACCACCACCAGTCCGACATCTTTGGGAACGGACAGTTAAGGACACCCATGGACAGTAAAAGAATGCACCCGATGTCCATTGAAATCAATGCAAAATGTCACGGACACAGCTACAGCAGACACTAACTGTCGGACACAGATGGTAGCGTGAACGCCCCCTAACACTTAAGAATAGCCTTAAGAAAGGCTATTCTTCTCCTACCTTTAGATGTCTTCTCCGTGCCACCGTTCAGTTAAAATTCCATTTTCCGTCGGTATGCAAATGAGTTCTCTTGCAGCACTGAGGGTGGTCCCCAGCGCTCAAACAGCACTGGGGGTGTCCCCAATGCTGCAGGAGAACTCTCTAGCGCCACCTTCATCTTCTTCTGGAACGTTGTCTCTTCATGCGTCTTCTTCCGGCGCAGCCAGTGAAACTTGTAGGCCTCGGGCAGAGGCAGCTTACACAATAAGGAAGAATCCCTTTAAAGTAACATATTCATCTGAGCCTAATGAGTTAGTCATAGCTGCAGCCGAAAGCTGGGGGATGGGGGTGGTGTAAAGGAATTTGAGATGAAAACCCGCTTCCCTTCCATCATGTGAATAAAGGCCTATGAAAATGTCCTAGTCTCTCCATAGTATTTGTCCACAGATTAATTCCTATATCCGTCTGTATGACTACTTTCTGGCATTGTATTCCTGATAAAAACCTTTAGCCTACAGAGAGCCCCAGACTTCCTAGAATCCATTCCTAACAGCAGCGCTTATGTGATTAACAGGGCTGAGGCTCCAGCAATCACTGCAGAACAATCTTAAGATACACCTGAGGAGTATGGAAACCACTGAATCATCTTGATGCCACAGCAATTTGATCTGTGCTTGAGAATTGAAGAGCTCGGTGCACGCAACAAGAGGAAATGCCTTTGATTAACATTTTCCCTTATTTCACTTGGGAATGAATAGATTAGCATAATAGAGCATCAGCCATGAAGATGAAAGTGCAGCAGGTGGCATCTTAGAATACGTTCACAAAATTACACACACAAAAAAAAAATAGAAGAAGTTTTTCTTGGTTAAATGATATGAGAAAAGAGGGAAATGTCATCCCTAGAGGGGATCTTTTATACAGAGGGGAGAGGTCTCTGCTGTAAGAGGTTGTACCTTTTACATCCCATGTGGTGCATTACATAAAATGTGCAAAGGAACAGCAGTGTTCAGAAGATGCCACTTGTTTTGGAGCACCCTAGCAGTTGGCATCCCTAGCTGACCCTGCCTATATATTGGTGCATTAGGATACTGTAAGCTATATTCACATGATGGAATCTACTGCTGACTTTGGGGTAGATTCCACCTCCAGATCAGCGGGGCAGAAATTGCAGCAGGAGACTTAAAAAATAAGTGTGTCAACACAGGCTAAAGGAGAACTCCGGTCATTAGCAAAACGTGTGCAAAGGAAACAAACCATTACGACAGGTTTCACAGGAATATGAGCCTGTGAAGTCACAGAGTCTTCATCGGTCCAGGGAGGGAATGGAAGAGGGTCCAGTTTTTGCTGAGGTCTTTTTGGGTAAGGTTTAAGTGGTGATGTTGGTGGAAACCTGCGTACAAGGGAGAAAAGGACACAATCAAACTGTGCCAATGATAAACCAGAAGATCAACGAGTGTAACATGTCAAAGGGACTTTCAAACCAATGCAAAGTAATGTTTCTCCGAAAATAAAATCTGTCTGAAAATAAACATTAGCATGATTTTTCAGGATTTTTGGAGTATGCTTGAAATAAAAGTCCTTCTTTGAAAATATATCCTAGTTACAGTTCGTCCCGCTGGCATTATTACATTATGGCTATTTCTGGTCAGCAGGGGCAGTCAACCGTTACACTTGGCTTTAGTGGAACACTGCTGTTATGTCTGTGACAGGAGTGACACAGATCTGTGTGTGACAGCCCATCCACCATTGGCACTTGTCACAGACTCTAACTGTTTTGTGTGTAAGGGGGTCTGGTGAGTAGATTGTTGTTCACGGATCAATAAATATATATATATATATATATATATATATATATATATATATATATATATATATATATACACACACACACACACATATAGACCACTTGCATTCACAGAACTCACCTGTATAGGCTGGTATTGTCCTCAAAGTCTTCTTTGCCCCATCTTCCTTTCACATCCTCAATGACGTGGTTCTTCAGGAACTTCTTTAACAGCTGGACTGTTTGACTTCGAGTTACTTCCGGCCCAAAGTTCTGGTTGCACTGGAGCAAGTCATGTAGCCAGTCCACAGCCTCTGTCGCAGTGAAACATCGATCATAGGTTTTAAAGTGCACGCGATGCTTCTTCTGGGTCATTCCAGAGCGGAAAAGTTCAATTGTTTCATTCCACTAAAAAAATAAATAAATGACAAATAAATAAATATATATATATATATATATATATATATATATATATATATATATTTATATATTATACATACACTGTATATACTTGAGTATAAGCCGAATTTTTCAGGCTTATACTCGAGTCAATAAGGACCAAAGTTACATTTTACAATCAATACTCTGCAGCAAACAAGCAAACAGAAAAACAGATATGACCCCTGTGACATGTTAGGCAGCACTATTTTTCCAGTCAAAGTTCCTGATGCACGTCCTCAATTGGATCTATTGGGCACTCTGCTCCCTGCCATATTGTGGCATAGTGCTAGGGTAGTGCGCAGGGAAAAACTAACTTCAGCCCTGCAGTCCTCCAATTGTCAGGATCAGTGATTGTCCCAAACATAGGGCCCCTACTGGCCATAAGGTGAGGATATAACCTTGCACTATACCATCACTTTATAAGTAAGTGCCTACATACAGTATGCAGAATAGTCACAGCCACAATCACTGTTTGGAGGGCCCACCATGTTGATGCATTACGCAGACAGCCCATTGATTTCTAAGGGCACTAAGTCAAGGCCTCATACACATGACCCTACTTTTTATCTGCATTTGTAAATAAAAGCACATTTCTATGTCCCCATACACACAGATGTAGTTTTCACAGATGTGTGTCCAGGCCGTAACAAAGATCTACAAAATATGGAGCAGATCATATACCATGTGTGTGGTGTATATGTAGCCTCATGCTTCATTTTCACTTAGGTGCATTGAATAGTAAGTAATAAAACTTACTCATGGAGCATGAAGGACGATGCAACTGGTCAGACAGTAAAGCTGGTGCAGGCAACCCCCTTGGGCCTGGTGCAAAAGAAGCCAAACGGGACTAAAAACTAAGCAGTGAGACGGCTCACAGGGTATATAGCAACACAATCCGATGTGCGGATATATACTGTGTATCATTCCATACCAGCCTGATATTTGTGAATATGTTTGAACCTGCTAAAGTGATGTTCACATTGTCGTTTTTTGGAGGTATATATCAGGAGGCCTCTCAACATATACCTACAAGACTACAACGCACCCCATGTGTATAGTGAAATATTTCACCCATACAGCCCAATCTGCCACCTCACATGCCCAGGTTCTGATGATGCCCAGTCCAAAGTGTTCCCAGTCTGAGACTTGGTGGAAATATTCTCAGTTGTGTATGTTCACACGGAATATTTTGCAAGCTGAAAAATCTGCTTCACGAATTTGGAAACTTTTTTTTTGAGGCAATTTTTTTAAATGATGTGGTTTTTTTGAGGCATTTTTAGTTTTTGGAGTTTTTTTGCTCCAGTATATTGTATAGACCTGAAAACCTCTCTTTAAAAAAAAATGCTAGTGGTTTTTGCAAAAACCGCGTCAAAAACCATAAAAAAAAAAAACAAACAAACCACGTATCGCATTTTTTCCACCTCCCTTTGACTTCAATGAGTTTTTCCAGGCGTAATCTGGAATTCTGCTAGCTGAAAACAAAATGCTAGAAGAAAAAAACTGCTATTGACGCCTATTGAAATGAATGGGAGCCATTTTTTCAGGCAGATTTTGCGTCAAAATCCGCCTGCAAAAAACTCTGTGTGAACAGAC
This sequence comes from Leptodactylus fuscus, assembly GCF_031893055.1. Classification (NCBI taxonomy): domain Eukaryota; kingdom Metazoa; phylum Chordata; class Amphibia; order Anura; family Leptodactylidae; genus Leptodactylus; species Leptodactylus fuscus. The sequence goes on from NC_134265.1 coordinate 45,073,418, forward strand.
CCTAGCAGGTTACTCTGCTTATAACCTTTAGAGTTTTGTGGGCACATAACAGCTCTGGAGTGCAGTCTGTGTATAGGCACATGTAGGCTACTCTCACCTCTACGCCGGTACCAGACCCACCCTGATCAATTTGGTGAAAGGTTCAGAAGATGCGTTGCGGCTCACGTTTGTTGCTCCACAATATCCGGTGTCGAGGGATCGATAAAGTGTAGTTGTGCTTTAAGACAACTCCTTTAACTAAATGTTACCAAACCGGTTACATAAACGTCTACAAAGCGATTTTGATTTTTTATTTTAAGCCTTTACACCCGGAGCCCAAAAATAACTGTAAGCACTGAGTCATTTCTCTGGGCACTCAGAGCTTTACTTTCTTCATTTAAGAGAACAGGAAACATGAAATCTCTCAGCGTGAAATTGAGCTGAGCCATGAATACTAAAGACCTCTCTGCAGACTGGCTACAGGGACACGCGTCTGTCACCTGTACTCATGTTCACGGGCCGTGAAAGTGACCCCGCGGTTACACCCGCACCAGGGACAACTGTGCACTAACCTGGCGAATTCACACTCTCAGGTTGGCCACAGCAGTAAAATTAGAAAATGCATACTGGTTTTTTTCCTATGCATTTTGGATGTGTTTTTTCAGCACTCTAGTAGTCAACAATGTCCAGGGGGGGTCAAGCACAGCACATTTCTAAACTATTGGAAACATAAACCTCAAATTCCGGAACTTTCAGGTCTGTAACCTCATATAGGGGTCTACCACAGGTCAGGCTCAGTGTGTACACTAGATCAGAGAGGACGGTGACCTACTATATGACCTCACGTTGATATATAGTATATGCTATTGGTCAAGGGTTACATACTGTGAGGGCATTTATCAAGCTTCTTGCTAGTGTCTTCTTCTAATCCTGCCCACCCCCACAAAAAACTTTTTTTTATTATTATTATTAAGTTTTAAGCGAAGTTTATCATAGGTTTGTGTCTATTTTAAAGGTTTTTACACACGGTTCGTCTGCGGTTTTTTGTCAGGGAAAGTGGTCATGATTTATATATAGTAACATTTTACAAAAACAGTATAATTTTTTTATTATTATTATTTTTATTTATTTATGTGCCTTTTTTTTTTTTTTTTTTTTTTTTTAGCACAGGCCTGTACCGCCATATGGTGCAACAATTTAAGTGGAGAATAATTATGTCAAAATAAAAATAGGCAAGAAAAGAGATGCATACGGATGTACAACATGACAGATGACGGATCCATACCACTGGACAATTATTGACACAGTAATGCTGCAATGCAAAGAGCGGCTGCTCAGGAAGTAACCGCCATATAGTGCAACCTATACTTTATAATTTCCTTATAATAGTATAAACTACATACAAAGAGAAGTCTCAACAAGAAACAAGAGTGCTGTTTTATGTCAGACTTGTGTATATATATGGAGAGTCAGAAGATCGGGTGGCAGATACAGCTTGTGGCAAAGGTCGCTCTGGTTTATATAGTGAGCGTAAAGATAAAACAGGATGAAGGATGAAGTCATCTATTATAGGTCAAGGTAAAATACATGTGATATATACAACACTAGTAGTTTATATAAATACATACAGGCCTGGCAGCAGGATCTTCTTACAGAAAGAGACCGAAAGGAACAGGCAAAGTCCTCCATGATGGAAAAGCAAAACTCGCTCTAGCAACACTTTTTCCATTAAAAGTAACTTACGGTATAAGGGCGATTTAGGACACTAAGGGCTCGTTCACACGGGGGGCAGATTTTGGCACCGAGAGCGACGCGGGGAGCCACGTCACTCTCAGGTCAAAACTCGTCTGCTACGACAGTCGCGGTTTCTCCCTCCAGACCAGGCTCAAATGAAAGGGCCAATCTCGGAGGTTGCTGCCGCCAGGCGGAAGCCGTGGCTTAGTGATCCGTGGAGTCTGCCTGATGAAAGGGCAGCTCTCTTCTTTTTTCCGCTAGCGGCAACATGCTGCTAGCGGAAATAAGTACGCTAGTGGTCTCCTTAGACCACCATTGTATGGAGGCGGATTTTGAGGCAAAAATCCACCTCCTTGACCCCGTGTGAACTAGCCTAAAAAACCCACATGTCCTTATCGAATGGGGGTTTAGTGTCCCAAATGTGGACCCCGTGGCGTGCCGTAGCCAAAAAAGAATCTGGAAAAGACTGCATCCCGTTTTTTCCGCAGCATTTTTCACTTTCGGCTCTATTATAACTATATGGAAACTGCCGGCATTTCTGTAGGTGTAACTGACATGCTACGATTTACAAAAATGGCAGCATCTACACTGCAGTATTTTTTCCTGCAATGTGTGGATGGGATTAGCCAGAATCCCATCCGCTCTGCAGGTAGTGTAATACGCTATTTTTTTTGCGGAAATGCTGTGGCCAAAACGCTTCATGCACGTAACGCAGGTGGTTACTGAATTTGCTGAATTTCTCAGACAGAAAACTTCTGGGTCCCATTCACATCTGCATTTGGGTTTCTGTTCAGGGAGTCAGCTTGGGGACCCCCTGAATGGAAATGTATACGCATTAAAAAGCGGTTACCTGGGGGAAAGAATGGACCTCATAGACTATAACGGGGTCCATGTGGTTTCCACATGAAACGTGCAGAGAGAAAAGTCCTGCAAGCAGTACTTTTCTCTCCACATGTTTTATGCGGAAGCAGAGTGGAATCCATACGGACCCCATTATAGGCTATAGGATCCGCGGGTTTCCTTAGGTAATTGCTTTTTTATGCATATAGGTTTACATTTGGGGGGTCCTCAAGTGGACTCCCCTAACGGAAACCTAGTCCGCATAAATAAAGTGGACAGTAATGGGGTTTCCGCACAAAACATGTGGAGAGAAAAGTGCTGCTTGTAGAGGAACGGAATGACCCAAACACAGGACTTAATTTTTTATCTGCTTGACAAAAACAGATGCAAAATGTAAAGCAGAATTTGGAGAAGATTGCCACTGTATATTACCTTTATTGGGCAGGGACAAATTCCGTGAGCAGATTCTGTGTCAAATTCTGCACTCACAGAAAAGGTGCATTTTCCACCTCCCTCTGACAAACAAGGACACCGCCTATTTTTTCCACCTTCCAATCAGCTAGCATTAATAAAACAGCTACTGTCACCCATTGAAATAAATGGGAGACAGACTTCAGGTGGCATTTGGGATAGATTTCACAAATTCCAACATGTGAACACCCCCATGATGCTTAACTAGATAAGTCTCATGGGACTCCTCTCTGGGGTTCCCGGCACCCGCACAGTTCTTCAGTACAGCCGTGGCTATAGACTCCAGCTTGAGGTACGGGGCATATGCACCGAGGCTGAGGTTCACTCCTCTGGCTTCAGTGAAGAATTGCACCGGGGTGAGGAGAAAGGTTTTTATTCTTAATCCAAGCACTGGAGGATTTTTAACAGGGCGATTTGGAAAACTAAACCCCCAGTCCATAAAGGACTGTAGGTGGTTTAGCGCCCCAAATTAACCCCGATAGATTACCTTGAATCTTTCATGTTCTCTGACAACGGCGGTATTGTATACCGCTAGAAAGCTGACAGTATACTGAATTCAGTGAACTTTCAGCTTTGACGTTACGCGCTCCAGGCCTTACAACCTATAGTACTATCAAGGGGAAAAGGGGGGCATTACTCACGCCCCGGCAATGACGCTGAGCAGTGAGGCTCGCCCTTCCACAGCAAAAGAATACCAGAGCCAAAATTAACAGCACCCATATCTCTGGCAAGGCTGAATTCGGCACACTGTCAGCTTTCTAGCGATAATGGCGGTGTCAGAGGATGTGAAAGGTCTTCTCCAAGGAGAACCACTGACCGGACCACCACAGGGGACCGACAAAAAGACTGGACATTTGAATAGCCCTACAAATTAATACGTACATCTCAACGTAACCTCATGACAGCCTTAAAAAAATAAAAAATAAATAAAAAAAATGGCTAACACAGCCGATAAACTCGTTTGTGTTGATAGAGCTTTGGGCAAGGGTGCAGCACTTTCATAGCAGCATCCAAGCTTGCTGCAAAATCTTCATACTGAACAAGTGGGTTTCCTCAGAGTTTTAGTACACGACATGAGTGGGTTTTTTTTTTTTTAATTTAGATTGTGAGCCCCATATAGGGATCACAATGTACTTTTTTTTTTTCCTATCAGTATGTCTTTGTAGAATGGGAGGACAGCCACACAAACACAGGGAGAACATACAGACTCCTTGCAGATGTTGTTCCTGGCAAGATTTGAAACCAGGACTCCAGCGCTGAAAGGCTGCAGTGCTAACCATTGAGCCACTGTGTTGCCCTCGACATGAGTGTTTCTATCACCTGTGACGGCCTAGACACGAACGAGGCAGTCCTCTAATAATACACTCGGTGGTAATACTAAAACAACACACACATTCCTATACACAATACATAAGACATTAGAGACGTGCTGGAGCTTGTAATAGGAGAAGAGGAAGACTCAGGGTAGACGTACAGCTCAGCCGGGATTATGTACAATGACAACGTGTGATGGCGACAGGAGATCACCAAATCACCACTGGGTCACAAGTGATCAGTGCAGATCGGTCCTGACTGTGCAATTACATTGAAGAATTATGGCACAGACAACTGTATGAGCGACACACTGGGAATTGCCACAAACGGCAGTAGTGCAACCTGATCCTGCTGATAAACTGCTGAAAGGGATACATATACGTACATAGCGTGAGAGTCCCCGCAGGCTGCATTCAGACAGGCAGGTTGGGTGCAGTAAAGACCGTATGAAAACTGCACCTAAAAGTCTGCATTCACTTTTGATGTGCTAAAGGGGCAGGTTGTTTTTTTTTTTTAACATTTATTTAACATGGTTCACCTAAAAACAAAAATACTGAACATAGTTTTCTCAGATACAGTTTTTATGTGGTCCTAGTCATTCTATATAAGGCTGGATTCACACACACAAGTAGGAGACTGCAGATTCCGCTTAAAATCGACAGAAACCCAGCGGACCCCATTATAGTATAAGCTTTTATAGCCTGCTTTTTAAGCAGACAGGGTCTCCATCTTTTGGGTAAACCTAGGGTAAGCCAACCGGACCTAGTAAAGACAACCTTAGGCCCAGTTCACATCTGTGTTCGTGTTTCCGTTTGGGGAGTCCACTTGGGGACCCCACGATCGGAAACCTATCCGCATAAAAAAAAAACGGTTACCTAAGGAAACCCACGAACACCATAGACTATAATATCCCAATTTCTACAGTTTCAAACGCAAACTAAAGACGCATTTTTTCAGACAAGCCTATCACAATTCCTAATGCAAACCCTTCTTGATGCCTTTTCAGCCTAACATATTTGTCCATGCTCTATCCACATGTTAAAGGACACTACTAGTGACGGCCCATAAAGCTTTGTTTGTGTAATGGCTGCAACCTCTATTACAAAATTGTCTGAACACTGTATAAGCAATGCCGCCCCTGCTACCTCTTGTGTCACCCCCTCTACCTCATAGATTGTAAGCTCTTGTGAGCAGGGCCCTCAGTCCCATTGTGTGAAATGATGTTCTTTGTTATGTATCTGTCTGTATTTGAACCCTACAAATTGTACAGCGCTGCGGAATATGTTGGCGCTATATAAATAAAATTTATTATTATTATAATAGGGTCTGTGTGGTTTCCGAATGAAACATGTGGAGAAAAAGGTGCTGCTTGAAGGACTATTCTCTCCGCATATTTCATGCGGATAGTTGACTGGAATGGCCCGAATACAGATGTGAACCAGGCCTTAGGCTTGTGCAGAGATCAGGACTATTAGCATTATAGCCCTTTACTCTCAGTGGGACTACTGCCCCATTCTGGAAACATGAATACAGTACAGGACAGTAGAGAAGCAGGTAGCCATAGATATGTGATATATGGCCAACATCCAGTCTGTATTTCACAGAGCCAATATGGCCATGTGAAGCAGAACCCTCTTATACTATACCCCCTCCATTAGGAAAGGACAGACAGAGACAAATACATTCAGTATGCACAAGACAACTAACTTTCTTCCTGCCAATGTCTATCTGTCCATACAGCTGAGGCTTCCCTCACATACACATTTTTCCCCAAAAAAAACGCATACATTGGTTTTTAAAATATTTGGTTATAGAATTGCTACAGATTCTCTTTGCGGGTGAATTCTGCAACAAAACATATATCGCATATTATGGATATAATGTCATTTTTTCAGCTCAAAACCGTGCGCAGAGAATAAACAGCATTTTAAAAGAACAGCAAAGTTGACAAGACTTTACAAAATCTAATCCAGATGATGTGGGGGAAAAAAAAAAAAATAGAAAATCGGCAGCGGAAACTGCCCCACAGTACAGCACAGATTACACATCTGCAGCGTGCACATATACGGTGAAGGTTTTCAGTGCGGATTTCAACTCTTTGCAGATAATATATGGGGTGACCCTAGGAAATATCCATCAAATACTGCAAAATATGTATTGTGTGCACTGGATGGCGACCACTTGTTAGTACAAGTTAAATGATCAGTGTGGCGGTGTGTATATATGTATATCATATATAGCGCAGCCCTGGCATAAACACATGCCAAACATATGACTGGCATCACAAGATGCTTCGATCTAGACCAGTGATGGCGAACCTATGGCACGCGTGCCAGAGAGGGCACGCAGAGCCCCCTCTGCTGGCACGCGTGCTGTCGCCCTGATCGCTCACTAACGGCGAATCCGATGCAGGATTCCCCGTTAGTGAGCGATCGCTGCCTTCAGCTGGTTGTGCAAATGCGCATCCAGCTGAAAGCTGTCAGTGTAGCTCAGTGTAGGCCACGCGTACTACGCGGCCTACACTGACTACAGAGTGTGACCTCTGAACAAGCGCGGGCGTGATGACGTAAGTCATCAGCGCGCGCAGTGAACAGAAGAGAGAACACCCGGCAGCTCTTCAGGTAACTATATTGTGTTTGTTTGCACTGTCAGGGGAGGGGGGCAACGGTAGACATTTCATGTTGTGTAGGAGGGGGCTACTGTAGACTTTCATGCTGTGTGGGTAGGGGGCTACTGTGGACCATTTTATGCTGTATGGGAGGGGGCTACTGTGGACCTTTCATGTTGTGTGGGAGGGGGCTACTGTAGACTTTCATGCTGTGCGGGTAGGGGGCTACTGTGGACCAATTTATGCTGCTACTGTGGATCTTTCATGCTCTGTGGGAGGGGGCTACTGTGGACAAGTTCATGTTGTGTGGGAGGGGGCTACTCTGGACCATTTCATGCTGTGTGGGAGGGGGCTACTGTGGACCATTTCATGTTGTGTGGGAGGGGGCTACTGTGGACCATTTCATGTTGTGTAGGAGGGGGCTACTGTGGACCAGTTCATGCTGTGTGGGTAGGGGGCTACTGTGGACCATTTTATGCTGTATGGGAGGGGGCTACTGTGGACCTTTCATGTTGTGTGGGAGGGGGCTACTGTAGACTTTCATGCTGTGCGGGTAGGGGGCTACTGTGGACCATTTTATGCTGCTACTGTGGATCTTTCATGCTCTGTGGGAGGGGGCTACTGTGGACCAGTTCATGTTGTGTGGGAGGGGGCTACTCTGGACCATTTCATGCTGTGTGGGAGGGGGCTACTCTGGACCATTTCATGCTGTGTGGGAGGGGGCTACTCTGGACCATTTCATGCTGTGTGGGAGGGGGCTACTCTGGACCATTTCATGCTGTGTGGGAGGGGGCTACTCTGGACCATTTCATGCTGTGTGGGAGGGGGCTACTCTGGACCATTTCATGCTGTGTGGGAGGGGGCTACTGTGGACCATTTCATGTTGTGTGGGAGGGGGCTACTGTGGACCATTTCATGTTGTGTGGGAGGGGGCTACTGTGGACCAGTTCATGTTGTGTGGGAGGGGGCTACTGTGGATCTTTCATGCTCTGTGGGAGGGGGCTACTGTGGACCATTTCATGTTGTGTGGGAGGGGGCTACTGTGGACCAGTTCATGTTGTGTGGGAGGGGGCTACTCTGGACCATTTCATGCTGTGTGGGAGGGGGCTATTGTGGACCATTTCATGTTGTGTGGGAGGGGGCTACTGTGGACCAGTTCATGCTGTGTGGGAGGGGGCTACTGTGGAGTATACAGGTATAATCCTGTGTGGGGGCCACTGTGGGCCAGATTGTACTGTGTGGGGGGCCACTGAGGGGCAGATTGTACTGTGTGGGGGGCCACTGAGGGGCAGATTGTACTGTGTGGGGGGCCACTGAGGGGCAGATTGTACTGTGTGGGGGGCCACTGAGGGGCAGATTGTACTGTGTGGGGGGCCACTGAGGGGCAGATTGTACTGTGTGGGGGGCCACTGAGGGGCAGATTGTACTGTGTGGGGTCCCCTCACTATGTATATCACACAGTATTTGTTTTATAGCAGACGTGAAATTAGTACAGGATGTAATAACATTGCACGGTAAACTATAAAACAGATCCTGTGCGATGTAAATAGTGAAAATTAATTGTTTAAAAGTACAGAATGCAGAGACCTTTACCTTTCAGTACAAGATCTGTAAAGCCCCAGTCACATGACTGTAATTTGTGGGTCCGCAATTGTGGACCCACAGAGTTTTAAGGTTAAATTGCCGTGTTGGCACTCCGTGATACTTTATTTGGTTTTGGGTTGCAGTTTAGGCACTCAGTCTCAAAAAGGTTCGCCATCACTGATCTAGACTAATGCACAAAACCAATCATAGATCTATATAGTGAATGATCCTGCTGGTTATGGGATCCGGATCATTACTATAAACACCCCCCCATATCTAGCACAGACTACAGATCAGTAGGCAACAGGTCTGCAGACTGAACAACCAATATATATATATATATATATATATATATATATATATATATATATATATATATATATATATATATATATACACACAAACACACAGGACTCTTGTGTATCTGTAACCCTGTGACGTCACATCACGGTGCACTACAGCTACCTGGATGTTAGACATTCCCATGCACTAGCTATCTAGGTGTATGTAGGTGCCGCCTCTCTCTCTCACCAGCTTGGTGGCTCTGTACGGGCCCGGGCCTATGAGGCGGTGCTCCATGCTGTCCCCGGTGCGGCCCGGTCGCCTCTCCCCGGTGTTGCGCTGTTTCCAGGAGACGGGCACAGTTTGAATCTTGTACCTGTGGGACAGCGGCCGCCTATTGGCTGAGGAGACACCACGTGGTGTGCGGGGAGGGGGTGGCTTAGGCAGGGCAGGGACTGTCTCGTATCACTTGTACTGTGCTGGGGGCGGGGAGGGGCTGATAACTGCGAGTAATAGAGGACTGCAGGGGGCAGCAGTGAGAGAGGATCGTGTGCTAGTACAATGTGTCTCCATAGTGAAGCACTTTATTGCTGTATTTCCCTCACCTGCCATTAGTCCTGTGCTGAGAAGAGTCTGACATCTCACAGCTAAAGATTCACACGCTGCGCATTTCAAAGAACGCACACTAGTCTGTTTATCGCACAGGCTAAGACTAGGTTCACACTAGGATTCAGGTTTACTTCTTTTGGGTCTGCACAAAAAATGGAAACCCTATCCGCTTAAAAAGTGGACCCCACAGACTATAATGGGGTCTGCAGTGGCGTAACTAGGAGTGGTCGTGGGGCCCCAAGGCGAATATCAGCAAAATGATGCTAATAGAGCCCCACATATGCGTGAATAGCCTTTAAAAAGGCTATTCAGGCACCGTAAATGTTATATTAACCCCCGGTCCCGATTTTAAATAAAAGCATAAAAACATATATGCAAAACTTACCTGAACGAGCACCATGGGCGGGGATAAACGATGCGACGTCAGCTTCGGGCACGCCTGCCTCTTCTGTCTTCTTGGAGTAACGCCCTCTGGTTCCGTGTCTTCTTCCGGCTTCGTTTATCCCCGCCCATGGTGCTCGTTCAGGTAAGTTTTGCATATATGTTTTTATGCTTTTATTTAAAATCGGGACGAGGGGTTAATATAACATTTACGGTGCCTGAATAACCTTTTTAAAGGCTATTCATGCATATGTGGGGCTCTATTAGCATAATTTTGCTGATAGAGCCCCTTTAACATGCCCTCCCCCCCATGTTACTCCAGCAGGTAATGGGCCCTATTAAGAAAAACAACACATGCATCAGGGGCCCTCTAATGTCCTGGGCCCTGTCACTGACACTGCTATCCTGGGGGTCTGTCAGGTCTCCATGGATTTTATACTGCTTGCACGACTTTCCTCTTGGATGGAGTCTCCGAACACTAGTATGAACCTAGCATAACCAAAATCTTTTCCTCCATCCATTTCAGTTTTATAAGACTGAAACCCGACGGGCCCCATTGTAGTCAATATAACAGTCTGTGTTACCAGAGCGCACCTCTCCATTGTCCACCGACAGATCAGAACAACGAGGGGGCGACATTAGTGTGAATCTAGTTCACAAAGGAATTGATTTTCAGATAAATTCTGGCTCAAAATCTGTTCCTTTGCCTCCCTTTGTTTTCAAGGGGGGCAGTGGCAGATGTTTTTTTTATTTTTTTCAAACGCACAATTTTTAAGCAGAACCCGAAGTATGAGATTTGTGCTAACTAACCCCCATTGTATCTGACTACTCAACAGGCAAACCCAAAGCTGAAGTCTTCTTTCCGCCATAGGATCAGGATTTGAAGCAGAAGACCACCTCATGTTCCTCCTTGTGAATGTCCCCTAAAATACAGTGTTATCAAAAACGTTCAGTTTCCACAATGTGAGCCTTATCCTATGTATTCTAAACCCCGTGCGGGGGTCTTCTTACGTACCAATATAAGTTCACACTTACGCTGAAATTTTTACTTTTTTTTTTTATGTAGATTGTGAGCCCCACATAGAGCTCACAATGTACATTTTTCCCTATCATTATATCTTTTTTTTTTGGAATATGGGATGGAAATCCATGCAAACACGGGGAGGACATACAAACTCCTTGCAGATGGTTTTTTGCCCTTGGCGGGATTTGAACACGAGGACTCCAGCGCTGCAAGGCTGCAGTGCTAACCACTGAGCCACCGTGTGGCCTCCCTACATTTTTTTTTCTTATCTGTTGAAAAAACTCATTGAAATTTATACATTTTCACAAGCATTTTTGGGGCGAGCTTTTTTCTTTTATTCATACATTTTTGGTATGCATATTTTCATATCCTATAGAGAAGCCTATGAGAAGGGAAATGCAAGAAAAGCTTCTAAAGTATACTGGCATTTTCAAAAAAAAAAAAAAAAGAAACCCTGACCAAAAAAACATAAAAGCAGCATAAGGGTCCATTCACACGGAGGAATGTGGCGCTGATTCTGGCACGATAACTCGCGTAAGAATCAGCACCACTTTCCTCCATCTGAATGGAGCCTTAGGAAAGCACAAAGTGCGCTCTATATGTCATCAGATACAAAAGTGTGCGCTTTTGGCCTAGAGTTGGAGTGTCGGCACAGGCAGCAGAAGGACAAGATGACAATCTAATAATTGGGGATCTGGGGGACCCTCCTCTCTATGAGGGTACATGCGCACAACCAGGTGCAGTCTACAAGCCAGTATTTGTGGCTTTCACTGACCCATACACAAAATGAATTGATATAGTTGCAAATAAAGACAGGTATAGGACTTGCTCCATATTTTGTGGCTCCTTAATTCTGCCCAGACACACAGTCAGACACTACAGCCATGTACCGTATTTTTCGGACTATAAGACGCACAAAATTTTTGGGGAAAAGAAGGGTGCGTCTTATAGTCTGAAGGTGGCGCCTGGCATCCGCTGTAATAGAGAGGCGGAAGCCGGCAAGTGATAGACGCCATTACAGGTGCCGGGGCCTGAGACATCGCTGCGCTCCTCTGCCATGCATGAAGCCAGCAGCGGCAGGGGCTCCTCCGTCCCCCCGCCGCTGGCTTCATGAAGGGCAGAGGATCGTAGCGATGTCTCAGGCCCCGGCATCTATCCCTCCCCGGCATCCGCCTCTCTAGTACAGCGGATGCCGGGTCAGTATCCGTGGCCCCTTCTCCCCCGGGGCCGGTCCCCACCGGCCCCGTACCTGTAAAGTTACAGGCCGGCTCCTGCGCGGCGATATCGCAGGAGCCGACCTGTCCGGGTGACAGCCGGGAGCCTAATGAGGCTCCCCGGCCTGTCACTGCTGTATTAGTATTGCGGCTGGTCTCTATGACCAGCCGTAATACTAATAGACAGAATGTCCCATAGACGGCAATACAGTTGTATTGCCGTCTATGGGACTTGCGATCAAGTGACCGCAGGTTCAAGCCCCCGGGGGGGATGGAATTAAAAAAAAAAAAAAAAGCTTTAAAAATATGAAATAAATAAAAGTTCTAAATCACCTCCTGTTTTTTTTCAATACAAGGTGATCTAAGCAATAGATATCCCCCAAAATGGTATAACTAAAAAGTACAGCTGGCCCCGCAAAAAAAAAACGCTCTATGCATCCCCGTACAGCTGCAGGGTCACCTGTCAATGTGGCCTTGCAGCTGTTGCAAAACTACAACTCCCATATATTAAATATTTTACCAGTTTTTGCTTCAAAATTTTTTTTCCCTATTTTCCTCCTCTAAAACCTAGGTGCGTCTTATAGTCCAGTGCGTCTTATATATGCATTGAAATGTATGGGTTGGTACTATGTGCATGAGGCCTGAGTAAGAATGTTTATCCAGTGCTTTCTCTCCTGTGGTCATCTTCCCAACCAGAGAAGGTGCCACAGGTGTGGATGTGTCACATTTGGCTAAGCCCCATGACTACCTGTCACACCTCATACAAGAAGGGCCACTTGACTTGTGAGGATTAAGAGCTGAGTGACACTGAGTCCGCTGTGTAGCTGCAAAGCTGTACCATAGTGGTGGAGCTGAGGATGCAGCAGTGGGCACCACCTGGCCAGACCCAGCCATTGCTGACAGCTCTGTATACACATCTCTGTCTAGTAGGTCATGTACATACAATATAACAATTAAAGGGGATTTGCTGCATATGGAAGACTTTTTCACTATAGGGAACCCTGCAATCCCTAAAAAATATGGGTTGCAGCACAAGGTTAAATACAGTATAAAGGCTGAGGCCCCACGTTGCAGAAACACACCTTTTTTTATTGCAGATTTTGTTGTGGTTTTTTGATCCAAAGCCAAGAATGGCTACAAATGGAAAGGGAAATATATAGGAATTTCTTACACTTCTCCCTTCTGCTCGGTCCACTCCTGGCTTTGGCTGAAAAAAAAAACGCAACAAAATCTGCAACAAAAAAAGCTGCGTTTCCGCAATGTTGCAGAAACGCAGTATTTTCTGTTCCAGATATTGCTGCAGTTTTTGCAAGGGGACTTGGTAGAAATATATCTGACAAAGCTGGCGATACAGTACAGTGCAAAAGATTTAGACTGGTGTGGAAAAAGTGCTGCAAAGTAAGAAAGCTTTCAAAATAGAAGTGGTAATAGTTTATTTAGTGAGTTAACAAAATGAAATGAATAAAAGAGAAATCCAGAAGCCATCGATATTTGCTTTGCCTTCAAACAGTTCTAGAAACACCGACAGGATTTGACGGAACTCGTCAGGAAGCGTGTTCCAGACATTTTGGTGAATTAAGCACAGATTTTCTGTGGCTGTAGACTTGCTCCAATCCGTCTTCTAATCCTAGACAGACTGTATGATGTTGAGATCAGGGTATGGGGCTCTATATGGGTGGCAATTACACTGCTCAATAATCTTCTCAACAAAATTTTACAAAATTGATGAATTTCAAGATTCAATTTTGGTCCTGCCTGTGCAATTACACTGAAGAATTATGGCAGGGACCATTAGGGGCATTATTAATAGAAGGGGGGGGATATTATTAATAAGGGGAACTATTTAAAGAGGACCTTTCACCACCTGGGGCACATGCGGTTTTATATACCCTGGAAAGCTGACAGTGCGTTGAATTCAGCGCACTGTCGGCTTTCCCGTTCTGTGCCCCGGGTGAAGAGTTATTGGTGCCGGTACCGCAGCTCTTCACCATCAGAAGGGCGTTCCTGACAGTCAGTCAGGAACGCTGTTCTTCACAGCAGCGCCTATAACGTTGTACTGTGAGAGCAGTGAGGGACACCCCCTCCCCTCCTGATATCATCCTCTCACAGTATAGCGCTATAGGCGGTGCTGTGAAGTACGGCATTCCTGACTAACTACCAGGAACGCCCTTCTAACGGTGAAGAACTACGGTACCGGCACCGATAGCTCTTCACCACAGATCGTGAAAGCCGACAGTGCGCTGAATTCAGCGCACTGCCAGATTTCCATCGGTATAAACCGCATGTGCCCCAATAACATGAAAGGTGCTCTTTAAGGGGCTTTGTGTACGCGAGGACAATATGGGTTGGGTGCCCGGAGAAGTGAGGAGTCAAAGATGTCTGTGTTGCAAACTTCACAGAGACAAACCACATGCTGGAAGAAGTGGTCATGGCGGTCCAAAGGAAAGAGAGGCGAAATGTAAGGGAAGAGACGTCTCCGGTAAGTCACCACCAAGTGTTACTCACTGAATTCACTGTAATGTTACCACTAGCAAACCCCCCCCCCCCCCCCCCCCCCCAGTATTCAGACCGGCGGTTGGGGGGAAGTCGGCACCTTTCTGTCATCCGCCTCAGGCAGCAGAAAGGCTAGGCTCACCACTGGGTGGCAGGGACTCTTCTGTCCCTATTACCCCTTCTCCTGTCAATCAGAGAGCATACTATACTTTTGCACTCTGATTGTCACATACAGGTATAATGTAATTTCCCCCTGAGCTTTACTAGTGGGGTATTCTTATGTAATACCCTCTAAACATAACCAGGACGTTTATTGGCACTGTGACCCAGACATTTACCATTGTCCAGGTCGCAGCGCCAAAAAAAGTCGCACCAAACACTTACACAACATATACACAACGTCATGAATAATCTAGATTCAATGAATGTCTAGATTGCTAAAATTTGTGTTTTTATATACAGTATGCTGTGTTAGATTTTGGTGTCACAGTCACAGCTTGCTAGGTGCAGTATAGCTTTTTAACATATTAGTGAATAACAGTAAAATCCTGCCTGTCTTCTGTATTCATGTGTTTGGGAGTCCGAGGTCTTGTTATAGTTGATGTTTGCGTTACATATAGTATATATATATACATTGTCTACACCTTAAGCTATTATATAAAATGTATTCTGTATATGAATGTGAGATTGAACATGAGTTTTAGGCATTTTTTCAAAAATTATTTGTGTTGCATGAAGGTGGATGTGGCTATTGATGACCCATTGAGACATATGTAATCTTCAAGTTATCTACTTTCAAAAAATATATAGGGTTTAGGGGTTCGCTTACTTTTCATTAATATATGTTTAGTTGCATTTTTTCATAAAACATTCACTTTAAATCAAAATTGCATGAAGGTGCCTGTTCGTATACAGTACCAAGTGGCATTGAGACAATGCTGCAGGTGTCTACTTTAAGAAAATATATAGGTATGGGGGGGGGGGGGTTGGATGATTTTTAATGTTGCAATTTAGGTTTGATTTGTCCATCTCAAAACTGTGAAAATTGCTCTGGCTACTGGAGGTGCAAAATTTCCAGAGACCCTTGACAGTGAAAGTGTTAAATGGGCGCATTGGAGTTTAGCTGGCCATACATATTAGATTTTGGACTGTTTGCTGTTGCTTGTCCGTACATAAACCTACAACAGTTCGTCCCATACAGCTAACTAAAGTTGGTGAAAACCAAAATCTGGGTTGAATTTTTCAGACGAGTGTTGTGTTTCAGTTATCTCTGGATTCCTCCATCCACTAAGTGACAGACCTACAGGTTGCAGGTAGACTGAATGCACAGCGGAGAAAAAACATCCCCATTCACTGCAGATTTTCCACAATAAAATATCCAAAGGACATCCACCCTGTGTGAACATACCCTAAGTAAATAGATATGAAAAAGATACTTGTAAAATTATTTTTATTTAAGATGGTTTCAGTGTATGAGACATATTATTTTTGCTTCTCATGTCACTTTATGTCTTTATATCACATAGAGTTCCAGTATTATTATATCTGTAGAAATAGATTCCTTTCTAGTCAAATTTACAGTCTTGGGCATCATATAAAATTGTACACTGTATACTGCTTAGTTGTAGAATGTGTTCTCAACACCAGGTGGCGCTGCTGAGACAATGTAACTAAATCTATAGCTGCACAGGCAGTATTGAAGCATTTACTTTGTTATGTATCATTCATTACTTGTAACTTCTGTATATGTATTACGCAAATATTGTAAATGTCGCCTTACTGGTGGCTCTTCTAACAATAAAGTGATGCTTTCCTTTGAGATCTTCCATCCCTTAGCCATGATTTTGTGTTCTCTGTGCAGTCCTCAAATAAAAAATGTATCATATTGCCTTGAGAGCAATTATTTACCTATTTACAGGAATATATCATATACTTATCTCCTAGGCATCTCTTCTTTATGGTAAGTAAATTTACTTTTCAGAAGATGTAATGTATCTTTCTAGGAAGAGATGGTACAGGGACCTATTACACCATGTATGCTCTGCTGGGAATTCTGAGTAAGGAATACAAATAAGGGCTCGTTCACATCTGCGCCCGGTCTCCGTTCTGCAGGTTTCTGTTTCCTGCACAAAACAGAGGCAGGAGACGGAAAGCTGCAGGACTCTTTCTCAACCATTCATTTGAATGGGTGAGAAAGCTGTCCGGCCGTGAGCGGCGGTGAGCGTTTTATGCTCTCCGCCGCGAAACCGGGTTTTTAACCCGAACACAGAGTCGGACATTCAGTACTCTGTGTCCGGATTTTAAAAAAACGGTTTTGCGGCGGAGAGCATAAAATGCTCACCGCCGCTCACGGCCGGACCCAGTCTGTGGTTTCCGTCTTCTTGCATGCAGAAGACGGAAACCACAGAACGGAGTGCCGAACGCAGATGTGAACCTAGTGTCAGACCTCATTGGAGAAAAAGAGGAATTTGCTCTTATCGCCACCTATAGGAAGGTAGCTCCCTATAGGCTAGTACCTGTTTTTCAAAGAACTTTAAAGGGGTTGTCCCATCACAAGGATCCTATCTATACTGCTTGTTCATGTGGATTTAAGATTTTTCCTAAATACACTGCTTCAGCAAAACTTCTTTGTTTGTCCAGTATCTTAATTTATTCACTTCATTGTTTACACTGTGTTTCTATGGCCCTTGGGATTATATGCTCATTTCCCAAGTGACATAGCTGCCTGCTCTCAGGGAGGAGGGAGGGGGTGCTAAGTGCACGGGTGCGAGCCTGTGTCTGTAGCTGTTCCTGTGTCTGCACATGTGACCTAGCTTCCTGCTCTCAGATAAAGGAGGGGGGAAATGCATGCTGCTTTCTTATATAAAACAGTCTAAATCCTAGTGGGCTAAAGGACCTGGTGACTCTGCTCACTAGGATTTCGCTTTCTTATATAGAGGCTAAAAGCTAGTGGGCAGAAGGACCTGGTCCCTTAGCCCACTAGGATTTAGCTGACTCTATATAGAACAAGCTAAATCCAAGTGTTATAGGACCTTTGATGACATCACAGGCCCTTCAGTCGTCCCATAGGATCACGCTATGTGGTGGGCGGAGCCATCAGTTAATTTGGGGGCAGGGCTAAACTGGAGGTAGTCGGACAGTGTGGCTTTGCATATGAAACCCCGCCCACCAATTGACGTAGAAAACCAGGAAGAAAGAATTCTTTGCAGCAGCGAAGACTGGTGAGCAAGGGACATGGGAATACCCCTTTAAGGGCATAATATGGAAAATTCCAATACCAATGAGGTTTTAGTTGTATTCCTTACTCAAATTTACTTTACAATATTTTCTCACAACTGAGATCTTTCTTATGTCAAGTTTCGGTTGCCCCTTTGCGACCTTTCTTAGTCTGAACTCTTGGAGGCAGCTGAGCACCTATCCTGTGTTTAGAAACAGCAAAATAGCTGATGGTTCTAGCTGGTGCAAACATATGGTGGCACATATGCAGGGGCATAACTTGAGGGGGTGCAGTTGCACTGGGACCCAGGAGCCTTAGGGAGCCCATAAGCACTGGCATCAGTATTGAGATTGCAGCTTCCATCTGACCCATAAACCAAGGAGACCCCCAGATTACCCTAACCATACTAAGGTGGATTAAACTCCTTAGCACCCGTGACCATCACTATCAAGAATTCGCTGTAGTGATGAGGTAGGGAGCCCTGACAAAAGTTTGCACCAGGGCCTACAAGACTTTAGTTATGCCACTGCACCAGTGATGAACACTAAAGGTAAAAGATCAAGAACAAAACATTTGTTATAGGTATCCCTTCAACCACAACAACAAAACTATTCAAACACATAATATATCCCATATTAGACTAGGGCCACTCGGCAACTTTAGCCAAGGCATTATGTGGCCAAAGTTCACTTTGTTACCCTGCAAATCCTTCATTCATGTTAGTGAATGGAGTCACATTGAGACCCCGGGATATAATCAATGGAATATCCCTTGAAGCTTCTTGTACAATAAATGACATATCATGTCTCTAATAGTTGTTCTTCAGGTTGCCTGTCTACTTTTGAGAAATGCTGCCTTGAAGTATCTTACATTACACAAGGCCATGTGTGTTCCTGTCTAGATCATCCCTTTGCACGATAATGTGTTTAATACGAGTATAAGACAGAGCTGTGTCATATGGACAGAAAGGTCACTTTCAGTCTTAGAACAAGTTCACACTATGGGCCATAGAGTTAGAAAAAAGACAAAAAAATGCAAATGTAGGATTCTACATGCCTATACACCTGTGCACATTTGCCTGCTATTATGTATGTCTTGGAATAGTTGACCCACAAATAGAATTTACCCCCGGTGATTACACGTGAGCCCGTGTGAATGGAGTGGTGATGCACATACATGAGGTGAGTCAGGTATATAAGAGGGGAAATTGTGATCGTACACATTCACTGGGTGCAGATGACCAAAAAGCAAGTTTGTATTTTATTTTAAAAGTTTATTAAAGTTATATATTTTATATTATATATTTATTAAAATGTTATTTTAAAATTCCAAAAATCATTTAATAGCAACAATAAGATTCACTTTTCATGTTCTCTTCACGTCTCCATCTCAAGTGAGCCATGCATGGTTGTAGACAATTTCAGACAGACAACTGATGTAGAGTTACAAGGATCAGCAGTCCCGTCCCGACCGATTCCTGTGCCTGCAGCACAGAGAATCCTATTGAGAATCCTAAATGATGTTGTGGAATCATCCTTCTAATATCCTATTGTCACCCTACATTCAGCCCCCTACCCTTTTCTCATTCAACCCCCCACCCCCGCCCCTTCCCGTAGTCCTCCACATTTGTATACATATGCGTTTGCATTTGTGTGTGTATATATGTATATATGTGTGTGTATGCTTTACCACATGTCTGTGTCCATGGTTATGATCTCACACAGGCATGTGTGTATATATGTATATACGTATACTTTGTTGTGCCCTTATAATTTACAATATTCATGCTCATGCTTGTACTGTTAGCATTACTGTGTTGGAGACTGTCATATCAGTAATATCATGTCATAACTGTTCATTGTTGTTTGTACATTCACCCCTTCTATCTCTGTATTACGCTTTTATATAACTTACTGGATATTTGTTTCCACTCCAAGATGCCTTGGTAGCTTATGGGACAGCATTTCATGCAGGGGCATTTCATTTGCAGCATGCATCTTAACCAAATTGCATCTTAACCGAAGTGCAGATTAACCAAAGTGCACTTATACATGGCACTTAAACAGGGCACGAAACAGGCTAACCATGGCAGACCACCAGGTAAATTTCAACCTAAAACAACAAGTTTTACCACATGGTATGCTATAGCTGCACTGTCTCTTACTATCTTAGCCATTGTCTTCCTGCAGACCTCTCCTCCACCTCTACCACCAGTACACTCCATCCATATCAGTCCCTCTCTTCTTCCTTCTCCCATGTACAGCTCTCACACACTTTTCACACTCTGTAATCATCCCTTTATTTCTTTTAGCAGTGACACCAAACAGAAGCGCCCACATAAATCCCTGAACCACCTTCTGTCTCTGTCCATTCTGCTCCTCCTAGCTGCTGGGGACATCTCTCCTAACCCCGGCCCTCCTTCCTTCACTAACTCTTCTTTCTGCACACATAGAAGGCCTACAAACCTCCTCAATATTTACCGTGTTCCTTCCCCTCACCCCTCCCCTGTCTCTTTTAGCTGCTCTCTCTGGAACGCCCGCTCAGTGTGTAACAAACTAGAATACATTAATGACTTATTCCTTAGTAAATCCCTCAGCCTGCTCGCCCTTACTGAGACTTGGATTCAGCAGTCAGATACGGCCTCCCCTGCTGCTCTGTCTCATGGTGGCCTACAATTCTCACATACCTCTAGGCCTGACAACAGGCAGGGTGGTGGGGTAGGCTTACTCCTGTCCCCACAGTGCATTTTTCAGTCCATTCCCCCGGTCCCCTCACTCACATTCTCCTCATTTGAAGTCCATGCTATCAGACTTTTCCGCCCACTCTCCTTACGTGTAGCCGTGATCTACCGTCCACCTGGCTCACCTTACCAATTTTTGGACCACTTTGCCTTGGCTTCCCCACTTCTTATCCAGTGACATTCCTACCAGCTGCCCACAGCTGCCCACAGTTTCTCTCATTAACCACTTCTCTTGGTCTCTCACAATGTTCTTCTTCTGCTACACATGTAGATGGAAACACGATTGATCTTGTCTTCCATCGACTCCTCACAGTTTCCACATTTTCTAACTCTTCTCTGCCGCTCTCTGATCATAACCTTCTGTCTCTCACCATCAGTGCCCTCTCCCCTTCACAAGATACCCCTACCCATCACACATATAGGAATTTGCGTGCTATTGACACCAAGCACCTCTCAGATACTCTACAGTCCTCTCTGTCCCCCATCTCCTCAATCTCCTGTCCAAATCTGGCCACCAGTCACTATAATGAAACCCTTAAAAATGCATTGGATGAGATTGCTCCCCCCTCCACTCGTAAAGTCCCACGTAGGAGGCAGCAGCCCTGGCACACGCCACAGACACGATTTCTTCAGCGCTGCTCTAGGTGTGCCGAACGTCTCTGGAGAAAATCACGCTCACCTGCAGATTTCCTCCACTTCAAGTTCATGCTTAAAACATATAGTTCTGCCCTTCACCTAGCCAAACAAGGCTATTTCACCGCCCTCATCTCTTCTCTCTCCAGCAACCCTAAAAGGCTTTTTGAAACCTTTCACTCCTTACTCACACCCAAGGTACAGACGCCATTCACAGACCTTAGTGCTGATGACCTGGACACGTATTTCCATGCTAAAATTGATAAGATCCGTCAGGAAATTACTGCCCAAGCCCCAGGTGGCATTGATCCCACCACCTACCATAGCAATGATCCCCTCACCAATTGCACCTCAGACTGTCTATTCTCATCTTTTGAACCTGTTACAGAAGAGGAAGTCTCCCAGCTACTTTCTTCATCTCGCCCTACAACCTGCAGTAGTGACCCCTTCCCCTCACATCTTCTCCAATCTCTGTCGCCTGTTGTCACCACTCACCTTACTAAAATATTTAACCTCTCTCTCTCTTCTGGAATCTTCCCATCCTCCTTCAAGCATGCTGTTATAACTCCGCTACTGAAAAAACCCTCCTTGGACCCGTCCTGTGCTGCTAACTATCAACCCGTCTCTAACCTCCCCTTCATCTCTAAACTCTTGGAACGCCTGGTCTATTCTCGTTTAATCCGCTATCTTTCTGCTAACTCTCTTCTTGACCCCTTACAATCTGGTTTCCGCGCTCTGCACTCTACTGAAACGGCTCTCACAAAAGTCTCCAATTATCTCCTCACGGCTAAATCCAATGGCGATTTCTCTCTTCTTATTCTTCTGGACCTCTCTGCAGCTTTTGACACTGTTGACCATCATCTCCTCCTCACTATGCTCTGCTCAGTCGGCCTCAATGACACTGCGCTCTCCTGGTTCTCCTCTTATCTCTCAGACCGCACTTTCAGCGTATCATTTGTGGGCTCTGTTTCCTCCCCTCTTTCCCTTGCTGTTGGGGTTCCTCAGGGCTCGGTCCTAGGCCCCCTGCTCTTTTCTCTCTACACAGCCCCCATTGGACAAACCATCGCCAGATTTGGCTTCAGGTACCATCTTTATGCTGACGACACCCAATTATACACATCTTCCCGTGACATCACCCCTGTACTCATACAGAACACCAGTGACTGTCTTTCTGCTGTCTCTAATATCATGTCCTCGCTCTATCTGAAACTAAATCTCTCCAAGACTGAACTACTACTGTTTCCACCATCTAACAGATCTGTCCCTGATATATCCATTGCAGTCTCAGGCCTTACTATAACTCCTAGGCAGCAGGCCCGCTGCCTCGGGGTCATGTTTGATGCAGACCTTTCTTTCACCCCTCATATTGAATCACTCGCACGTTCATGTCACCTCCACCTCAAAAATATC
This sequence comes from Leptodactylus fuscus, assembly GCF_031893055.1. Classification (NCBI taxonomy): domain Eukaryota; kingdom Metazoa; phylum Chordata; class Amphibia; order Anura; family Leptodactylidae; genus Leptodactylus; species Leptodactylus fuscus. The sequence continues at coordinate 45,095,951 of NC_134265.1, forward strand.
TCCAGAATACGTCCTTTCCTTACCAGAGATACACTAAAGACACTTATTGTCTCTCTGATTCATTCTCGCCTTGACTACTGTAACTCCTTACTAATCGGTCTTCCCCTCACTAAACTCTCCCCTCTACAATCTATTCTGAATGCAGCGGCCAGGCTCATCTACCAGGCTAGATGCTACAGCGATGCCTCCGGTCTGTGCCAGTCGCTACATTGGCTGCCTATTCAATATAGAATAAAATATAAAGTTATCACCCTCATCCACAAGGCTCTCCATAATGCCGCACCTCCCTACATTTCCTCCCTCATCTCTGTCTACCGCCCAACCCGTGTTCTCCGCTCACTCAATGACCTAACACTTACATCCTCTATTATCAGAACCTCCCACGCTCGTATACAAGACTTCTCCAGAGTTGCACCACTTCTCTGGAATGCTCTACCCCGGACAATAAGATTAACTCCCAATTTCTACAGTTTCAAACGCAAACTAAAGACGCATTTTTTCAGACAGGCCTATCACAATTCCTAATGCAAACCCTTCTTGATGCCTTTTCAGCCTAACATATTTGTCCATGCTCTATCCACATGTTAAAGGACACTACTAGTGACGGCCCATAAAGCTTTGTTTGTGTAATGGCTGCAACCTCTATTACAAAATTGTCTGAACACTGTATAAGCAATGCCGCCCCTCCTACCTCTTGTGTCATCCCCTCTACCTCATAGATTGTAAGCTCTTGTGAGCAGGGCCCTCGGTCCCATTGTGTGAAATGACGTTATTTGTTTTGTATCTGTCTGTATCTGAACCCTACAAATTGAATAGCTCTGCGGAATATGTTGGCACTATATAAATAGAATTTTTTATTATTATTATTATATTATGCCTCCATTTTAGAGTTACCTGTTTTTTCCACTTGCCAGTGAGTTTATATTATTTATATATTTATATAATAAATTTAATTTTTTTTATAATTTATTCATTTTATTAATATCAAGATTCATGCAATATAATCATAGGGAGGCGGGAACAACTGGAGGTGGTACCCACTTCGGGTGGAACCGCCCACTTCTTCCAGCGCTCCCACCGCTTCACAAGTATCTGCGAGATACCGTCAGCAGTGACAGCGCTATTCACCATTGCCTTATACACGCGAATTTGTAGTGTTCTACCCACCAATACAAGTTCCTGCTAGCCACGCCCACTCAGTGACGTCAGCGCCTCTGCACGAGGTGCCAACAGCCAGTGGTTATCTATTCTTCCCTGTTCAGAGCGTAGGGATATTGGTTCCCACAATCTGACAGCTCAAGATATCCTGTAAGTCTATACCAAAACCTCTACCACAACCACTACCTTTGAGTCTCCTGCAGGATTGTAAAACACTGATTACAAATTAGTAATATTTTAAGCCATCCAACTAACCAGATAGATTTCAGTGTTCTGTCCATGGATTGATTTACCTGTTTAGTCATCTATGTATCTGTTATATTGTGCTTCCTTTTCTAGCTATATACATAGCACTATAGAACCCTATTGTATTGCTGACACTATGGGCACCATTCTCTGTACACATGGATTGATCTATACATATTGCATATTATTTTATATTCTCTGCATTTTATTAACATTACTATGTATTTATCACATTCTTATATTTATATTTATTTCTATGTATTTTCTATGTGTTTTCCGCGCAGTGGCGTGACGAAGACACCTGACGAAATGCGTAGCCCTTGTTTTTACTGTCTTTGGAACCAAATAAAATCAAAACAGCTTATCAAGCTCATCCTGAATCTCGTCATTTGTCAGTAGCGCTCTGTAGGTTTTCCTGGTTCTTTTTGGATTTATACTATACCATATTGTGCTTTATGTGATTAATTGTATGACGATAGACAGACAGGCTTAGATACAATGTTTTTTGTTTTTTTTTTACTTCTTTATTGACTTCATTCAAGGTATGAAATGTAGGAAGTCTAGTAGAAGTCAGGGCATTAGACTTAGAAGGGGCCCTGGTATGTCTTTAGAGTGTGGGAGGAAACCGGAGTACCCGGAGGAAACCCACGCAAGCACGGGAAGAACATACAAACTCCTTGCAGATATTGCCCTTGGTGAGGACACCAGTGCTGCAAAGCAACAGTGCTAAGCACTGAGCCACCGTGCTGCCCATTGGTGAGAACAGAGACCTTCAGGGCGCTCGATTTGGAGTTTTCTGTCTTCTACACATTTCTGGTGGAACGGCAACAGCCTGCAAAACAGAAGCCTCTTCTAATGGCACGAGCAGCCCTGGATAATCCGCGCCGGCAGGATGATACCAATCTGCGGACTGTAGCAGCTAGGAGAAGGAAATATAATGTAAGTAATGGGACAATATATTACAAGATACTACTGTGATGTCACTGCGGCAGGATGGCAGAGGAGTATTAGCTACAGGGGTAAGGGATCATTATCATTCATCATACATGTGACAGTCTCATCACTGACAGTGAACATTCGCTCCCCATGACGTATTCTCACTGACTGACAGGATACAACATGGAGGGTATTGTCACACTTACCTCTGGCTCTGATTTCTACATCTCCTATGGTTTGGTTTTGTTCTCTCAGGTTTAATGCAGATTTAGAAGGTGACGGTTGTGCAGACCTGAACAGACCTGACGATGTGTATGAGGATGACTTGCTGCTACTAGTAGTTCTCCTCTTATTGTCACCATCACCTTCAGAAGTTGAAGATTCTTTCTGCCTGTTTTATAGAAGAAAAAATGAAAATGAAATACAATACAGAACATCCAGCTAAATCCAGTGTAATGTTACTGAGCTCCCAGCTGTGAGATAAATGTATTATCATGAGGACAGATGGCAGGAAATATGTCTACACTGCTGACCTGATACCCCAACACTGGTGAGAAAGGCTTCAGCAAATACTGCCCCCATCTGGCTAGGTCATTAAAGACGGCTGGGGTGATGGATACATTTAGTAAAGTGTTACCCCTGTCTTCTATCTGTTGTTCTCTACAGATATCAACCCGGAGATCCCAGTAATAACCCCACAATCTACTCACATTTCTGAGTGGTCTGCGCTGTGCGCCAAGGAACAATCTGGAGAGGACTTGGGAGCCTCATTGGTCACCGTCCTGGTACAGAGCTAAATACACACAAGGGGATACAAGATATAATGTACATAAATATATTGTTTCCCTTTTGCTGTAAATGTATTATTTTCTAGGTATTATAGACATATAGCTCACATACTGGACTTACTTTAGAAAGCCTTTGAGTTGATGACACAAAATGTTCGTACTCTAGGCAGTCATCGTCCTCGCTTGTGTCTTCCTCATCCTCTGAGACCATATGGTGATGTCTCTTAGAACGAGCTACAAGTCATATGAATTCAAGTGTTATTACAGGTTGTTAGTATAAGACACGACACAGAAATCATTTTATCACTAGTAATAATGGCAACATAAAGAAATGGAAGACGAGACAAACAACAGCTCGGTCTAGATGACATCTCATTGTACTTACTAGCATCAAAGTTGCTGGTGTCCATGTCTGACACTAGCTGAGGAACATACTCCGGCTTCTGACTGAGAATGTTCTCAAAGTCTAAGTCCCTCAGGAATGGGTGAACCTTGATCTCATTTGCTCCTCCTAGAAAAACAAGACAAAAAGTGATGGAGAAATTGAAAGAGACTGCCAAATGGAGATATGAAGGAAAGATTGTCATGTACTAGAAGCCATAGAATAAAGAACTGCAAATAGACAATCAGACAGAGAAACAAGTCTCAGTGCTGATCCTCATGAACATGATGTTTGTCTTCTTCCAAAGTCCTAGTAGTATTAAGTATATATTAATAATATTATATATATTACTTGTCCCAAGTCTGTCTTCAGGATATTTTCGAAGAAGCTCAGTGAGAATATCTTGAACATCGGGTGGAGGAGCGTTGTCATCAGAATCCCAAGTTATGTCTTCTGTCATATAGAAAAGCAAATATTACAGACAATAAACCACTGAATTGTAATATAAAGGCACCTTCTGACTTACAGAGCAATGGACAATGACATCACGTATCATCCAGATTATGATACTTACCTGTGATGATCTTAATACAAAGCTCCTCATTGGTTTCCCCATCAAACGGAACAGATCCTACAATAAACTCATGTAGGATGATCCCTAGTGACCACCAGTCAACGGGTCTTCCAAAACCATTCATCAGGATAATCTCTGGGGCTATGTAAGAAGCTGTGCCACAGATCTGGAAACCAGCAGAAGAAAGATATAAGGATCAATGAAAATCAGTATGACCAAAAATATCAGTGCAAACAATTTCTAGCAGGGAAAATAGAGAAGTTGACAGAGATGAGATGTGTAAAGAGCAAGCTAAGAAGAAGTTAAGTTCTTGTAAGTACAACTGACCTCATAATGGAGGAACTCTCTGGTAATGTCATGAATTGGAGACCTGTACAGATTTGTTGCTGGTCTCATAAGGCCGAGTTTTACAAGCCCAAAATCGGTGACTTTAATATGTCCAGTGGGTGTTATCAGAATACTGTGAAAGAAAAGATGGTGTTAGATCCAGGTGATAATCCATAGACAGTAAGATAACTGTAACTCTCCCTTTATTATACTACAAGTGTCACTTACTTGTCAGGCTTCAGGTCTCTGTGCACCACACCATAGCTATGCAGGTATTCTACAGCAAGAACCAGCTCTGCAAAGTACATCCGAGCCAAGGTGAAAGGTAAAGAGCCCATTGACTTTAGAAGGCTCCCGCAGTCTCCTCCTGCAGCAGAAAGCAAAAATGAGGGAGTTATACAAGGCAGATCCCACATGCCATATAACCATAAGTAACCTGAGACATAGGGGAAGGATATAACATTTAGGGATATATAGAGTATATACTATCAGTCTGATTGTAGTAATGGTGAAATGAGCTAAAGCTAAATACAATGCATATACCCTACCTCCTACATACTCCATGACTATACACAGGTGATGTCTTGTTGTAAAGGAGCAAAGCATGGAGACCACAAAGGGACACTCTACGAATGTTAAGATGTCCCTTTCGATAAAGGCCAGTTCAAGTCTTCTTGGATTAAGATTCTGCTTATCCATTTTCTTCATAGCAAATAGTTGGTGTGTGTCTTTATGGTGCACTAAGTAGACAGCCCTGGAGAAGAGAAAAATGCATGGATTATAAAGAATAGAGTAGTAGATCTACAGCCATCACTACAAATACATGTCTAGTAATATATGAAATGGCACTACATAAACTATCTCCTATGGGAGGTCTACACAATGTCAGGACTGCCAGAGTCCTCATCCATGTCACATCCTCACTGACCTGAATGGTGACTATTGGATGTGGACAGTCATGTGGATCTATATCATTTCTCTATGATAACATTAAACTGGCAGAGGACAGAGGCAGAAGCATTGTCATAAGAAACCCGGGACATGTATATAATACCAACATAATACTCACCCAAAAGCCCCACTGCTGACCAGTTTGGAGGTCTCAAAGTCCCTCTTACATGGCTTTCTCGCCGCATTCAATGATCTGATCGAGTTCTAAAGAAGAATAAAAGAAATAACAATAAGACATAGAAGCTGCAGGGAATAAAAGCTCCAGATGTGGAAACTTCTCCCCTCTATATAATGTCAGCAGATACAGAGGAGGTGATACAAGCCGGACTCTACACAGACCCTATAGAATATAAGGTGTATCCACCATGCACATGTATTATTGTACAGTATTGGATGGTAAGGGATATCACACACTGGAGGTCTCAGTATAAATGTTATTATGTAACACAATAGATCTGATCTACATTAAGAATAGAGATATTTCATGGGGTATAATATCAGATATGTCATTTATACCCAGTTCTCTGGTGATATAAGGACACCTCTCTCCATGATACTTACACTGGCAGATTCTTGGACCTCTGGGGTCTCAGAGATTTTAATTTCTGCATTTGGCAACTCAGATTTATCTAAAATAGTGAAGAAGAAGAACAAAGAAGAAAGATAATGTATTAGATTATATCAATCTGAAGTACATAATACAATAACACAATGAAGACAATGACAGGGACAATCATGGACTATCTGGTCTAGATGAAGGGGAGAACTTCTCAAAGAGGTCGGCCATTGGAAATGTTTTACCATACTTGTAAATAGGATGTAGGATGGTCGGCTTACCTTCTGTCAGATCACTTTCTGGTCCCAGTTGACAGCTCTCATGGTCAGGGATTTCTGGTTCTGGAATTTGCCCCTCTTTGGTGTCGCCTTCTGTTTTGTCCTAAAAGTTATAAGACATATAATGAATTTATTTCACACACACTAAATCCCCATATATAGAAGGTAGGAAGGATTAAACCTGGATTTACATGATTTATTTCATTATTGGGTGGAATTACTTTACACTGCAGCTTCTCTCTAGCACATCCACATTAATGTAGAAGTAACTTATAATCACAACATTTCTATAATAACGTCTATTATCAGAACTGTAGCATTTACAAAAAGGACAAATCTGATAACTAAACAAGACCAGAAATAGAGGTCGGAAATAATAACTTCCCACCATGGTCCTGTGAATGCAACAGCAGAATACAGGCTGTCATAAAATATCCTGTGTCTGCCTGGAGCTGACAAGGAAGATCATGAATCTGATGTTCTGATATCTGACTCAATGTGGAGAAAACAAGGACATATCATATAGAAGATGAAACTTACCAGGCGTTCCAATGGGGCCGGACGTTCTATCACATCCAGGACGTATTCGGCCAGTTCTTTGAGAAAGACCAATCCTCTACTTTGGGATCTTTCTTCAGCCTAAATAGATCAAAGCACACAGAGAAGGAAAATCATGAGATAAGAAAGTGGACAATGGTTTGTGTATAAGATTTGGTCAGGATTTCTACCATTTACCTGTTGTAGTAACGCCCGTATGTTGGTCTGGAGATCCTCAAGATAACTTGAGGTTAGAGGACCTTGGTGACATTTGGTCAGGCAATCTCTCACTAGCTCCACCACCAGCCGGTGAGTGAAGCTGAGGATGCCATCAGGTGGTGGAAGCACAGTGTCAGGGGAATAGTTGTCAAGAATCCCCTGTAGTGCTTCCACCTGAGCATTGTCCATTAGAAATTCAGACATTGCAATCCAATCGCAGTCAGTACGTTCCTAGCTATAGAACAAACACTGACAAGTGTGACCCCAAGACTGTGAACAGTGTACTAGTAGTGATGGAAGCTGTGATGTCATAATGGACAGCCATGATCTGTGATGTCATCATGGAATCATGTTGCCTAGCAATACTTAGAACAGCGTTCCATAGACTTACAGATGTTGCCATATTATGTGGAACCGGAATGTTCACCCGCATAGCGGCACAGTCAGTCATATTATAAGAAATATTCTGCATTTATTAGGGCTCATAGATTTATCTTATTATAGCAAACAACGTGGTTGTTGACCAATGAAGAATAATCCTTATAGTTTTATGTGTTTAATGGTCTTGAAATAATTTAGATTATTAATGAAACCATTAAGTCTTGGGACAACTTAAAGTGAATCTCCACCATTTAACCTGTGGGTTTTAGGCCCTAAAATCCCATTTCTCAATATATAATTATAGCCATCAGAGCTTTGTTATCTAATATAGAATTCCAAATCTCTTTCATAGTCGTATATTCAAAAGAAAAGATTCTGCCTTCCTGCAGCCACCACTAGAGGGAACTCAGGAAATTACTGCAGACAGTCTCAGTAAATTTCTTATATTAGTGAACATAGAGGCAAAAGCGGAGGATGCCATAATATGTTAACATGTCACTCCTCCGATCTGCTGCTACAATTACATTTAGGCCTAAATAACAATTTCCTGTAAATAACCCTCTATTACAGTATTATTATTATCTATTATTGTATATAAGATTTCTGTAGAGTTTCTGCTATTTACCTGTTGTAGTAACATCCGTATGTTGGTCTGGAGATCCTCAAGATAACTTGAGGTTAGAGGACCTTGGTGACATTTGGTCAGGCAATCTCTCACTAGCTCCACCACCAGCCGGTGAATGAAGCTGAGGATGCCATCAGGTGGTGGAAGCACAGCGTCAGGGGAATAGTTGTCAAGAATCTCCTGTAGTGCTTCCACCTGAGCATTGTCCATTATAAAATCAGACATTGCAATCCAAGCGCAGTCAGTACGTTCCTAGCTATAGAACAAACACTGACAAGTGTGACCCCAAGACTGTGAACAGTGTATTAGTAGTGACGGTGAGCTGTGATGTCATAATGGCCAACCGTGTTCTGTGATGTCATCATGGAATCTTGGAATGCTAACTTTAAGGGACAACATGTAAGGGACAACATGTAAGACAACAATACCATGGACTTAACCCTGTAGTAACCGGCCTGTTGTAGGCCTTGATAACCAAACTATTTTGTTTGTTCTTTCCATCATCACATAATAAGCCCTACAGCTTTTTTTTGTCAATGTAACTGTAAGAGAACAAGTAAAAACTTAGTTTGTTATAAGATTCGTCTTTTTCCAATACCCGTTACTAAATTTTTTTTTTAATTTTTTTTTATGGAATTGAGTGAGGACTTATTTTTCAGAAAACCTGACGTTCTTATGTTTTTGTGATAACTCTGCCGTGCTATGCCCAGAACACAATGGATGTCTTATGTCAAATATTTTCTGGCCAGCTTAGAAGTAGAAGCCCTGTAAAGCTCAATTCTGCATGAATGTTGTCTCCAATCGATCAAAAGTTTTTTGGAAACGAGGGGTGCCTTCATGTTGTCAATGGCGTTGTCCTTGACCTCCTTATGTTTGTCCTGAATAGGAACAATATTTCATTTAATGGTAAATTTTATTTACAATTGGTTGGAATCGCAATGGCGAGTCCGACAGCCCTGACTTTCACTAACCTTTTTTTAAGTTGGTGGGCTCAGCATTACGTTTTTTTGCGGTAATATGGAGATTTGCACATTGTTGATAGCCCGTGGGTTAGACATATCAACAATGTCCTAAACTTTTGGTATATAGGTAACTCTCTGCACTCTTATAATGCGGTTGTCGCTTTCCTCCTGTGTCATACATTGTGCTTTATATATCTATATATTTGATCACTGGTTAGCCCCAAGTGGGCCATATCTATATCATCTAATACATATGCCTATATTCACATTGTGCATCGAGTGTGCAGCTTTCTGCATCATTGTTTTTATCTTTAATATATGAACAATCTAGTGCTATTGTCTTACAACTACAACTTTAGATTTTTTTTTTCTTCACTATGGCATTTACCAAATGGAAAAATTTTCTTTTATAAGTTTGTAGATTGGGAGTTTTCGGACCCAGGGATACACGTGTTTTTCTTTTTTATGAACTTTTGTATACGTTGTAGGAAAAGGGGAGTGATTTTAATTTTTATTTATTTTTTCATATCTATTTTAACTCTGTCTGTCATGGCAACAGATCTCCGCCCCTGAATCTCATTCCGGGTGCTAGCGATTTACCCTAAAATGGGAAAATAGAACCTCGGTCCGCTTTGACCAAAGTGCCACGGGGTTTAAGGTCCGTAATCAGTGCCAGCGCTAATTGTGGGCATTGCTGCCAGTGATTGTCAGGAAAGGGTTAAAATAATGCAACACTTGAGGGGTACTAAATATTATCTGGAACAGGTCAATGATATATTACCAGTCCAAAATGACTTTTATTATGAGTAACAACTACTTTTCATATGACAGCTTCACCTATGAACAGCACCATGGCACCGCAATGGGCTTGAAGGTGTGCCCTTCATATGCAAATCGATCCATGGGGTAATATGAGGAGACTTTTATCTATAATACTAGGTCAGTAAAGGGGTCATATAGTTCTTTAGAAAAGATTCATTGACAATTTATTTGGGCTGAACCTGAGATCTGTTGACTTTCACTCAGGATGTGGATTTGGACAACTGGGTTATTCAATTGATTCCTAAGTCCAATAAAGACCTGGTAAAAATCCAAAATCTGAATATATTTATTAAAGAAGGGAAGGTCTTCACATCCACCCATTATAAATGAGTGGATATAACCAGTTATCCTAATTTCAGTAGTGCACAATCCAGAATACTACATATGTGAGTCAAAGAAAAGAGGTTCTCCAGGGGCAATGAGTGAAGTGGACAAACTAATGCAAGAGGAGAGTTTGTATAGCCATAGAAAAGAAAACGCAATTACATACAGTTTCAAAAATAATGGTTCATCCTAAAAAATTACTCAAATCTATCACCGTGCCCTCATACTGACCAAACTCAGATTTTCCCGACAATCCTGATGGGGGTGGACACTAGAATAATAATGAAGGTTGGGGGAGGGTACAGTTATCCTCTGTAGCAGCTAACAATAAGTATTGGATTCTATCAATCAGTACTAATAAAGTAAAATAAAAAAAAAAAAAACACCTGTGAGAAAAGACCCAAAGATATGCCCCCACGTCGTCTGTCATCTTTTGCAAGTGTATTCTGAACTGCAGCTCTGGCAGCAGCCTGTACTCTCTGGGTCTCTCTTGCACCAGGATCCTCTCCTGTCGTCCTCTGGTCGAGCAAAGCCTGGCTGAGCAGTGTCAGCTTCTCCATAAGCAGTAAGTTCATCTTTCTGCTGCGCTTGCTGCTGTCGCTTCTCAGTTTCCATCTGGGCTCTTTGCTGCTGTGAAAACATTTGCTGCTGCTGTAGGATAAGCTGCCTCTATGATGGCGGCCTCCTTTTTAATCTCTCCTGCAGCTTTCACCCTGGATGTAGGAGAGAGAAAAAAAAAATAGATGACTGCCCTGTTTTGGACCTTAATGACCAAATTTATTATTATTATTATTATAAGCCAAATTTTGGAAATTTGCCATGTGTGACGTTATCAGTGAATAAATCTGTAACAGTATAGCGCAGCAGTGGGCAATTAATTTTCCCATGGGGCCACATGAGAAATTGTAACGGTTCTAGAGGGCCATGCGCGTTGTGGCAAATTTAGCTCCACCCACTTCTCCGCTGACTCCGCCCATTCTCAATCATTTTTCCATGTGCCCCACAAAGTAAAATCCTCCTACAGTCACCCTAACATTATACACCCCCACATTATAATGTTTTCCTCCAAATGTCACACAGTATTAAGTCCCTCTCCTGGTGCCCCAGTATAAACCAGCAAAAACTAGAGGGGACATTAACCCCTTCCCGCCGATGGCATTTTTTGATTTTCGTTTTTCGTTTTTGACTCCCCTCCTTCTAAACCCCATAACTTTTTTATTTCTCCGCTCCCAGAGCCATATGAGGTCTTAATTTTTGCGGGACAAATTTTTCTTCATGATGCCACCATTATGTATTGTATATAATGTACTGGGAAGCAGGAAAAAAATTCAGAATGGGGTGGATTTGAAGAAAAAATCATTTCTGCGACTTTCTTACGGGCTTTGGTTTTACGGCGTTCACTGTGCAGCCAAAATGACATGTCCCCTATATTCTGTGTTTCGGTACGGTTCCAGGGATACCAAATTTATATGGTTTTATTTACATTTTGACCCCTAAAAAAAATTCCAAAACTGTGTTAAAAATTTTTTTTACTAAAAGTCGCCATATTCCAACGGCCGTAACTTTTTTATACGTAAGTTTACGGGGATGCATAGGGCGTCTTTTTTTGCGGGGCCGGGTGTACTTTTTAGTTCTACCATTTTCGGGAAATGTTATTGCTTAGATCACTTTTTATTCAAATTTTTATCAGAATCAAAAGAGTGAAAAAACGGCGGTTTGGCACTTTCGACTATTTTTCCCACTACGGCATTTACCGAAGAGGAAAAATATTTTTATAGATTTGTAGAGCAGGCGATTTCGGACGTGGGGATACCTAACATGTATATGTTTCACAGTTTTTAACTACTTTTATATGTGTTCTAGGGAAAGGGGGGTGATTTGAACTTTTAATTCTTTTTATATTTTTTTATATTTTTTTAAACTTTTTTTTTATTTTTATTTTTTTGCATTTATTAGACCATGTTGAACTCCAGGGGGTCTGATCACTAATGCAATGCATTACAATGCTAATGCATTGCAATGCATTGCAAAAAAGCATCCTTTCTTTTGCAGGCTGCATAGACCAGCCTGCAAAAGAAAGGATTTGCAGACAAGCCTGGGAGCCTATACAAGGCTCCCGGCTGTCATGGCAACATGACGTCAGCCCTGGAGCATGCTCCAGGAGCCGGCGATCCCGGCCAAAATGGCGGCGCCCATGCGCCGCCAGGAAAATGGCGCCTCCGGCGCCTTTGACCGCGGTGCCGGAGGGGTTAATGCCTCCGATCGGTCCGGGGACCGATCGGAGGCATTAGAGCCGGTTGTCTACTGCTTAAAGCAGTAGACACCCGGCGGCTATGGCGGCCGTCCGGCTCCCGGGCGGTCGCCATAGTTACAGACCCGACATGCGCCGTACTATTACGGCGCATGTCGGGAAGGGGTTAAACTGGGGCATCTGGAGGGGGACATTAAACTGGGGGCAACTAGAGGCAGATATGTCCCCCTCCAGCTACCCCCCATGGTTTAATATCCTCCTCCAGCTGCCCCAGTTTAATGTCATCATCCATCTGCCCCCTAGTTTATTGGGCCGCACATTGCCCAGGTCTGGTATTGCGCATCCAAGCGATTCTGATTCTGTTTTTTCGTGAAATGTCTTACTTTACTAAGAAGGTAAAATTAGACTGATATAACTTGTGTAAATTTATTAAAAAACTCAGAAATGTTGAAAATTTTTAATTTTTTCCATTTTCAGCTGCGATATTTCACATATACACAATAATACAGGGCAAAAATGTTAGTAGTTATATATTTCCAAATGTTCATTTTGTGTTTCAAGCATATTTTAAATAATTTTAGCAATTTATAAGCAAATTTTGGAAATTTTGAGTATGTGATCTTTTCCCATAACAAATTATGCTTGCAGACAGGAATAGGTGGGATAATGATGCCATTAAATTACCCAATTTGGAAAATTAGACCCCTTCAGGTATCTTTGAGGGGTATAGTGAGCATTTTCATCTAACAAATATTGTTTTGCAAGAATTATTACAAATTATGAAAAAAAATAAATGTTCATTTTATTCAAATGTGTCATTTTAAAGGCAGTTTTTTGCACACAATACATCAAAATGAAGAAACACACCCCAAAATATATCACTCCACTTATCCCGTGTTAAAAAATGTACACTTTGTGGCCTTAGTCCTATGTACGCACATACAGGAGGGCCCAAGAGGTAGGGAGGGCCAAATGGATTTCAAAACACAAATTTTGCTTGCAGATATTTCAGGCCCATTGCACATTCAAACAAGATTTGAGTTACCAAAGCAATTGAAACCCCCCCATAAATGACACCATTTTATAAACTAGACCCCTTGAGGTATTCATTGAGGGGTATAGTGAGTATTTTGACCCCATAGGCTTTGAAAACAATTGCGTCAAACAAAAAAATTTCATATTTTTTACACAAGTGTCATTTTAAAGGCATTTTTTTTGCACACAACACATGAAAATGAAGAAAAACACCCCCAAATAGATGACCCCATTTCTCCTGTGTTCAAAAATGCACACTTGGTGGCTTAGTCCTATGTATTGACACACGGTAGGACTCAAAAAGATGGGAGCACCAACTGGATTTCAAGACACAAACTTTGCTTGCAGATATTTCAGGCCCATTGCACATTCAAACAAGATTTGAGTTACTAAAACAATTGAAAACCCCAATACAGTCCTATGAAAAAGTTTGGGCACCCCTATTAATCTTAATCATTTTTAGTTCTAAATATTTTGGTGTTTGCAACAGCCATTTCAGTTTGATATATCTAATAACTGATGGACACAGTAATATTTCAGGATTGAAATGAGGTTTATTGTACTAACAGAAAATGCGCAATATGCATTAAACCAAAATTTGACCGGTGCAAAAATATGGGCACCTCAACAGAAAAGTGACATTAATATTTAGTACATCCTCCTTTTGCAAAGATAACAGCCTCTAGTTGCTTCCTGTAGCTTTTAATCAGTTCCTGGATCCTGGATGAAGGTATTTTGGACCATTTCTTTCTACAAAACAATTCAAGTTCAGTTAAGTTTGATGGTCGCCGAACATGGACAGCCCGCTCTCAAATGATCTGAAAACAAAGATTGTTCAACATAGTTGTTCAGGGGAAGGATACAAAACATTGTCTCAGAGATTTAACCTGTCAGTTTCCACTGTGAGGAACATAGTAAGGAAATGGAAGACCACAGGGACAGTTCTTGTTAAGCCCAGAAGTGGCAGGCCAAGAAAAATATCAGAAAGGCAGAGAAGAAGAATGGTGAGAACAGTCAAGGACAATCCACAGACCACCTCCAAAGAGCTGCAGCATCATCTTGCTGCAGATGGTGTCACTGTGCATCGGTCAACAATACAGCGCACTTTGCACAAGGAGAAGCTGTATGGGAGAGTGATGAGAAAGAAGCCGTTTCTGCACGTACGCCACAAATAGAGTTGCCTGAGGTATGCAAAAGCACATTTGGAGAAGCCAACTTCATTTTGGAAACAAAGATTGAGTTGTTTGGTTATAAAAAAAGGCGTTATGCATGGCGTCCAAAAAGAAACAGCATTCCAAGAAAAACACTTGCTACCCACTGTAAAATTTGGTGGAGGTTCCATCATGCTTTGGGGCTGTGTAGCCAATGCCAGCACCGGGAATCTTGTTAAAGTTGAGGGTCGCATGGATTCCACTCAGTATCAGCAGATTCTTGAGAATAATGTTCAAGAATCAGTGACGAAGTTGAAGTTACGCCGGGGATGGATATTTCAGCAAGACAATGATCCAAAACACCGCTCCAAATCCTCAGGCATTCATGCAGAGGAACAATTACAATGTTCTGGAATGGTCATCTCAGTCCCCAGACCTGAATATCATTGAACATCTGTGGGATGATTTGAAGCGGGCTGTCCATGCTCGGCGACCATCTAACTTAACTGAACTTGAATTGTTTGTCCAAAATACCTTTATCCAGGATCCAGGAACTGATTAAAAGCTACAGGAAGCGACTAGAGGCTGTTATCTTTGCAAAAGGAGGATCTACTAAATATTAATGTCACTTTTCTGTTGAGGTGCCCATACTTTTGCACCGGTCACATTTTGGTTTAATGCATATTGCGCATTTTCTGTTAGTACAATAAACCTCATTTCAATCCTGAAATATTACTGTGTCCATCAGTTATTAGATATATCAAACTGAAATGGCTGCTGCAAACACCAAAATATTTAGAACTAAAAATGATTAAGATCAATAGGGGTGCCCAAACTTTTTCATAGGACTGTAAATGACCCCATTTTATAAACTAGACCCCTTAAGGTATTCATTGAGGGGTATAGTGAGTATTTTGACCCTATAGCCATTTCACAGATTTTACTAACCTTGGGATGTGTAGGTTAAAAATTACAAAAATGTCCCTTTATCCCCAAAGTTTTCATTTTCACAAAGGGTTAAAAGAGAAAAAGCCCCCCACAGTTTGTTACACAATTTCTCCTGAACACGGCAATACCCCATATGTGGCCATAATCTGCTGTATGGGTACATGGCAGGGCTCAGAATGGAAAGAGCGCTATTTGGGTTTTGGAGGGCAGATGTAACTGGAATAGTTTTCAGGTGCCATGTCGCATTTGCAGAGCCTCTAAATACAATGGAAACCCCTCAAAAGTGACCCTATTTTAAAAACTACACCCGTCAAGGAATGTATCAAGGGGTATTATCATTTTGAGCCTAAAAATGCTTCCCAAAAATTAATGAACAAAATGAAAATTGAAATTTTTAAAGAAATATGTCATTTTGGTGCCCAATACATTGCACCCACTTTGTGTTGTCAGAGACCTGCACTCCTAAAACTATTAAGGGGCCATCCCGAGGGGCAAAAAATTATACATGTTGGTGTAAACTGCTGCTTGGGCACATAGCAGGGCTCAGAAGGGAAGGAGCACTGCACTTTTTAACTTTTGGGGTACAGATTTAGAGGGACTTTCTGCGCGCCATGTTATTTTTGCAGAGCCCTGGAGGTGACAGTAAACTGGAATTCCCCAAGAAGTGTTCCCATTTTGTAAGGACAATTTTAGGGTCTCTGAAAATGTGACATGGTGTCCAAAAACCAACAATCTAAAGCTGCACTCCAAAAGCACATATTGCTCCTTCACATCTGCGCCCTGCTGTGTGCCCATACTGTAGCTTACGCCCACATGTATGATACTGGTGTACCCCGAATAACGTACTTAATGCCATATGTGGGTAGAAAAGGCTGTTTGGGCATAGCCGGGAACAGAAGGGAAGGAGCGCTATTTTGGTTTTTGGAGCACAGTTTGGTTTTAGGACACCATACCACTTTTGCAAAGCCCCTGGATTTCCAATAAAGTGTAATCCACAGATATGTCACCCCATTTTGGGCACTATTGCACTGAAGGGATTTATCAAGTGGTGTAGCGAGCATTTGTAACCCTTAAGTGTTGCATTTATTTAGTTTCCAGAAATGAAAGTGCAGCTGATAATGAGAAGTTAAAGGTATTCGGTCATTAATAGAGATGAGCGAACACTAAAATGTTCGAGGTTCGAAATCCAATTCGAACAGCCGCACACTGTTCGAGTGTTCGAACGGGTTTCGAACCTCATTATAGTCTATGGGGAACATATACTCGTTAAGGGGGAAACCCAAATCCGTCTCTGGAGGGTCACCAAGTCCACTATGACACCATAGGAAATGATGCCAACACCTCTGGAATACAACTGGGACAGCAGGGGAAGCATGTTTGGGGGCATCTAACACACCAAAGACCCTCTATTACCCCAACATCACAGCCTAACAACTACACATTTTACACACTCAATACCACCTCTCAGACAGTGGAAAAACACCTTGAAACATGTGTATTTGGCCCTTGGAGTGAGGAGAGCCTGTCACCAGCATTGTATTGGGTACTTGGAGTGAGGAGAGCCTTGCAACAGCAGTGTATTTGGCCCTTGTAGTGAGTTGAGGTTGGCACCAGCATTGTTTTTGAAAATCAGGGTGGATTGAGCCTGTAACCAGCAGAGTTGTGGGAAATTCATGGTGGAGGGAGCCTCTAACCAGCAGAGTTTTGGGAAATCAGGCTGGAGGGAGTCTCTAACCAGCAGAGTTTTGGGAAATCAGGGTGGAGGGAGCCTCTAACCAGCAGAGTTTTGGGAAATTCGTGGTGGAGGGAGCCTCTAACCAGCAAACTTTTGGGAAATTCATGGTGGAGGCAGCCTCTAACCAGCCGAGTTTTGGGAAATTCATGGTGGAGGGAGCCTCTAACCAGCAGAGTTGTGGGAAATCAGAATGGAGGGAGCCTCTAACCAGCAGAGTTTAGGGAAATTCATGGTGGAGGCAGCCTCTAACCAGCAGAGTTTTGGGAAATTCATGGTGGAGGGAGCCTCTAACCAGCAGAGTTGTGGGAAATCGGGATGGAGGGAGCCTCTAACCAGCAGAGTTTTGTGAAATTCATGGTGGAGGGAGCCTCTAACCAGCAGAGTTTTGTGAAATCAGGGTGGAGAGAGCCTCTAACCAGCAGTTTTGTGAAATCAGGATGGAGAGAGCCTCTAACCAGCAGAGTTTTGGGAAATCAGGGTGGAGGGAGCCTCTAACCAGAAGAGTTGTGGGAAATCAGGATGGAGGGAGCCTCTAACCAGCAGAGTTTTGTGAAATTCATGGTGGAGGTAGCCTTCAACCAGCAGAGTTTTGGGAAATTCATGGTGGAGGGAGCCTGTAACCAGCAGAGTTGTGGGAAATCAGGGTGGAGGGAGCCTCTAACCAGCAGAGTTGAGGGAAATCAGGATGGAGGGAGCGCCTAACCAGCAGTTTTGAGAAATCAGGGTGGAGGGAGTCTGTAACCAGCAGAGTTTTGGGAAATCAGGGTGGAGGGAGCCTCTAACCAGCAGAGTTTTTGGAAATCAGGGTGGAGGGAACCTCTAACCAGCAGAGTTGTGGTAAATCCTAGTAGGAGCAGATTTGTGCAATGCTTATGGTGGATGAGTATGAGGATGCAGAGGAGGAATTGGAGAGGTTGAGCACAGACATCGACTTTCATGTTGGGGTGCTTTACACAGGTGGGCACGAAAATGAAGGCTCTATCCAGTGGTGGTACATTTTTATCAAAGTGAGCTGATCGGCACTCTCAGCTGACAGACGGGTGCGCTTGTCAGTGATGATGCCACCGGCTGCACTGAACACCCTCTCAGATAGGACGCTGGCAGCAGGACAGGACAGCACCTCCAAGGCATATAGGGCAAGTTCAAGCCACAGGTCCAACTTCGACACCCAATACGTGTAGGGCACAGAGGGATCGGAGAGGACAGGGCTGTGGTCAGAAAGGTATTCCCGCAACATGCGCCTATACTTCTCACGCCTGGTGACACTAGGACCCTCAGTGGCGGTACTTTGGTGAGGGGGTGCCATCAAGGTGTCCCAGACCTTAGACAGTGTGCCCCTTGTTTGTGTGGACCGGTGAGCACTTGGTCGCCTAGTGGAGGAACTGCCCTCTCTGCTGCCAACGTCACATGCTGGAAGCATCTCCATCATATTCTGCACCAATTGCTTGTGGCAAGCATTGATGCGATTGGCCCTCCCCTCTACTGGAATAAAAGATGAGATGTTGTTTTTATACCAGGGGTCAAGGATAGCAAAGATCCAGTACTGGTTGTCCTCCATTATTTTGACAATATGCTTGTCAGTTGTAAAGCACCCCAACATGAACTCAGCCATGTGTGCCACAGTGTTAGTTGGCATGACTCCTCTGGCCCCACCGGAAAGTTCAATCTCCAATTCCATCTCATCCTCCCGTTCTACCCATCCGTGCTGCAACAATGGGATGATTCGAAGTAGCGCGGAAGCCTCCTGTATCACCATCACATCATCGGACAGGTCTTCCTCCTCCTCTTCCTCCATTAAACCCAGTTGTGATGAATCGGACCCCAATCATGATTCTCAGCTATATTTATAGATATCTATATATTGTATCAGTGTGAGGAATGGCCAAAACTAATTATCTGTGGCCAGTTGCCAAGATCAAAAGCCATTGTCTCACCCTAGGCATGTCATTAACATATCTGTGCTAACTTCCTTAATCCTAGCAGGGGGCCATCTTGGCTCAGTGCACTGAGGTTTCTAGTAACACCTAGTAGTAGACTGCTTGACTCCGTAAAATCTTCAAACAGTTATGGT
Organism: Leptodactylus fuscus; assembly: GCF_031893055.1. Lineage (NCBI taxonomy): Eukaryota > Metazoa > Chordata > Amphibia > Anura > Leptodactylidae > Leptodactylus > Leptodactylus fuscus. The sequence goes on from NC_134265.1 coordinate 45,115,208, forward strand.
TTTATGATGATATTGCGCCAGGGAAAGATGTTACCATTATGACAATTAGATCTTCTGGTGCATAGTAGTGAAACGCACGTTTTTAACCCAAAAACTTTAAGCCTACGGGCCTGGGAAAAGCCGAGATCTAGTCCTCGTTACTCATCGGTAATTGGGGTATCATGTTTGGTGTCAATGTGTTGGGAAACTTGCTGTGAGCAAAGACATGCCACTTGTTTGACCGAATGATCATGTGATGAGGAATTATGACCATTGATAGTTATTTGACTGCCAAGATAGAGGGTGGTCTGAAAGCCCTGATGATGTCATTTCAGGGTGGAGCCCAGGGTCAATATAGGATTGACCTGAGGCGGAGCTTGGGCTTCTGGTTCTTCTCCTCTGACCCTGCATCTGGACACATGTGAGCAAGTTGGCTCTGAGTGTTCCCCTCCCCCTTGCTGGGGGGAAGGGCGGGGCAGAAGCGGCCATGTGCTGAGAGACAAAGAAAGCCATGCGGCTGAGGGACTTCGAAAGAGAGCCATGTACTCCTTTAACGCTAATGGACTTATGGAATTATGAGGACTATGATGTAACTCCTATCTGATCATGGATTTATGGACTATGGACTTTTTACATCGGTATGGAAAAACTCTCTTTATTGCTATATGCTATGTGTGGGGGGGGGGTGCTACAGTGCCCCCACCAGAGTCTTTAATGGACTGTATGTCCTGCCTTGTGGCTACCATGCGTTGGCTGCGGAATCACCGGGTGCCTAAGGACTGTTTCTAATCTTTTAATCTCTTTAATCTGTTTTATCTCACTGCACTGTAACATACCTTCTCTGTAACCATATAAGCTTGTGACCGCCAGGGTATATCTTTATATATATTTCTGGTTGACCTAGTATCGACCATCTTGGGTTAATAAAACTTTAAAACTTTAGAAGGCTCTTCTCGTATTATCCTATAAGGCCCGGTCCTCTCTCTGGTTTTGTGGGAGCGGACGGTATAGTTAAGAAAGCGATCGCGGGTTCCGCCTGCGACAAAGGCCGGGTGGGCCAGCGGCTGCGGCCGGGTGGCCTTGTTGGGGGCCGGAGACCGGGGGTGGAACGGCGCGATACGTCACACCGGTGAAGCGGACAGATGTGTGGACCTACTCTCCAGCTGTGACGGATCGGATGCTATCCCTGACTCCTCTGTGTGATCTGAGTTATCCCTGATGTCAATGAGGGATTCTCTCAGCACACACAAGAGCGGTATTGTAAGGCTCACCATCGCATCCTCAGAGCTCACCCTCCTTGTGGACTCCTCAAACACCCATAGTATGTCACAAAGGTCTCTCATCCATGGCCACTCATGGCTGAGAAACTGAGGCAGCTGACTTTGTGGCACCCTAGGGTTTTGTAGCTGGTATTCCATCAAAGGTCTCTGCTGCTCAACTACTCTACTCAACATCTGATAAGTTGAGTTCCAGCGTGTGGGGTGGTCGCACAAAAGCCGGTGTTTTGGCACATACAGGCGTTGCTGGAGTGTTTTTAAGCTAGCAGCGGCTACTGTCGACTTGCGAAATTGGGCACACATGCGCCGCACTTTCACTAGTAGCTCCGGAACATTTGGGTAGCTCTTTAAAAAACGTTGCACCACTAGGTTAAAGACGTGGGCCAGGCATAGAACATGTTGGAGTCCGGCAAGCTAAAGAGCTGCTACCAGCTTCCAGCCGTTATCACAAACGACCATGCCTGGGCCCAGGTGCAGCGGCTCAAACCATATTGCGTCTCATCAAGGAGAGCATCCCTCACCTCGGAGGCAGTGTGCTGTCTGTCCCCCAAGCTGATCAGCTTCAGGACGGCCTGCTGACGTCTACCAATGCCAGCGCTGCAACATTTCCAACCCGTAGCTGGGGTCAATCTAACAGCGGAGGAGGAGGCGGTGGAGGAGGAGGAGGAGGGTGTTCTTCCTGTGTCCCTGCCAGGAATGTTAGGCGGGGAGATGAGGTACACCGGGCCAGTTTGGGAAGCAGTCCCAGCCTCAACTACATTCACCCAGTGTGCCGTCAGTGAAATGTAGCGTCCCTGTCCGCATGCACTTGTCCACGCGTCGCTGGTCAAGTGGACCTTTGTGCAAAGCACGGAACTAAGGGCCCGCCTGATGTTGAGTGACACGTGCTGGTGCAAGGCGGGGATGGCACACCGGGAGAAGTAGTGACAGCTAGGGACGGCATAGCGAGGTGCCGCATTTGCCATCAGGTCCAGGAAGGCTGGAGTTTCAACAAGCCAGAACGCCAACATCTCCTGGGCCAGCAGTTTAGCGATGTTGGCGTTCAAGGCTTACGCGTGTGGGTGGTTAGCGGTGTATTTCTGCCGGCGCTCCAATATCTGAGAGATGGTGGGTTGGTGGAAAGAAGCACCTGATGGTGCATGAGATGGTGCAGGAGAAGGAGATAAGACAGGAACAGGGGAGGATGAGCCAGATGATGTGGTGTCCCGACTCGTCCTCTGGAGTGCATCGCCAGCACTGTGAGCAGTGGCAGAGGCAGTGGCGTGAATGGTGGGTGACTTTTGTCCTGCCGTTGCTGCCTGCCACTGATTCCAGTGCTTGGATTCCAAATGACGGCGCATTGAAGTGGTGGACAGGTACAGTCCTATGAAAAAGTTTGGGCACCCCTATTAATCTTAATCATTTTTAGTTCTAAATATTTTGGTGTTTGCAACAGCCATTTCAGTTTGATATATCTAATAACTGATGGACACAGTAATATTTCAGGATTGAAATGAGGTTTATTGTACTAACAGAAAATGCGCAATATGCATTAAACCAAAATTTGACCGGTGCAAAAATATGGGCACCTCAACAGAAAAGTGACATTAATATTTAGTACATCCTCCTTTTGCAAAGATAACAGCCTCTAGTTGCTTCCTGTAGCTTTTAATCAGTTCCTGGATCCTGGATGAAGGTATTTTGGACCATTTCTTTCTACAAAACAATTCAAGTTCAGTTAAGTTTGATGGTCGCCGAACATGGACAGCCCGCTCTCAAATGATCTGAAAACAAAGATTGTTCAACATAGTTGTTCAGGGGAAGGATACAAAACGTTGTCTCAGAGATTTAACCTGTCAGTTTCCACTGTGAGGAACATAGTAAGGAAATGGAAGACCACAGGGACAGTTCTTGTTAAGCCCAGAAGTGGCAGGCCAAGAAAAATATCAGAAAGGCAGAGAAGAAGAATGGTGAGAACAGTCAAGGACAATCCACAGACCACCTCCAAAGAGCTGCAGCATCATCTTGCTGCAGATGGTGTCACTGTGCATCGGTCAACTATACAGCGCACTTTGCAAAAATAGAAGCTGTATGGGAGAGTGATGAGAAAGAAGCCGTTTCTGCACGTACGCCACAAATAGAGTTGCCTGAGGTATGAAAAAGCACATTTGGACAAGGCAGCTTCATTTTGGAAACAAAAATTGAGTTGTTTGGTTATAAAAAAAGGCGTTATGCATGGCATCCAAAAAGAAACAGCATTCCAAGAAAAACACATGCTACCCACTGTAAAATTTGGTGGAGGTTCCATCATGCTTTGGGGCTGTGTGGCCAATGCCGGCATCGGGAATCTTGTTAAAGTTGAGGGTTGCATGGATTCCACTCAGTATCAGCAGATTCTTGAGAATAATGTTCAAGAATCAGTGACGAAGTTGAAGTTACGCCGGGGATGGATATTTCAGCAAGACAATGATCCAAAACACCGCTCCAAATCCTCAGGCATTCATGCAGAGGAACAATTACAATGTTCTGGAATGGCCATCCCAGTCCCCAGACCTGAATATCATTGAACATCTGTGGGATGATTTGAAGCGGACTGTCCATGCTCGGCGACCATCTAACTTAACTGAACTTGAATTGTTTGTCCAAAATACCTTTATCCAGGATCCAGGAACTGATTAAAAGCTACAGGAAGCGACTAGAGGCTGTTATCTTTGCAAAAGGAGGATGTACTAAATATTAATGTCACTTTTCTGTTGAGGTGCCCATACTTTTGCACCGGTCAAATTTTGGTTTAATGCATATTGCGCATTTTCTGTTAGTACAATAAACCTCATTTCAATCCTGAAATATTACTGTGTCCATCAGTTATTAGATATATCAAACTGAAATGGCTGTTGCAAATACCAAAATATTTAGAACTAAAAATGATTAAGATTAATAGGGGTGCCTAAACTTTTTCATAGGACTGTAGCTCTTCTCAGACCCCTTACTCAATTTCGAGAGTAAAACAAAGGCCTCTTGGAAGGTCGAGCATGACGCAAAAGGGAGCAACCTTTATTGGGTTATTTCACTGGAATTCTGTCTTCCCAACTACATCAGGGAAGATAGGTTTGCACGTTCCAGTGAGATCCCTCTATTGGTATGCAATACAGAGGCAGCATCTGACTTCCTAATTACATCATGGAAGACAGATTTGCATATTCTTCCCATGGTCCTTTGCAAAGTGGAGTGCTAAAGGCTTAATGAGTCTCCAGACACCTATATGGTGGTCTCTCCCTAAGGAGTGACAATATTCCCTGAACCCTGTCTAGGCCTCTCACCTCTACCAGGTTATAGTCCTCTCTACATCAAGCTGAAGAGATGCAAGTACATCGAAACAGCTTTCCTCGATTGAGAGACTATACCTGGTAATAATCCCAGCGTCATTGCAAAACAAAGGCCTCTTGGAAGGTCGAGCATGACGCAAAAGGGAGCAACCTTTATTGGGTTATTTCACTGGAATTCTGTCTTCCCAACTACATCAGGGAAGATAGGCTTGCACGTTCCAGTGAGATCCCTCTATTGGTATGCAATACAGAGGCAGCATTTGACTTCCTAATTACATCATGGAAGACAGATTTGCATATTCTTCCCATGGTCCTTTGCAAAGTGGAGTGCTAAAGGCTTAATGAGTCTCCAGACACCTATATGGTGGTCTCTCCCTAAGGAGTGACAATATCCCCTGAACCCTGTCTAGGCCTCTCACCTCTACCAGGTTATAGTCCTCTCTACATCAAGCTAAAGAGATGCAAGTACATCGAAACAGCTTTCCTCGATTGAGAGACTATACCTGGTAATAATCCCAGCGTCATTGCAAAACAAAGGCCTCTTGGAAGGTCGAGCATGACGCAAAAGGGAGCAACCTTTATTGGGTTATTTCACTGGAATTCTGTCTTCCCAACTACATCAGGGAAGATAGGCTTGCACATTCCTGTGAGCGCCCTCTATTGGTTTGCAATACAGAGGCAGCATCTGACTTCCTAATTACATCATGGAAGACAGAATTGCATATTCTTCCCATGGTAAATTTTCGAGAGGCAAATTGTGCAGACAACACTATACTGTATCTGTCCTCGGCGCATTCCTTCAAAAAACTCCACACCTTCGAGAAATGTGCCCTCGAGGTGGGAGTTTTTCTGGGCTGGGTACAAAAGGGAACATCTTGGGAGATTCCGGGTGTGGCCTGGCTTTGCCGAAGCAGCTGACCTCTGCCTCTAGCTACCCTTTTTGGTGCTGCACCTGCTTCAACATCCACACTACTTTCCCCACATGACATCCCCCCTGTCCAGGTGGGGTCAGTGTCCTCGTCGTCCACCACCTCCTCTTCCAACTCCTATCTCATCTCCTCCTCCTGCACAACGCTCATGTCAACTGGCTGCCCTGACGGCAACTGTGTCTCATCGTCGTCGATGAGGGTGGGTTGCTGGTCATCCGCCACCAAATCGACTGGAGATGGAGGAGGCTCCAGTGTTTGAGCATCTGGACACAGATACTCGTCTGGTAGCTCTGTGGAATTGCGAAATGGAGGGGCAGGTTGAGGGACAGTGAAAGGAGCGGAGAACAGCTCCGGGGAGCTGGGAAAGTTGGGGTTATTGTTCTGGGAAGATTGGGAATTTTGGGAGGAAGGAGGACAAGACTGTTGGATAGGAGGAGGAGAGGAGGTAGAGGCTGACTGGCTGGTGGACAATGTGCTGTAAGCGTTATCCGACAGTCAGAACCTGGCTCTATATGCCAATAGCAAGAATTGAGGGTGGTATGAAAACCTCAATATATTTAAGGAATTAACAGTCAGAACCTGGCACTATATGCCAATAGCAAGAATTGAGGGTGGTATGAAGGCCCCAATATATTTCAGGAATTAACAGTCAGAACCTGGCACTATATACCAATAGCAAGAATTGAGGGTGGTATGCAGGACCCAATATTTTTTTGGAATTAGCAATCAGAAACTGGCACTATATGCCAATAGCAAGAATTGAGGGTGGTATGAAGGCCCCAATATATTTCAGGAATTAACAGTCAGAGCCTGGCACTATATGCCAATAGCAAGAATTAAGGGTGGTATGCAGGCCCCAATAATTTCAGGAATTAACAGTCAGAACCTGGCACTATATGCCAATAGCAAGAATTAAGGGTGGTATGCAGGCCCCAATATATTTCAGGAATTAATAGTCAGAACCTGGCACTATATGCCAATAGTGAGAATTGAGGGTGGTATGAAGGCTCCAATATATTTCAGGAATTAACAGTCAGAACCTGGCACTATATGCCAATAGCAAGAATTGAGGGTGGTATGCAGGCTCCAATATATTTCAGGAATTAACAGTCAGAACCTGGCACTATATGCCAATAGCAAGAATTGAGAGTGGTATGAAGGCCCCAATATATTTCAGGAATTAACAGTCAGACCCTGGCACTATATGCCAATAGCAAGAATTAAGGGTGGTATGAAGGTCCCAATATATTTCAGGAATTAACAGTCAGAACCTGGCACTATATGCCAATAGCAAGAATTGAGGGTGGTATGAAGGCCCCAATAATTTCAGGAATTAACAGTCAGAACCTGGCACTATATGCCAATAGCAAGAATTAAGGGTGGTATGCAGGCCCCAATATATTTCAGGAATTAATAGTCAGAACCTGGCACTATATGCCAATAGTGAGAATTGAGGGTGGTATGCAGGCCCCAATATATTTCAGGAATTAACAGTCAGAACCTGGCACTATATGCCAATAGCAAGAATTGAGGGTGGTATGCAGGCCCCAATATATTTCAGGAATTAACTGTTAGGAGTATTTAGGTTCTTTACTTTCTATTTTTCTTACCTGGGGAGTTTTTGGCTGCGCAGTGTCTGGGGTGGCATCCTGGCGCTGCGGGGTTGTCCTGTCGTGAGTATTGGTGCACACCTTCTGACTTGCACGTGCGCACTGATGGTAGGCAGCTTTATCTCCTGGTTGATTAGTCTGTCCTCCCATTTGCACCTGGGAGGAGTGATCTCTACTCTGTATTTAAACCCATGCCTCCCATGGTTCTGTGCTGAGTGTCGCTTTTACAGAGCTAGGCCTTAGCAGGAGGAGTAGGTGGTGTTCTGGGATAGAGGAAGTTCCGTGGTTGATTTTTGGGAGGTTTGGGTGAACGAGTTGGTTTGTGTGTTTTCCCTTCTGTGTTCACCAATCCTCCCTCTGTGTATAATTGACTGTGTGAGTGAATTGCCTTATCCTTTGATTTCTACTCAGTTTCCCTGTGTTTGTATCCTAGTGTAAGGTTCCTTCCCATATTGGTTTGGGGGAATCCTTTCCCACATTTTTCCTGTGTGCTGCTTGTGTTGTTAGTCAGCGCACACCCTTGTCAGTCCCTGTCAGTAGCAGCTTCACTTGTTCGTTAGGGGTGACCCCCTTTAGTCTCCAGTCCCTAGAGTTCTTATAGGGCATTCCTTCTCCCACTTCCCTCTAGGCCTACGGAATCAGTGAGAGAGGAGCTGTCGGGGTCAGGCTTAGCCTGAGTACAGCCGACCCACACCCGTGAGGCAGGGACCGGGATAGCTAGTGGGAGTAGTGCAGGGCGAGATTCCCTACTGCTATCCCTTAGCCCCGTTGCAGCTACCTGGACTGACATAACAGTACACTCAGCCGTAAAAAAAAAAAAGAAAAAAAAGGGGTTCGTTTGCATTATGACGGACCTGAAACAGTTGTACCAGGCGGTGCAGCAGATTTCCACTGAGATGGAGGGGATCAAGCTACGAATGGATGCCATCCAAGCTTCTGGCGTATCTCAAGTACAGCAGTTGGCTCAACACACAGCCTCTCAGGTGGAGGGCATACAGAGGCAGGTGAGTAGCGCCCCTGTGGGTCAGCCTCTGGAGCCAAAAGTCAGCTTACCTGAACCCTTCCGAGGTAAGAGGTCAGATTTTTTCCGATTTCAAAAGGACTGTCTTTTGTATTTCCGGCTACGGCCGTTTTCCTCCGGGTCTGAGGTACAGAGAGTTGGGATTATTATTACTTTATTGAGAGATGATCCCCTCATCTGGGCACATTTGTTACCAGCCGACTCAGCTTGCTTACTAACTGTAGAGGCGTTTTTCTCCACAATGGGGTTACTGTATGACGACCCAGACAGGGTACGCACGGCTGAGTATAACCTACGACGTGTGGTGCAAGGGGATCACGCTATAGAGAAATATTGCACAGAGTTTCGTAGGTGGGCAGCAGAAGTACACTGGAATGACCCCGCTCTACTTAGTCAGTTTGAGACAGGGCTCTCAGAACAGGTTAAAGACCATCTAGTTTCTCACCCTGTTCCGGGAGATCTAGATGAGGCCATGCAGCTGGCAATTAGAGTTGGACGGCGCCTCCGGGAGCGTGGAGACAAGAGTCCTGGGGGGCTTAGCCCTCCTCAATTCTCTGTTTTTAGAGAGGACCCGGGGGACCAACCCATGCAGATTGGGGCCACTGTGCGAAGTGCAAGACCCAAGAGTGAAGGGTCCCGCACAGTACGCTGTTTTGTGTGTGGAGGGATGGGACATGTAGCAAGGGTATGCCCCTCCAGAGAATGGTTCGCCAAGGAGAGTAATAACCCCAGGTCTATTGAGGGTAAAGGGAGAAAACCTACTAAGGAGGGAGGTGTGCATATTTCCTGTACTCAGACTGCCGGGTTGACCCTTGAAGGATGGGTAAATGGGCAGAAGTGCCGGATTTTGGTTGATTGTGGTTCGGCAGTCAACCTTATTGACTCAGAGTTTTGTGAGCAATTAAGGGTGAGTCCTTTGGTCTTGGAGTCTCAGATACCGGTGTGGGCTATTGATAAGACCCCTCTACAGCAAGCTGTCATCTCCAAACAGGTGGAGGGTTTGGAGTTTATTGTGGGTGGCCACAGGGAAGAGATTGACTTGTTCTTGTTGTCAAAGTTACCAGCACAAGTAGTTTTGGGGTGGCCCTGGCTGAAGCAGCATAACCCTATTATCAACTGGGAGACCGAGTCAGTAGTTTCTTGGGGGCAGGGGTGTAATGGTCGATGTCTGCCCATATCCGTTATGTCTTTGTCTATAGACAATTTGCCTCAAGAAATATGTGAGTTCAGGGAGGTCTTTGAGGAAAGGGCAGCCAAGACATTACCACCACATTGCACCTATGATTGCTCGATTAAATTTATACCAAATGCAGTGTTACCCAAGACAAGGTTGTACAATCTCACTATTCCGGAGAGGGAGGCGCTCAAAGAGTATATTGAGGGGAGTCTAGAGGTGGGGCATATTCGCCCATCTAAGTCCCCAGTAGCAGTGGGGTTTTTCTTTGTAAAGAAGAAAGATGGAGGGTTGCGCCCTTGTTTGGATTTTAGGGAGATCAACAAAATCACGGTGTGGAATCCCTATCCCATTCCGTTGATCTCGGATCTATTCAGCCAGATTACGGGAGCTCGCTGGTTTAGTAAAATAGATTTACGTGGGGCGTATAACTTGCTGAGAATCAAGAGGGGGGATGAGTGGAAAACAGCGTTTAACACACCCCTAGGACACTTTGAGAATCTTGTGATGCCTTTCGGTCTAACCAATGCGCCTGCGTTTTTTTCAGAATTTTATTAATGATGTACTAAGTGCCGTCATAGGGAGGGGGGTTGTGGTCTATCTGGACGATATACTCATTTACACCCCGGATTTGGAGACTCATTGGGAGAGAGTGAGAGAGGTTTTAGATCTCCTGAGGGTTAACCAATTAAGTGCTAAGCTGGAGAAATGTGTGTTCGCGGTCAATAAATTATGTTTCCTTGGCTATATCCTATCGGACAAGGGGTTCGAGATGGACCCTGAGAAGGTCAGGGCAGTCTTGGAGTGGCCGCGACCCGAGAACCTAAAGGCGGTCCAACGGTTCTCGGGGTTCTCCAACTATTATCGCCAGTTTATCAAGGGATTTTCTGAGGTTGTGAAACCTATCTCGGACTTGACTAAGAAGGGGGCTGACTGTGCTAAGTGGTCGCCAGAGGCACTAGCTGCGTTTGAAGAACTGAAGAAGCGATTCTCGTCCGCTCCCATTTTGAGACAGCCGGATGAGAGGTTGGCCTTCCGAGTGGAGGTGGATGCCTCCTCGGTGGGGGTGGGAGCAGTACTTTCTCAGGAGTTCGAGGAGGGTACGCATCCCTGTGCCTTCTTTTCTAAGAAATTCTCTGCCTCTGAACGGAATTATGACATCGGAGATAGGGAACTACTAGCAATAAAACTAGCGTTTGAACATTGGCGTCATTTCCTGGAGGGGGCCAGAAGGCCAGTCCAGGTATTTACTGACCACAAGAATTTGATTTATCTTGGGTCGGCGAAGAGATTAAATGCACGGCAGGCCAGATGGGCTCTATTTTTTGCGCGGTTCCATTTTAACGTGACTTATGTGCCGGGTTCAAAGAATGTTAAGGCTGATGCTTTATCCCGGTATATGTCGACTGAGGAGGAACGAGAGGCGCCTGCCACTATTCTTGGGGATGGAGTGGTGGTAGCAGTATTGGGCGCGAAATTGGAGAAGGCCTTGATCGAAGCGCAACACGCTGCACCTTCCAAGATACCTAGAAACAAGCTTTTTGTCCCAACTACTCTCCGACAAAGTCTCCTGAGGGAGTGTCACGAGTCGGTTCTTGCTGGTCACCCGGGGGTTTCAGAGACCATGAGATTGGTGTCTAGGAATTTTTGGTGGCCAGGGTGGAGTAAGGAGGTCTTGCAGTTTGTTCAAAATTGTTCGGTCTGTGCAAGAGCCAAGGCGTCGCATACCCGTCCCCACGGTCTTCTACATCCATTGGAACCTCCTAAGGCACCTTGGACTCATCTGTCTATGGATTTCATCACGGGCCTTCCGGTGTCTAAGGGTTTCACGGTCATTTGGGTAGTCGTTGACCGCTTCACGAAAATGTGCCATTTGATCCCGTTTTCCAGGCTGCCATGTGCCAAGACACTATCAGAGGCGTTTATTAAAGAAATTGTAAGGTTGCATGGTCTTCCTGAGGAGATCGTTTCGGACAGGGGACCGCAATTTGTGGCTAAATTCTGGCGGGCTTTTTGCAGCAGGTTGGGAGTTACACTGTCGTTTTCCTCCGGGTTTCACCCAGAGTCTAACGGACAAACAGAGAGGAAGAATCAGGATGTGGAACAGTTTTTGAGGTGTTTTGTTCGAGAGAACCAGAATAATTGGGCTGCCTTTCTCCCCCTGGCAGAATTTTCCCTAAACAACCATGATTCCAATGCCACAGGTACCACACCTTTTTTTTGCTCCGGTGGTAGACATCCTGTTTTCGGAGTATTTTCTTCCATTTCTTCCCCAGTTCCGGAGGAGGAGCTATTTTCTAAAAAGCTGCAAGGGGTATGGTCCCGTATCCGAGAGAATCTGGTGCGGGCGTCGCACCAGGCTAAGGTCCAGGCGGATCGGAAGAGAGGAGAGTTGCAGTTCTTCCCTGGTGAGATGGTTTGGTTGTCCACCAAGAATATCAGGTTGAAGGTTCCTAGCAAGAAGCTGGGTCCCAGGTTTGTGGGTCCTTTTAAGATCAAGATGGTAAATGAAGTGGCGGCGCAGCTGCAACTACCTAAAAGGTGGAAGATAAACCGGGTCTTCCATGTCTCCTTGTTAAAGAAGGCCAAGAAGGGAACTTCTCCAGTTAAGGTTCCACCAGTTTCTGAGTCCGGGGAGTATGAGATATCCCGAGTTCTGGATAGCAAATATGTTCGGGGGAAGCTACGGTATCTGGTGGCATGGAAGGGATACGGTCCTGAGGATAATTCTTGGGTCCTGGAGTCGGATATGTCAGCTCCCAGACTCGTGGAGAAATTCCACAAGGAGTTCCCGAAGAAGGATGCTCCTAGAGAATCCGGAGTCTTCTCCTTGAGGGGAGGATCCTGTTAGGAGTATTTAGGTTCTTTACTTTCTATTTTTCTTACCTGGGGAGTTTTTGGCTGCGCAGTGTCTGGGGTGGCATCCTGGCGCTGCGGGGTTGTCCTGTCGTGAGTATTGGTGCACACCTTCTGAATTGCACGTGCGCACTGATGGTAGGCAGCTTTATCTCCTGGTTGATTAGTCTGTCCTCCCATTTGCACCTGGGAGGAGTGATCTCTACTCTGTATTTAAACCCATGCCTCCCATGGTTCTGTGCTGAGTGTCGCTTTTACAGAGCTAGGCCTTAGTAGGAGGAGTAGGTGGTGTTCTGGGATAGAGGAAGTTCCGTGGTTGGTTTTTGGGAGGTTTGGGTGAACGAGTTGGTTTGTGTGTTTTCCCTTCTGTGTTCACCAATCCTCCCTTTGTGTATAATTGACTGTGTGAGTGAATTGCCTTATCCTTTGATTTCTACTCAGTTTCCCTGTGTTTGTTTCCTAGTGTAAGGTTCCTTCCCATATTGGTTTGGGGAAATCCTTTCCCACATTTTTCCTGTGTGCTGCTTGTGTTGTTAGTCAGCGCACACCCTTGTCAGTCCCTGTCAGTAGCAGCTTCACTTGTTCGTTAGGGGTGACCCCCTTTAGTCTCCAGTCCCTAGAGGTCTTATAGGGCATTCCTTCTCCCACTTCCCTCTAGGCCTACGGAATCAGTGAGAGAGGAGCTGTCGGGGTCAGGCTTAGCCTGAGTACAGCCGACCCACACCCGTGAGGCAGGGACCGGGATAGCTAGTGGGAGTAGTGCAGGGCGAGATTCCCTACTGCTATCCCTTAGCCCCGTTGCAGCTACCTGGACTGACATAACATTAACAGTCAAAACCTGGCATTATATGCCAATAGCAAGAATTGAGGGTGGTATGCAGGCCCCGATATATTTCAGGAATTAACAGTCAAAACCTGGCACTATATGCCAATAGCAAGAATTGAGGGTGGTATGCAGGCCCCGATATATTTAAGGAATTAACAGTAGAACCTGGCACTATATGCCAATAGCAAGAATTGAGGGTGGTATGCAGGCCCCAATATATTTCAGGAATTAACAGTCAGAACCTGGCACTATATGCCAATAGCAAGAATTAATGGTGGTATGCAGGCCCCAATATATTTCAGGAATTAACAGTCAGAACCTGGAATTATATGCCAATAGCAAGAATTGAGGGTGGTATGCAGGCCCCAATATATTTTTTGAATTAACAGTCAGAACCTGGCACTATATGCCAATAGCAAGAATTGAGGGTGGTATGAAGGCCTCAATATATTTCAGGAATTAACAGTCAGAACCTGGCACTATATGCCAATAGCAAGAATTGAGGGTGGTATGAAGGCCCAATATATTTTTTGAATTAACAGTCAGAACCTGGCACTATATGCCAATAGCAAGAATTGAGGGTGGTATGCAGGCCCCAATATTTTTTTGGAATTAACAATCAGGAACTGGCACTATATGCCAATAGCAAGAATTGAGGGTGGTATGAAGGCCTCAATATATTTCAGGAATTAACAGTCAGAACCTGGCACTATATGCCAATAGCAAGAATTGAGGGTGGTATGAAGGCCCAATATATTTTTTGAATTAACAGTCAGAACCTGGCACTATATGGCAGTAGCAAGAATTGAGGGTGGTATGAAGGCCCAATATATTTCAGGAATTAACAGTCAGAACCTGGCACTATATGCCAATAGCAAGAATTGAGGGTGGTATGCAGGCCCCAATATATTAAAGGAATTAACAGTCAGAACCTGGCACTATATGCCAATAGCAAGAATTGAGGGTGGTATGAAGGTCCCAATATATTTCAGGAATTAACAGTCAGAACCTGGCACTATATGCCAATAGCAAGAATTGAGGGTGGTATGAAGGCCCCAATATATTTCAGGAATTAACAGTCAGAACCTGGCACTATATGCCAATAGCAAGAATTAAGGGTGGTATGCAGGCCCCAATATATTTCAGGAATTAACAGTCAGAACCTGGCACTATATGCCAATAGCAAGAATTGAGGGTGGTTGGAAGGCCCCAATATATTTTTTGAATTAACAGTCAGAACCTGGCACTAAATGACAATAGCAAGAATTGAGGGTGGTATGCAGGCCCCAATATATTTCAGGAACTAACAGTCAGAACCTGGCACTATATGCCAATAGCAAGAATTAAGGGTGGTATGCAGGCCCCAATATATTTCAGGAATTAACAGTCAGAACCTGGCACTATATGCCAATAGCAAGAATTGAGGGTGGTATGAAGGCCCCAATATATTTCAGGAATTAACAGTCAGAACCTGGCACTATATGCCAATAGCAAGAATTGAGGGTGGTATGCAGGCCCCAATATATTTCAGGAACTAACAGTCAGAACCTGGCACTATATGCCAATAGCAAGAATTGAGGGTGGTATGAAGGTCCCAATATATTTTTTGAATTAACAGTTAGAAACTGCAACTATATGCCAATAGCAAGAATTGAGGGTGGTATGAAGGCCCCAATATATTTCAGGAATTAACAGTCAGAACCTGGCACTATATGCCAATAGCAAGAATTAAGGGTGGTATGCAGGCCCCAATATATTTCAGGAATCAACAGTCAGAACCTGGCACTATATGCCAATAGCAAGAATTGAGGGTGGTATGCAGGCCCCAATATATTTCAGGAACTAACAGTCAGAACCTTGCACTATATGCCAATAGCAAGAATTGAGGGCGGTATGAAGGTCCCAATATATTTTTTGAATTAACAGTTAGAAACTGGCACTATATGCCAATAGCAAGAATTGAGGGTGGTATGAAGGCCCCAATATATTTCAGGAATTAACAGTCAGAACCTGGCTCTATATGCCAATAGCAAGAATTGAGGGTGGTATGCAGGCCCCAAAATATATTTTTTGAAATAACAGTCAGAACCTGGCACTATATGCCAATAGCAAGAATTGAGGGTGGTATGCCGGCCCCAATATATTTCAGGAATTAACAGTCAGAACCTGGCTCTATATGCCTATAGCAAGAATTAAGGGTGGTATGCAGGCCCCAATATATTTAAGGAATTAACAGTCAAAACCTGGCATTATATGCCAATAGCAAGAATTGAGGGTGGTATGCAGGCCCCAACATATTTCAGGAATTAACAGTCAGAACCTGGCACTATATGCCAATAGCAAGAATTAATGGTGGTATGCAGGCCCCAATATATTTCAGGAATTAACAGTCAGAACCTGGAATTATATGCCAATAGCAAGAATTGAGGGTGGTATGAAGGTCCCAATATATTTTTTGAATTAACAGTCAGAACCTGGCACTATATGCCAATAGCAAGAATTGAGGGTGGTATGAAGGCCCAATATATTTCAGGAATTAACAGTCAGAACCTGGCACTATATGCCAATAGCATGAATTAAGGGTGGTATGCAGGCCCCAATATATTTCAGGAATTAACAGTCAGAACCTGGCACTATATGCCAATAGCAAGAATTGAGGGTGGTATGAAGGCCCCAATATATTTCAGGAATTAACAGTCAGAACCTGGCACTATATGGCAGTAGCAAGTATTGAGGGTGGTATGCAGGCTCCAATATATTAAAGGAATTAACAGTCAGAACCTGGCACTATATGCCAATAGCAAGAATTGAGGGCGGTATGAAGGTCCCAATATATTTTTTGAATTAACAGTCAGAACCTTGCACTATATGCCAATAGCAAGAATTAAGGGTGGTATGCAGGCCCCAATATATTTCAGGAACTAACAGTCAGAACCTTGCACTATATGCCAATAGCAAGAATTAAGGGTGGTATGCAGGCCCCAATATATTTCAGGAACTAACAGTCAGAACCTTGCACTATATGCCAATAGCAAGAATTGAGGGCGGTATGAAGGTCCCAATATATTTTTTGAATTAACAGTTAGAAACTGGCACTATATGCCAATAGCAAGAATTGAGGGTGGTATGAAGGCCCCAATATATTTCAGGAATTAACAGTCAGAACCTGGCTCTATATGCCAATAGCAAGAATTGAGGGTGGTATGCAGGCCCCAAAATATATTTTTTGAAATAACAGT
Source organism: Leptodactylus fuscus (assembly GCF_031893055.1). Classification (NCBI taxonomy): domain Eukaryota; kingdom Metazoa; phylum Chordata; class Amphibia; order Anura; family Leptodactylidae; genus Leptodactylus; species Leptodactylus fuscus. The sequence goes on from NC_134265.1 coordinate 45,131,424, forward strand.
CAGAACCTGGCACTATATGCCAATAGCAAGAATTGAGGGTGGTATGCCGGCCCCAATATATTTCAGGAATTAACAGTCAGAACCTGGCTCTATATGCCTATAGCAAGAATTAAGGGTGGTATGCAGGCCCCAATATATTTCAGGAATTAACAGTCAGAACCTGGCACTATATGCCAATAGCAAGAATTAATGGTGGTATGCAGGCCCCAATATATTTCAGGAATTAACAGTCAGAACCTGGAATTATATGCCAATAGCAAGAATTGAGGGTGGTATGAAGGTCCCAATATATTTTTTGAATTAACAGTCAGAACCTGGCACTATATGCCAATAGCAAGAATTGAGGGTGGTATGAAGGCCCAATATATTTCAGGAATTAACAGTCAGAACCTGGCACTATATGCCAATAGCATGAATTAAGGGTGGTATGCAGGCCCCAATATATTTCAGGAATTAACAGTCAGAACCTGGCACTATATGCCAATAGCAAGAATTGAGGGTGGTATGAAGGCCCCAATATATTTCAGGAATTAACAGTCAGAACCTGGCACTATATGGCAGTAGCAAGTATTGAGGGTGGTATGCAGGCTCCAATATATTAAAGGAATTAACAGTCAGAACCTGGCACTATATGCCAATAGCAAGAATTGAGGGTGGTATGCAGGCCCCAATATATTTCAGGAACTAACAGTCAGAACCTTGCACTATATGCCAATAGCAAGAATTGAGGGCGGTATGAAGGTCCCAATATATTTTTTGAATTAACAGTTAGAAACTGGCACTATATGCCAATAGCAAGAATTGAGGGTGGTATGAAGGCCCCAATATATTTCAGGAATTAACAGTCAGAACCTGGCACTATATGCCAATAGCAAGAATTGAGGGTGGTATGCAGGCCCCAAAATATATTTTTTGAAATAACAGTCAGAACCTGGCACTATATGCCAATAGCAAGAATTGAGGGTGGTATGCCGGCCCCAATATATTTCAGGAATTAACAGTCAGAACCTGGCTCTATATGCCTATAGCAAGAATTAAGGGTGGTATGCAGGCCCCAATATATTTCAGGAACTAACAGTCAGAACCTGGCACTATATGCCAATAGCAAGAATTGAGGGCGGTATGAAGGCCCCAATATATTTTTTGAATTAACAGTCAGAACCTGGCACTATATGCCAATAGCAAGAATTGAGGGTGGTATGCAGGCCCCAATATATTTAAGGAATTAACAGTAGAACCTGGCACTATATGCCAATAGCAAGAATTGAGGGTGGTATGCAGGCCCCAATATATTTCAGGAATTAACAGTCAAAACCTGGCATTATATGCCAATAGCAAGAATTGAGGGTGGTATGCAGGCCCCAATATATTTCAGGAATTAACAGTCAGAACCTGGCACTATATGCCAATAGCAAGAATTGAGGGTGGTATGCAGGCCCCAATATATTTCAGGAATTAACAGTCAGAACCTGGAATTATATGCCAATAGCAAGAATTGAGGGTGGTATGAAGGTCCCAATATATTTTTTGAATTAACAGTCAGAACCTGGCACTATATGCCAATAGCAAGAATTGAGGGTGGTATAAAGGCCCAATATATTTCAGGAATTAACAGTCAGAACCTGGCACTATATGCCAATAGCATGAATTAAGGGTGGTATGCAGGCCCCAATATATTTCAGGAATTAACAGTCAGAACCTGGCACTATATGCCAATAGCAAGAATTGAGGGTGGTATGAAGGCCCCAATATATTTCAGGAATTAACAGTCAGAACCTGGCACTATATGGCAGTAGCAAGTATTGAGGGTGGTATGCAGGCTCCAATATATTAAAGGAATTAACAGTCAGAACCTGGCACTATATGCCAATAGCAAGAATTGAGGGTGGTATGCAGGCCCCAATATATTTCAGGAACTAACAGTCAGAACCTGGCTCTATATGCCAATAGCAAGAATTGAGGGTGGTATGAAGGTCCCAATATATTTTTTGAATTAACAGTTAGAAACTGGCACTATATGCCAATAGCAAGAATTGAGGGTGGTATGAAGGCCCCAATATATTTCAGGAATTAACAGTCAGAACCTGGCACTATATGCCAATAGCAAGAATTGAGGGTAGTATGCAGGCCCCAATATATTTCAGGAATTAACAGTCAGAACCTGGCTCTATATGCCAATAGCAAGAATTGAGGGTGGTATGCAGGCCCCAAGATATATTTTTTGAAATAACAGTCAGAACCTGGCACTATATGCCAATAGCAAGAATTGAGGGTGGTATGCAGGCCCCAATATATTTCAGGAATTAACAGTCAGAACCTGGCACTATATGCCAATAGCAAGAATTGAGGGTGGTATGAAGGCCCCAATATTTTTATGGAATTAACAATCAGGAACTGGCACTATATGCCAATAGCAAGAATTGAGGGTGGTATGAAGGCCCCAATATTTTTATGGAATTAACAATCAGGAACTGGCACTATATGCCAATAGCAAGAATTGAGGGTGGTATGAAGGTCCCAATATATTTTTTGAATTAACAGTTAGAAACTGGCACTATATGCCAATAGCAAGAATTGAGGGTGGTATGAAGGCCCCAATATATTTCAGGAATTAACAGTCAGAACCTGGCACTATATGCCAATAGCAAGAATTGAGGGTAGTATGCAGGCCCCAATATATTTCAGGAATTAACAGTCAGAACCTGGCTCTATATGCCAATAGCAAGAATTGAGGGTGGTATGCAGGCCCCAAAATATATTTTTTGAAATAACAGTCAGAACCTGGCACTATATGCCAATAGCAAGAATTGAGGGTGGTATGCAGGCCCCAATATATTTCAGGAATTAACAGTCAGAACCTGGCACTATATGCCAATAGCAAGAATTGAGGGTGGTATGAAGGCCCCAATATTTTTATGGAATTAACAATCAGGAACTGGCACTATATGCCAATAGCAAGAATTGAGGGTGGTATGAAGGCCCCAATATTTTTATGGAATTAACAATCGGGAACTGGCACTATATGCCAATAGCAAGAATTGAGGGTGGTATGAAGGCCCAATATATTTTTTGAATTAACAGTCAGAACCTGGCACTATATGGCAGAAGCAAGAATTGAGGGTGGTATGAAGGCCCAATATATTTCAGGAATTAACAGTCAGAACCTGGCACTATATGCCAATAGCAAGAATTAAGGGTGGTATTCAGGCCCCAATATATTTCAGGAATTAACAGTCAGAACCTGGCACTATATGCCAATAGCAAGAATTGAGGGTGGTATGAAGGCCCAATATATTTTTTGAATTAACAGTTAGAACCTGGCACTATATGCCAATAGCAAGAATTGAGGGTGTTATGAAGGCCCCAATTTTATTTTTTGAATTAACAGTCAGAACCTGGCACTATATGCCAATAGCAAGAATTGAGGGTGGTATGCAGGCCCCAATATATTTCAGGAATTAACAGTCAGAACCTGGCACTATATGCCAATAGCAAGTATTGAGGGTGGTATGAAGGCCCCAATATATTTTTTGAATTAACAGTTAGAACCTTGCACTATATGCCAATAGCAAGAATTGAGGGCGGTATGAAGGCCCCAATATATTTTTTGAATTAACAGTCAGAACCTGGCACTATATGCCAATAGCAAGAATTGAGGGTGGTATGAAGGCCCCAATATATTTCAGGAATTAACAGTCAGAACCTGGCACTATATGCCAATAGCAAGAATTGAGGGTGGTATGAAGGCCCCAATATAATGTCCCGGTACTGCTCATCTCATTCCCTTCAATAGTCTTTGCAGACCGAGATGGTATGGACATTTGCATATAAGGTAAAGAGTTTCCTCCCCCTTCATTCCTTCTATATATAACCAGAGCCAGCACACATGGGGTCTATTAATGTGCCATCTTGTGGATGTTTTTGTGAACTACACCTGCCTATACGTGCCATTGTTATTTGAGTTGCCAATGTGAAGGTGTGTCCATTATGATCAGGTGACCTTCAGGACCAATCAAGCTCCCTTGACTGGCCTGGAGGAGGAGGAGTTACAGCCCCCTCTAGGGGGGTTGGGGACCGTTTGACTTTGTTCTTTTTTTGTGTGGAGCCATCGAACACATGGGAAGCTGAAAATGGCAGCCAAGCCTCAGAGCACTCCAAACAGAGATGTCTTTTCCTCTGTACTCAAGATTCTCCTCAGTGAGCGTTTTCCTCTGAAACTCCAAGCCTACAAGCACTAAAGTTTACGGACCTGTTTTACCCACACATCTGGGATGTCTACACGTATCTCTCTATTCAAGTAAGTCTTTGGGACAAATCTATATTTAAGAAGCCCATAGCTAGTCTGGCAGAATTTGAGGGTCTCCCGCTACTGACAATTCTAGTTGCTGTTCTACATACGTGCACCCAGTTTGTTGAGGACTAACCCCCTGGATACAGGCCATCTTTATAAGTATATACAAGTTTAACTACCCAAGCAACTACTAATTAAACTATCCAATTATTCCTGCTCCAAGCTCTATCACCTGCTCAATTGGACACTACCTAAAAAGATCGCTGTATTGTATGTGAAGAATTACTCCATATGTACATCTGTATTACCTTGTCCTGCTAGTAAAAGAGCAACGGCTACCCCCGAGACCTGGTTGTCTGTTGTCATTGTCAGATATCACGTGGGGGTGTGTAGTCGGGGACATCAAAAAGGAGATTTTGTGCACATTTGGGACCCAGGGACCCCCTGAAAGCTGGCCACATCTGATATATTACCCATGATACCAGCCCTGGCCATCCTGAGTGCTACATCCTCTTCCTTTTTTGTGGCATCATGAACAGGATTGTGCCTCTGTGCCTGCCTAAAGACTGTATGTTGCTTCTGGAGAACTACTGCTCCCAGAATAACCGAAATCACCAGTACTCTCTACAAAGTAGGGGTGAAAGCATTGTGCCTCTGTGCCTGCCTAAAGACTGTATGTTACTTCTGTAGAACTACTGCTCCCAGAATAACCTAAATCACCACTACTTTCTACAAAGTGGGGGTGGAAGCATTATGCCTCTGTGCCTGCCTAAAGACTGTATGTTATTTCTGTAGAACTACTGCTCCCAGCATAACCTAAATCACCAGTGCTCTCTACAAAGTGGGGGCGAAAGCCTTATCGAGACTGTGTTATTGTATCTCATGCTGTGTGACTGTATATTCCACCATTTTGGATTGCCTGACCACTGGAGCAATTCATCAGGAGTAAACTCCGCCCACAAAACTTCCCCCGCGTGCCAAAACTGGGTGTCGCCATCTTTACTAAAGCACTGAATCCTCAGATCCATCCCAGTTGTTACAGAGCTTCAGCTCCCCTGCTCCCAGTACTTTTGCAGAGACTCCTCATTTCTTCAGGGATCAAAGTGATCTTCATCCTGCCTGCCTCTCCTGCTCATCACTTCTGCAAGAACCTCAACCGCCATTGTCCGCTGTTATCTGCCATTCCTGGGATACAGATAAGTGCATTTTATAAAGTGACTTTGTATTTGCTGAGATTTGCATTTGTTAAAAGTGACAGAAGCCTTATTATTTTACTTAAAGAGACAGTATCCTAATTTTTGCAAAAATGTCTACATCGCCTCCGGGTGACTTGCCTGGCGCAGGCAACCCTACAACCTCATCCTCCAGTGCTCCTGCACCTCAGGATACAGCTGCCATCTCTGCTTCAGCTCCTGTTATAGCAACAGGCTTGCCTTTCTTTATAGGAACCTCCAGTCTTCCAAGTTACTGTCTCATACCCTTGCTGGGTTTCAAGAAACTTTTCTTTTTTTTTCTTTTTTTGGTAGAGTTGGAAGGGACCTCAAGGGCCATCGGGTCCAACCCCCTGCGAGTGCAGGTTTTCCTAAATCATCCCAGCTATATGTTTATCCAGATTCCGCTTGAAGATTTCCATTGATGGAGCGCCCACCACCTCCCGTGGCAGCCTATTCCACTCTCTCACTACCCTCACTGTCAGAAAGTTTTTCCTAATGTCTAATCTGTATCTCTTTCCCTTTAGTTTCATCCCATTGCTTCTTGTACTTCCTTGTGCTAATGAGAATAGGGTAGATCCCTCTGCACTGTGACTACCTTTCAGATATTTGTAGACTGCTATTAAATCTCTCCTCAGCCTTCTCTTCCGCAAACTAAACAATCCCAATTCTTTTAGCCGCTCCTCATAGGACATGGTTTGCAGACCTTCCACCATTTTGGTTGCTCTTCTCTGGACTTGCTCCAATATATCAATGTCTTTCTTGAATTGAGGCGCCCAGAACTGTACACAGTATTCCAGGTGTGGTCTGACCAGGGAAGAGTACAGCGGAATAATGACCTCTCTTGATCTAGATTCAATGCTTGTCTTAATACATCCCAGAATTTTATTAGCCTTTTTTGCAGCAGCACCGCACTGTTGGCTCATGTTGAATTTGTGATCTACTATTATGCCCAAGTCCTTTTCCCCTATGCTATCACTTAGTTCTATTCCTCCCATACTATATATGTTTTTTACATTTCTGTTACCCAGATGTAGAACTTTGCATTTGTCCCTGTTAAATACCATTTTGTTCGCCTCAGCCCATTGTTCCAGTGTGTCTAAGTCCTTTTGAATACACTCTCTCTCCTCTCTAGTGTTGGCTATTCCTCCTATCTTCGTATCATCTGCAAATTTTATGAGTTCCCCAATAATTCCATCGTCCAGATCATTTATAAACATATTAAAAAGTACTGGGCCCAGAACAGAGCCCTGCGGCACCCCGCTTTTGACTTTCTTCCAGTTCGATGTGTAGCCATTTAGTATTACTCGTTGTGCCCGATCATTAAGCCAGTTGTGAATCCACCTAACTGATTTTTTGTCAAAGCCATACTTAATCATTTTTTCAATAAGAAGGTTATGTGATACTTTATCAAATGCCTTACTGAAGTCAAGATATACTATGTCCACGGCATTCCCTTGGTCCAACCATTCAGTGATTTTGTTGTAGAAGGAAATCAGGTTAGTCTGACAAGATTTATTGGTCATAAAGCCGTGCTGGCTCTGGTTAAATAATGCCTTCCCATCCAGGTAACGAAGTAAATGTTCCTTGACAATTTGCTCAAAGATCGTCCCTTTTCCCCTTTTTGTAGATGGGGACAACATTTGCCCTTTTCCAATCTAAAGGGACCACTCCTGTTTCCCATGATTTACCGAAGATTATAGCAAGGGGTTCTGTTATTTCCTCTGCTATCTCTTTCAGGACTCTAGGGTGTAAATCATCTGGTCCTGGGGACTTGGTTTCCTGTAACTTGGCTAAGTGCTCTCTTACCAGACCTTCGCTTATAGTCAGCTTGGAGTCCTCCTTCTCCTCATCTCCATCACCATTAATGTTGATATTTCCATTAGTTTCTTGGGAGAAGACGGATACAAAATATGAATTTAGTAGCTCCACCTGCTGTTCCACCATGTTAACTGTTTCTCCTTTGTCATTCTTCAGGACTCCAATGGTCTCCTTCACTTTTCTTTTGCTTTTAACATATCCCCAAAATCCTTTTACCTTACTCTTTGCCTCTTTTGCAAGCTTCAATTCGTGTTCAGCCTTAGCTCCTTTGATGCTTGTCTTGCAGAGTCTGCAGACTGCTGTGTACTCTTCCTTAGGTATAGTTCCCTTAGGTATAGTACGATATTGCGTACCCTTGAACTTGTATCACTTTCTCCCACACAGCAGGTACAGCTTCTCTTAGGACAACTTGAAGGTCCAGCTGCTGAGGAAGTTCGTTCCTGGCCCCCGACAGAAAAGATCACCGTTGACCAGATCCTCACTTGTCTGAGAAAAGAATTTGAAGTCCAATCACCAACTGAGGTTCGTCTTAAATTCTATGACAGACGTCAAAGACCAGGTGAGACCCTCAGAGACTATTCCCTTGCACTCCAGTCAGCATATAGGGCTCTGCGCCAAGATGACAAAATTGATCCTACTGCTGCAGAAAGCATTATTACAGACAGGTTCATAGAAGGTGTGGACTCACGACTAATACAGGGTCAACTCCGCATGCTAGCAGCCCAAAATCCAAACATGTCTTTTCTAGACTTTAAGACTTTGGCCTTACAAACAGTGGGAACTGATTCACCTTGTGCTAATTATTACTCTGCCACTTATTCCCCAGACCTGGCTAGTGGAATCTCCGCTGCATCTCCATTACCTCCTATTGTGCCCATGCAGGCAACTCAGACTGTACAGGCTCCTACTCCTGCCACTATGCCCTCTACCACCGATGTCCTTGCTCAGGTAGTGGACTCTCTTTGCCAAGCCCTAAAGGAATTAAAACAGTGCCTGCAGAGCCTCACTCTAGCCGCCCAAGTCTTAATAGGCCTCCTCCTGACAGGTCTTCACAACGTGAACGTCCTTATTGTACTTACTGTGAGCGTGTTGGGCATTACAAATTTCAGTGCTTTAAGTTAAATGGGACACCACCGAGGCCAAGGGCCGCCCCTCGGGAGGTGAATCTAAAGGCCCCGGGAGACAATCGCCATGGACATCCAGATTCGTCTCCAAGTGCCCGTACATAACTATTTGGAATGAGGGTGTACCATTAGAAGCTTTAGTGGACACTGGGTCACAAGTAACTATTGAGCAACAAGCCTTTGAGAAATATTGGGACTCTGACATACTAAATTCTGTGGGCAAAGCCAAGTTACGCTTGATTGCAAGTAATGGTCAGCCTATATCCCAACTAGGTTACTGGGAACCTACCATTCGTATTGGTGATCGTAAATTACCACGACAAGGTGTAATTGTTACAGAGTCTCAGGGAATGACTACACCAGTGGTATTAGGCATGAATGTTATGCGTCATGTATTCACTGAATTGCTAGATGCTTTGCATGCTTCTCTCCCTACTGCTACTCTTTCTTACAGGCAAGCTGTACAACGTACCATCAAAGTGCTCTGTGCCCAGCAGAAGTTTGCTAACCGTAATGGTGAAATCTGTCGTGTCCGTATCCAGGATGCCAGACCCGTTACTCTGACTCCTAACAGTGAGACTCTCATCTGGTGCCGAGTTCGTCCAGGCATTAACAACGAAGATTACGAAGCTCTTCTTGACCCTATTCAGATTGAAGGACAGCCGCTGGTGAAAGCCGCCAGAAGCATCGTCACCGTCTCCAACGGTAAAGTACCAGTACGGCTAGTCAACCTAAGTGATGCACCTATTGAATTGCACAAGTTTAAGTCCGTTGCTCAAGTGTATCAGCTTGATTCAGAAGACATCCTAGATGTTGAAGCACTTGCTTATCAAAAGTCAATTCATGTCCCCGCCGAAGGTACTCACAAACATACTACCTTCTGATGGAATGAACTCAACATTGGGAATGCGAATACCCCTATTGAACACATCAATGGTGTCATCAAAGATGGTATCATCAAAGTTGCAAAACGGCACAGCCAAGCTTTCAGCAAGCATCCACTTGATTTTGGGAAAACCTCTTTGATCCAGCATAAAATCACCACAGGCGATCATCCTCCTATCAAGGAAAGATACCGTCCAATCCCTCCTGCTAACTACCAGCAAGTAAAGAAGCTGATAAAGGAGATGAAAGACTCCAAAGTCATCCAAGAAAGTCAAAGTCCTTGGGCAGCACCTATTGTTTTGGTAAGGAAGAAGGATGTTAACATCAGATTCTGTGTTGACTACAGAGAATTGAACAACATCACACATAAAGATGCATATCCTCTTCCACGGATTGAAGAATCCCTCACTGCTCTTGGTTCAGCTGCATACTTCTCAACTCTCGACCTAACCAGTGGCTACTGGCAGGTACCCATGGCTCCTGAGGATAGAGAAAAGACAGCTTTTACCACCCCGATGGGACTTTATGAGTTTAATAGCATGCCTTTTGGGTTGTGCAACGCCCCAGCAACATTCCAGCGACTCATGGAGAGATGTCTTGGCCATCTCAACTTCCAGAGTGTTTTGCTGTATCTTGACGATGTTGTTGTGTATTCTCGCACTTATGAAGACCATCTGAACAACCTAGCAGAAGTGTTCCAGGTTCTTATTGAACACGGCCTGAAGATAAAACCTTCAAAATGCCACCTGTTAAAACCAAAGGTCAATTACTTAGGTCATGTAGTCAGTGCTGAAGGTATCCAGCCTGATCCTGACAAGATCTCTGCTGTCAAAGACTGGGAAACTCCAAAGACAGTCAAAGAAGTCAGAAGTTTTCTAGGATTCACGGGCTACTACTGCCGCTTTATACCTCACTTTGCACAGGTAGCGGAACCACTGACAGAATTCCTACATGGTTGTCCTAAAGAAAACTCAAACAGACTCCTAATTGATTGGTCTGAAAGACAAGAAACTGCATTCCAGACTTTGAAAGCCCTATTGACTTCTCCTCCAATTCTGGCTTATCCTGACTACAGCCACATTTCCGTCTCTATACAGATGCCAGCTATCAAGGCCTAGGAGCTGTACTGTCATAAGCCCAGGACAACAAAAAGAGAGTCATCGCTAATGCCAGCCGAAGCTTGAGAGGTGCTGAGAAGAACGATCACAATTACAGCTCATTCAAGTTAGAGCTGCTTGCTGTTGTGTGGGCCGTCACAGAGAAATTCAAAGACTACCTTGCGGCTACACCATTTACCGTTTACACAGACAACAATCCTCTAGCTCACCTAAACACAGCACGGCTAGGTGCTCTCGAACAGAGATGGGCTTCCAGATTGGCAAACTATTGTTTCGACCTCAAATACCGCAGTGGTAAGACCAACGTAAACGCTGATGCTTTATCCTATTTGCCTATAGGAGAAGAACCTTCTGAAGAAGACATGTGGGAAGATGTTGAGATGCCTCCCTCCTATCAAAAGTTTGCTACGCAGAACGTCATTGCTGCTACATAGACTGAAGAAGGTCCTCAAGAGAAATCTGACCCACTTCAAGAACTATCTAGATGGCAAACCCTCCAGAAAGAATCTCGTGTCATAGGTGAAATCTATGATTACCTAACCACTGGAAGAATACCTGTCAGACACAGAAGACAGTATACAGATCCCGAGCTCAAACGCCTATGGAGGCAGCACAAAAGACTTTTCATCCAGAAAGGCTTGGTTCTGTGCAACACCTTAGATCCTGTTTCAGGTGAGAGGTTGCACCAAATTCTCATTCCTAGGCGGGATGCCAAGATTGTTCTTGATGCCTACCACGATCAATCTGGACACTTTGGAGTGCATAAAACTGAAGCCACCATACGCCAACGCTTGTATTGGATTGGAATGCGTGCCGACATTGAGAGTTGGTGTAGTGAATGTCCAGCCTGCAACCTTACTAAGACTGGTAAGAAGGACGCTAGAGCACCACTACATCCCATCCATACTCAGAGACCAAACGAGCTAGTTGCTCTTGACCATGTGAAGTTAGCACCAACTCGTTCAGGCTACACATATGCCCTTACCATGGTGGACCACTACTCCAAGTGGGTTGTCGTTGTACCAGTTAAAGACCTCACCGCACGTACCACAGCCATCACATTCTACCGCGAATATGTGAGACACTACGGGTGTCCTGAAGCAGTCCTAACTGACAGAGGACTGCATTCGAGTCACAGCTTTTCCAAGAACTATGCCAGTTCCATGAATGCAAAAAACTGAGAACAACTGCCTACCATCCCCAAGGGAATGGACTTTGTGAGAAGGTTAACCAGATCTTCATCAACATGCTGAGAATAGCTTCTGTCACCAAACAAGCAGAATGGCCTCAACTACTTGACGAACTAGTGGAGATCTACAATAACATTACCCACTGTTCTACAGGCTATTCACCATACTTCTTAATGTTTGGAAGACAAGGTCAACTTCTAAAGGATCGCGCTTTAGGAATTCAGATACCAGATGTGATCAACCCTCTGCCAAAGACTAATTGGGTTCTAGAACATCAGCGCCGAATGCAAGAAGCGCAAAAGATAGTTGACTGTCGCATGAAGGAAGCTCACAGACGACAAGAAGAGAACTACAACCAAAGAGCTAATGCTACACCTTTACACAATGGTGACAAAGTATGGTTAAAGAAGTACCACAGAACTGGAAAACTTGATTCTCTTTGGGAAATGAGGCCATACACCATTACAGCAATTCCCTATCTAGAGTCTGATGTTTATGAAGTAAAGAAACCAGGCATGGCTCCACAAACAGTGCATTGGAACCGTATCAAATTGTGCACCAAAGAGGACTTACTGATGATGTCAGCACCACCATGAGTTACAACTGTCTACCAACCAGTTCCTGTGATGGAAACTCCTCCAAGACAGCCTTCTATAGATGAATCGATCTTCAGATCTCAATTTCTTATCGCCGGCTGTTACCAGTTTGTCCCTGTTCTGGTTGTTGTCCCTGCTCCAGTTGTTGCCCCTGAACCAACACAAGGTGGAATTCCGGACTCCAGTGTTGCTGCTTCAATTGCTCCTCCTGAACCAACACAAGATGGAATTCCGGACTCCAGTGTTGCTGCTCCAATTGCTGCTCCTGAACCGGCACAAGATGGAGTTCCAGTTTCCAGTGTTCCTGCGCAAGTAGAAGACCAAGTGCAGAGGCGATCAGAGCGAAGCACCAAGGGAACTCCGCCAGCTCGCTATAGAGACTGAGTAACCATATCCTTTCATGTATATATACTTTGCCTCTTTCATATACCTATGTCCTTATTAATTAGTTAGTTAGAAACCATTTAAGCCTCCGTACCTGGGTAATCCCAAGCATTTTGTTATGTTCTTGTTTTGCATTATATATTTCTCTACAGCCTATGGACTACTGAGTACTGTATTTTGCCACATAGTGCCTACCCTGAGCCTTTCCATGGACAATGCCCTATTGCTGAAAGAGACTCTACCCACCTATTGGCATTATGTTTCTGTTTACTATGTTGTGGTTTTGCATATGTTCACGGGGTATTGTTCTTTTACATAAGTCATGTCACATTGTTGTTTGCCATTATTCTGTTTATTGTTTCTCAGGTATCCAAACCTACTACCTGTGTGCATCCCATCTCTCTAGGTTCCTCCGCACTAGTTTGTCGCCGAGGACGGCTCTTTTCTTAGTGGGGGTGTATGTAATGTCCCAGTACTGCTCGTCCCATTCCCTTGAATAGTCCTTGCAGACCGAGATGGTATGGACATTTGCATATAAGGTAAAGAGATTCCTCCCCCTTCATTCCTTCTATATATTTACCAGTATTTCTATTTTACCAGATCCAGCACACATAGGGGTCTATTAATGCGCCATCTTGTGGATGTTTTTGTGAACTACACCTGCCTATACTTTGCCATTGTAATTTGAGTTGCCAGTGTGAAGGAATGTCCAGTATGATAAGGTGACATTCAGGACCAATCAAGCTCCCTTGACTGGCCTGGAGGAGGAGGAGTTACAGCCCCCTCTAAGAGGGTTGGGGACCTTTTGTCTGGGTCCTTTGTGTGGAGCTAGCTGTAGACACAGACATGTGGAGCTGAAAATGGCAGCCAAGTCTCAGGGCACTCCAAGCAGGGATGTCTTTCCCTCTGTACTCAAGATCCTCCTCAAAGAGTGTTTCCCTCTGAAGCTTCAAGCCTACAAGCAGTAAAGTTGACGGACCTGTTTTATCTACACATCTGGGACTTCTACACGTATCTCTCTATTCAAGTAAGTCTTTGGGACAAATCTATATTTAAGAAGCCCATAGCTAGTCTGGCAGAATTTGAGGGTTTCCCGCTGCTGGCAAATTCTAGTTGCTCTTCTACATACGTGTACCCAGTTTGTTGCGGACTAACCCCCTGGATACAGGCCATCTTTACAAGTATATACAAGTTTAACTACCCAAGCAACTACTAATTAAACTATCCAAAGCATTCCTGCTCCAAGCTCTATCACCTGCTAACTACCTACAAAGATCGCTGTATTGTATGTGAAGAATTACTCCATATGTACATTTGTATTACTTTGCCCTGCTAGTAAAAGAGCAACGACTACACCCGAGACTTGGTTGTCTGTTGTCATTGTCAGATATCACGTGGGGGTGGGTAGTCGGGGACATCAAAAAGGATATTTTGTGCACATTTGGGACCCAGGGACCCCCTGAAAGCCGGCCACATCTGATATATTACCCGTGATACCAGCCCTGGCCCTCCTGAGTGTTACAGAAATATATAGGAAGTTCTTATACTTCTCCCTTCTGCTCGGTCCACTCCTGTCTTTGGCTGAAAAAAATGCAACAAAACTGCGTTTCTGTAACGTGGGGCTTTAGCCTAAAGGCTAAGGCCCCACATTGCAGAAACGCAGTATTTTCTGTTGCAGATTTTGCTGTAGTTTTTTGGAGCCAAAGTCCACAGTCATCTGCAAGAGGACTTAGTAGAAATATATCTAACAAAGCTGGTGATACAGTACAGTGCAAAAGATGTAGACTGGTGTGGAAAAAGTGCTGCAAAGTAAGAAAGCTTTCAAAATAGAAGTGGTAATAGTTTATTTAGTGAGTTAACAAAATGAAATGAATAAAAGAGAAATCCAGAAGCCATCAATATTTGCTTTGCCTTAAAACAGTTCTAGAAACACCGACAGGCAGACGGAACTCGGCAGGAAGCGTGTTCCAGACATCTTGGTGAATTAAGCACAGATTTTCTGTGGATGTAGACTTGCTCCAATCCGTCTTCTAATCCTAGACAGACTGTATGATGTTGAGATCAGGGTATGGGGCTCTATATGGGAGGCAATTACACTGCTCAATAATATTCTCAACAAACTTTTACAAAATTGATGAATTTCAAGATAGGTCCACATGGGACTGATGCACTGTAGATTTTGTGCATCAGTTCTCAAAGTATTTGCAGCAGATCGCACCCTTTGCAATGTGAAATCTGCAATGATAATCGGCTGCATAGATTGACATACTGAGGATTTAAAAACTGCAGGTTAACTTTTACTGCAGTAGTTATTCTATAGAATATGGATGAGAGTAAAGGGGTAATACCACTAAGAGTATTTATCGTCTACCCATAGAATCCATATCCTCCATCCATATCATGTATCCTAGGAATGGGGGTTGTTCTCCCAATGATGTGCATTCAGTCTGACAAAAGCTGGGAGGAATGTAGGTGAATTAATTGGTGGACAATACTCCCATTCACTTAAAATTGGCATCAAACTAATGACAGTACCTTGTAGGGCGGCTTCTACAATTTCCAAAGATGCCTTTCTTATTCTGCATTGTAGCTCCATTTTCCTGAAAATAACGGTGTCATTCTTATGCAGATTAGCTGAAAAGGGCTTTGGTTTTTTTTCCTGCTATCTGCTCTAGATAACTACCAAATCGCAACAAAGGCCTCCTGCACACAGTCATGTGTAGTGTATGGATAAGTAATAACGGCACGGATGATGCACAGATTGGTATAGGACCTGACCCATATTTTGTGGCTCTTCACTACAGCCTGCACACACAGCCACAAACATTGCGGCTGTGTGTATTAGCCTATAGAAATTTGTGGCCAAAGAGGGAGATATCACTGAAGCAATGGGGAAAATCTGGGTGGTGGTTTGGGGCCATTATCTGGAGCAGAGAATGAAGTCCTAGTAGGAGAAGAAAAACCTCTAAAGCCCTTTTCAGCTAATTTGATTATGAATAAAATCCAGATTTTTTAATGAAAATGAAGCTGCAATGCAGAATAAGAAAGACATCATTGGAAAGAGTAGAAGCTGCTCTACAAGGTACTGTCATTAGTTTGATACCAATTTTTATGTTGACAGACTCCCTTTAACCCTTTCACTGCCAAGCATGTAGCTCTACGTACTCCCAAGGTGGCACCTCAGTAGCAAAGGACGTAGCTACTACGCCCTCCCTTCTAATGCTGATATCTTTGGATTGCATCAACATATCTTGATGCTTTAAAATGCATTTTAAAGAGGATAATCTCATATTTAAACTGATACCAAGAACTTGATGATATAACTTACAGTTTTGGAGCGAATCGTGAATTCAGCGCACTGCCAGATTTCCAGCAGTATAAATCGCCTGTGCCCCAATTCATGAAAGGTCCTCTTTAAGGGGCTTTGTGTACGTGAGGACAATATGGGTTGGGTGCCTGGAGAAGTGAGGAGTCAAAGATGTCTGTGTTGCAAACTTTAAAGAGACAAATCACATGCTGGAAGAAGTGGTCATGGCGGCCCAAAGGAAAGAGAGGCGAAATGTAAGGGAAGAGACGTCTCCGGTAAGTCACCAACAAATGTTACTCACTGAATTCACTGTAATGCTACCACTGATACCCCCCAGTATTCAGTCCGGCAGGGGGGGGGTTGTCGGTGCCTCTCTGTCATCCGCCTCAGGCAGCAGAAAGGCTAGGCTCACCACTGGGTGGTAGGGACTCTTCTGTCCCTATTAACCCTTCTCCTGTCAATCAGAGCATACTATACTTTTGCTCTCTGATTGTCACATACAGGTATAATGTAATTCCCCCCAGAGCTTTACTAGTGGGGTATTCTAATGTAATACCCTCTAAACATAACCAGGACGTTCATTGGCACTGTGACCCAGACGTTTACCATTGTCCAGGTCGCAGCGCCAAAAGAAGTCGCACTAAACACTTACACAAGATATACACAACGTCATGAATAACGTTTACATTTCACCCAATCCCTGTCCTGTCCATACCTGAGCTTTCCAGAGTAAAATACATCTCTAGCGATATCCGTTACACACTAATATAATCAGGGCCGCCATCAGGAATTTTGGGGCCCCATACAGCCTAAGTGTCTGGGCCCCCCCCCCTGCCATTTTTGCTTTGCGCGCCGTGGGAAATTTAGCCCCACCCACTGTTATGTTGACTCCGCCCACTCATTAATTTTCCATTTGCCCGCACACTGTATAATCTTCCTACAGTCACCCGTAAATTATATGTCCCCCTCCGTCTCTCCCCTAGCTTCATATACACCCTTCATCTGCCCCCAGATTCATGTCCCCTCCATCTCTGCCCCCAGATTCATGTCCCCTCCATCTCTGCCCCAGATTCATGTCCCCACATTTCTGCCCACAGATTCATGTCCCCCCCATCTCCATACCTCCCAATTTTTGAAGAACTAAAAGAGGGACAAAATGTGTGGCGCGCTTAGCGCGCCGCAGCAAATTTAGCCCCGCCCACTTTTGTATTGACTCTTCATCTGCCCCCAGTTTCATGTCCCCCTTCCATCTCTGCCCCTAGATTCATGTCCCCACATCTCTGCCCCCAGTTTCATGTCCTCTCCATCTCTGCCCCCAGATTCATGTCCCCCCAGATTCATGTCCCCCCTCCATCTCTGCCTCCAGATTCATGTCCCTCATCTCTGCCCCCAGATTCATGTCCCTCCATCTCTGCCCCCAGATTCATGTCCCCTCCATCTCTGCCCCCAGATTCATGTCCCCCATCTCTGCCCCCAGATTCATGTCCCTCCATCTCTGCCCCCAGATTCATGTCCTCTCCATCTCTTCCCCCAGATTCATGTCCCCACAGTGTCATGCCGTCCCCTCCTTCATCTGCCCCAGTGTCATTCCGTCCTCTCTTTCATCTGCCCCCAGATTAATGTCCCCACAGTGTAATGCCGTCCTCTCTTTCATCTGCCCCCAGATTCATGTTCCACCTCCACATTAAACTTACCTTCTACTTCGCTCCCTCGCCGCTCTCTGCGCGTCTCTCTCGCTGACACATGCGGCTGAAGGAAGGAGCTGACACAGGTCAGCGCTTCGCCGCTGGGTGTCTCTCTCGCTGACACATATGCGGCTGAAGCGAGGAGCTGACCTGTGTCAGCTCCTCACTTCGCCGCTGCCGGCTCTCTCGCTGACACATATGCGGCTGAGCCGGGTTTCGGCTCAGCCGCATATGTGTCACCGAGAGAGGCGGCAGCGGCGAAGTGAGGAGCTGACACAGGTCAGCTCCTCGCTTCAGCCGCATATGTGTCAGCGAGACAGGCGGCAGCGGCGAAGCGCTGACCTGTGTCAGCTCCTCGCTTCAGCCCCGTATGTGCTCAACTCAGATCTGCGTCCTCTGGACGCAGATCTGAGATGAAACAGGACATACAATGACTGCTGCCGGCGCCAGGGGGCCCAGGCCCCCCCCATTTTAAAATTTGGCCGGGCCCCTGACGCCAGTAGCAGTAGTACTGGCCTATCGGCGGCCCTGAATATAATAGTAATAACGATTATCACTAGAATGTCTAGATTCAATGAATATCTATATTGCTAAATTTTTATAGGGGGATGGAAAATAATATTTATATGTAAAGTCCTATTTAATTTGCATGCACAAAATGGGATGGCGCATTTCTGTGATTTTGGCGATTCTTTAACACCCGCCCCTGTAAATATATACATGTGTGGTATGTATGAACTCCTCACATATTGCAGTTTTTTGGAAAGTACATTTTGTTTGCAGAAAGGGATTGCTTGAGTCGCACTTTAGTGGCAAATTTGAATTTTTGTGCAATTTTTGCTTGCAATCTCTGTTTGCCGCAACGTTACATGAAGGTGGTTGTATACAGTCCTATGAAAAAGTTTGGGCACCCCTATTAATCTTAATCATTTTTAGTTCTAAATATTTTGGTATTTGCAACAGCCATTTCAGTTTGATATATCTAATAACTGATGGACACAGTAATATTTCAGGATTGAAATGAGGTTTATTGTACTAACAGAAAATGCGCAATATGCATTAAACCAAAATTTGACCGGTGCAAAAGTATGGGCACCTCAACAGAAAAGTGACATTAATATTTAGTACATCCTCCTTTTGCAAAGATAACAGCCTCTAGTCGCTTCCTGTAGCTTTTAATCAGTTCCTGGATAAAGGTATTTTGGACAAACAATTCAAGTTCAGTTAAGTTAGATGGTCGCCGAGCATGGACAGCCCGCTTCAAATCATCCCACAGATGTTCAATGATATTCAGGTCTGGGGACTGGGATGGCCATTCCAGAACATTGTAATTGTTCCTCTGCATGAATGCCTGAGGATTTGGAGCGGTGTTTTGGATCATTGTCTTGCTGAAATATCCATCCCCGGCGTAACTTCAACTTCGTCACTGATTCTTGAACATTATTCTCAAGAATCTGCTGATACTGAGTGGAATCCATGCAACCCTCAACTTTAACAAGATTCCCGATGCCGGCATTGGCCACACAGCCCCAAAGCATGATGGAACCTCCACCAAATTTTACAGTGGGTAGCATGTGTTTTTCTTGGAATGCTGTTTCTTTTTGGACGCCATGCATAACGCCTTTTTTTATAACCAAACAACTCAATTTTTGTTTCCAAAATGAAGCTGCCTTGTCCAAATGTGCTTTTTCATACCTCAGGCAACTCTATTTGTGGCGTACGTGCAGAAACGGCTTCTTTCTCATCACTCTCCCATACAGCTTCTATTTGTGCAAAGTGCGCTGTATAGTTGACCGATGCACAGTGACACCATCTGCAGCAAGATGATGCTGCAGCTCTTTGGAGGTGGTCTGTGGATTGTCCTTGACTGTTCTCACCATTCTTCTTCTCTGCCTTTCTGATATTTTTCTTGGCCTGCCACTTCTGGGCTTAACAAGAACTGTCCCTGTGGTCTTCCATTTCCTTACTATGTTCCTCACAGTGGAAACTGACAGGTTAAATCTCTGAGACAACGTTTTGTATCCTTCCCCTGAACAACTATGTTGAACAATCTTTGTTTTCAGATCATTTGAGAGCGGGCTGTCCATGTTCGGCGACCATCAAACTTAACTGAACTTGAATTGTTTTGTAGAAAGAAATGGTCCAAAATACCTTCATCCAGGATCCAGGAACTGATTAAAAGCTACAGGAAGCGACTAGAGGCTGTTATCTTTGCAAAAGGAGGATGTACTAAATATTAATGTCACTTTTCTGTTGAGGTGCCCATATTTTTGCACCGGTCAAATTTTGGTTTAATGCATATTGCGCATTTTCTGTTAGTACAATAAACCTCATTTCAATCCTGAAATATTACTGTGTCCATCAGTTATTAGATATATCAAACTGAAAAGGCTGTTGCAAACACCAAAATATTTAGAACTAAAAATGATTAAGATTAATAGGGGTGCCCAAACTTTTTCATAGGACTGTATATGAACTATTAAATTGTGTTTTTACATACGGTATGCTGTGTTAGATTTTGGTGTCACAGTCACAGCTTGCTAGGTGCAGTACAGCTTTTTAACATATTAGTGAATATCAGTAAAATCCTGCCTGTCTTCTGTATTCATGTGTTTGGGAGTCCGAGCTCTTGTTATAGTTGATGTTTGAGATACATATAGTATGTATATATATATATTGTCTACACCTTAAGCTATTATATTAAATGTATTCTGTATATGAATGTGAGATTGAACATGAGTTTTAGGAGCAAATATGTGTTTTAGCGCATTTTTTCAAAAAATTATTTGTGTTGCATGAAGGTGGATGTGGCTATTGATGACCCATTGAGACATATGTAATCTTCAAGTTATCTACTTTCAAAAAATATATAGGGTTTAGGGGTTCACTTACTTTTCACTAATATACGTTTATTTGCATTTTTTCATAAAACATTCACTTTAAATCAAAATTGCATGAAGGTGCCTGTTCGTATACAGTACCAAGTGGCATTGAGACAATGCTGCAGGTGTCTACTTTAAGAAAATATATAGGTATGGGGGGGGGGGTTGGATGATTTTTAATGTTGCAATTAAGGTTTGATTTGTCCATCTCAAAACTGTGAAAATTGCTCTGGCTACTGGAGGTGCAAAATTTCCAGAGACCCTTGGCAGTGAAAGTGTTAAATGGGCGCATTGGAGTTTAGCTGGCCATACATATTAGATTTTGGACTGTTTGCTGTTGCTTGTCTGTACATAAACCTACAACAGTTCGTCCCATACAGCTAACTAAAGTTGGTGAAAACCAAAATCTGGGTTGAATTTTTCCACCACCTGATGGCATCCTCAGCTTCACTCACCGGCTGGTGGTGGAGCTAGTGAGAGATTGCCTGACCAAATGTCACCAAGGTCCTCTAACCTCAAGTTATCTTGAGGATCTCCAGACCAACATACGGGCGTTACTACAACAGGTAAATGGTAGAAATCCTGACCAAATCTTATACACAAACCATTGTCCACTTTCTTATCTCATGATTTTCCTTCTCTGTGTGCTTTGATCTATTTAGGCTGAAGAAAGATCCCAAAGTAGAGGATTGGTCTTTCTCAAAGAACTGGCCGAATACGTCCTGGATGTGATAGAACGTCCGGCCCCATTGGAACGCCTGGTAAGGATCATCTTCTATATGATATGTCCTTGTTTTCTCCACATTGAGTCAGATATCAGAACAACAGATTCATGATCTTCCTTGTCAGCTCCAGGCAGACACAGGATATTTTATGACAGCCTGTATTCTGCTGTTGTATTCACAGGACCATGGTGGGAAGTTATTATTTCCGACCTCTATTTCTGGTCTTGTTTAGTTATCAGATTTGTCCTTTTTGTAAATGCTACAGTTCTGATAATAGACGTTATTATAGAAATGTTGTGATTATAAGTTACTTATACATTAATGTGGATGTGCTAGAGAGAAGCTGCAGTGTAAAGTAATTCCACCCAATAATGAAATAAATCATGTAAATCCAGGTTTAATCCTTCCTACCTTCTATATATGGGGATTTAGTGTGTGTGAAATAAATTCATTATATGTCTTATAACTTTTAGGACAAAACAGAAGGCGACACCAAAGAGGGGCAAATTCCAGAACCAGAAATCTCTGACCATGAGAGCTGTCAACTGGGACCAGAAAGTGATCTGACTGAAGGTAAGCCGACCATCCTACATCCTATTTACAAGTATGGTAAAACATTTCCAATGGCCGACCTCTTTGAGAAGTTCTCCCCTTCATCTAGACCAGATAGTCCATGATTGTCCCTGTCATTGTCTTCATTGTGTTATTGCATTATGTACTTCAGATTGATATAATCTAATACATTATGTTTCTTCTTTGTTCTTCTTCACTATTTTAGATAAATCTGAGTTGCCAAATGCAGAAATTAAAATCTCTGAAACCCCAGAGGTCCAAGAATCTGCCAGTGTAAGTATCATGGAGAGAGGTGTCCTTATATCACCAGAGAACTGGGTATAAATGACATATCTGATATTATACCCCATGAAATATCTCTATTCTTAATGTAGATCAGATCTATTGTGTTACATAATAACATTTATACTGAGACCTCCAGTGTGTGATATCCCTTACCATCCAATACTGTACAATAATACATGTGCATGGTGGATACACCTTATATTCTATAGGGTCTGTGCAGAGTCCGGCTTGTATCACCTCCTCTGTATCTGCTGACATTATATAGAGGGGAGAAGTTTCCACATCTGGAGCTTTTATTCCCTGCAGCTTCTATGTCTTATTGTTATTTCTTTTATTCTTCTTTAGAACTCGATCAGATCATTGAATGCGGCGAGAAAGCCATGTAAGAGGGACTTTGAGACCTCCAAACTGGTCAGCAGTGGGGCTTTTGGGTGAGTATTATGTTGGTATTATATACATGTCCCGGGTTTCTTATGACAATGCTTCTGCCTCTGTCCTCTGCCAGTTTAATATTATCATAGAGAAATGATATAGATCCACATGACTGTCCACATCCAATAGTCACCATTCAGGTCAGTGAGGATGTGACATGGATGAGGACTCTGGCAGTCCTGACATTGTGTAGACCTCCCATAGGAGATAGTTTATGTAGTGCCATTTCATATATTACTAGACATGTATTTGTAGTGATGGCTGTAGATCTACTACTCTATTCTTTATAATCCATGCATTTTTCTCTTCTCCAGGGCTGTCTACTTAGTGCACCATAAAGACACACACCAACTATTTGCTATGAAGAAAATGGATAAGCAGAATCTTAATCCAAGAAGACTTGAACTGGCCTTTATCGAAAGGGACATCTTAACATTCGTAGAGTGTCCCTTTGTGGTCTCCATGCTTTGCTCCTTTACAACAAGACATCACCTGTGTATAGTCATGGAGTATGTAGGAGGTAGGGTATATGCATTGTATTTAGCTTTAGCTCATTTCACCATTACTACAATCAGACTGATAGTATATACTCTATATATCCCTAAATGTTATATCCTTCCCCTATGTCTCAGGTTACTTATGGTTATATGGCATGTGGGATCTGCCTTATATAACTCCCTCATTTTTGCTTTCTGCTGCAGGAGGAGACTGCGGGAGCCTTCTAAAGTCAATGGGCTCTTTACCTGTCACCTTGGCTCGGATGTACTTTGCAGAGCTGGTTCTTGCTGTAGAATACCTGCATAGCTATGGTGTGGTGCACAGAGACCTGAAGCCTGACAAGTAAGTGACACTTGTAGTATAATAAAGGGAGAGTTACAGTTATCTTACTGTCTATGGATTATCACCTGGATCTAACACCATCTTTTCTTTCACAGTATTCTGATAACACCTGGGATCCTGGGACGGAAAACCAAGTGGGGAATCATAGAAGTGGAGAACACATCACATTGCGAATTTTCTGATCTCAGAGATTTGCTGATCAGATACAACCTGCAGGACCTGAGGGACATAACCCACAACATCCACTACGAGTCCTATCGGGTCAGTCGACTGAACGAGAAGATGAACGGCACTCCAACACAGCTGAAGGAACCGACCAGCCTATGAGTGATGGGTAATGTCTCCAATAGAGTGCCTGTCTAATGGACATATCGACTCACTGCCGGTCTTACGTCACCAAATCAGCTATGTCACAGAGACACCCAAGACAATGGTGGACTCACCAGGATGAGCTCCAATGTATCTGTCAACACTGCCGATCTATGTCACCTACATATCCACATTGTGCCGATCACCATAACTTATTGACGGTCTGTGCCAGAGATGTCAGTCACTGCCACCACCAGCCAGAGTATTCGACACACCACCACTCAGTCATGGTCACCGTCAATAACTCATACAACTACTTGTCAATCATCTCTTAGTCAAACCCAATGGGTATGGGTGAGAGTCAAAGACACGTCAACCCAAACTGAGTGACATACACGAGTGCCTCGAAATCTCACCAATACCCCATGTTCTCTGAAGAAAAGCTGGTGGACATCCCAGTGTTGGTCCATTAAATAAACTAGAGGACCATCGGTGGTCACCCAAGTTCTCATCTAAGCTTATGGATCCACAGTCAAGCTGAATGTCTTCATATTACTTTATCTGAGTTCTGGGGTATCAATCCAGCACCCCCAGTCTGTGAATGATACCTAAGCCTAGTGCTTCTCTATCCTGAAGGTACGCCCAATACATCTAACATATACCATGACTGTCTGGCTGGCAGGACAACCCTGGACTGGTCAATAGACTCAACCACCCCATTGCCACCAGCTTATATCACTGGCACACCAACACATTACTGGTCAGACATGACTGACCCCCAAAGACTAAAGAAACCTGAACCCACCGTATTCCTTATATATATCAAATCTACATTGTCCCACGGGCGGAATGTATACACATTATTACACCAGTTTGTGCCCACTGGTTGGTTAACCCAACAGCCCCTCACTCTACCATAGTAGCAATACACCATTGCAGTATCGACCAAAAATACATACAAAAGAGACTGCCTGGCGTGTGACCTGCGACATTTCTATTTTCCTAAAATGATTTGTACATATTTCTATATAAAGGACCAAGACTGTAAGGAGAATAACCTGGAGGATATGAGATCTGTATGTCGCCGCCCTCCTGGGTGAATAATGTCTAGATTTTGGGCTTGTAAAACTCGGCCTCATGAGACCAGCAACAAATCTCTACAGGTCTCCAATTCATGACATTACCAGAGAGTTTCTCCATTATGAGGTCAGTTGTACTTACAAGAACTTAACTTCTTCTTAGCTTGCTCTTTACACATCTCATCTCTGTCAACTTCTCTATTTTCCCTTCTAGAAATTGTTTGCACTGATATTTTTGGTCATACTGATTTTCATTGATCCTTATATCTTTCTTCTGCTGGTTTCCAGATCTGTGGCACAGCTTCTTACATAGCCCCAGAGATTATCCTGATGAATGGTTTTGGAAGACCCGTTGACTGGTGGTCACTAGGGATCATCCTACATGAGTTTATTGTAGGATCTGTTCCGTTTGATGGGGAAACCAATGAGGAGCTTTGTATTAAGATCATCACAGGTAAGTATCATAATCTGGATG
Organism: Leptodactylus fuscus; assembly: GCF_031893055.1. Lineage (NCBI taxonomy): Eukaryota > Metazoa > Chordata > Amphibia > Anura > Leptodactylidae > Leptodactylus > Leptodactylus fuscus. Next base: position 45,156,636 of record NC_134265.1, read on the forward strand.
ATACGTGATGTCATTGTCCATTGCTCTGTAAGTCAGAAGGTGCCTTTATATTACAATTCAGTGGTTTATTGTCTGTAATATTTGCTTTTCTATATGACAGAAGACATAACTTGGGATTCTGATGACAACGCTCCTCCACCCGATGTTCAAGATATTCTCACTGAGCTTCTTCGAAAATATCCTGAAGACAGACTTGGGACAAGTAATATATATAATATTATTAATATATACTTAATACTACTAGGACTTTGGAACAAGACTGAGACTTTTTTCTCTGTCTGATTGTCTATTTGCAGTTCTTTATTCTATGGCTTCTAGTACATGACAATCTTTCCTTCATATCTCCATTTGGCAGTCTCTTTCAATTTCTCCATCACTTTTTGTCTTGTTTTTCTAGGAGGAGCAAATGAGATCAAGGTTCACCCATTCCTGAGGGACTTAGACTTTGAGAACATTCTCAGTCAGAAGCCGGAGTATGTTCCTCAGCTAGTGTCAGACATGGACACCAGCAACTTTGATGCTAGTAAGTACAATGAGATGTCATCTAGACCGAGCTGTTGTTTGTCTCGTCTTCCATTTCTTTATGTTGCCATTATTACTAGTGATAAAATGATTTCTGTGTCGTGTCTTATACTAACAACCTGTAATAACACTTGAATTCATATGACTTGTAGCTCGTTCTAAGAGACATCACCATATGGTCTCAGAAGATGAGGAAGACACAAGCGAGGACGATGACTGCCTAGAGTACAAACATTTTGTGTCATCAACTCAAAGGCTTTCTAAAGTAAGTCCAGTATGTGAGCTATATGTCTATAATACCTAGAAAATAATACATTTACAGCAAAAGGGAAACAATATATTTATGTACATTATATCTTGTATCTCCTTGTGTGTATTTAGCTCTGTACCAGGACGGTGACCAATGAGGATCCCAAGTCCTCTCCAGATTGTTCCTTGGCGCACAGCGCAGACCACTCAGAAATGTGAGTAGATTGTGGGGTTATTACTGGGATCTCCGGGTTGATATCTGTAGAGAACAACAGATAGAAGACAGGGGTAACACTTTATTAAATGTATCCATCACCCCAGCCGTCTTTAATGACCTAGCCAGATGGGGGCAGTATTTGCTGAAGCCTTTCTCACCAGTGTTGGGGTATCAGGTCAGCAGTGTAGACATATTTCCTGCCATCTGTCCTCATGATAATACATTTATCTCACAGCTGGGAGCTCAGTAACATTACACTGGATTTAGCTGGATGTTCTGTATTGTATTTCATTTTCATTTTTTCTTCTATAAAACAGGCAGAAAGAATCTTCAACTTCTGAAGGTGATGGTGACAATAAGAGGAGAACTACTAGTAGCAGCAAGTCATCCTCATACACATCGTCAGGTCTGTTCAGGTCTGCACAACCGTCACCTTCTAAATCTGCATTAAACCTGAGAGAACAAAACCAAACCATAGGAGATGTAGAAATCAGAGCCAGAGGTAAGTGTGACAATAACCTCCATGTTGTATCCTGTCAGTCAGTGAGAATACGTCATGCGGAGTGAATGTTCACTGTCAGTGATGAGATTGTCACATGTATGATGAATGATAATGATCCCTTACCCCTGTAGCTAATACTCCTCTGCCATCCTGCCGCAGTGACATCACAGTAGTATCTTGTAATATATTGTCCCATTACTTACATTATATTTCCTTCTCCTAGCTGCTACAGTCCGCAGATTGGTATCATCCTGCCGGCGCGGATTATCCAGGGCTGCTCGTGCCATTAGAAGAGGCTTCTGTTTTGCAGGCTGTTGCCGTTCCACCAGAAATGTGTAGAAGACAGAAAACTCCAAATCGAGCGCCCTGAAGGTCTCTGTTCTCACCAATGGGCAGCACGGTGGCTCAGTGCTTAGCACTGTTGCTTTGCAGCACTGGTGTCCTCACCAAGGGCAACATCTGCAAGGAGTTTGTATGTTCTTCCCGTGCTTGCGTGGGTTTCCTCCGGGTACTCCGGTTTCCTCCCACACTCTAAAGACATACCAGGGCCCCTTTTAAGTCTAATGCCCTGACTTCTACTAGACTTCCTACATTTCATACCTTGAATGCAGTCAATAAAGAAGTTAAAAAAAAAAAAAGCATTGTATCTAAGCCTGTCTGTCTATCGTCATACAATTAATCACATAAAGCACAATATGGTATAGTATAAATCCAAAAAGAACCAGGAAAACCTACAGAGCGCTACTGACAAATGACGAGATTCAGGATGAGCTTGATAAGCTGTTTTGATTTTATTTGGTTCCAAAGACAGTAAAAACAAGGGCTACGCATTTCGTCAGGTGTCTTCGTCACGCCACTGCGCGGAAAACACATAGAAAATACATAGAAATAAATATAAATATAAGAATGTGATAAATACATAGTAATGTTAATAAAATGCAGAGAATATAAAATAATATGCAATATGTATAGATCAATCCATGTGTACAGAGAATGGTGCCCATAGTGTCAGCAATACAATAGGGTTCTATAGTGCTATGTATATAGCTAGAAAAGGAAGCACAATATAACAGATACATAGATGACTAAACAGGTAAATCAATCCATGGACAGAACACTGAAATCTATCTGGTTAGTTGGATGGCTTAAAATATTACTAATTTGTAATCAGTGTTTTACAATCCTGCAGGAGACTCTAATGGTAGTGGTTGTGGTAGAGGTTTTGGTATAGACTTACAGGATATCTTGAGCTGTCAGATTGTGGGAACCAATATCCCTACGCTCTGAACAGGGAAGAATAGATAACCACTGGCTGTTGGCACCTCGTGCAGAGGCGCTGACGTCACTGAGTGGGCGTGGCTAGCAGGAACATGTATTGGTGGGTGGAACACTACAAATTCGCGTGTATAAGGCAATCCGGTGAATAGCGCTGTCACTGCTGACGGTACCTCGCAGATACTTGTGAAGCGGTGGGAGCGCTGGAAGAAGTGGGCGGTTCCACCCGAAGTGGGTACCACCTCCAGTTGTTCCCGCCTCCCTATGATTATATTGGATGAATCTTGATATCAATAAAATGAATAAATTATAAAAAATTAAATTTATTATATAAATATATAAATAATATAAACTCACTGGCAAGTGGAAAAAACAGGTAACTCTAAAATGGAGGCATCTTGGAGTGGAAACAAATATCCAGTAAGTTATATAAAAGCGTACTACAGAGATAGAAGGGGTGAATGTACAAACAACAATGACCAGTTATGACATGATTAGAGATGAGCGAACAGTGTTCTATCGAACACATGTTCGATCGGATATCAGGGTGTTCGCCATGTTCGAATCGAATCGAACACCGCGTGGTAAAGTGCGCCAAAATTCGATTCCCCTCCCACCTTCCCTGGCGCCTTTTTTGCACCAATAACAGTGCAGGGGAGGTGGGACAGGAACTACGACACTGGGGGCATTGAAAAAAATTGGAAAAAGTCATTGGCTGCCGAAATCAGGTGACCTCCATTTTAGACGAATAGTGGATTTCAAATCCGGGTCATATGAGAATGTGAACTTTGTGACTATGAGACAGGGATAGCTGTACAGGCAGGGATAGCTAGGGATAACCTTTATTTAGGGGGGAATGTTATTAAAAATAACTTTTTGGGGCTCTATCGGGTGTGTAATTATAATTTTTGTGAGATAAACTTTTTCCCATAGGGATGCATTGGCCAGCGCTGATTGGCCCAATTCCGTACTCTGGCCAATCAGTGCTGGCCAATGCATTCTATTAGCTTGATGAAGCAGAGTGTGCACAAGGGTTCAAGCGCACCCTCGGCTCTGATGTAGCAGAGCCGAGGCTGCACAAGGGTTCAAGCGCACCCTCAGCTCTGATGTAGGAGAGCCGAGGGTGCACTTGAACCCTTGTGCACCCTCGGCTCTGCTACATCAGAGCCGAGGGTGCGCTTGAACCCTTGTGCACACTCTGCTTCATCAAGCTAATAGAATGCATTGGCCAGCGCTGATTGGCCAATGCATTCTATTAGCCCGATGAAGTAGAGCTGAATGTGTGTGCTAAGCACACACATTCAGCTCTACTTCATCGGGCTAATAGAATGCATTGGCCAGCGCTGATTGGCCAGAGTACGGAATTCGGCCAATCAGCGCTGGCTCTGCTGGAGGAGGCGGAGTCTAAGATCGCTCCACACCAGTCTCCATTCAGGTCCGACCTTAGACTCCGCCTCCTCCAGCAGAGCCAGCGCTGATTGGCCGAATTCCGTACTCTGGCCAATCAGCACTGGCTAATGCATTGTATTGGCGTGATGAAGCAGTGCTGAATGTGTGTGCTTAGCACACACATTCAGCTCTACTTCATCGGGCTAATAGAATGCATTGGCCAGCGCTGATTGGCCAGAGTACGGAATTCGGCCAATCAGCGCTGGCTCTGCTGGAGGAGGCGGAGTCTAAGATCGCTCCACACCAGTCTCCATTCAGGTCCGACCTTAGACTCCGCCTCCTCCAGCAGAGCCAGCGCTGATTGGCCGAATTCCGTACTCTGGCCAATCAGCACTGGCTAATGCATTGTATTGGCGTGATGAAGCAGTGCTGAATGTGTGTGCTAAGCACACACATTCAGCTCTACTTCATCGGGCTAATAGAATGCATTGGCCAGCGCTGATTGGCCAGAGTACGGAATTCGGCCATTCAGCGCTGGCTCTGCTGGAGGAGGCGGAGTCTAAGATCGCTCCACACCAGTCTCCATTCAGGTCCGACCTTAGACTCCGCCTCCTCCAGCAGAGCCAGCGCTGATTGGCCGAATTCCATACTCTGGCCAATCAGCACTGGCTAATGCATTGTATTGGCGTGATGAAGCAGTGCTGAATGTGTGTGCTTAACACACACATTCAGCTCTACTTCATCGGGCTAATAGAATGCATTGGCCAATCAGCGCTGGCCAATGCATTCTATTAGCGTGAACTGAGTTTGCACAGGGGTTCTAGTGCACCCTCGGCTCTGCTACATCAGATTGCTACATCTGATGTAGCAGTGCCGAGTGTGCATCAGATGTGTAGTTGAGCAAAACTGACTCAGCACTGCTAAGTCTCTGCATTCGCATAGGAATGCATTGGCCAGCCTTCGGCCAATCAGCGCTGGCTCTGCCGGAGGAGGCGGAGTCTAAGGTCGGACCTGAATGGAGACTGGTGTGGAGCGATCTTAGACTCCGCCTCCTCCAGCAGAGCCAGCGCTGATTGGTCGAGTTCCGTACTCTGGCCAATCAGCACTGGCCAATGCATTTCTATGGGGAAAAGTTAGCTTGCGAAAATCGCAAACTGACAGGGATTTCCATGAAATAAAGTGACTTTTATGCCCCCAGACATGCTTCCCCTGCTGTCCCAGTGTCATTCCAGGGTGTTGGTATCATTTCCTGGGGTGTCATAGTGGACTTGGTGACCCTCCAGACACGAATTTGGGTTTCCCCCTTAACGAGTTTATGTTCCCCATAGACTATAATGGGGTTCGAAACCCATTCGAACACTCGAACAGTGAGCGGCTGTTCGAATCGAATTTCGAACCTCGAACATTTTAGTGTTCGCTCATCTCTAGACATGATATTACTGATATGACAGTCTCCAACACAGTAATGCTAACAGTACAAGCATGAGCATGAATAATGTAAATTATAAGGGCACAACAAAGTATACGTATATACATATATACACACATGCCTGTGTGAGATCATAACCATGGACACAGACATGTGGTAAAGCATACACACACATATATACATATATACACACACACAAATGCAAACGCATATGTATACACATGTGGAGGACTACGGGAAGGGACGGGGGTGGGGGGGTTGAATGAGAAAAGGGCAGGGGGCTGAATAGGATATTAGAAGGATGATTCCACAACATCATTTAGGATTCTCAATAGGATTCTCTGTGCTGCAGGCACAGGAATCGGTCGGGACGGGACTGCTGATCCTTGTAGCTCTACATCAGTTGTCTGTCTGAAATTGTCTACAACCATGCATGGCTCACTTGAGATGGAGACGTGAAGAGAACATGAAAAGTGAATCTTATTGTTGCTATTAAATGATTTTTGGAATTTTAAAATAACATTTTAATAAATATATAATATAAAATATATAACTTTAATAAACTTTTAAAATAAAATACAAACTTGCTTTTTGGTCATCTGCACCCAGTGAATGTGTACGATCACAATTTCCCCTCTTATATACCTGACTCACCTCACGTATGTGCATCACCACTCCATTCACACGGGCTCACGTGTAATCACCGGGGGTAAATTCTATTTGTGGGTCAACTATTCCAAGACATACATAATAGCAGGCAAATGTGCACAGGTGTATAGGCATGTAGAATCCTACATTTGCATTTTTTTGTCTTTTTTCTAACTCTATGGCCCATAGTGTGAACTTGTTCTAAGACTGAAAGTGACCTTTCTGTCCATATGACACAGCTCTGTCTTATACTCGTATTAAACACATTATCGTGCAAAGGGATGATCTAGACAGGAACACACATGGCCTTGTGTAATGTAAGATACTTCAAGGCAGCATTTCTCAAAAGTAGACAGGCAACCTGAAGAACAACTATTAGAGACATGATATGTCATTTATTGTACAAGAAGCTTCAAGGGATATTCCATTGATTATATCCCGGGGTCTCAATGTGACTCCATTCACTAACATGAATGAAGGATTTGCAGGGTAACAAAGTGAACTTTGGCCACATAATGTCTTGGCTAAAGTTGCCGAGTGGCCCTAGTCTAATATGGGATATATTATGTGTTTGAATAGTTTTGTTGTTGTGGTTGAAGGGATACCTATAACAAATGTTTTGTTCTTGATCTTTTACCTTTAGTGTTCATCACTGGTGCAGTGGCATAACTAAAGTCTTGTAGGCCCTGGTGCAAACTTTTATCAGGGCTCCCTACCTCATCACTACAGCGAATTCTTGATAGTGATGGTCACGGGTGCTAAGGAGTTTAATCCACCTTAGTATGGTTAGGGTAATCTGGGGGTCTCCTTGGTTTATGGGTCAGATGGAAGCTGCAATCTCAATACTGATGCCAGTGCTTATGGGCTCCCTAAGGCTCCTGGGTCCCAGTGCAACTGCACCCCCTCAAGTTATGCCCCTGCATATGTGCCACCATATGTTTGCACCAGCTAGAACCATCAGCTATTTTGCTGTTTCTAAACACAGGACAGGTGCTCAGCTGCCTCCAAGAGTTCAGACTAAGAAAGGTCGCAAAGGGGCAACCGAAACGTGACATATGAAAGATCTCAATTGTGAGAAAATATTGTAAAGTAAATTTAGAGTAAGGAATACAACTAAAACCTCATTGGTATTGGAATTTTCCATATTATGCCCTTAAAGGGGTATTCCCATGTCCCTTGCTCACCAGTCTTCGCTGCTGCAAAGACTTCTTTCTTCCTGGTTCTCTACGTCAATTAGTGGGTGGGGTTTCATATGCAAAGCCACACTGTCCGACTACCTCCAGTTTAGCCCTGCCCCCAAATTAACTGGTGGCTCCGCCCACCACATAGCGTGATCCTATGGGACGACTGAAGGGCCTGTGATGTCATCAAAGGTCCTATAACACTTGGATTTAGCTTGTTCGATATAGACTCTTCTAAATCCTAGTGGGCTAAGGGACCAGGTCCTTCTGCCCACTAGCTTTTAGCCTCTATATAAGAAAGCAAAATCCTAGTGAGCAGAGGGACCAGTTCCTTTAGCCCACTAGGATTTAGACTGTTTTATATAAGAAAGCAGCATGCATTTCCCCCCTCCTTTATCTGAGAGCAGGAAGCTAGGTCACATGTGCAGACACAGGAACAGCTACAGACACAGGCTCGCACCCGTGCACTTAGCACCCCCTCCCTCCTCCCTGAGAGCAGGCAGCTATGTCACTTGGGAAATGAGCGTAAAATCCCAAGGGCCATAGAAACAGTGTCAACAATGAAGTGAATAAATTAAGATAGTGGACAAACAAAGCAGTTTTGCTGAAGCAGTGTATTTAGGAAAAGTCTTAAATCCACATTAACAAGCAGTATAGATAGGATCCTTGTGATGGGACAACCCCTTTAAAGTTCTTTGAAAAACAGGAGCTACCTTCCTATAGGTGGCGATAAGAGCAAATTCCTCTTTTTCTCCAATGAGGTCTTATTTGTATTCCTTACTCAGAATTCCCAGCAGAGCATACATGGTGTAATAGGTCCCTGTACCATCTCTTCCTAGAAAGATACATTACATCTTCTGAAAAGTAAATTTACTTACCATAAAGAAGAGATGCCTAGGAGATAAGTATATGATATATTCCTGTAAATAGGTAAATAGTTGCTCTCAAGGCAATATGATACATTTTTTATTTGAGGACTGCACAGAGAACAGAAAATCATGGCTAAGGGATGGAAGATCTCAAAGGAAAGCATCACTTTATTGTTAGAAGAGCCACCAGTAAGGCGACATTTACAATATTTGCGTAATACATATACAGAAGTTACAAGTAATGAATGATACATAACAAAGTAAATGCTTCAATACTGCCTGTGCAGCTATAGATTTACCGTATTTTTCGGACTATAAGACGCACTGGACTATAAGGTTTTAGAGGAGAAAAATAGGGAAAAAAAATTTTCAGGCAAAAAATGGTAAAATATTTAATATATGGGAGTTGTAGCTTTGGAACAGCTGCAAGGCCACATTGACAGGTGACCCTGCAGCTGTATGGGGATGTATAGGGCGTTTTTTTTGTGGGGCCAGGTGTACTTTTTAGATATACCATTTTGGGAAATGTTTATTGCTTAGATCACCTTTTATTTAATTCAGAGGCAAAACAGAGAGAAAAACCCGGCGGTTTAGCACTTTTGATTTTGACGTTCACTGTACATAAAAATATTAGTAGACCGGGCATTTTCAGACACAGGGATACCTAATGTGTATGTTTCACAGTAATGTTATACTTTTATATGTATTCTAGGGAAAGGAGGTGAACTTTTATTTATTTTATTTTTTATTATATTTTTTTTAAGTGTTTTTTTTTTTTTTTTTTACTATTTTATTATCCCCCGCCTAGGGGGCTTGAACCTGCAATCATTTGATTGCAAGTCCCATAGACGGCAATACAAGTGTATTGCCGTCTATGGGAGATTCTATACATTACTATCGCGGAGTGTCATAGACCAGCCGCGATAGTAATATATATCTATGACAAGCCTCGGAGCCTTCATTAGGCTCCCAGCTGTCATCAGAACAGGTCGGCTCCTGCGGCCTCGCCGTGCAGGAGCCGGCCTGCATCACTAAAGGTATGGGGCCGGTGGGGACCGGCCCCGGGGCTAACTGACTGCCGGGACCTGCGGAGGAGGAGCGGATTTGCAGCATGGCCGCACTACTGCCACCGCTGGTTTTCTTCAGCGGCAGGAGCGTGGCAATCTGCAGGCCTCAGAAGCTAAGACAGTCGCCGGCATCTGCTGTAATAGACCGGCGGATGCCGGGGAGTGTCTTAGCTGCCGGGGCCTGCAGATTGTCACGCTCCTGCCGCTGAAGAAAACCAGCGGTGGCAGTAGCGCGGCCATGCTGCAAATCCGCTCCTCCCCCCACATTCGGACTATAAGACGCACCCTCATTTTCCTCCAAAATTTTGGGGAAAAAAGTGCGTCTTATAGTCCAAAAAATACGGTAGTTACATTGTCTCAGCAGTGCCACCTGGTGTTGAGAACACATTCTACAACTTAGCAGTATACAGTGTACAATTTTATATGATGCCCAAGACTGTAAATTTGACTAGAAAGGAATCTATTTCTACAGATATAATAATACTGGAACTCTATGTGATATAAAGACATAAAGTGACATGAGAAGCAAAAAATAATATGTCTCATACACTGAAACCATCTTAAATAAAAATAAAAATAATTTTACAAGTATCTTTTTCATATCTATTTACTTAGGGTATGTTCACACAGGGTGGATGTCCTTTGGATATTTTATTGTGGAAAATCTGCAGTGAATGGGGATGCTTTTTCTCCGCTGTGCATTCAGTCTACCTGCAACCTGTAGGTCTGTCACTTAGTGGATGGAGGAATCCAGAGATAACTGAAACACAACACTCGTCTGAAAAATTCAACCCAGATTTGGCCCAATACAGGTCACATTTTATGCCCTACCGAAATTACATAAGGGCTTAATACCATTAAAAGGCAGACCTATCGTGGCGGGGATAGGATCTATGACCCAGAATGCAAGTCTATATCTGGATGATATACTTCACCCCTTCGTTCTTGGTCTTCCATCATACGTGAGGGACACGATGGATGTCCTCCGTCGCTTGGAGGGCATCCACGTGTCCCAGAACGTCTTTTTGGCGAGTCTTGATGTGGAGGCCCTGTATAGCTCCATCCCCCATAACTACGGTGGTGGGGCTGTCAGGGCCTTCCTCTCAACAAGGGGCAGTTTCATGGAGGATCATAACGCTTTTGTCCTCGAACTACTCACATTTGTCTTGGAGAGCAATACATTTCTCTTTAATGGGAAAATCTTCCACCAGCTCAGGGGAGTTGCGATGGGGAGCCCCTGTGCCCCATCGTATGCAAATCTCTTCCTGGGCTGGTGGGAGAAGGAGAGGGTCTTCACAGAAGACCAAGAGCAATGGACGCAGTACATACTCCTCTGGGTCCATTTCACTGATGACATATTCATTCTTTGGGACGGACCCAGGGGGGAGTTTGTGTCATTTGTCCAATCTTTAAACAACGAGATTGGTCTCTTTCTCACCTATGACATCCAGGAGGAGAAGATGACATTTCTCGATCTGACTAATTCAAAGGAGAGATCGGGACAGCTCCGTACATGCGTCCATAGAAAAGAGACTTCTACAAATTCCCTTCTGTCATGGAATAGTTGGCACCCCCAATCCCTTAAATCTGGAATCCCCAAAGGTCAATACCTTCGGATGAGGAGAAATTGTACCTATCTGGCAGATTTCCAGGTGATGGCGAAAGATCTCAGGGGGAGGTTTGGCAGAAGGGGATACCCTGATCCGGTGTTGCGAGAGGCGTACCATCATGCTCTTTCCAGAGACCGGACACAACTCTTGAATCCCAGACATGATCTGCCGAACCAGTCAGATAAGATTAGAATTATTACAACTTTTGATGGAGCGGCTAGAGATGTCAGAAATATTGTGAGTGAAGCATGGCCAATTTTGCTGACTGACCCTGATATTGCCAAATTTATTGATCCTCGGCCTTTAATATTGTATCGCAGGGGACAAAATCTCAGGGACAAACTTGTCCATAGCCATCTTAGCCCCATAAAAGCGGAATCCGATTGGCTGACAACACAGTCTAAGAGCATCACAGGTACATATCCGTGTGGAAACTGCAAGGCTTGCTCATCTATTCAGAAAGGAAAATCGTTTCTGAGCAACTCTACTGGCAAGAAATATGACATATTCAGTTTTATTAATTGTAAAACCAGTGGCATTGTGTACCTAGCCACATGCATATGTGGGCTACAATATGTGGGGAAGACTGCGCGAGAATTTTGCAGACGTATTAGAGAGCACATTAATGATATACTGCGAGAGGAACCAACATCCATCTCTAGGCATGTCCGTGAGAAACATGGAGGGGACATTAAGGTGATCAAGTTCCAAGGAATTGAGAAAGTCAAGATGTCACCTAGAGGTGGTGACTTTGACTCAAAAGTCCTACAAAGAGAAACTAGGTGGATATATTATCTGGATACAGTCCACCCAAAAGGACTCAATGATTATATATCATTTACATCGTTCCTCTAAAAATTTAACTAATGAGAGCTTTGTTGTGAATATGCTCCCTCAACTGTTAACTAATGGGGAGTTTATTCCTTCCCTCACTGAGAATGTTACAATGTTACATCTTCTATCCCCACTCTTAAAATCCCACTTACGAATAATAATAGGACTACAGCTTTAGACTTAGGTATACTTACCTTTGGGTTTTGATGATGTGAATTGATGTTATGCAGCTGAGTAAACATCATGTCTCTGCTGTGTTAGATTGCTTTAGATCTTCTATCTACGGCTAGCTATTGTTATGTAGACTATTCATTATCTCGATGTTGTCAAAAGGCAAATAGTTGTTTGTTCCCTGTAGTGAGACCCGCGGGGATACCTGGGTGTAAACACACGTTTGAATTACCCTATTTTTTTGTCTGACAGTAATTGTTTAACTATTCCATTTAATAGGATGGACTTTAGGGCCAGGGAAGCGTCATGGCGCATCCAATTAGATTCTGTTTTTGGAGGTAATGGTGCACCTTCTGAGACTGCAGATCAACGTTCAATTCGTGAGATCAAACAACAATTTAAACAACAGATTAAACAACTTAAAATGTGGTGGAACAAATCTTTTCTGGAGAATTATATAAGTAAACAGCTGATCCCTAGGGGCTTACGAATTCAAATTCCTCCATCATTTAATGAATTACATCAAGAATTTCTGAACAAATGGGAAACTATATGTAATGGAGCAAGTAAGTCCCTAATGGAATTAATTATAGAATACAATTCAAAAATGGTTGATGAACTCACCACGGACATTGAAAAAGTTGAACGTGATTTGAAAAAGAAGTTATCGAATTCAGAACTGGAGATTTTTAAGAAAGAGATTGATGATGCAATTAATCAAACCGAGAAACATATACGTGAAACCAAGGGAAAGAAGTACCAGCGCGACTCTTTAGATTTCCAAAATAATAGAGTGTACAAATGGAGATATAACTCTAATCCAGGAAGAAGCAGATCTTCATCTGTTTCTTCCTATCACTCTACTGGTGGCGATTCATCTCATGCTTCAAATTCACGAGATCGACAATTCACACGACAATACAAAAGGAAACAGGAAAATATGGAAGGGACTAACCGGAAAAAAACATACTTCCATGTCTGTTTCAAATATGGTAAGTAGCACAACGAATCAACTGCAAATTATAAATCTGTCCAATTATGTTCTTACCACATCACAACAGGAAGTGTTAAGTCTAGGATTAAATTTTTCTCCATCCTCTAGATTTGATCCCTTTGAGGCAATCAAGGACCTGCACTTATTTGCACGGAAACTGATATTTAAAAAGATTTTTGATAATACATCAACAGCAGCTGTTTTTCAAACTGAAGAAGAGCAAATGGCCTTACAGATTTTAGAGGAATTATCTGAGGAAACACAACCCTCTGATTCAAGTAAGTTTCCCAAAAGATTGATTCCACCATCAAAAAAATTTCCTCCTGTCTCATTATCTCATTCAGTTGAGACTTTTGTAAATTTAGTCAGTTCAGACCTGAAAAAAATATCCCCTACTATTTGTAGAGATAATTTGAACAAACAACAGAGAAATGCACTTAGGGAGTTACAGGATATGACTGATTTAATTATAAAACCTTCTGATAAAGGAGGCAACATTGTACTATGGCCAAGATCAATGTATGAGAAGGAGGCTTTTAAACATTTGAAAAATGCTGTTTTGTATAAAAAACTTACCTTTAATCCCCTTTTAAAATTCACCTCCGAACTATCTTCAATTTTACAGGAGGCAGTTTCAGAGGGAATTATTACAAAGGATCAGTTTTCCTACCTGTTACCAAGTTCACCGTCTATTGCTACCCTATATTTCCTTCCTAAGATACACAAAAATCCGCTGATTCCTCCAGGTAGGCCTATTGTCTCTGGCAATAACAATTTGTGTGAACCTATCTGTCAATACATTGACCATTATCTAAAACCACTGGTAGAAAACCTGCCTTCTTATCTGGAATGGAATTCATTTGGATCCAGATATGATAATGGTCACTTGTGATGTCGAATCTCTATACACCTCTATAAAACATGATGATGGATTGGAAGCGGTTCATGAAGCCATACGTATGTCCTCCCTTGATACGTCTCTAGGTGAGTTTATCCTTAAGCTATTACGATTCGCACTCACACATAACTTTTTTACTTTTAAGGATAGCTTCTTTTTGCAATGCCAAGGAACGGCAATGGGGGCGTCTTGTGCGCCCCCTTATGCTAATCTTTTTTTAGGCATGTGGGAGCGTCTCATTTTTCTCGTTGATCCTCCCCCGGGAGTGGAATGTGTCCACTTCTGGGGGAGGTTCATCGATGACATATTCATCATTTGGCAGGGTACTCCGGAACAATTAAATACCTTTATGGGACATTTAAATAGGAATAGTAAGAACATCTTTTTGACATATAGTTTCAGCCACCATGAAATTCAATTTTTGGATGTAAAACTTACAACCGATAGTAATGGAGCTATACAAACAAAATTATACCGTAAAGATACGGCTACTAACTCCTTACTACATTTTCAGACATCCCATCCAAGACACTTGGTACAGAGTATACCGATTGGTCAATTTGCAAGAACTAGAAGGATCTGTTCTACAGAGGATTCCTTTTTTGAAGCTTCTCTGGATCTTACCAAGAGATTTCGTGAAAGAGGCTATGATGAAGAATACATACAAAAAGGCTTTAAACGAGCTGTCTCAGTTCAGAGAAAAGATGCACTGCGTCCCCGTATGAAACCATCAACTACTAGCGATCAAGTAAGATTTATTACATCTTATAATTCTAGACATCATGAGATGAATCGCACCTTAAACAGACATTGGCACATACTTACCCGAGATCCTGTCTTGAGAAAATACGTTGATACATATCCAAAGATAACATATCGAAGATCAAAAAATCTGAGAGACATGTTGGTAAAGAGCCATTATACCATCAATCCACAACAATACATTTTTGGAGCTTCAAAACCAACCTGGGGATGCAGGCCCTGTGGTCAATGTATAGCTTGCCAAAATGTTGACAGTGTTAAGGATTTTCGGAATTCGGAGGGGACAAGGCTCTACCAAATACGTCACTCCTTGAATTGTTTGTCAAAAGGAGTTATATATTTTGCAACATGCCCTTGTGGCCTTATATATATTGGCCTTACTAGTCGTGAGTTCAAAAAAAGAATTAGAGAACACTATATAGATATCCGTAATTCAAAGGATGAAAACAACATCTCTTTACTGAAGACACTGCCTAAACATTTTAAAATTCATCATGATTCAGATCCTTCTTTGTTGAGAATGAGGGCAATCGACCAAGTGATTCCAACTTCTCGCTCTGGCGATTGGAAACGTATTTTAGCGCAAAAAGAGTCCCGCTGGATCTTCACTCTTGAGACACTTCATCCGAAAGGTTTGAACGATAATATCCAATATGCTCCTTTCTTGTAACTCTATAATTATTTCTTTATTTTTTTGTCTTTTTTCTTTTCTTTTTTCTTTTCTTTCCTTCTTTTTTGTTTCTCTCTTCTTTTCAAGTTTCCAGTTTTTTATCTGCAGTCATCATGTTTTTATAATTATAGTGCTATTTGGCTGAATGAGCACTTTGGTATATTAGGATGTATTTTGAGCGTGTGTGTGCGTGTATGTATATGTACATGATTGTGTGTGTATATGCACGCACATCACCGCCATCTATATTCCACTGTAGTAAAATAAATATACATTTTTACTAATATTATCTTAATTTTATTTTTCATTTTTTCTTTTTTTATTATTATTTTTTGTTCTATATATAGTGTTCGGGTATTCACAGTATATGAACCACCATAAGAACAACAAAAAAGACCCAATGAATTGAAAACTGCAACGCATCTCTATATAATATTTATTAATATATTTAAATGACATATATATATATTATGCACTTTATTATGTACATGCACTTTATTATGGTACTTAATGTATGAATTTTTTTATAGAATAGATGATCATGATTTTATTAAAATTTATTATCATGTATATAATCTTTCACATTGCTTTATTCACCTCGCCACTGCGCACTTTTTTCACTATTCACGTCACTTTATTTTATTTTTCTGCACCATGTCTTGATAATTATTATTATTTGTATTCATTTTTGTTTTTTTCAATGTTATTTTTGTATTTATAGTCTTTAACACTATTCACATTGGATGCGTTATTGCTGCGGTAATTACACTGTTTTTCATCATTGCATATGTTTTGCTGCATGGGTTAATGAGGTATGCCGCTTTACAAAACTTGCAATTGTGTTCCGAGGCATGTCTTCTATGTAGGCAGTATACACTGAATTACTCTTTATGCGCAGCCATATATCACAAGTTGTAGTAGAGTATATTATGCTGGTCTTTATAGATGTGTGGATTTTTACTATGTGCGGCGATTTGCGG
The DNA here is from genome assembly GCF_031893055.1 of Leptodactylus fuscus. Classification (NCBI taxonomy): domain Eukaryota; kingdom Metazoa; phylum Chordata; class Amphibia; order Anura; family Leptodactylidae; genus Leptodactylus; species Leptodactylus fuscus. Next base: position 45,172,903 of record NC_134265.1, read on the forward strand.
GCCTTCCCCGCACGTGCGCAGTGTGCATTGGCTCGTTCGTCACAGTGCAGGCATCTCGCGATGCTTTGATACACTCGCGCATGCGCAATGGTTGTTTTGGAGTGCGCGGGTACGTCTATAATGCACGGCCGCTCCGATTGGAGTTTAGATATGCTGGGCAGCTGGACATAATCTAAAATTTACCCGGACACCATATATACTTGGCAAACAGCATTCAGCCATATAGCTATCTCCCCCTGACGAAGCCACTTGCGTGGTGAAACGCGCGTCGGGGCGCGTATCGGTGCATGAAATACATACAGGTAATGTCCTAGCAGTTCATATGCTCTTTTCTCATGTCTGCAATACTGCTCTTATAACACTAAGTGTTAATACATTGGCCTTGCAATTTAGTACTTTTTTGGTGATTCCAAATTCCTATATATTCATATACAGCTAATGATATTCACTTTCTTAAAAAATCATGTCATGGAGTATTGCATTGACTGTTTATAAAATGTACCATCCTGTGAAAACCTATTAGTATGTACCTTCATTGCATCTATTGCTGGTTGCACCATTGCTTCTGAATATATTACTACTTATTTATGTAATTTTCAATAAATTTATATATATTTTTTAGAAATTATTTTGTCTTTTCTTGTGGTAGTGGGCCTGTAGGCCAAGGTGGATAGTCATTATCTCGATGTTGTCAAAAGGCAAATAGTTGTTTGTTCCCTGTAGTGAGACCCGCAGGGATACCTGGGTGTAAACACACGTTTGAATTACACGTGTAGTTGTTTACGAACGGAGAGACACGCCCAGATGGGCGGAGCCTTCTCTGTATCATGTGACGAGGGGTGGCAGTGAGTTATCACATGACCAGTGACACACCCCCCCCCCCCCTACGTCACTGTTGTGGAGGCGTGGCTATAGCTTTATATAGCCGGCTGAGCGCGGCGGCGCTTTACAGCCGAAAACTATGGCTGGGGGCCAGAATGAATTTAGGGTCTAAAAATTATGCTATGGACTTTAGTTCTGGGGAATTCTAAGACCTAGTCTGCCTCTGAAGAAGCAAATAGCAGAAACGCGTCAGGCAGTAATTAGAACCATACCTAACATTACCATTGCTGCTTAGATAGATAGTGCTAAGCAATAGCTGTGTAGTGGAGCTTATTATGAGTTCCTTAGCCAGTCACTCTATCTAGGATTAACTGATAAGCCTCCATCACGTTGTTTGAAGGGAGAGTGTGCTACAGTGGAGGGGGGTGGACATGTGCAAACACAGGGGAACAATACTAACAATAATTGACAGGGGATTGGCAAACACTAGCTTTAATCCTCTGTATGCTGTTCCGTCAAGATCCTGAGACTAAAACATAAGGATATTGAATGAGTCTCCTCCTCCCTGTATTCCCTTTATTTGGTACAATAAGCAGGTGCCTCTAACTAAGCCTGGTTATCTAGTGACCTTAAGTGTCTGTTGTTGCTACAGGCACATTAGTTACTTTTGTTATGTATGGGCATTTAAACACTGGCTAATACATAATAGTGGCCTGTCTCACTAATGAGTGTTTATCCAGTCTGCAACAATAACAGACGGAAACATTATTAGTGTAACTTGGTATTGACACTGGTTCTATCCTAAATACACCAGTGCAAAACACTGGTCATTGACTGGGGGACAGTTTCCCTATTTTTGTCTAATATTTTAATACACGAATTGACACTTTTTAATGTACAACTAATAAAAGTTATTTTTTAAGTGTATCATCCTTTAGTAGTTTCCTATAACAATGTAAATGCTTCAATACTGCCTGTGCAGCTATAGATTTACCGTATTTTTCGGACTATAAGACGCACTGGACTATAAGGTTTTAGAGGAGAAAAATAGGGAAAAAAAATTTTCAGGCAAAAAATGGTAAAATATTTAATATATGGGAGTTGTAGCTTTGGAACAGCTGCAAGGCCACATTGACAGGTGACCCTGCAGCTGTATGGGGATGTATAGGGCGTTTTTTTTGTGGGGCCAGGTGTACTTTTTAGATATACCATTTTGGGAAATGTTTATTGCTTAGATCACCTTTTATTTAATTCAGAGGCAAAACAGAGAGAAAAACCCGGCGGTTTAGCACTTTTGATTTTGACGTTCACTGTACATAAAAATATTAGTAGATCGGGCATTTTCAGACACAGGGATACCTAATGTGTATGTTTCACAGTAATGTTATACTTTTATATGTATTCTAGGGAAAGGAGGTGAACTTTTATTTATTTTATTTTTTATTATATTTTTTTTAAGTGGTTTTTTTTTTTTTTTTACTATTTTATTATCCCCCGCCTAGGGGGCTTGAACCTGCAATCATTTGATTGCAAGTCCCATAGACGGCAATACAAGTGTATTGCCGTCTATGGGAGATTCTATACATTACTATCGCGGAGTGTCATAGACCAGCCGCGATAGTAATATATATCTATGACAAGCCTCGGAGCCTTCATTAGGCTCCCAGCTGTCATCAGAACAGGTCGGCTCCTGCAGCCTCGCCGTGCAGGAGCCGGCCTGCATCACTAAAGGTATGGGGCCGGTGGGGACCGGCCCCGGGGCTAACTGACTGCCGGGACCTGCGGAGGAGGAGCGGATTTGCAGCATGGCCGCACTACTGCCACCGCTGGTTTTCTTCAGCGGCAGGAGCGTGGCAATCTGCAGGCCCCAGAAGCTAAGACAGTCCCCGGCATCTGCTGTAATAGACCGGCGGATGCCGGGGAGTGTCTTAGCTGCCGGGGCCTGCAGATTGTCACGCTCCTGCCGCTGAAGAAAACCAGCGGTGGCAGTAGCGCGGCCATGCTGTAAGTCCGCTCCTCCCCCCACATTCGGACTATAAGACGCACCCTCATTTTCCTCCAAAATTTTGGGGAAAAAAGTGTGTCTTATAGTCCAAAAAATACGGTAGTTACATTGTCTCAGCAGCGCCACCTGGTGTTGAGAACACATTCTACAACTAAGCAGTATACAGTGTACAATTTTATATGATGCCCAAGACTGTAAATTTGACTAGAAAGGAATCTATTTCTACAGATATAATAATACTGGAACTCTATGTGATATAAAGACATAAAGTGACATGAGAAGCAAAAATAATGTCTCATACACTGAAACCATCTTAAATAAACATAAAAATAATTTTACAAGTATCTTTTTCATATCTATTTACTTAGGGTATGTTCACACAGGGTGGATGTCCTTTGGATATTTTATTGTGGAAAATCTGCAGTGAATGGGGATGCTTTTTCTCCGCTGTGCATTCAGTCTACCTGCAACCTGTAGGTCTGTCACTTAGTGGATGGAGGAATCCAGAGATAACTGAAACACAACACTCGTCTGAAAAATTCAACCCAGATTTTGGTTTTCACCAACTTTAGTTAGCTGTATGGGACGAACTGTTGTAGGTTTATGTACGGACAAGCAACAGCAAACAGTCCAAAATCTAATATGTATGGCCAGCTAAACTCCAATGCGCCCATTTAACACTTTTACTGCCAAGGGTCTCTGGAAATTTTGCACCTCCAGTAGCCAGAGCAATTTTCACAGTTTTGAGATGGACAAATCAAACCTAAATTGCAACATTAAAAATCATCCAAACCCCCCCCCCCATACCTATATATTTTCTTAAAGTAGACACCTGCAGCATTGTCTCAATGCCACTTGGTACTGTATACGAACAGGCACCTTCATGCAATTTTGATTTAAAGTGAATGTTTTATGAAAAAATGCAACTAAACGTATATTAGTGAAAAGTAAGCGAACCCCTAAACCCTATATATTTTTTGAAGGTAGATAACTTGAAGATTACATATGTCTCAATGGGTCATCAATAGCCACATCCACCTTCATGCAACACAAATAATTTTTTTAAAAAATGCGCTAAAACACATATTTGCATCTAAAACTCATGTTCAATCTCACATTCATATACAGAATCCATTTAATATAATAGCTTAAGGTGTAGACAATGTGTATTATATACCGCAAACATCAACTATAACAAGAGCTCGGACTCCCAAACATATGAATACAGAAGACAGGCAGGATTTTACTGTTATTCACTAATATGTTAAAAAGGATATGTAGGAGATAAAAAAAATAGAAAAGGCCGCGCTAATAGGAGTTAAAATGGAAGGTACTAAAAATAGTCCTTTTTGTGACCAGTACAGTTGTATATACCTGTTTTAGCGCCTTTGGTTAGGAAGGTGGGCGTAAACAGGTTTCTTGAATCACCGTCTGAGTTTGGCAGCATCTTCGGTCATCTGACACTCCGGTCAAAAGTAATATGAAAGAAAACACTGGGGGGTATACCCTCAGATTGAAGGACCTACTTCGCGTTCTTCACAGTGAGAAATAAAGAGTTGTTCTTGGTATTTTTATATATAGTAGTTTATTAAAGATAACGCGTTTCGGGGGTTTCTTAGTACCTCACATGTACCACCCCTTCATCAGATCTATTATTTAAAAAAAGAGAACATATACAGGAGACAACAATTACACTCAAGAAGGGGTACACATAATATCATATAGTAACACATAGATATATTCCACCTGATCCAATAGGCTCATAGTGCAAGTGTATATAAACTGTTGTATTGATAATATAAGGGTCAAAAATATACACCATTACTCTTTGTACATTTCACACAATGCATCCTTAATTTCATTCACAGTGTTTCCACATTGTTCACTTACTTATTATAAGTATCATACTTAGATTAGTGTTTGTAAAACATGAGACTTCAATGGTGCTGTCATACACCTGACCTTCTATACAAGCAATGATTATAAGCAATGATTATAAGCCCGTATAAGTATAAGTATAAGTATACATCTTCAAATGACCATGCTTAGGTATTATGACTATATTTTTCAAAATTGTATCCATCTGTCATAACAACCCAGTTTCAATGATCAGTTCATGAATGCATGGAATAATATTTTATCAGAATGCTCATTACTAGAGATGAGCGAACACTAAAATGTTCGAGGTTCGAAATTCGAATCGAACAGCCGCTCACTGTTCGTGTGTTCGAACGGGTTTCGAACCCCATTATAGTCTATGGGGAACATATACTCGTTAAGGGGGAAACCCAAATCCGTGTCTGGAGGGTCACCAAGTCCACTATGACACCCCAGGAAATGATGCCAACACCTCTGGAATGACACTGGGACAGCAGGGGAAGCATGTCTGGGGGCATCTAACACACCAAAGACCCTCTATTACCCCAACATTACAGCCTAACAACTACACACTTTACACACTCAATACCACCTCTCTGACAGTAGGAAAACACCTTGAAACATGTGTATTTGGCACTTGCAGTGAGGAGAGCTTGTCACCAGCAGTGAATTTGGCCCTTGTAGTAAGTTGAGGTTGGCACCAACATTTGTTTTGAAAATCAGGGTGGATTGAGCCTCTAACCAGCAGAGTTTGGGCAAATTCATGGTGGAGGGAGCCTCTAAACACCCCAGTTTGGGCAAATTCATGGTGGAGGGAGCCTCTAAAAACCCCAGTTTGGACCAATTCATGGTGGAGGGAGCCTCTAACCAGCCCAGTGTGGGCAAATTCATGGTGGAGGGAGCCTCTAAAAAACCCAGTTTGGACCAATTCATGGTGGAGGGAGCCTCTAACCAGCCCAGTTTGGGCAAATTCATGGTGGAGGGAGCCTCTAAAAACCCCAATTTGGACCAATTCATGGTGGAGGGAGCCTCTAAACAGCCCAGTTTGGGCAAATTCATGGTGGAGGGAGCCTCTAAAAACCCCAGTTTGGACCAATTCATGGTGGAGGGAGCCTCTAAAAACCCCAGTTTGGACCAATTCATGGTGGAGGGAGCCTCTAAAAACCCCAGTTTGGACCAATTCATGGTGGAGGGAGCCTCTAAAAACCCCAATTTGGACCAATTCATGGTGGAGGGAGCCTCTAAACAGCCCAGTTTGGACCAATTCATGGTGGAGGGAGCCTCTAAAAACCCCAATTTGGACCAATTCATGGTGGAGGGAGCCTCTAACCAGCCCAGTTTGGACCAATTCATGGTGGAGGGAGCCTCTAACCAGCCCAGTTTGGACCAATTCATGGTGGAGGGAGCCTCTAAAAACCCCAGTTTGGACCAATTCATGCTGGAGGGAGCCTCTAAACAGCCCAGTTTGGGCAAATTCATGGTGGAGGGAGCCTCTAAAAACCCCAGTTTGGACCAATTCATGGTGGAGGGAGCCTCTAAAAACCCCAATTTGGACCAATTCATGGTGGAGGGAGCCTCTAAACAGCCCAGTTTGGGCAAATTCATGGTGGAGGGAGCCTCTAAAAACCCCAGTTTGGACCAATTCATGGTGGAGGGAGCCTCTAAAAACCCCAGTTTGGACCAATTCATGGTGGAGAGAGCCTCTAAAAAACCCAGTTTGGACCAATTCATGGTGGAGGGAGCCTCTAAACAGCCCAGTTTGGGCAAATTCATGGTGGAGGGAGCCTCTAAAAACCCCAGTTTGGACCAATTCATGGTGGAGGGAGCCTCTAAAAACCCCAGTTTGGACCAATTTATGCTGGAGGGAGACTCTAAACAGCCCAGTTTGGGCAAATTCATGGTGGAGGGAGCCTCTAAAAACCCCAGTTTGGACCAATTCATGGTGGAGGGAGCCTCTAAAAACCCCAATTTGGACCAATTCATGGTGGAGGGAGCCTCTAAACAGCCCAGTTTGGGCAAATTCATGGTGGAGGGAGCCTCTAAAAACCCCAGTTTGGACCAATTCATGGTGGAGGGAGCCTCTAAAAAACCCCAGTTTGGACCAATTCATGGTGGAGGGAGCCTCTAAAAACCCCAGTTTGGACCAATTCATGGTAAAGGGAGCCTCTAAAAACCCCAGTTTGGACCAATTCATGCTGGAGGGAGCCTCTAAACAGCCCAGTTTGGGCAAATTCATGGTGGAGGGAGCCTCTAAAAACCCCAGTTTGGACCAATTCATGGTGGAGGGAGCCTCTAAAAACCCCAATTTGGACCAATTCATGGTGGAGGGAGCCTCTAAACAGCCCAGTTTGGGCAAATTCATGGTGGAGGGAGCCTCTAAAAACCCCAGTTTGGACCAATTCATGGTGGAGGGAGCCTCTAAAAACCCCAGTTTGGACCAATTCATGGTGGAGGGAGCCTCTAAAAAACCCAGTTTGGACCAATTCATGGTGGAGGGAGCCTCTAAACAGCCCAGTTTGGGCAAATTCATGGTGGAGGGAGCCTCTAAAAACCCCAGTTTGGACCAATTCATGGTGGAGGGAGCCTCTAAAAACCCCAGTTTGGACCAATTCAAGCTGGAGGGAGCCTCTAAACAGCCCAGTTTGGGCAAATTCATGGTGGAGGGAGCCTCTAAAAACCCCAGTTTGGACCAATTCATGGTGGAGGGAGCCTCTAAAAACCCCAATTTGGACCAATTCATGGTGGAGGGAGCCTCTAAACAGCCCAGTTTGGGCAAATTCATGGTGGAGGGAGTCTCTAAAAACCCCAGTTTGGACCAATTCATGGTGGAGGGAGCCTCTAAAAACCCCAGTTTGGACCAATTCATGGTGGAGGGAGCCTCTAAAAAACCCAGTTTGGACCAATTCATGGTGGAGGGAGCCTCTAAACAGCCCAGTTTGGGCAAATTCATGGTGGAGGGAGCCTCTAAAAACCCCAGTTTGGACCAATTCATGGTGGAGGGAGCCTCTAAAAACCCCAGTTTGGACCAATTCATGCTGGAGGGAGCCTCTAAACAGCCCAGTTTGGGCAAATTCATGGTGGAGGGAGCCTCTAAAAACCCCAGTTTGGACCAATTCATGGTGGAGGGAGCCTCTAAAAACCCCAATTTGGACCAATTCATGGTGGAGGGAGCCTCTAAACAGCCCAGTTTGGGCAAATTCATGGTGGAGGGAGCCTCTAAAAACCCCAGTTTGGACCAATTCATGGTGGAGGGAGCCTCTAAAAACCCCAGTTTGGACCAATTCATGGTGGAGGGAGCCTCTAAAAAACCCAGTTTGGACCAATTCATGGTGGAGGGAGCCTCTAAACAGCCCAGTTTGGGCAAATTCATGGTGGAGGGAGCCTCTAAAAACCCCAGTTTGGACCAATTCATGGTGGAGGGAGCCTCTAAAAACCCCAGTTTGGACCAATTCATGGTGGAGGGAGCCTCTAAAAACCCCAGTTTGGACCAATTCATGGTGGAGGGAGCCTCTAAAAACCCCAATTTGGACCAATTCATGGTGGAGGGAGCCTCTAAAAACCCCAGTTTGGACCAATTCATGGTGGAGGGAGCCTCTAAAAACCCCAGTTTGGACCAATTCATGGTGGAGGGAGCCTCTAAAAAACCCAGTTTGGACCAATTCATGGTGGAGGGAGCCTCTAAACAGCCCAGTTTGGGCAAATTCATGGTGGAGGGAGCCTCTAAAAACCCCAGTTTGGACCAATTCATGGTGGAGGGAGCCTCTAAAAACCCCAGTTTGGACCAATTCATGGTGGAGGGAGCCTCTAAAAACCCCAGTTTGGACCAATTCATGGTGGAGGGAGCCTCTAAAAACCCCAATTTGGACCAATTCATGGTGGAGGGAGCCTCTAACCAGCCCAGTTTGGACCAATTCATGGTGGAGGGAGCCTCTAACCAGCCCAGTTTGGACCAATTCATGGTGGAGGGAGCCTCTAAAAACCCCAGTTTGGACCAATTCATGGTGGAGGGAGCCTCTAAAAACCCCAATTTGGACCAATTCATGGTGGAGGGAGCCTCTAAACAGCCCAGTTTGGGCAAATTCATGGTGGAGGGAGCCTCTAAAAACCCCAGTTTGGACCAATTCATGGTGGAGGGAGCCTCTAAACAGCCCAGTTTGGGCAAATTCATGGTGGAGGGAGCCTCTAAAAACCCCAGTTTGGACCAATTCATGGTGGAGGGAGCCTCTAAAAACCCCAGTTTGGACCAATTCATGGTGGAGGGAGCCTCTAAAAACCCCAGTTTGGACCAATTCATGGTGGAGGGAGCCTCTAAAAACCCCAGTTTGGACCAATTCATGGTGGAGGGAGCCTCTAAACAGCCCAGTTTGGACCAATTCATGGTGGAGGGAGCCTCTAAAAACCCCAGTTTGGACCAATTCATGGTGGAGGGAGCCTCTAAACAGCCCAGTTTGGACCAATTCATGGTGGAGGGAGCCTCTAAAAACCCCAATTTGGACCAATTCCTGGTGGAGGGAGCCTCTAACCAGCCCAGTTTGGACCAATTCATGGTGGAGGGAGCCTCTAACCAGCCCAGTTTGGACCAATTCATGGTGGAGGGAGCCTCTAAAAACCCCAGTTTGGACCAATTCATGGTGGAGGGAGCCTCTAAACAGCCCAGTTTGGACCAATTCATGGTGGAGGGAGCCTCTAAAAACCCCAATTTGGACCAATTCATGGTGGAAGGAGCCTCTAACCAGCCCAGTTTGGACCAATTCATGGTGGAGGGAGCCTCTAACCAGCCCAGTTTGGGCAAATTCATGGTGGAGGGAGCCTCTAAAAACCCCAATTTGGACCAATTCATGGTGGAGGGAGCCTCTAAACAGCCCAGTTTTGGCAAATTCATGGTGGAGGGAGCCTCTAAAAACCCCAGTTTGGACCAATTCATGGTGGAGGGAGCCTCTAACCAGCCCAGTTTGGGCAAATTCATGGTGGAGGGAGCCTCTAACCAGCAGAGTTGTGGGAAAGCAGGGTGGAGGGAGCCTCTAACCAGCAGAGTTGGTGGAAATCAGGGTGGAGGGAGCCTCTAACCAGCAGAGTTGTGGGAAAGCAGGGTAGAGGGAGCCTCTAACCAGCAGAGTTGTGGGAAAGCAGGGTGGAGGGAGCCTCTAACCAGCAGAGTTGTGGGAAAGCAGGGTGGAGGGAGCCTCTAACCAGCAGAGTTGGTGGAAATCAGGGTGGAGGGAGCCTCTAACCAGCAGAGTTGGGGGAAATCAGGGTGGAGGGAGCCTAGTATTAGCAGAATTGTGCAACGCTTATGGTGGATGAGTATGAGGATGCGGAGGAATTGGAGAGGTTGAGTACAGACATGGAGTTTCATGTTGGGGTGCTTTACACAGGTGGGCACAAAAATGAAGGCTCTATCCAGTGGTGGTTCATTTTTATCAAAGTGAGCCGGTCGGCACTCTCAGCTGACAGACGGGTGCGCTTGTCAGTGATGATGCCACCGGCTGCACTGAACACCCTCTCAGATAGGACGCTGGCGGCAGGACAGGACAGCACCTCCAAGGCATATAGGGCAAGTTCAAGCCACAGGTCCAACTTCGACACCCAATACGTGTAGGGCGCAGAGGGGTCAGAGAGGACAGGGCTGTGGTCGGAAAGGTATTCCCGCAACATGCGCCTATACTTCTCACGCCTGGTGACACTAGGACCCTCCGTGGTGGCACTTTGGCGAGGGGGTGCCATCAAGGTGTCCCAGACCTTAGACAGTGTGCCCCTCGTTTGTGTGGACCGGTGAGAACTTGGTTGCCTACTGGAGGAACTGCCCTCCCTGCCGCCAACGTCACATGCTGGAAACATCTCCATCATATTCTGCACCAATTGCCTGTGGCAAGCATTGATGCGATTGGCCCTCCCCTCTACCGGAATAAAAGACGAGATGTTGTTTTTATACCGGGGGTCAAGGATAGCAAAGATCCAGTACTGGTTGTCCTCCATGATTTTGACAATACGCTTGTCGGTTGTAAAGCACCCCAACATGAACTCAGCCATGTCTGCCACAGTGTTAGTTGGCATGACTCCTCTGGCCCCACTGGAAAGTTCAATCTCCATTTCCTCCTCATCCTCCATGTCTACCCATCCGTGCTGCAACAATGGGACGATTCGAAGTTGCCCGGAAGCCTCCTGTATCACCATCACATCATCGGACAACTCTTCTTCCTCCTCCTCCTCCTCCTCCATTAAACGCAGTGAAGCGGACAGATGTGTGGACCTACTCTCCAGCTGTGACGGATCGGATGCTATCCCTAACTCCTCTGTGTGATCTGAGTTATCCCTGATGTCAATCAGGGATTCTCTCAGAACACACAAGAGCGGGATTGTAAGGCTCACCATCGCATCCTCAGAGCTCACCCTCCTTGTGGACTCCTCAAAGACCCGTAGGATGTCACAAAGGTCTCTCATCCATGGCCACTCATGGATGTGAAACTGAGACAGCTGACTTTGTGGCACCCTAGGGTTTTGTAGCTGGTATTCCATCAAAGGTCTCTGCTGCTCAACCACTCTATTCAACATCTGAAACGTTGAGTTCCAGCGTGTGGGGACGTCGCACAAAAGCCGGTGTTGTGGCACATGCAGGCGTTGCTGGAGAGATTTTAAGCTAGCAGCGGCTACTGTCGACTTGCGAAAGTGGGCGCACATGCGCCGCACTTTCACCAGTAGCTCTGGAACATTGGGGTAGCTCTTTAGGAAACGTTGCACCACTAGGTTGAAGACGTGGGCCAGGCATGGAACATGTTGGAGTCCGGCAAGCTCCAGAGCTGCTACCAGGTTCCGGCCGTTATCACAAACGACCATGCCTGGGCCCAGGTGCAGCGGCTCAAACCATATTGCCGTCTCATCGAGGAGGGCATCCCTCACCTCGGAGGCAGTGTGCTGTCTGTCCCCCAAGCTGATCAGCTTCAGCACAGCCTGCTGACGTCTACCAACGCCAGTGCTGCAACGTTTCCAACTCGTAGCTGGGGTCAATCTAACAGCGGAGGAGGAGGCGGTGGCGGAGGAGGAGGCGGTGGCGGAGGAGGAGGCGGTAGAGGAGGAGGAGGAGGGGGGTGTTCTTCTCGTGTCCCTGCCAGGAATGTTAGGCGGGGAGACGAGGTACACCGGGCCAGTTTGGGAAGCAGTCCCAGCCTCAACTACATTCACCCAGTGTGCCGTCAGTGAAATGTAGCGTCCCTGTCCGCATGCACTTGTCCACGCGTCGGTGGTCAAGTGGACCTTTGTGCAAAGCGCGGAACTAAGGGCCCGCCTGATGTTGAGTGACACGTGCTGGTGCAAGGCGGGGACGGCACACCGGGAGAAGTAGTGACGGCTAGGGACGGCATAGCGAGGTGCCGCAGTTGCCATCAGGTCCAGGAAGGCGGGAGTTTCAACAAGCCGGAACGCCAACATCTCCTGGGCCAGCAGTTTAGCGATGTTGGCGTTCAAGGCTTGCGCGTGTGGGTGGTTAGCAGTGTATTTCTGCCGCCGCTCCAATGTCTGAGAGATGGTGGGTTGTTGTAAAGAAGCGCCTGATGGTGCCTTTGATGGTGCAGGAGAAGGAGATAAGACAGGAACAGGGGAGGATGAGGGAGAAGTCAACAAAGTGGCGGAGGCAGATGAAGTGGTGTCCTGGCTCGTCCTCTGGAGTGCATCGCCAGCACAGTCAGCAGTGGCAGTGGCAGAGGCAGTGGCAGAGGCAGTGGCAGTGGCGTGAACGGCAGGCGGCCTTTGTCCTGCCGTTGCTGCCTGCCACTGATTCCAGTGCTTGGATTCCAAATGACGGCGCATTGAAGTGGTGGACAGGTTGCTCTTCTCAGAGCCCCTAATCAATTTCGAGAGGCAAATTGTGCAGACAACACTATATCTGTCCTCGGCGCATTCCTTGAAAAAACTCCACACCTTCGAGAAACGTGCCCTCGAGGTGGGAGTTTTTCGGGGCTGGGTACGAACTGGAACATCTTGGGAGATTCCGGGTGTGGCCTGGCTTCGCCTAAGCTGCTGACCTCTGCCTCTGCCTCTAGCTACCCTTTTTGGTGCTGCACTTGCCTCAACATCCACACTACTTTCCCCGCTTGACATCCCCCCTGTCCAGGTCGGGTCAGTGTCCTCATCATCCACCACTTCCTCTTCCAACTCCTGTCTCATCTCCTCCTCCCGCACAATGCGCCGGTCAACTGGATGCCCTGACGGCAACTGCGTCACATCATCGTCGATGAGGGTGGGTTGCTGGTCATCCACCACCAAATCGAACGGAGATGGAGGAGACTCTAGTGTTTGAGCATCTGGACACAGATGCTCCTCTGTTAGGTTCGTGGAATCGTGACGTGGAGAGGCAGGTTGAGGGACAATGAAAGGAGCGGAGAACAGCTCTGGGGAGCAGGAACAGTTGGGGTTATTGTTCTGTGAAGCTTGGGAATTTTGGGAGGAAGGAGGACAAGACTGTTGGGTAATAGGAGGAGAGGAGGCAGAGTCTGACTGGCTGCTGGACAATGTGCTGTAAGCGTTCTCTGACAGCCATTGCAAGACCTGTTCCTGGTTCTCGGGCCTACTAAGGTTTGTACCCTGCAGTTTAGTTAATGTGGCAAGCAACCCTGGCACTGTGGAGTGGCGCAATGCTTGCTGCCCCACAGGAGTAGGCACGGGACGCCCTGTGGCTTCACTGCTACCTTGCTCCCCAGAACCATTCCCCCGACCTCGCCCACGGCCTCGTCCACGTCCCTTTCCGGGAGCCTTGTGCATTTTGAATTCCCAGTTAGAAATTGGCACTATATACCAGTAGCAAAAATTGTGGGTGCACGTAACCCCAATATATTCTTTGAATTCCCAGTCAGACAATGGCACTATATACCAGTAGCAAGAAATGAGGGTATTTATAACCCCAATATATTCTTTGAATTACCAGTCAGAAACTGGCACTATATGGCAGTAGCAAGAAATGAGGGTATTTATAACCCCAATATATTCTTTGAATTCCCAGTCAGACAATGGCACTGTATACCAGTAGTAAAAATTGTGGGTGCACGTAACCCCAATATATTCTTTGAATTACCAGTCAGAAACTGGCACTGTATACCAGTAGTAAAAATTGTGGGTGCACGTAACCCCAATATATTCTTTGAATTCCCAGTCAGAAACTGGCACTGTATACCAGTAGTAAAAATTGTGGGTGCACGTAACCCCAATATATTCTTTGAATTCCCAGTCAGAAACTGGCACTATATGGCAGTAGCAAGAAATGAGGGTATTTATAACCCCAATATATTCTTTGAATTCCCAGTCAGAAACTGGCACTGTATACCAGTAGTAAAAATTGTCGGTGCACGTAACCCCAATATATTCTTTGAATTCCCAGTCAGAAACTGGCACTGTATACCAGTAGTAAAAATTGTGGGTGCACGTAACCCCAATATATTCTTTGAATTCCCAGTCAGAAACTGGCACTGTATACCAGTAGTAAAAATTGTGGGTGCACGTAACCCCAATATATTCTTTGAATTACCAGTCAGAAACTGGCACTGTATACCAGTAGTAAAAATTGTGGGTGCACGTAACCCCAATATATTCTTTGAATTCCCAGTCAGACAATGGCACTATATACCAGTAGCAAGAAATGAGGGTATTTATAACCCCAATATATTCTTTGAATTCCCAGTCAGACAATGGCACTGTATACCAGTAGTAAAAATTGTGGGTGCACGTAACCCCAATATATTCTTTGAATTCCCAGTCAGAAACTGGCACTATATGGCAGTAGCAAGAAATGAGGGTATTTATAACCCCAATATATTCTTTGAATTCCCAGTCAGACAGTGGCACTGTATACCAGTAGTAAAAATTGTGGGTGCACGTAACCCCAATATATTCTTTGAATTACTAGTCAGAAACTGGCACTGTATACCAGTAGTAAAAATTGTGGGTGCACGTAACCCCAATATATTCTTTGAATTCCCAGTCAGAAACTGGCACTGTATACCAGTAGTAAAAATTGTGGGTGCACGTAACCCCAATATATTCTTTGAATTCCCAGTCAGAAACTGGCACTATATGGCAGTAGCAAGAAATGAGGGTATTTATAACCCCAATATATTCTTTGAATTCCCAGTCAGAAACTGGCACTGTATACCAGTAGTAAAAATTGTGGGTGCACGTAACCCCAATATATTCTTTGAATTCCCAGTCAGAAACTGGCACTGTATACCAGTAGTAAAAATTGTGGGTGCACGTAACCCCAATATATTCTTTGAATTACCAGTCAGAAACTGGCACTGTATACCAGTAGTAAAAATTGTGGGTGCACGTAACCCCAATATATTCTTTGAATTCCCAGTCAGACAATGGCACTATATACCAGTAGCGAGAAATGAGGGTATTTATAACCCCAATATATTCTTTGAATTCCCAGTCAGACAATGGCACTGTATACCA
Source organism: Leptodactylus fuscus (assembly GCF_031893055.1). Classification (NCBI taxonomy): domain Eukaryota; kingdom Metazoa; phylum Chordata; class Amphibia; order Anura; family Leptodactylidae; genus Leptodactylus; species Leptodactylus fuscus. Next base: position 45,188,048 of record NC_134265.1, read on the forward strand.
GTAGTAAAAATTGTGGGTGCACGTAACCCCAATATATTCTTTGAATTACCAGTCAGAAACTGGCACTGTATACCAGTAGTAAAAATTGTGGGTGCACGTAACCCCAATATATTCTTTGAATTCCCAGTCAGAAACTGGCACTGTATACCAGTAGTAAAAATTGTGGGTGCACGTAACCCCAATATATTCTTTGAATTCCCAGTCAGAAACTGGCACTATATGGCAGTAGCAAGAAATGAGGGTATTTATAACCCCAATATATTCTTTGAATTCCCAGTCAGAAACTGGCACTGTATACCAGTAGTAAAAATTGTGGGTGCACGTAACCCCAATATATTCTTTGAATTCCCAGTCAGAAACTGGCACTATATGGCAGTAGCAAGAAATGAGGGTATTTATAACCCCAATATATTCTTTAAATTCCCAGTCAGAAACTGGCACTGTATACCAGTAGTAAAAATTGTGGGTGCACGTAACCCCAATATATTCTTTGAATTCCCAGTCAGAAACTGGCACTGTATACCAGTAGTAAAAATTGTGGGTGCACGTAACCCCAATATATTCTTTGAATTCCCAGTCAGAAACTGGCACTGTATACCAGTAGTAAAAATTGTGGGTGCACGTAACCCCAATATATTCTTTGAATTCCCAGTCAGAAACTGGCACTATATGGCAGTAGCAAGAAATGAGGGTATTTATAACCCCAATATATTCTTTGAATTCCCAGTCAGACAATGGCACTGTATACCAGTAGTAAAAATTGTGGGTGCACGTAACCCCAATATATTCTTTGAATTCCCAGTCAGACAATGACACTGTATACCAGTAGTAAAAATTGTGGGTGCACGTAACCCCAATATATTCTTTGAATTCCCAGTCAGAAACTGGCACTATATGGCAGTAGCAAGAAATGAGGGTATTTATAACCCCAATATATTCTTTGAATTCCCAGTCAGACAATGGCACTGTATACCAGTAGTAAAAATTGTGGGTGCACGTAACCCCAATATATTCTTTGAATTACCAGTCAGAAACTGGCACTGTATACCAGTAGTAAAAATTGTGGGTGCACGTAACCCCAATATATTCTTTGAATTCCCAGTCAGAAACTGGCACTATATGGCAGTAGCAAGAAATGAGGGTATTTATAACCCCAATATATTCTTTGAATTCCCAGTCAGAAACTGGCACTGTATACCAGTAGTAAAAATTGTGGGTGCACGTAACCCCAATATATTCTTTGAATTCCCAGTCAGAAACTGGCACTGTATACCAGTAGTAAAAATTGTGGGTGCACGTAACCCCAATATATTCTTTGAATTCCCAGTCAGAAACTGGCACTGTATACCAGTAGTAAAAATTGTGGGTGCACGTAACCCCAATATATTCTTTGAATTACCAGTCAGAAACTGGCACTGTATACCAGTAGTAAAAATTGTGGGTGCACGTAACCCCAATATATTCTTTGAATTCCCAGTCAGACAATGGCACTATATACCAGTAGCAAGAAATGAGGGTATTTATAACCCCAATATATTCTTTGAATTCCCAGTCAGACAATGGCACTGTATACCAGTAGTAAAAATTGTGGGTGCACGTAACCCCAATATATTCTTTGAATTCCCAGTCAGAAACTGGCACTATATGGCAGTAGCAAGAAATGAGGGTATTTATAACCCCAATATATTCTTTGAATTCCCAGTCAGACAGTGGCACTGTATACCAGTAGTAAAAATTGTGGGTGCACGTAACCCCAATATATTCTTTGAATTACCAGTCAGAAACTGGCACTGTATACCAGTAGTAAAAATTGTGGGTGCACGTAACCCCAATATATTCTTTGAATTCCCAGTCAGAAACTGGCACTGTATACCAGTAGTAAAAATTGTGGGTGCACGTAACCCCAATATATTCTTTGAATTCCCAGTCAGAAACTGGCACTGTATACCAGTAGTAAAAATTGTGGGTGCACGTAACCCCAATATATTCTTTGAATTCCCAGTCAGAAACTGGCACTGTATACCAGTAGTAAAAATTGTGGGTGCACGTAACCCCAATATATTCTTTGAATTCCCAGTCAGAAACTGGCACTGTATACCAGTAGTAAAAATTGTGGGTGCACGTAACCCCAATATATTCTTTGAATTCCCAGTCAGAAACTGGCACTGTATACCAGTAGTAAAAATTGTGGGTGCACGTAACCCCAATATATTCTTTGAATTCCCAGTCAGAAACTGGCACTATATGGCAGTAGCAAGAAATGAGGGTATTTATAACCCCAATATATTCTTTGAATTCCCAGTCAGAAACTGGCACTGTATACCAGTAGTAAAAATTGTGGGTGCACGTAACCCCAATATATTCTTTGAATTCCCAGTCAGAAACTGGCACTGTATACCAGTAGTAAAAATTGTGGGTGCACGTAACCCCAATATATTCTTTGAATTCCCAGTCAGAAACTGGCACTGTATACCAGTAGTAAAAATTGTGGGTGCACGTAACCCCAATATATTCTTTGAATTACCAGTCAGAAACTGGCACTGTATACCAGTAGTAAAAATTGTGGGTGCACGTAACCCCAATATATTCTTTGAATTCCCAGTCAGACAATGGCACTATATACCAGTAGCAAGAAATGAGGGTATTTATAACCCCAATATATTCTTTGAATTCCCAGTCAGACAATGGCACTGTATACCAGTAGTAAAAATTGTGGGTGCACGTAACCCCAATATATTCTTTGAATTCCCAGTCAGAAACTGGCACTATATGGCAGTAGCAAGAAATGAGGGTATTTATAACCCCAATATATTCTTTGAATTCCCAGTCAGACAGTGGCACTGTATACCAGTAGTAAAAATTGTGGGTGCACGTAACCCCAATATATTCTTTGAATTACCAGTCAGAAACTGGCACTGTATACCAGTAGTAAAAATTGTGGGTGCACGTAACCCCAATATATTCTTTGAATTCCCAGTCAGAAACTGGCACTGTATACCAGTAGTAAAAATTGTGGGTGCACGTAACCCCAATATATTCTTTGAATTCCCAGTCAGAAACTGGCACTGTATACCAGTAGTAAAAATTGTGGGTGCACGTAACCCCAATATATTCTTTGAATTCCCAGTCAGAAACTGGCACTGTATACCAGTAGTAAAAATTGTGGGTGCACGTAACCCCAATATATTCTTTGAATTCCCAGTCAGAAACTGGCACTGTATACCAGTAGTAAAAATTGTGGGTGCACGTAACCCCAATATATTCTTTGAATTCCCAGTCAGAAACTGGCACTGTATACCAGTAGTAAAAATTGTGGGTGCACGTAACCCCAATATATTCTTTGAATTCCCAGTCAGAAACTGGCACTATATGGCAGTAGCAAGAAATGAGGGTATTTATAACCCCAATATATTCTTTGAATTCCCAGTCAGAAACTGGCACTGTATACCAGTAGTAAAAATTGTGGGTGCACGTAACCCCAATATATTCTTTGAATTCCCAGTCAGAAACTGGCACTGTATACCAGTAGTAAAAATTGTGGGTGCACGTAACCCCAATATATTCTTTGAATTCCCAGTCAGAAACTGGCACTGTATACCAGTAGTAAAAATTGTGGGTGCACGTAACCCCAATATATTCTTTGAATTCCCAGTCAGAAACTGGCACTATATGGCAGTAGCAAGAAATGAGGGTATTTATAACCCCAATATATTCTTTGAATTCCCAGTCAGAAACTGGCACTGTATACCAGTAGTAAAAATTGTGGGTGCACGTAACCCCAATATATTCTTTGAATTCCCAGTCAGAAACTGGCACTATATGGCAGTAGCAAGAAATGAGGGTATTTATAACCCCAATATATTCTTTGAATTCCCAGTCAGAAACTGGCACTGTATACCAGTAGTAAAAATTGTGGGTGCACGTAACCCCAATATATTCTTTGAATTCCCAGTCAGAAACTGGCACTGTATACCAGTAGTAAAAATTGTGGGTGCACGTAACCCCAATATATTCTTTGAATTCCCAGTCAGAAACTGGCACTGTATACCAGTAGTAAAAATTGTGGGTGCACGTAACCCCAATATATTCTTTGAATTACCAGTCAGAAACTGGCACTGTATACCAGTAGTAAAAATTGTGGGTGCACGTAACCCCAATATATTCTTTGAATTCCCAGTCAGACAATGGCACTGTATACCAGTAGCAAGAAATGAGGGTATTTATAACCCCAATATATTCTTTGAATTCCCAGTCAGAAACTGGCACTGTATACCAGTAGTAAAAATTGTGGGTGCACGTAACCCCAATATATTCTTTGAATTCCCAGTCAGACAATGGCACTATATGGCAGTGGCAAAAATAGTGGGTGTATATAGCCCCAATTCTATTGCTAGGGGACTTGCAGGGTATTTCTGGGGTGAAGGTGGGGGGGCACACCGTTGGAACAGGTATCGGGGGTATATATCGGGTATACGGGAATACACTGACAGTGTATTCCATTCAGGATCCTGGGAAAGCTGGGTTGCGGCGATTGAGCCCGTCAGTGCCACGTTACACTGACAAGCTTCTCCCTGGAATTTAGCTCTTACAAGAGCTGTTGTGGTTGTCTTCTCCTTCCTATCCTAGCCTGTCCCTGCCTACCCAGAATCTAAGCCCTAGCTAGCTGGACGGAAACCTCCGTCCTCGGTGAATTGCAAGCTCAGAATGACGCGAACCTGGGCGGCGCTGTTCTTTTAAATTAGAGGTCACATGTTTTCGGCAGCCAATGGGTTTTGCCTTCCCTCGGCGCCAGGGAAGGTGGGAGGGGAATCGAGTAATGGCGCACTTTACCACGCGGTGTTCGATTCGATTCGAACATGCCGAACAGCCTAATATCCGATCGAACATGAGTTCGATAGAACACTGTTCGCTCATCTCTACTCATTACGATTAATGTGGCTTATAGTTGAATATGAAAAAGTGAAATTGGATGAAACGAAAGTGGAATTAACCCCTTAGTGACCCTTGACGTACTATTACTTCATGGGAGCTTGGTACTTAGCGACCCATGAGGTAATAGTACGTCATGGTTATAAATAGTCTCCGTGTCTCAAGAGACGGTAACTGTAAGAAGGTTGCTGCTGTCCATGACAGCAGACAACCTTCTCCACGTGAATCAGGAGATTTAACCCCCTCCCTGCCACTTAGATCGCTGAAAATGACTGATCTATTCAGATTGGTAAATTTCAACTTTCCGGCAGATGTCAGTAAAAGTGACAGGGATTGGTGGTATACATACCACCAATCCCTGTCGAGTGTTTGGAGGGAGTATAGTGGCACCAACCCTCCAGATCTTGCAATTGGTTGATTGGCACGTGTCATGGCCGATCAACCAATTGCAGGCTTGCAGGACAGTGTTAACCGGGGTCACTTTGCTTCCCATGTCAGTTCCCCTGGGACTTGTGAGCAGAGTAGACCTCCGTGCTACCCTGTGAGCCTTCTGAGCGTTACCGCTGCTGCGTTTCTTCAGTGACAGATTTGATCTGTCACCATCAGAGCTCCGTCACTGCTGCTGCCAGCCACCCTTTCCTGCCCTTGTAAATCTCTCCCCAGCCACTCCACCAGCTACCTCACCCTCCCATCCCATCCCCATTCCCTTCCCATCCCCCCTCTCCACCAACCTCTGATCTCCTCACTTCTGGCTGCATCAGCTCCTAAAAAGTTCTGCAATCTGCACCTAGTCAGTCGGTGCAGAACAGAGCCTCCCCCTCCTTCTTCCTGACTGATGGTAAAATTAACACTTTACCAGCAGCACTTTTTTTTGGAAAGCCCGTCTTGGGTTTTTTTTTTTTTTTAGTTAGTTAGTTTCTGCAATATAAAGATATAGCGTGTGTGTATATATATATATATATATATATATATATATATACACACACACACACACACACTTCTATCTGTATTATTGCAGTTCAATTTTAACTAGGAGAAGAATTTTTTTCTAAACTCAGAGCAGTGATCAGTAATAGAGATGAGCGAACACTAAAATGTTCGAGGTTCGAAATTCGATTCGAACAGCCGCTCAATGTTTGTGTGTTCGAACGGGTTTCGAACCCCATTATAGTCTATGGGGAACAGATACTCGTTAAGGGGGAAACCCAAATCCGTGTCTGGAGGGTCACCAAGTCCACTATGACACCCCAGGAAATGATGCCAACACCTCTGGAATGACACTGGGACAGCAGGGGAAGCATGTCTGGGGGCATCTAACACACCAAAGACCCTCTATTACCCCAACATCACAGCCTAACAACTACACACTTTACACACTCAATACCACCTCTCTGACAGTAGGAAAACACCTTGAAACATGTGTATTTGGCACTTGCAGTGAGGAGAGCTTGTTACCAGCAGTGAATTTGGCCCTTGTAGTAAGTTGAGGTTGGCACCAACATTTGTTTTGAAAATCAGGGTGGATTGAGCCTCTAACCAGCAGAGTTTGGGCAAATTCATGGTGGAGGGATCCTCTAAAAACCCCAGTTTGGACCAATTCATGGGGGAGGGAGCCTCTAAAAACCCCAGTTTGGACCAATTCATGATGGAGGGAGCCTCTAAACAGCCCAGTTTGGGCAAATTCATGGTGGAGGGAGCCTCTAAAAACCCCCAGTTTGGACCAATTCATGGTGGAGGGAGCCTCTAAAAACCCCAGTTTGGACCAATTCATGGTGGAGGGAGCCTCTAAAAACCCGTTTGGACCAATTCATGATGGAGGGAGCCTCTAAACAGCCCAGTTTGGGCAAATTCATGGTGGAGGGAGCCTCTAAAAACCCCCAGTTTGGACCAATTCATGGTCGAGGGAGCCTCTAAAACCCCCAGTTTGGACCAATTCATGGTGGAGGGAGCCTCTAAACAGCTCAGTTTGAGCAAATTCATGGTGGAGGGAGCCTCTAAACAGCCCAGTTTGGGCAAATTCATGGTGGAGGGAGCCTCTAAAAACCCTAGTTTGGACCAATTCATGGTGGAGGGAGCCTCTAAAAACCCCAGTTTGGACCAATTCATGGTGGAGGGAGCCTCTAAACAGCCCAGTTTGGACCAATTCATGGTGGAGGGAGCCTCTAAAAACCCCAGTTTGGACCAATTCATGGTGGAGGGAGCCTCTAAACAGCCCAGTTTGGGCAAATTCATGGTGGAGGGAGCCTCTAAACAGCCCAGTTTGGGCAAATTCATGGTGGAGGGAGCCTCTAAAAACCCCAGTTTGGACCAATTCATGGTGGAGGGAGCCTCTAAACAGCCCAGTTTGGGCAAATTCATGGTGGAGGGAGCCTCTAAACAGCCCAGTTTGGGCAAATTCATGGTGGAGGGAGCCTCTAAAAACCCCAGTTTGGACCAATTCATGGTGGAGGGAGCCTCTAAAAACCCCAGTTTGGACCAATTCATGGTGGAGGGAGCCTCTAAAAACCCCAGTTTGGACCAATTCATGATGGAGGGAGCCTCTAAACAGCCCAGTTTGGGCAAATTAATGGTGGAGGGAGCCTCTAAAAACCCCCAGTTTGGACCAATTCATGGTGGAGGGAGCCTCTAAAAACCCCAGTTTGGACCAATTCATGGTGGAGGGAGCCTCTAAACAGCTCAGTTTGGGCAAATTCATGGTGGAGGGAGCCTCTAAACAGCCCAGTTTGGGCAAATTCATGGTGGAGGGAGCCTCTAAAAACCCCAGTTTGGACCAATTCATGGTGGAGGGAGCCTCTAAAAACCCCAGTTTGGACCAATTCATGGTGGAGGGAGCCTCTAACCAGCCCAGTTTGGACCAATTCATGGAGGAGGGAGCCTCTAAAAACCCCAGTTTGGACCAATTCATGGTGGAGGGAGCCTCTAAAAACCCCAGTTTGGACCAATTCATGATGGAGGGAGCCTCTAAACAGCCCAGTTTGGGCAAATTCATGGTGGAGGGAGCCTCTAAAAACCCCCAGTTTGGACCAATTCATGGTCGAGGGAGCCTCTAAAACCCCCAGTTTGGACCAATTCATGGTGGAGGGAGCCTCTAAACAGCTCAGTTTGAGCAAATTCATGGTGGAGGGAGCCTCTAAACAGCCCAGTTTGGGCAAATTCATGGTGGAGGGAGCCTCTAAAAACCCCAGTTTGGACCAATTCATGGTGGAGGGAGCCTCTAAACAGCCCAGTTTGGACCAATTCATGGTGGAGGGAGCCTCTAAAAACCCCAGTTTGGACCAATTCATGGTGGAGGGAGCCTCTAAACAGCCCAGTTTGGGCAAATTCATGGTGGAGGGAGCCTCTAAACAGCCCAGTTTGGGCAAATTCATGGTGGAGGGAGCCTCTAACCAGCCCAGTTTGGACCAATTCATGGTGGAGGGAGCCTCTAAAAACCCCAGTTTGGACCAATTCATGGTGGAGGGAGCCTCTAAACAGCCCAGTTTGGACCAATTCATGGTGGAGGGAGCCTCTAAAAACCCCAGTTTGGACCAATTCATGGTGGAGGGAGCCTCTAAACAGCCCAGTTTGGACCAATTCATGGTGGAGGGAGCCTCTAACCAGCAGAGTTGGTGGAAATCAGGGTGGAGGGAGCCTCTAACCAGCAGAGTTGTGGGAAAGCAGGGTGGAGGGAGCCTCTAACCAGCAGAGTTGGTGGAAATCAGGGTGGAGGGAGCCTCTAACCAGCAGAGTTGTGGGAAAGCAGGGTAGAGGGAGCCTCTAACCAGCAGAGTTGTGGGAAAGCAGGGTGGAGGGAGCCTCTAACCAGCAGAGTTGTGGGAAAGCAGGGTGGAGGGAGCCTCTAACCAGCAGAGTTGGTGGAAATCAGGGTGGAGGGAGCCTCTAACCAGCAGAGTTGGGGGAAATCAGGGTGGAGGGAGCCTAGTATTAGCAGAATTGTGCAACGCTTATGGTGGATGAGTATGAGGATGCGGAGGAATTGGAGAGGTTGAGTACAGACATGGAGTTTCATGTTGGGGTGCTTTACACAGGTGGGCACAAAAATGAAGGCTCTATCCAGTGGTGGTTCATTTTTATCAAAGTGAGCCGGTCGGCACTCTCAGCTGACAGACGGGTGCGCTTGTCAGTGATGATGCCACCGGCTGCACTGAACACCCTCTCAGATAGGACGCTGGCGGCAGGACAGGACAGCACCTCCAAGGCATATAGGGCAAGTTCAAGCCACAGGTCCAACTTCGACACCCAATACGTGTAGGGCGCAGAGGGGTCAGAGAGGACAGGGCTGTGGTCGGAAAGGTATTCCCGCAACATGCGCCTATACTTCTCACGCCTGGTGACACTAGGACCCTCCGTGGCGGCACTTTGGCGAGGGGGTGCCATCAAGGTGTCCCAGACCTTAGACAGTGTGCCCCTCGTTTGTGTGGACCGGTGAGAACTTGGTTGCCTACTGGAGGAACTGCCCTCCCTGCCGCCAACGTCACATGCTGGAAACATCTCCATCATATTCTGCACCAATTGCCTGTGGCAAGCATTGATGCGATTGGCCCTCCCCTCTACCGGAATAAAAGACGAGATGTTGTTTTTATACCGGGGGTCAAGGATAGCAAAGATCCAGTACTGGTTGTCCTCCATGATTTTGACAATACGCTTGTCGGTTGTAAAGCACCCCAACATGAACTCAGCCATGTCTGCCACAGTGTTAGTTGGCATGACTCCTCTGGCCCCACCGGAAAGTTCAATCTCCATTTCCTCCTCATCCTCCATGTCTACCCATCCGCGCTGCAACAATGGGACGATTCGAAGTTGCCCGGAAGCCTCCTGTATCACCATCACATCATCGGACAACTCCTCTTCCTCCTCCTCCTCCTCCTCCATTAAACGCAGTGAAGCGGACAGATGTGTGGACCTACTCTCCAGCTGTGACGGATCGGATGCTATCCCTAACTCCTCTGTGTGATCTGAGTTATCCCTGATGTCAATCAGGGATTCTCTCAGAACACACAAGAGCGGGATTGTAAGGCTCACCATCGCATCCTCAGAGCTCACCCTCCTTGTGGACTCCTCAAAGACCCGTAGGATGTCACAAAGGTCTCTCATCCATGGCCACTCATGGATGTGAAACTGAGACAGCTGACTTTGTGGCACCCTAGGGTTTTGTAGCTGGTATTCCATCAAAGGTCTCTGCTGCTCAACCACTCTATTCAACATCTGAAACGTTGAGTTCCAGCGTGTGGGGACGTAGCACAAAAGCCGGTGTTGTGGCACATGCAGGCGTTGCTGGAGAGATTTTAAGCTAGCAGCGGCTACTGTCGACTTGCGAAAGTGGGCGCACATGCGCCGCACTTTCACCAGTAGCTCTGGAACATTGGGGTAGCTCTTTAGGAAACGTTGCACCACTAGGTTGAAGACGTGGGCCAGGCATGGAACATGTTGGAGTCCGGCAAGCTCCAGAGCTGCTACCAGGTTCCGGCCGTTATCACAAACGACCATGCCTGGGCCCAGGTGCAGCGGCTCAAACCATATTGCCGTCTCATCGAGGAGGGCATCCCTCACCTCGGAGGCAGTGTGCTGTCTGTCCCCCAAGCTGATCAGCTTCAGCACAGCCTGCTGACGTCTACCAACGCCAGTGCTGCAACGTTTCCAACTCGTAGCTGGGGTCAATCTAACAGCGGAGGAGGAGGCGGTGGCGGAGGAGGAGGCGGTGGCGGAGGAGGAGGCGGTAGAGGAGGAGGAGGAGGGGGGTGTTCTTCTCGTGTCCCTGCCAGGAATGTTAGGCGGGGAGACGAGGTACACCGGGCCAGTTTGGGAAGCAGTCCCAGCCTCAACTACATTCACCCAGTGTGCCGTCAGTGAAATGTAGCGTCCCTGTCCGCATGCACTTGTCCACGCGTCGGTGGTCAAGTGGACCTTTGTGCAAAGCGCGGAACTAAGGGCCCGCCTGATGTTGAGTGACACGTGCTGGTGCAAGGCGGGGACGGCACACCGGGAGAAGTAGTGACGGCTAGGGACGGCATAGCGAGGTGCCGCAGTTGCCATCAGGTCCAGGAAGGCGGGAGTTTCAACAAGCCGGAACGCCAACATCTCCTGGGCCAGCAGTTTAGCGATGTTGGCGTTCAAGGCTTGCGCGTGTGGGTGGTTAGCAGTGTATTTCTGCCGCCGCTCCAATGTCTGAGAGATGGTGGGTTGTTGTAAAGAAGCGCCTGATGGTGCCTTTGATGGTGCAGGAGAAGGAGATAAGACAGGAACAGGGGAGGATTAGGGAGAAGTCAACAAAGTGGCGGAGGCAGATGAAGTGGTGTCCTGGCTCATCCTCTGGAGTGCATCGCCAGCACAGTCAGCAGTGGCAGTGGCAGAGGCAGTGGCAGAGGCAGTGGCAGTGGCGTGAACGGCAGGCGGCCTTTGTCCTGCCGTTGCTGCCTGCCACTGATTCCAGTGCTTGGATTCCAAATGACGGCGCATTGAAGTGGTGGACAGGTTGCTCTTCTCAGAGCCCCTAATCAATTTCGAGAGGCAAATTGTGCAGACAACACTATATCTGTCCTCGGCGCATTCCTTGAAAAAACTCCACACCTTCGAGAAACGTGCCCTCGAGGTGGGAGTTTTTCGGGGCTGGGTACGAACTGGAACATCTTGGGAGATTCCGGGTGTGGCCTGGCTTCGCCTAAGCTGCTGACCTCTGCCTCTGCCTCTAGCTACCCTTTTTGGTGCTGCACCTGCCTCAACATCCACACTACTTTCCCCGCTTGACATCCCCCCTGTCCAGGTCGGGTCAGTGTCCTCATCATCCACCACTTCCTCTTCCAACTCCTGTCTCATCTCCTCCTCCCGCACAATGCGCCGGTCAATTGGATGCCCTGACGGCAACTGCGTCACATCATCGTCGATGAGGGTGGGTTGCTGGTCATCCACCACCAAATCGAACGGAGATGGAGGAGACTCTAGTGTTTGAGCATCTGGACACAGATGCTCCTCTGTTAGGTTCGTGAAATCGTGACGTGGAGAGGCAGGTTGAGGGACAATGAAAGGAGCGGAGAACAGCTCTGGGGAGCAGGGACAGTTGGGGTTATTGTTCTGTGAAGCTTGGGAATTTTGGGAGGAAGGAGGACAAGACTGTTGGGTAATAGGAGGAGAGGAGGCAGAGTCTGACTGGCTGCTGGACAATGTGCTGTAAGCGTTCTCTGACAGCCATTGCAAGACCTGTTCCTGGTTCTCGGGCCTACTAAGGTTTGTACCCTTCAGTTTAGTTAATGTGGCAAGCAACCCTGGCACTCTGGAGTGGCGCAATGCTTGCTGCCCCACAGGAGTAGGCACGGGACGCCCTGTGGCTTCACTGCTACCTTGCTCCCCAGAACCATTCCCCCGACCTCGCCCACGGCCTCGTCCACGTCCCTTTCCGGGAGCCTTGCGCATTTTGAATTCCCAGTTAGAAATTGGCACTATATACCAGTAGCAAAAATTGTGGGTGCACGTAACCCCAATATATTCTTTGAATTCCCAGTCAGACAATGGCACTATATACCAGTAGCAAGAAATGAGGGTATTTATAACCCCAATATATTCTTTCAATTCCCAGTCAGACAATGGCACTATATACCAGTAGCAAGAAATGAGGGTATTTATAACCCCAATATATTCTTTGAATTACCAGTCAGAAACTGGCACTATATGGCAGTAGCAAGAAATGAGGGTATTTATAACCCCAATATATTCTTTGAATTCCCAGTCAGACAATGGCACTATATACCAGTAGCAAGAAATGAGGGTATTTGTAACCCCAATATATTCTTTGAATTCCCAGTCAGACAATGGCACTATATACCAGTAGCAAGAAATGAGGGTATTTGTAACCCCAATATATTCTTTGAATTCCCAGTCAGACAATGGCACTATATACCAGTAGCAAAAATTGTGGGTGCACGTAACCCCAATATATTCTTTGAATTACCAGTCAGAAACTGGCACTATATGGCAGTAGCAAGAAATGAGGGTATTTGTAACCCCAATATATTCTTTGAATTCCCAGTCAGACAATGGCACTATATACCAGTAGCAAGAAATGAGGGTATTTATAACCCCAATATATTCTTTGAATTCCCAGTCAGACAATGGCACTATATACCAGTAGCAAGAAATGAGGGTATTTATAACCCCAATATATTCTTTGAATTGCCAGTCAGAAACTGGCACTATATGGCAGTAGCAAGAAATGAGGGTATTTATAACCCCAATATATTCTTTGAATTTCCAGTCAGACAATGGCACTATATACCAGTAGCAAGAAATGAGGGTATTTGTAACCCCAATATATTCTTTGAATTCCCAGTCAGACAATGGTACTATATACCAGTAGCAAGAAATGAGGGTATTTGTAACCCCAATATATTCTTTGAATTCCCAGTCAGACAATGGCACTATATACCAGTAGCAAAAATTGTGGGTGCACGTAACCCCAATATATTCTTTGAATTACCAGTCAGAAACTGGCACTATATGGCAGTAGCAAGAAATGAGGGTATTTGTAACCCCAATATATTCTTTGAATTCCCAGTCAGACAATGGCACTATATACCAGTAGCAAGAAATGAGGGTATTTATAACCCCAATATATTCTTTGAATTACCAGTCAGAAACTGGCACTATATGGCAGTAGCAAGAAATGAGGGTATTTGTAACCCCAATATATTCTTTGAATTCCCAGTCAGACAATGGCACTATATACCAGTAGCAAGAAATGAGGGTATTTATAACCCCAATATATTCTTTGAATTCCCAGTCAGACAATGGCACTATATACCAGTAGCAAAAATTGTGGGTGCACGTAACCCCAATATATTCTTTGAATTCCCAGTCAGACAATGGCACTATATGGCAGTAGCAAAAATATTGGGTGTATATAGCCCCAATTCTATTGCTAGGGGACTTACAGTGTATTTCTGGGGTGAAGGTGGGGGGGCACACCGTTGGAACGGGTATCGGGGGTATATATCGGGTATACGGGAATACACTGTCAGTGTATTCCATTCAGGATCCTGGGAAAGCTGGGTTGCGGCGATTGAGCCCGTCAGTGCCACGTTACACTGACAAGCTTCTCCCTGGAATTGAAGTTATATGTAAGCCCAATATATTCTTTGAATTCCCAGTGAGACAATGGCACTATATGGCAGTAGCAAAAATAGTGGGTGTATATAGCCCCAATTCTATTGCTAGGGGACTTGCAGGGTATTTCTGGGGTGAAGGTGGAGGGGCACACCGTTGGAACGGGTATAGGGGGTGTATATCGGGTATACGGGAATACACTGACAGTGTATTCCATTCAGGATCCTGGGAAAGCTGGGTTGCGGCGATTGAGCCCGTCAGTGCCACGTTACACTGACAAGCTTCTCCCTGGAATTTAGCTCTTATAAGAGCTGTTGGTTGTCTTCTCCTTCCTATCCTAGCCTGTCCCTGCCTACCCAGAATCTAAGCCCTAGCTAACTGGACGGAAACCTCCGTCCCCGGTGAATTGCAAGCTCAGAATGACGCGAAGCTGGGCGTCGCTGTTCTTTTAAATTAGAGGTCACATGTTTTCGGCAGCCAATGGGTTTTGCCTACTTTTTTCAACGTCACCGGTGTCGTAGTTCCTGTCCCACCTACCCTGCGCTGTTATTGGAGCAAAAAAGGCGCCAGGGAAGGTGGGAGGGGAATCGAGTAATGGCGCACTTTACCACGCAGTGTTCGATTCGATTCGAACATGCCGAACAGCCTAATATCCGATCGAACATGAGTTCGATAAAACACTGTTCGCTCATCTCTAATCAGTAACAAATAAACGTTACTGATCACATCTGTACTTTTTTGCGCACTTTTTTTCTAGTTAGTTTATTAGTTCAATTTTAGTTAGAAGAAAAGAATCTTTTTTTTTTCCTTTGTGCTAAACTCAGCGCAGTGATCAGTAACAAATAAACGTTACTGATCACATCTGTACTTTTTTCGCAGGTTTTTGTTTTTTTTTACATCAAATACACGTGTTAAAGCACAACACACACCCCACACTTTGAATTTTCAATAAAGTTTCAAGAAATAAAGTTTTATATACTCAAGTAAAACACCACACACACAAAAATGTCCCAACAGTCCCAATCATCCCAAAGAAGGTTTTCAGTAGAAGAGGCGTACGCCATACTGGCCTCTGACACTGATACCGCCAGCGAGGGAGAAGAGGAAAATGCCCCATTCCTTTATTTTTCCTCTTCTTCCTCCTCCTCATCCAGTGATGAGCAACCCCAAAGGAGGCACCCCAGAACAATTGCTGATTTAGTTGCCCCACCTGTAGAGCCCATGTGGACCCCACCCCCAGAAAATTTTGAACCTCAGCTTCCTGACTTTGTTGCCCGGTCAGGAATACAAATTGAGACTGAGGGCTTCAGAGAAAATGACTTTTTCAAAATCTTTTTCTCTGATGAGTTTGTAGATTTTATGGTGGCCCAAACTAACTTGTACGCCGTACAATTTTTGGAACAAAATGCCACCTCTTCCTATGCCAGGCCACAGAACTGGACCCCAGTAAATGCAGCAGAAATGAAGATTTTCTGGGGTCTTATTCTGCATATGGGCATAGTGAAAAAAACGAAAATTCGTCAGTATTGGAGTACAGATGTCTTGCACAACACTCCAATCTATCAAATGGCTATGTCCAGGAAGCGGTTTGAAAGTATCCTAAAGTTCATTCATTATAATGATAATTCCCAGTGCCCGCCCCAAGATGCCACAAATTTTGACCACTTATACAAAGTTAGGCCAGTTATTGAACACTTTAGTACCAAATTTGCAGAGTCCTACATCCCTGATCAGAACATTGCAATAGATGAGTCTCTGATCAGTTTCAAAGGGAGGCTAAAATTCCACCAATACTTGCCCAGTAAGCGGGCACGGTATGGCATTAAAATGTATAAGCTATGTGAGAGCAGTTCAGGATACACTTATAAATTTAGGGTGTATGGAGGAAGGGACACAAGGATTGAGCCCCCAGACTGCCCCCCAATCCTAGGAGTTAGTGGGAAAATTGTGTGGGATTTGCTGCACCCACTGCTGGACAAGGGTTATCACCTCTATGTAGATAACTTTTACACCAGCATCCCACTCTTTAGGTCCCTGAGTTCCAGAGGAACTGCTGCTTGTGGGACAGTGCGCAGAAATCAAAGAGGCCTCCCTAGGGCACATATTGCGCAGCCCCTCAGAAAGGGTGAGAGTAGTGCCGTCTGCCATGAAAATATGCTACTGGTCAAGTATAAGGACAAGAGGGATGTTTTTGTACTGACCACAATTCATGGCAGCGGCAGCACCTCTGTCCCTGTGCGTGGCACCAGTACCACTGTCTCCAAGCCAGACTGCATCCTGGCATACAATAGGTACATGGGAGGGGTTGATCTATCTGATTAAGTCCTAAAGCCCTACAGTGCCATGCGATAAACAAGAGTGTGGTACAAAAAGCTGGTCGTGCACATGGTTCAGATGGCATTGTATAACGCGTACGTGCTATCACGATGTGCAGGCCACACAGGAACTTTCCTTGAGTTTCAGGAGACAATTATCAAGACCCTGATATTTGGGGACCTAGAAGTGCCAGGCCCCAGTACTTCTGAAACTCAAGGTTCCCGTATTGTACCAGGGCAACATTTTCCCAGCGAAGTCCCCCAAACTGCTAAAAAAGGGAAAAGCCAAAAAAGATGCAGTGTGTTACAAAAGAGGAATAAGGAGAGACACCACTTATCAGTGTGACACCTGCCCCGATAAACCTGGCCTGTGCATGAAGGAGTGCTTTAGATTGTACCACACTTCCATGGAATATTAATTTTAGAATTTATTTTCCATGGAATATCGCCTCCTTATACCATCACGTATTCTGCACACAATTACTTTCATCCGGTTATGCAGTAATTTCTGGATAATAAATTATTGCCATACAAGCTGCATCCAAATGTTTGCTATACTTGGGTGTAATTTAACACTAACGTCACTGAAGTCAAGGGGTCTAGTTTCCAAAATGGGGTCACATTTTTGGGGGCTTTCACTGTTATGGCACTTCAAGGCCTCTGCAAATGTGACATGGTAGCTAAAATCAATTACAGCCAAATCTACCCTCCAACTATTGTTCTCTCCCACTGTGTGACCATACATCACTTTATGTCCACATGTGGGGCATCTCTGTAGTTGGGAGAAAATGCTTGACAATTTGTGGGGTGCATTTTCTCTTTTAACCCCTTGTGGAAATGCAAAATTTGGGGTTAAAGCAACATTTTATAGCAAAAAATGTTACTTTTCCTTTTGTTGGGCCAATTCTGCTACACTCCTGTAGGGTCAAAGGGCTCACTATACCCCTTGATAAATTCCTTGAGGGGTCTAGTTTCCAAAATGGGGTGACATTTTTTTGGGGGGGGGGTTTCTACTGTTCTGGCACTTCAGGGGCTCTGCAAACGGGACATGGTGCCTGAAAAGTATTCTAGCAAAATCTGGCCTACAAAATCCAATTAGCGCTCCATCCGTTCTGAGAGCGACTGTGTGCCTGTACATTAGGGTACCAGCACATATGGGGTATTGTCGTGTTCGGGAGAAATTGTGTAACAAAATGTGGGGTGCAATTTTTCCTTTAACCCCTTGTGAAGATGAAAAATTTGAGGCTACAGTGACATTTTATTATAAAAAAAAAAAAGAGTAATTTTTCATTTTCACATCTCAATGGTAAAAAAATCTGTGAAACACCTGTAGGGTCTAAGTGCTCACTATACCCCTTGATAAATTCCTTGAGGGGTCTAGTTTCCAAAATGGGGTCATTTTTTTTGTGGGGGGGGGGGTTCTACTGTTCTGGCACTTCAGGGGCTCTCCAAATGCAACATGGTGCCTGAAACAGATTCCAGCTAAATCTGCCCTCCAAAATCCCAATAGCGCTCCTTCCGCTCTGGACCTCACAGCGTGCCCATAGATCATTTTACATCCACATATGAGGCATTTCTGTTGTTGGGAGAAAATGCTTGACAATTTGTGGGGTGCATTTTCTCTTTTAACCCCTTGTGGAAATGCAAAATTTGGGGTTAAAGCAACATTTTATAGCAAAAAATGTTACTTTTCCTTTTGTTGGGCCAATTCTGCTACACTCCTGTAGGGTCAAAGGGCTCACTATACCCCTTGGTAAATTCCTTGAAGGGTCTAGTTTCCAAAATGGGGTGACATTTTGGGGGTTTCCCCTGTTTTGGCACCTTGGGGCTCTGCAAACGGGACATGGTGCCTGAAAAGTATTCTAGCAAAATCTGGCCTACAAAATCCAATTAGCGCTCCATCCGTTCTGAAAGAGACCGTGTGCCCGTACATTAGGGTACCAGCACATATGGGGTATTTTCGGGTTCGGGAGAAATTGTGTAACAAAATTTGGGGTGCAGTTTCTCCTTTAACCCTTAGTAAATGTGTAAATTCTAGGGCTAAATGAATATATTAGTGACAGAAATTGAAAAATGTAAATTTGACCTCCATTTTGCTGTAATTGCTGTGAAATGCTGAAAGGGTTAAGAAACGTTCTAACTGCTGTTTTGGATTCTTTCAGGATTGCAGTTTTTAGAATGGGGTGACTTTTGGGGGGTTTTTATTAGAGAGGCCTTTCAATTTCCCTTCAGAACTGAACTGGTCCCTTGAAAAATGTGTTTTGGAAATTTTCTTGAAAATTTGGAAAATTACTGCTTGACTTGTAAGCCTTATAATTTCTGAAAAAAATGAAAGGGTGCTTAAAATTTGATTGCTACATAAATCTGAGGCATGGTTAATTATATTTATGAAAAAATTTGGGTAGTATGACTTTCTATTTGAAAGGCTTGCAATTTCAAAGTTTGAAAACTGCATTTTTTTCAAAATTTTCACCAAATTTCCTATTTTTTCATAATTAAAGACAAAACATATTGTCGAAAATTTACTACTGACATGAAGTAAAATGTGTTACGAAAAATCAATTTCAGAATCAGTTGTGTAAGTTAAAGCGTCTCAAAGTTATTGACATTTAAAGTGACACATGTCAGTTTTGAAAAAAGAGGCCTGGTCCTTAAGTCACTTTTGGGCTGTGTCTCTATAGGGTTAAGAAATATTGAGTCTCAGTTAAAAGCTTTTGAGCAAGATTCTAAATATAACTTGTTCCGGGACAACATCTTGAAAAAAATTGATAATGCCGAAAAACAAATCATGATTGTTAAAAAGAAAAAATTCAAGAGGGACACGGAGGACTACACCACCGGTTATGTATATCCCCGTGTGAATAAAGGTAATGGACCAAAGTCCATTTTGAAAAAAAGATGCAATTGGAATAACACCGGTAGAAAAGTCTCATTTAGTTCCTCAGATATAGGATCGGAAGCATCTAATTCAACATACAATGATATTACCTGCACTAATACATCTGATGTGCAGACTAGTACTTCTACACCTTTTGGGAAAAAACGTAAGTTTAATAAATATATGAACACGTCAAAAAACGCTATAGACGAGCAGGACGTAAAGACAGGTCAAAGATCTCATTACCAGACACGGTCCAACAGGTGGAAGCGTCACAATCAATGATCTATGATGCTTCTAATGTTTTGAATCTATCGTTTCACTCAGGAGGAGTTTTCTGTTTTGTCCTGAGGACTGAATTTTGTTCCAGCTCAGGATTTTGATAAATTTTCTACATTATTGGATGTCAACAGATTTGTAAGACTCTTAACAGTGAAGAGACATTTCTATAATACGCAGGAGAATAATATGCTGACTGAAAGTGTTGCTAATTGTTGCAGAGTGCAGTCGAAGAAGCTTCAGAGTAGATTATATGGGTTACTCTTCAGTTTACTTCTCAGAACATGAGGTAACATCCATCAGCATGTCTATATAGAAATACAACAAGGAATACACTGGAAAGGACTAACCATAGATATGCAGCTATTTGAGATACAGACAAGTCTCCATAGCATAGCATTACATGTATTCAGCACATAACAATAATAACATCGCCATCTAGTGTCCGGAAGCTGTAAGTTCCTCCAACACAGTATAATACAATAAGTCTATATCTGTTGCATATATGTATATACCAACAATAATAATAATAACCATGTTTTCACAAATAATGATGAACAAAAAAGGGTTGATAATATTATTTCTGAGAAATCGTTTAAAGAACAAGTTTCGTTGCTTAATTTAGTCCAATTGGAAAATGATAGTACACCCCTTAATGAACACAGTATACGTATGGTGGGAGTTAAAAGTACTAATCCGGGGTTCTATCCCCTGGAGTCTCGGGCTCCCGTCTACGGTCTGTTCCAGCAGGCCGTGGAGAGGGACCTCGAGACTCTGGGGGAGGAGATTAAAAGTCGCAAACGGACCTATAAAGATAATTTAAATCCACAAGAACGCCAGGTTTTAGCCCTTTTGAAAAATCGTAAGGGTGTCGTTTATAAACAATTGGATAAGGATGGTAAAGTGGTTATCCTTAATGAGAGCGATTATGTTGAGGGTTGTCTCAATATTTGGAAGGATGAATCAGTATATAAAGAATTACAACAGAACCCTACAGAACAATTCTTAGGCAAATTATGAGATATAGTTGATATAGGGGTTAAACTAGGTATTTTTTCAGATTCTCAGGCTAAGTATTTAGTGCCTGATTACCCGATTATGGCTATTCTACATGGTCTGCCAAAGACGCATAAGGAGTGTTTTCCACCTCCTTTGCGTCCTGTTGTCGCAGGAATAGATTCTATCAACTCTAGATTATGTACATGGCTAGATGGGTTATTACAGCCCTTGGTACGAAGAGCCCCGTTTTTTTTTTTTTACAGGATTCAAAGGTAGTGCTAAAGGAATTCCGAGATTTTGAATGGAAACAAGGTTATACTTGGTTAACGTGTGACATAGAACAGCTGTATCCTAGTATACCCCATGATGTAGCTCTGATTGCCTTGGAGTTCCATTTGATAAGATACAGTCAATATTCTTTGAATCTATGTGAATATATTGTGAGGGTTACTTCATTCCTGTTACAACATAATTTTTTTGAATTCTGTGGAAGATTTTACTTGCAAATTAGGGGTGCACCTATGGGTGCCCTCTTCTCCCCGACCATAGCCAATCTCTTCCTCTCATGGTGGGAGGAGGGATTTATCTTTACAACTAGGAATCCTTACTATGATAATATTATATGGCTGGGAAGGTACATAGATGACCTTTTGATTGTTTGGGATGGAGAACAGGAGTCAATTGAGGATTTTATGAAATATTTGAATACTAATAATATCAACTTAAAATTCACATACAGTCATCATAAGCAACGCATTTCTTTTTTAGATGTTGAATTCTATGGTAACACTGACACACAGAAAGTAGAAACTAGTCTTTTTCGTAAAGTGACTGCAGGCAATGGAGTTCTCCTTGCCAGCAGCCAACATCCAAGGCACACTTTAAAAGCCATCCCATTAGGTGAACTTATAAGAACTCGTAGGGCATGTTCGGATAATGAAACTTACCAGTCCCAAAAGAAGCTTACTTTGGTAGACTTAGAAAAAGAGGGTATCCTAATTGGAGCTTGATTAGAGCTGAAACAATTGTGGACAAAAAGGATAGGGAATCTTTATTGAGAGATACTAGAAATAAAAATGAAGGTGGACTGAGTAAGAATAAAATAGTGTTTTCAACATCATTTAGCAGACAGTTCTCAGAGATTAAAAGTATTTTTTTACGTAATATGCCCATTTTGTTACAAGACAGTGTGACTAGGAGCATTTTGAAAAATGGCGTAGAGGTAGTGGCCAAGCGGGGTTGCACACTGGGAAATAGATTGTCTCCTAGTATGTATAAACCACAGACAGAAAGTTCTTCCACCTGGTTAAACCTGAAAGGTTTTTTCAGGTGTGGCCAGAGTAGGTGTACTATGTGTCGTTATGCATACAAAACCAACTCTTTCTGTAGTTCAGACTCCAGAGTAAATTTTGTTATTTCCTCCTTTATGAATTGTTGTTCGGATCATATGGTCTATATTATGGAGTGCACTATATGTGATTTGAAGTATGTCGGATGCACTATTAGGCAAGTTAAAACAAGAATTTCCGAGCATATCACTCAAAGTAGTAGCAATAGAGAGAATACATCTGGAGTTTCACGACACTTTGCAGAGGTTCATCAAGGTGATTTCACCGGGCTCCGATATTATGCGATTGAGAGGGTTTCTAGACCTGCCAGAGGAGGTAATTGGCGCAAAAAACTTCTTTTGCGTGAGGCGCATTGGATAATGAAATTGAAAACTCGCCAACCTCTGGGTCTTAACATCAGGACAGATATTTCTTATATTTATTGAGTGTCATAGTATTCCTTTCTATTTTTTGTATACTATATTGGGTTCTTGTGGTGATCATAATTACATTTCTAAGGATACGAAAAGACTAGTATCGTATTATGAATTTAAAATCATTTTGAATAGTTTAAGAAATAAAGTATAAGTGGCTTGAATGTAGGAGCTAGGGTTACTAAGGACGCATCCTTACATAGCACTGCGCGTGTGCGAGATTTTGATGTGAGCTATCGAGTGAACAGGTATACGCAGGATTTAGAAGAGTTCACTTTTGACCATTTCGCACTATGTTAACCAGGAAGGATTCATGAGAGTCTTATTTCAGGTAATAACGTTTTTATTATTAAAATATCTGATTAATATGTATCTAGTGCTCTTGTAGATTGTTTGTGGAGTAAAATGTTTAGTATTATAGCAATGTATATGGAGCCGCGCATAGACGCGGCCTAGTCACGGTAGTTATAGATCTTTTTATAAGGAGTGTTTAAATTCAAAGTATATATATTTTTGTGTAACTATATTGATATATATTTATTTATGTGTAGATTTCTATAGATCATGATTGTATTCATATCTGTTATTGAATAAATTTTTGTAGTAAGAGTTAATTGTATTTTAAGGTGTGTTCTGATTAAAACGGATAGGGAGGGGCTACGTTAATCATTCTTTTAAAAGTCATTTGTTATATGGAAGTTGAGCTGTGAAGAAGGGAATATATTCCCAAAACGCGTTGCCTATATTAACGATGTACCCTGCATAGTTACCATGTAACTTTTTTAAAAGATGACACAATAAAAGTTAAATTTTAATTCTCCCGTGGATATCTACTTGACATCTCTTGGACGTAGCTGGCTATATTTAACTGTTGGATTCCTTTTCGTGTGGCGGGTTAAGAGTCACCTGCATGCCGGGCTCCCTTGAGATTCCCTTTCATACGTCTATATGGTGAGCTGATTTATAATTGAACTTTGTTACTCCACAGTAAGGGCTCCTTCAGACGGAGGGTACGCTGTCTGATTTTGAACGTGTAGACGTTCCGAATCAGCAGCGTTTAAAGCCGGTCTCATTGCTTTCTATGGGATCCGACGTACGTGCGCTCCTCATAGAAATGAATGGGCTGCTTTTTCCCATTCATTTCTATGGGGAGCGCGCGTATGCCGGCTCCCATAGAAAGCTATGGGACCTGCATTAAACGCTGCTGATTCGGAACGTCTACACGTTCAAAATCAGACAGCGTATCCTCCGTCTGAAGGGGCCCTAAGTATTCACTTGTTCTAAAACTGAGAAACAGACTGTGATAAGACTTTGGTAGGCGATTGTTCCCCTAGTCCTGGAGATGGCTGAAGCAGTTATCTGCAGCACACTATAGGGGGGCCCTCAATATTGAAGGCATTGCACAATCGTATATTGCAATACAATAAATATCAGCCTTATATGGTCTTTGCTTTGCAATGAAATGTAGTGTAATAACCGACTGACCAACTGGACTATGAGGTCGGGTAAAATTCTTGGTCTACTTGGTAAGTTCTGCAGCCTCATAGAGCCCTTGTGGATAGAGTGTCTGCAATTTATAGACCCACAGCATCTCAATTCACCTTAAGGTATCAAAAGCGGTTGTTGACAGAAGTCGGTGTCCCTTCTATTGGGGCCATTTTTATTGGCTCTTCTGATGGTGGGGGGTTCAGTGGCAGGAGAGACTATGTTTCAGATATCCATTTTTGATGAATGTCCTTTGTCGATTTGCCCTATAACGTTTAGGCTGTATCATTCTACTAGGCAGTGGTGTAACTACCGCAGAGGCAGCAGAGGCAGCTGCCACAGGGCCCAGGCCATTAGGGGGCCCGGTGACAGCCGCTAACGCTGTGTTTTTTTTTTGTTTTTTTTTAATAGACTGTTACGGACCCTATTTACTTGCCGATCCTGGCTGGGCTGGGATCAGTAAGTGACACTGCGGGCCCCACAAATACTATCATTATACTCGGGGGTCTTTGCAGACCCCCGAGTATAATGATCGGTGGACTGGGAGAGGTAAGGGAACGTAACAAACAGTGTTAATTACCTCTCCACGATCCTGCCAGGCCTCCTTCCTAGTTGTCTGACATCTCTGATGTCACATGAACCCGGCCTGCTTCCCGGGTCATGTGACGTCCAACGTCATTGAACAAGGATGGCAGCGGAGAAGACAACATAGGAGCCGGGGGACAGGTAAGAAACAGTATTTTTATGTTTTTATTCCCCCGGGTCTCCGATTATTATACTCTGGGGTCTGAAAAGACCCCAGAGTATAATAATTGTTTATGGGTGTCGACTATGGGCTATAATACTGTGTGCAGGGGCCACTAAGGGACATAATACTGTGTGCAGGGCTTACTAAGGGACATAATAGAGTGTTGAGGAGGGGGTCGGTCGAGGTCTTCGGTGTCAGTTGGGGGGGGCCATGTCAAAAGTCCGCCACGGGGCCCCGCCATTCCTAGTTATGCCACTGCTACTAGGTGCAAGAATACTCTTCAGTATAAGGCAACGGTGATAGATTTGAGTAATTTTTTAGGATGAACCATTATTTTTGAAACTGTATGTAATTGCGTTTTTTTTTCTATGGCTATACAAACTCTCCTCTTGCATTAGTTTGTCCACTTCACTCATTCCCCCT
Organism: Leptodactylus fuscus; assembly: GCF_031893055.1. NCBI lineage: Eukaryota > Metazoa > Chordata > Amphibia > Anura > Leptodactylidae > Leptodactylus > Leptodactylus fuscus. Next base: position 45,212,959 of record NC_134265.1, read on the forward strand.
GGAGAACCTCTTTTCTTTGACTCACATATGTAGTATTCTGGATTGTGCACTACTGAAATTAGGATAACTGGTTATATCCACACATTTATAATGGCTGGATGTGAAGACCTTCCCTTCTTTGATAAATATATTCAGATTTTGGATTTTTACCAGGTCTTTATTGGACTTAGGAATCAATTGAATAACCCAGTTGTCCAAATCCACATCCTGAGTGAAAGTCAACAGATCTCAGGTTCAGCCCAAATAAATTGTCAATGAATCTTTTCTAAAGAACTATATGACCCCTTTACTGACCTAGTATTATAGATAAAAGTCTCCTCATATTACCCCATGGATCGATTTGCATATGAAGGGCACACCTTCATGCCCATTGCGGTGCCATGGTGCTGTTCATAGGTGAAGCTGTCATATGAAAAGTAGTTGTTACTCATAATAAAAGTCATTTTGGACTGGTAATATATCATTGACCTGTTCCAGATAATATTTAGTACCCCTCAAGTGTTGCATTATTTTAACCCTTTCCTGACAATCACTGGCAGCAATGCCCACAATTAGCGCTGGCACTGATTACGGACCTTAAACCCCGTGGCACTTTGGTCAAAGCGGACCGAGGTTCTATTTTCCCATTTTAGGGTAAATCGCTAGCACCCGGAATGAGATTCGGGGGTGGAGATCTGTTGCCATGACAGACAGAGTTAAAATAGATATGAAAAAATAAATAAAAATTAAAATCACTCCCCTTTTCCTACAACGTATACAAAAGTTCATAAAAAAGAAAAACACGTGTATCCCTGGGTCCGAAAACTCCCAATCTACAAACTTATAAAAAAAAAAATTTCCATTTGGTAAATGCCATAGTGGAGAAAAAAAAATCTAAAGTTGTAGTTGTAAGACAATAGCACTAGATTGTTCATATATTAAAGATAAAAACAATGATGCAGAAAGCTGTCCATTCGATGCACAATGTGAATATAGGCATATGTATTAGATCAGGGGTCTCAAACTCAACTCAGCATGTGGGCCGCAGAGCAAGATCCCAGCCAGTCGGCGGGCCACACCGCGGCAAATTTAGCTCCACCCACTTTTATGTTGACTCCGCCTATTCATTTTTCATGTGCCCCCACACTGTATAACCCTCCTACAGTCACCCGTAAACTATATGTCCCCCCTCCATCTTTCCCCCAGTTACATATACACCCTTCATCTGCCCCCAGATTCATGTCCCCCCATCTCTGCCCTCAGATTCATGTCCCCCCATCTCTGCCCCCAGATTCATGTCCCCCATCTCTGCCCCCAGATTCATGTCCCCCCATCTCTGCCCCCAGATTCATGTCCCCCCATCTCTGCCCCCAGATTCATGTCCCCCCCATCTCTGCCCCAGATTCATGTCCCCCCATCTCTTCCCCCAGATTCATGTCCCTCCATTTCTGCCCCCAGTTTCATGTACCCCCCATCTCTGCCCCCAGATTCATGTCCCTCCATTTCTGCCCCAGTGTCATGCCGTTCTCCCCCCTCCCTTCGTCTGCCCCCAGTGTCATGAGTCCCTTCATTCCACCTCAATGTTTAAAGAGGACCTTCCACCATTTTGCCCACAGGCAGTTCTATATACTGCCGGAAAGCTGACAGTGCGCTGAGTTCAGCACACTGTCGGCTTTCCCGATGTGGGCCCAGTGTGAAGAGCTTACGGTCCGGTACCGTAGCTCTTCTATGGTCAGAAGAGCGTCTCTGACACTCAGTCAGAGACGTCCTTCTTTACAGCACAGCCAATCGCGCTGTGCTGTGATAGCCGGGAGGAACGCCCCCTCCCTCCCTGATAATGCTCGTCTATGGACGAGTACTGCGAGCAGAGGGAGGGGGCGTTCCTCCCGGCTCTCACAGCACAGCGCGATTGGCTGTGCTGTGAAGAAGGACGTCTCTGACTGAGTGTCAGAGATGCTCTTCTGACCATAGAAGAGCTACGGTACCGGACCGTAAGCTTTTCACACTGGGCCCACATCGGGAAAGCCGACAGTGTGCTGAACTCAGCGCACTGTCAGCTTTCCGGCAGTATATAAAACTGCCTGTGGGCAAAATGGTGAAACGTCAGGATTCAACTTGGATCCGGCGTCCCTAGGCTTGTGCGGGCCGCACAAAATTGTTCGGGGGGCCGCATGCGGCCCGCGGGCCGCAAGTTTGAGACCCCTGTATTAGATGATATAGATATGGCCCACTTGGGGCTAACCTGTGATCAAATATATAGATATATAAAGCACAATGTATGACACAGGAGGAAAGCAACAACCGCATTATAAGAGTGCAGAGAGTTACCTATATACCAAAAGTTTAGGACATTGTTGATATGTCTAACCCACGGGCTATCAACAATGTGCAAATCTCCATATTATCGCAAAAAAACGTAATGCTGATCCCACCAACTTAAAAAAAGGTTAGTGAAAGTCAGGGCTGTCGGACCCGCCATTGCGGTTCCAACCAATTGTAAATAAAATTTACCATTAAATGAAATATTGTTCCTATTCAGGACAAACATAAGGAGGTCAAGGACAACGCCATTGACAACATGAAGGCACCCCTCGTTTCAAAAAAACTCTTGATCGATTGGAGACAACATTCATGCAGAATTGAGCTTTACAGTGCTTCTACTTCTAAGCTGGCCAGAAAATATTTGACATAAGACATCCATTGTGTTCTGGGCATAGCACGGCAGAGTTATCACAAAAACATAAGAACGTCAGGTTTTCTGCAAAAATAAGTCCTCACTCAATTCCGTAAAAAAAAAATTTTTTAAAAAAATTTAGTAATGGGTATTGGAAAAAGACGAATCTTATAACAAACTTAAGTTTTTACTTGTTCTCATACAGTTACATTGACAGAAAAAAAAAAGCTGTAGGGCTTATTATGTGATGATGGAAAGAACAAACAAAATAGTTTGGTTATCAAGGCCTAAAACAGGCCGGTTACTACAGGGTTAAGTCCATGGTATTGTTGTCTTACATGTTGTCCCTTACATGTTGTCCCTTAAAGTTAGCATTCCAAGATTCCATGATGACATCACAGAACACGGTTGGCCATTATGACATCACAGCTCACTGTCACTACTAATACACTGTTCACAGTCTTGGGGTCACACTTGTCAGTGTTTGTTCTATAGCTAGGAACGTACTGACTGCGCTTGGATTGCAATGTCTGATTTTATAATGGACAATGCTCAGGTGGAAGCACTACAGGAGATTCTTGACAACTATTCCCCTGACGCTGTGCTTCCACCACCTGATGGCATCCTCAGCTTCACTCACCGGCTGGTGGTGGAGCTAGTGAGAGATTGCCTGACCAAATGTCACCAAGGTCCTCTAACCTCAAGTTATCTTGAGGATCTCCAGACCAACATACGGATGTTACTACAACAGGTAAATAGCAGAAACTCTACAGAAATCTTATATACAATAATAGATAATAATAATAATACTGTAATAGAAGGTTATTCACAGGAAATTGTTATTTAGGCCTAAATGTAATTGTAGCAGCAGATCGGAGGAGTGACATGTTAACATATTATGGCATCCTCCGCTTTCGACTCTACGTTCACTGATATAAGAAATTTACTGAGACTGTCTGCAGTAATCTCCTGAGCTCCCTCTAGTGGTGGCTGCAGGAAGGCAGAATCTTTTCTTTTGAATATACGACTATGAAAGAGATTTGGAATTCTATATTAGATAACAAAGCTCTGATGGCTATAATTATATATTGAGAAATGGGATTTTAGGGCCTAAAACCCACAGGTTAAATGGTGGAGATTCACTTTAAGTTGTCCCAAGACTTAATGGTTTCATTAATAATCTAAATTATTTCAAGACCATTAAACACATAAAACTATAAGGATTATTCTTCATTGGTCAACAACCACGTTGTTTGCTATAATAAGACAAATCTATGAGCCCTAATAAATGCAGAATATTTCTTATAATATGACTGACTGTGCCGCTATGCGGGTGAACATTCCGGTTCCACATAATATGGCGACATCTGTAAGTCTATGGAATGCTGTTCTAAGTATTGCTAGGCAACATGATTCCATGATGACATCACGGATCACGGCTGTCCATTATGACATCACAGCTTCCATCACTACTAGTACACTGTTCACAGTCTTGGGGTCACACTTGTCAGTGTTTGTTCTATAGCTAGGAACGTACTGACTGCGATTGGATTGCAATGTCTGAATTTCTAATGGACAATGCTCAGGTGGAAGCACTACAGGGGATTCTTGACAACTATTCCCCTGACGCCGTGCTTCCACCACCTGATGGCATCCTCAGCTTCACTCACCGGCTGGTGGTGGAGCTAGTGAGAGATTGCCTGACCAAATGTCACCAAGGTCCTCTAACCTCAAGTTATCTTGAGGATCTCCAGACCAACATACGGGCGTTACTACAACAGGTAAATGGTAGAAATCCTGACCAAATCTTATACACAAACCATTGTCCACTTTCTTATCTCATGATTTTCCTTCTCTGTGTGCTTTGATCTATTTAGGCTGAAGAAAGATCCCAAAGTAGAGGATTGGTCTTTCTCAAAGAACTGGCCGAATACGTCCTGGATGTGATAGAACGTCCGGCCCCATTGGAACGCCTGGTAAGGATCATCTTCTATATGATATGTCCTTGTTTTCTCCACATTGAGTCAGATATCAGAACATCAGATTCATGATCTTCCTTGTCAGCTCCAGGCAGACACAGGATATTTTATGACAGCCTGTATTCTGCTGTTGTATTCACAGGACCACGGTGGGAAGTTATTATTTCCGACCTCTATTTCTGGTCTTGTTTAGTTATCAGATTTGTCATTTTTGTAAATGCTGCAGTTCTGATAATAGACGTTATTATAGAAATGTTGTGATTATAAGTTACTTCTACATTAATGTGGATGTGCTAGAGAGAAGCTGCAGTGTAAAGTAATTCCACCCAATAATGAAATAAATCATGTAACTCCAGGTTTAATCCTTCCTACCTTCTATATATGGGGATTTAGTGTGTGTGAAATAAATTCATTATATGTCTTATAACTTTTAGGACAAAACAGAAGGCGACACCAAAGAGGGGCAAATTCCAGAACCAGAAATCCCTGACCATGAGAGCTGTCAACTGGGACCAGAAAGTGATCTGACTGAAGGTAAGCCGACCATCCTACATCCTATTTACAAGTATGGTAAAACATTTCCAATGGCCGACCTCTTTGAGAAGTTCTTCCCTTCATCTAGACCAGATAGTCCATGATTGTCCCTGTCATTGTCTTCATTGTGTTATTGTATTATGTACTTCAGATTGATATAATCTAATACATTATGTTTCTTCTTTGTTCTTCTTCACTATTTTAGATAAATCTGAGTTGCCAAATGCAGAAATTAAAATCTCTGAGACCCCAGAGGTCCAAGAATCTGCCAGTGTAAGTATCATGGAGAGAGGTGTCCTTATATCACCAGAGAACTGGGTATAAATGACATATCTGATATTATACCCCATGAAATATCTCTATTCTTAATGTAGATCAGATCTATTGTGTTACATAATAACATTTATACTAAGACCTCCAGTGTGTGATATCCCTTACCATCCAATACTGTACAATAATACATGTGCATGGTGGATACACCTTATATTCTATAGGGTCTGTGCAGAGTCCGGCTTGTATCACCTCCTCTGTATCTGCTGACATTATATAGAGGGGAAAAGTTTCCACATCTGGAGCTTTTATTCCCTGCAGCTTCTATGTCTTATTGTTATTTCTTTTATTCTTCTTTAGAACTCGATCAGATCATTGAATGCGGCGAGAAAGCCATGTAAGAGGGACTTTGAGACCTCCAAACTGGTCAGCAGTGGGGCTTTTGGGTGAGTATTATGTTGGTATTATATACATGTCCCGGGTTTCTTATGACAATGCTTCTGCCTCTGTCCTCTGCCAGTTTAATATTATCATAGAGAAATGATATAGATCCACATGACTGTCCACATCCAATAGTCACCATTCAGGTCAGTGAGGATGTGACATGGATGAGGACTCTGGCAGTCCTGACATTGTGTAGACCTCCCATAGGAGATAGTTTATGTAGTGCCATTTCATATATTACTAGACATGTATTTGTAGTGATGGCTGTAGATCTACTACTCTATTCTTTATAATCCATGCATTTTTCTCTTCTCCAGGGCTGTCTACTTAGTGCACCATAAAGACACACACCAACTATTTGCTATGAAGAAAATGGATAAGCAGAATCTTAATCCAAGAAGACTTGAACTGGCCTTTATCGAAAGGGACATCTTAACATTCGTAGAGTGTCCCTTTGTGGTCTCCATGCTTTGCTCCTTTACAACAAGACATCACCTGTGTATAGTCATGGAGTATGTAGGAGGTAGGGTATATGCATTGTATTTAGCTTTAGCTCATTTCACCATTACTACAATCAGACTGATAGTATATACTCTATATATCCCTAAATGTTATATCCTTCCCCTATGTCTCAGGTTACTTATGGTTATATGGCATGTGGGATCTGCCTTATATAACTCCCTCATTTTTGCTTTCTGCTGCAGGAGGAGACTGCGGGAGCCTTCTAAAGTCAATGGGCTCTTTACCTGTCACCTTGGCTCGGATGTACTTTGCAGAGCTGGTTCTTGCTGTAGAATACCTGCATAGCTATGGTGTGGTGCACAGAGACCTGAAGCCTGACAAGTAAGTGACACTTGTAGTATAATAAAGGGAGAGTTACAGTTATCTTACTGTCTATGGATTATCACCTGGATCTAACACCATCTTTTCTTTCACAGTATTCTGATAACACCCACTGGACATATTAAAGTCACCGATTTTGGGCTTGTAAAACTCGGCCTTATGAGACCAGCAACAAATCTGTACAGGTCTCCAATTCATGACATTACCAGAGAGTTCCTCCATTATGAGGTCAGTTGTACTTACAAGAACTTAACTTCTTCTTAGCTTGCTCTTTACAGATCTCATCTCTGTTCTCTATTTTCCCTGCTAGAAATTGTTTGCACTGATATTTTTGGTCATACTGATTTTCATTGATCCTTATATCTTTCTTCTGCTGCTTTCCAGATCTGTGGCACAGCTTCTTACATAGCCCCAGAGATTATCCTGATGAATGGTTTTGGAAGACCCGTTGACTGGTGGTCACTAGGGATCATCCTACATGAGTTTATTGTAGGATCTGTTCCGTTTGATGGGGAAACCAATGAGGAGCTTTGTATTAAGATCATCACAGGTAAGTATCATAATCTGGATGATACGTGATGTCATTGTCCATTGCTCTGTAAGTCAGAAGGTGCCTTTATATTGCAATTCAGTGGTTTATTGTCTGTAATATTTGCTTTTCTATATGACAGAAGACATAACTTGGGATTCTGATGACAACGCTCCTCCACCCGATGTCCAAGATATTCTCACTGAGCTTCTTCGAAAATATCCTGAAGACAGACTTGGGACAAGTAATATATATAATATTATTAATATATACTTAATACTACTAGGACTTTGGAACAAGACAAACATCATGTTCATGAGGATCAGCACTGAGACTTGTTTCTCTGTCTGATTGTCTATTTGCAGTTCTTTATTCTATGGCTTCTAGTACATGACAATCTTTCCTTCATATCTCCATTTGGCAGTCTCTTTCAATTTCTCCATCACTTTTTGTCTTCTTTTTCCAGGAGGAGCAAATGAGATCAAGGTTCACCCATTCCTGAGGGACTTAGACTTTGAGAACATTCTCAGTCAGAAGCCGGAGTATGTTCCTCAGCTAGTGTCAGACATGGACACCAGCAACTTTGATGCTAGTAAGTACAATGAGATGTCATCTAGACCGAGCTGTTGTTTGTCTCGTCTTCCATTTCTTTATGTTGCCATTATTACTAGTGATAAAATGATTTCTGTGTCGTGTCTTATACTAATAACCTGTAATAACACTTGAATTCATATGACTTGTAGCTCGTTCTAAGAGACATCACCATATGGTCTCAGAGGATGAGGAAGACACAAGCGAGGACGATGACTGCCTAGAGTACGAACATTTTGTGTCATCAACTCAAAGGCTTTCTAAAGTAAGTCCAGTATGTGAGCTATATGTCTATAATACCTAGAAAATAATACATTTACAGCAAAAGGGAAACAATATATTCATGTACATTATATCTTGTATCTCCTTGTGTGTATTTAGCTCTGTACCAGGACGGTGACCAATGAGGATCCCAAGTCCTCTCCAGATTGTTCCTTGGCGCACAGCGCAGACCACTCAGAAATGTGAGTAGATTGTGGGGTTATTACTGGGATCTCCGGGTTGATATCTGTAGAGAACAACAGATAGAAGACAGGGGTAACACTTTACTAAATGTATCCATCACCCCAGCCATCTTTAATGACCTAGCCAGATGGGGGCAGTATTTGCTGAAGCCTTTCTCACCAGTGTTGGGGTATCAGGTCAGCAGTGTAGACATATTTCCTGCCATCTGTCCTCATGATAATACATTTATCTCACAGCTGGGAGCTCAGTAACATTACACTGGATTTAGCTGGATGTTCTGTATTGTATTTCATTTTCATTTTTTCTTCTATAAAACAGGCAGAAAGAATCTTCAACTTCTGAAGGTGATGGTGACAATAAGAGGAGAACTACTAGTAGCAGCAAGTCATCCTCATACACATCGTCAGGTCTGCTCAGGTCTGCACAACCGTCACCTTCTAAATCTGCATTAAACCTGAGAGAACAAAACCAAACCATAGGAGATGTAGAAATCAGAGCCAGAGGTAAGTGTGACAATACCCTCCATGTTGTATCCTGTCAGTCAGTGAGAATACGTCATGGGGAGCGAATGTTCACTGTCAGTGATGAGATTGTCACATGTATGATGAATGATAATGATCCCTTACCCCTGTAGCTAATACTCCTCTGCCATCCTGCCGCAGTGACATCACAGTAGTATCTTGTAATATATTGTCCCATTACTTACATTATATTTCCTTCTCCTAGCTGCTACAGTCCGCAGATTGGTATCATCCTGCCGGCGCGGATTATCCAGGGCTGCTCGTGCCATTAGAAGAGGCTTCTGTTTTGCAGGCTGTTGCCGTTCCACCAGAAATGTGTAGAAGACAGAAAACTCCAAATCGAGCGCCCTGAAGGTCTCTGTTCGCACCAATGGGCAGCACGGTGGCTCAGTGCTTAGCACTGTTGCTTTGCAGCACTGGTGTCCTCACCAAGGGCAACATCTGCAAGGAGTTTGTATGTTCTTCCCGTGCTTGCGTGGGTTTCCTCCGGGTACTCCGGTTTCCTCCCACACTCTAAAGACATACCAGGCCCCCTTCTAAGTCTAATGCCCTGACTTCTACTAGACTTCCTACATTTCATACCTTGAATGAAGTCAATAAAGAAGTAAAAAAAAAAAAAAAAAAAGCATTGTATCTAAGCCTGTCTGTCTATCGTCATACAATTAATCACATAAAGCACAATATGGTATAGTATAAATCCAAAAAGAACCAGGAAAACCTACAGAGCGCTACTGACAAATGACGAGATTCAGGATGAGCTTGATAAGCTGTTATGATTTTATTTGGTTCCAAAGACAGTAAAAACAAGGGCTACGCATTTCGTCAGGTGTCTTCGTCATGCCACTGCGCGGAAAACACATAGAAAATACATAGAAATAAATATATTTATTTATAATGTGACATGGTGTCCAAAAACCAACAATCTAAATCTGCACTCTAAAAGCACATATCGCTCCTTCGCATCTGCGCCCTGCTGTGTGCCCATACTGTAGCTTACGCCCACATGTATGACACTGGTGTACCCCGAATAACATACTTAATGCCATATGTGGGTAGAAAAGGCTGTTTGGGCACAGTCGGGCACAGAAGGGACGGAGCGCTATTTTGGTTTTTGGAGTACAGTTTGGTTTTAGGACACCATACCACTTTTGCAAATCCCCTGAATTGCCAATAAAGTGGAATCCGCAGATATGTCACCGCATTTTGGGCACTATTGCACTGAAGGGATTTATCAAGTGGTGTAGTGAGCATTTTTAACCCTTAAGTGTTGCATTTATTTAGTTTACAGAAATGAAAGTGCAGCTGATAATGAGAAGTGAAAGGTATTCGGTCATTAAAATTCAATTTTTTGTCCCTAACATGTAGGAATAGCCTTAAGAAAGGCTATTCTTCTCCTACCTCTAGATGTCTTCTCCGCGCCACCGTTCAGTAGAAATCCCGTTTTTTTCTGTATGCAAATGAGTTCTCTCGCAGCACTGGGGGCGTCCACAATGCTGCAAGAGAAATCTCCAGTGCCGCCTCTATCTTTGCCTTGGAACGACCTCTCCCTGCATCTTCTTCCGGCGCTGGCTTCAAACTTCTAGGCGTGCGCAGTCGGCTCTGCCATTGGGCCTCAGGCAGAGCCAACTGCGCGTGTCTGTGGCTATTTTCTTGTGGCCGCTTACCACAGCTTACTGTGTAAGCAGCCACAAGAAAATGGCCGCTTACACCAGTTTACTGTGTAAGTGTGCTAGCACCACAAACACATAATTCAGCAACCAGAGCTTAGAAGCATGTTATTAAAATATAACTTTTAATGAAAATTAAATTAAAAAAATTTTTTCCCATGATGACACAAAAAAATTACGCACTTACTACATGTAAACAAGACAAGTGAAACACGACTGCCGCCTACGCGTTTCAAGGCCGAAGCCCCTTACTCATGGCGATGCAAAAACACACTGAACATTGAGAATAAATACCCTTTGGTTAGGTACTATACAATTAGTCTCTACAAGATGCACATGATGGTGATAGTGCATGTAAATAAAACACACATGCAATAGGGTGGTAAGTGCCAACTTAAACAAAAATGAAAACAAGACAAAACACAGTAATAATAACTGGGACTATGGTATAAAAGCTATAATCATAATATACATTATACAAAACTCCATATGCACAATGGAAGACATAAGAACCTGTCACAAGTCGTGTGCAGGATTTGGTTGTGGGAAACAACTTAACCCAATAATGTCCTGTACATCACAGAAAAACCCTTAGGACACTTATATAAAAACTACATCTTATACAATATAAAAGATAAGGAAAGCTTTACTTACCATTACGTAGTGTGTTTAAGAAGGATGGAGAGGAAGATGTGATCGCTGTGTTTGAATGTTAGGAGATCATATAATTGTGACATGGTGTAAACCAATGCCACGTGACCAGCCCACATCCACGTGATATGTAGCCACTCCCCCCTTAGCTACAATCCCTGCATAGAGGGCATTGTACTCGATGTATAAACTCATTGATTGTTGAAACTGAAAAAGTAAAATGAATGAAGAGTATGGATTGATAATAAATAATGCTAAAGTTGCAAATAGTATTGTCAATACAAATAAGATAAATCAGTTCTATAGTTAAGGCCATTGGGATAGCGAGTGGTTAGTTCTGATATCCAAAAGAACTCCCTTTTTAAAAGCTTTCTTCTCCAGTCACCTCCTCTGGGAGGTTTGCTCACCTGCTCTATGGCACAAAATTGGAACGTATTCACATTGCCCTGGTGGTGCTGTATAAAGTGCTTGGAAGCTCCTGAGATGTTAACAGGATTCTCTTTAGTGCAGTCAGACAGGCGTTCAGAAATTCTGAGTTTCAAAGCACAAATGGCGCATCCTACATAAAGAAGAACTGCACCATATAAGATAAATTACATGATCTGATTTGCAATTTAAAAAATTCTTTATAATGTATTTTCTCTGAGTGTTTTTATTTTCAAAGGAAACCATTTTCTTTGCATATCTGCACACTGGGCAGCGCGGAGCCCCACATTTATAGAAACCACAATGGTGTAACCATGTAGTGCCTGTGGTTTTAGATTGATTAACATAAAGGCTCGGTGAGAGTATATTGCTCAAGGATCTACCTCTCCGGGATACGAAATTACACTTACCAGAGATGATGTTGGATAAAACATCATCCTGGTGAAGAATGGGTAAGTATTTGCGAATAATGTGTATGACCTCACTACAATTATTGCTATAATTAGTGCTAAAATAAACATCTCCGAAACCAGACTTTGCATCATCCTTCTCTGAATCACTCAATAGAGAGATAAAAAACATTATTAAAGCTGAAATAGTTGTGGGATAATAGATATTGCGTCACCTTAACAATGTATTCGCATAGTTCCTCAGAATAATCCGTATACTTATATAGATGGTAAGACAGGGCCATTATTGCAAGATCGTGGGGAATGCATGAATATAGTGTGCTAATGTCACATGCAATCCACTTGTAGTTCTCCTGCCATTCAAAGTTATCAAAGCATTTAGGAACACACTTAGAATCTTTTAAGTATCCTGGTACCCTGACCACTAGGGGTTGAAGGAGATCGTCGAGCAATGTACACATTTTTTCATTAAGGGAATTTACCCCCGAAATTATAGGGCGGAGAGGTGGAGGAGAAGTGCTTTTGTGCACTTTAGGTACTCTATAAAATACAGGTATAACTAGGTTGTCCGCTATAAGATTTTTGCTTTGTTTTTCTAGCAGAATACCTGTATTAACACCCTCTAGGACAATATTTTCCAAAAGTGTCTTGAATGTTTCTGTAGGGCCTGACTCTAATGTTTTGTAGGTGGTTGAATCCTGTAATATTTTTAAAGCCTCTGTTTCATAGACTTGGCTGTCCAGGATCACCACCTTGCCTCCTTTGTCAGCCATTTTTATGACAACGGACTTGTTAGCTATTAACTGATTTAAAGCCCTACGTTCACTATATGTTAAATTGTCCTTTTTACGTGTACAATGTTGGTTTATTTGGCTCGACAAACTTCTCAACTTTTTTTCCACCATATTTTGGAAAGAATCCAGGCAAGGTACTCTAGATTTAACGGGATAAAAATAAGGGTTATTAGTTTTGACGCCTATTGTATGTACATTGCGAACATGTTCCGTATCATCTAATGTTTGCAAATTCATAAGGCATTGTTGCTCATCAAACATCATATCTGTAAATTCATTTTTGATAACGGGAAATGTGTCCGCAATACCATTTTCTGTATCTTCATGATGATCAAAAAAATGTCGCTTTAATGTTAATGTGCGGACAAATTTATTTACGTCCACTAAATGTCTCTGTGAGGTTAAAATTCTCATCGGGTACAAAATTAAGGCCTTTATCCAGGAGAGATATCATGTCAGAAGTGAGGGGAAAAGACGAAAGATTCAATACTGAAGTGGACTCCACATCTGGGGAAACTGCATGTGCATGGCCGATATTGGGACTGTCCCTTATTGTGGTTCTCACATTCTGCGCGTGAAATACCTCCGATTTTTTGTTTTTGTGTTTCCTGCCAGCTCTATGTTTGCGTTTTTTGTTTCCTTTGAAAATAAAAACACTCAGAGAAAATACATTATAAAGAATTTTTTAAATTGCAAATCAGATCATGTAATTTATCTTATATGGTGCAGTTCATGCAACCTTCTTTATGTAGGATGCACCATTCATGCTTTGAAACTCAGAATTTCTGAACACCTGTCTGACTGCACTAAAGAGAATCCTGTTAACATCTCAGGAGCTTCCAAGCACTTTATACAGCACCAGGGCAATGTGAATACGTTCCAATTTTGTGCCATAGAGCAGGTGAGCAAACCTCCCAGAGGAGGTGACTGGAGGAGAAAGCTTTTAAAAAGGGAGTTCTTTTGGATATCAGAACTAGCCGCTCGCTATCCCAATGGCCTTAACTATAGAACTGATTTATCTTATCTGTATTGACAATACTATATGCAACGTTAGCATTATTTATTATCAATCCTTACTCTTCATTCATTTTACTATTTCAGTTTCAACAATCAATGAGTTTATACATCGAGTACAATGCCCTCTATACAGGGATTGTAGCTAAGGGGGGAGTGGCTACATATCACGTGGATGTGGGCTGGTCACGTGGCATTGGTTTACACCATGTCACAATTATATGATCTCCTAACATTCAAACACAGCGATCACATCTACCTCTCCATCCTCCTTAAACACAGTGGCGTAACTACCACCATAGCAGCGGTAGCAGCTGCCACAGGGCCCGGGGCATTAGGGGCCCGGTGACAGCTGCTACTGCTGCTATCATTATTCTCGGAGGTCTTTTCGGACCCCCGAGTATAATGATCGGGGCCCCCTGTTAGTGGAATACTTTCCACCAACAGGGGGCCCCGAAGCTGCAGCAACGGCTGAGACACAGGAGCTGCAGGTCTGGCTCCTGTCAGCGCTTCAGGACGTTCCCCCTCTCTCCCCCCTCCCTTTCTCTGCTGTCCTCTGCCCACCAATGAGAGGAGGAGGCGGGGCTTATCCCTGCCGAGCTCCTGCCGTCCTGCACTGGAGGAAGAAAGGAAGAAGGAAAATGAAACTAAAGCTACACAGGTACGTACTGGGGTTACTTATTAATATCAGGCATATGGGGTGATTACTTGTGTTTTAGTAACTCCATGTGCCTCATATTAATAGCAGTTAACCCCATAATCTCCCTCACATTAACCCCTGTGTGCCTCACCATAAGAGTTACTGATATGTGAGACATATGGGGGTAATAGTTATGAATATACTTTATTATTACCTCCATGTCACTCACATATCAGTAACTCTTATGGTGAGGCACACAGGGGTTAATGTGAGGGAGATGATGGGGTTAACTGCTATTAATATGAGGCACATGGAGTTACTAAATTGTAATACACATGACCAGATTTGTTATCCACAATTTGTCCTGGTATAGCGGTCAGCGGGTGACGTGACAGTATTTAGTCCTGTAGGGGCCACTATTGGGTATAATACTGTGTGCAGGGGCCACTATTGGGTATAATACTGTGTGCAGGGGCCACTATGGAACATAATAGAGCGCGCAGGAATGTTTAGGAGGGACTCGGTCGAGATCTTCGGTGTCGGGGGGCCCCATGTCAAAAGTTCGCCATGGGGCCCCGCCATTCCTAGTTACGCCACTGCTTAAACACACTACATAATGGCAAGTAAAGCTTTCCTTATCTCTTATATTGTATAAGATGTAGTTTTTATATAAGTGTCCTAAGGGTTTTTCTGTGATGTACAGGACATTATTGGGTTAAGTTGTTTCCCACAACCAAATCCTGCACACAACTTGTGACAGGTTCTTATGTCTTCCATTGTGCATATGGAGTTTTATATAATGTATATTATGATTATAGCTTTTATACCATAGTCCCAGTTATTATTACTGTGTTTTGTCTTGTTTTCATTTTTGTTTAAGTTGGCGCTTACCACCCTATTAACCCCTTAAGGACCAGGCCATTTTTTGGTTTCGCATTTTCGTTTTTCCCTCCTCACATTTCAAGAGCCATAACTTTTTCCTTTTTCAGTTCACAGAGTCACATGATGGCTTATTGTTTGCGGGACAAATTGTACTTTGTAATGGCACCATTCAATATGCTGTGCAATGTACTGGGAAGCTGGAAAAAAATTCAGAATGAGGTGCAATTGGAGAAAAAATGCATTTGCGCCATTTTCTTATGGGTTTAATTTTTACAGCGTTCACTGTTTGGTACAAATGACATGTTACCTGTGTTCTACGTGTCAGTACGAACGCGGTGATACCAAATTTATATAGTATTTGAAATGTTTTGATACTTTTAAAAAAATGATAAACTTTGCAAAATAGAAAAAAAAATTTGTGTCATCATGTTCTAACACCTGTAACTTTTTCATATTTCCATGTATGGAGCTGGTTGGGGTGTCTTTTTATGCGGGACAAGATGCCGTTTCTATTGATACCATTTGGGGAAAGATCTGATGGTTTGATCACTTTTTATTCCATTTTTTTATAGGAGGCAAAGTGTTGAAAAAAACACTATTTGGCTGTTTTTATTTTTTTTGCCGCTACGCCGTTCGCAGTACGGGATAAATGTTTTAATATTCTAATAGTTCGGGCATTTTGGAGCGCAGGGATACCTAATATGTTTATGTTTAATGTTCTTTAATTACTTTTATAGCTGATCTAGGGAAAGGGGGGTGATTTGAACTTTTATATTTTTTAAATTTTTTCAATACTTTTAAAAACTTTTTTTTTTTCTTGTTATACATTTATGATCAGACCCCTTAGGTACCTTGAAACCTAGGGGGTCTGATCGCTCACACTATTCACTGCAATACTACAGTATTGCAGTGAATAGGAAAATCGCAGCACTTCTATTAGACGATGCCTCTGGCCTCTGGCATCGTCTAATAGACCTAGTGCAGAGACAAGCCTGGAAGCCTTCAATAGGCTTCCGGCTGTCATAGCAACCGATCACCGCCCTCGTCTGACGTTCAGGTGGGCGGCGATCGGCAAAACATGGCGGCGCCCGTGCCGCGGCGCCATTTACACACTGCGGTCACGTTTGACCGCAGTGTGTAAAGGGTTAACACCAGCGATTGGCTCGGGCACCGACCGCTGCTGTTAGTGGCAGGTCCTGGCTGTATTATACAGCCGGCATCTGCCCTGTATGGAGCGAGCTCAGCGTGTGAGCTCGCTCCATACATCCCCATGCGACCCATGACGTACAGTTACGTCAAGGGTCGCTAAGGGGTTAAATGTGTGTTTTATTTACATGCACTATCACCATCATGTGCATCTTGTAGAGACTAATTGTATAGTACCTAACCAAAGGGTATTTATTCTCAATGTTCAGTGTGTTTTTGCATCGCCATGAGTAAGGGGCTTCGGCCTT
This sequence comes from Leptodactylus fuscus, assembly GCF_031893055.1. Classification (NCBI taxonomy): domain Eukaryota; kingdom Metazoa; phylum Chordata; class Amphibia; order Anura; family Leptodactylidae; genus Leptodactylus; species Leptodactylus fuscus. Next base: position 45,229,726 of record NC_134265.1, read on the forward strand.
GAAACGCGTAGGCGGCAGTCGTGTTTCACTTGTCTTGTTTACATGTAGTAAGTGCGTCATTTTTTTGTTACTTTGTTTTTCATGGTTTTTTTGTGTCATCATGGAAAAAAAAAAATTAAATTTTATTTTCATTAAAAGTTATGTTTTAATAACATGCTTCTAAACTCTGGTTGCTGAATTATGTGTTTATGGTGCTAGCATATCTCCGACCTGGACCGGGAGGTTCATTTACTTTTTTGTGCACCAGAGCTTGGTAACTGTTCACATTGTAACCACTAACTATATATCTTTTAGGGCTGTGGTAATTTTTCTCTTAGTTACTGTGTAAGTGGCCAAAGGAAAACTGCCGCGGGTATGCGCAGTCGGCTCTGAGAAGACCCCCGAGTACAATAATACTCTTTGTGGGGCCCCCTGGCGTCACTTACCAATCCCAGACCCTGCCAGGATCGGTATGTAAATAGGCCCGTTACTGTCTAGAGCATGGGGGGGCACAATTAAATTTCCCATGGGGCCACATAAGAAATTGTAACGGTTCTAGAGCGCCATGCGCGTCGTGGCAAATTTAGCTCCACCCACTTCCCGCTGACTCCGCCCATTCTCAATCATTTTTCCATGTGCCCCACAAAGTAAAATCCTCCTACAGTCACCCTAACATTATACCCTCCACATTATAACGTTTCCCTCCAAATGTCCCACAGTATTAAGTCCCTCTCCTGGTGCCCCAGTATAAACCAGCAGAAACTAGAGGGGACATTAAACTGGGGCAGCTGGAGGGAGACATGTCCCCCTCCAACTACCCCCCATGGTTTAATATCCTCCTCCAGCTGCCCCAGTTTAATGTCACCCTCCATCTGCCCCCTAGTTTAATGTGCCCCCTCCATGTGCATTCAGTTTAATTGCCCCCCTACATCTGCCCCTAGTTCCCCCCTCTTGGTCACACATGCTGTCTCTTCTCTCTTTATCATCCAGCAGCCTCCATTGCCGGCAGCTTGCAGGAAGCACACAGTCCCATGTGGCTCCGCCCACTAATGAGTCATAGCCTATCCTGGTGATGACATCATCACAGGTCCTTGAAAAAACTTCCACTAGCTATGCGGGCCACATGGAAGCAGTCAGAGGGCCGGATGTGGCCCGCGGGCCGCACATTGCCCAGGTCTGATCTAACTCCAGCCGGTAACAGGCCCTGTGGCCATTGCAACAGCTGCTACCCCAGTAGTTACGCCACTGATAGTAACATGCTACTGACCACAACCACCATTAGAGACAATCTATTCCATATGAGAGAATTACATGTCACTGGCCACAGTGACCACTAGAGGGAGCCCAGCATGACAGTGGCTACAGTCACCAACAGAGGGAACCTATGCCATATACAGTAGTATAGTGAAAGTATGAGCGAATCACAAACAAAGACAAAAAGACACAGAACAGATAAAAACCGCCCAGACCAAAGATAATGCATGAGCAGAGAAACACTAACAGTGAGACAACTCACTAAAGCAGGACTCCGGAGCACACCACAGTGCACAGCCAGAGAACCACAAAGTAACTGCTGGGGGAGAGGTAGAGCCACAATAGGGAGCTAGCCAGTCCTGTAGTGGGACCAAATACAACAGCAACAACACTAGGAGCGTCTCCAGTGCTGCGAGCAAACTCTCCAGTGTGACGTGATGCGGCCTATGGCGCTAGTGTCGCCAGGATATCTCAGCAGTCTGATGCAGACAGGTGTCTCGTGAACATGACAGCACATCGCGAGTTAAGTGACTTCGAACGTGGGATGATAATCGGTCAGGACTGTACGCCAAGAACTGCACCGCGTAGGTTTCAACAGTCGACGCCTGACCCATTTTACTTTGCTGATGACGCAACACAGAGCTTGAAGACTGGCATGGACCCGCGACCATCGTCATTGGACTATGGAACAGTGGCGTCATGTGGCATGGTCTGATGAATCACAGTTCCATTTTGTACAGAGCCAATGGGCGTGTGAGAGTGTGGCGTATGCCCCATGAAGCCATGGATCCTGCATGCCAACAGAGACATGTCCAGGCCGGAGGTGACTCCGTCGTGGTCTGGGCCATGTTCACATGGTCGCAGTTGGGCCCAATTGTTCGGGTGCAAGGATTAATGACCAGTGCTCGATATGTGCAACTTTTGGCAGATCTGCACCCCTTTCTGGTGTTGGAGTTCCCTGATGGGGATGTTGTGTACCAGTAGGACAATGCAACATGTCATCGCTCGTTGGTGGCACGGGACTGGCTTAATGAACACACCAGTGACCTCACAACCCTCAAATTGCCTGCTCGCTCTGCTGACCTCAACCCCATAAAGCGTTTATGGGATGCTGTGGATACCAGTGTTCACTCCATGGACCCAGAGCCAACTACACAGGACCAATTGTGGGCTGTAGTGCAGACTGCATGGATCAATATCCCTCCAGAACTCATCCAACACCCCGTGGAGTCCATGCCTCGTCGTCTTGCTGCAGTTATCAGGGCTCGCGGAGGGATGACCCGCTATTAAAGGCGCATCCGGTACCTTCCCATGAGTTTTGGCCATCCAGTGTATAAGACCTCCATAGTTCTCTTAACACCATCAGCCATCATTTCTTTTAAAATCCACAGATTCTCATTATTAATACCAGGGACCTGCTTTACTTCGAAGGCCCGATCTATGATAACTACTATTCAGGTAACATTGTTGGTACTACTATGAGTTTCTTGGGTGTGACCAGAATATTCAAGTGGCAATACCTTTATTGTATATGGTGTGGTTAAGGCTTTCCCTTTCTAACCAGTAACTCATAGATTATGCTATAAAATTGGTGCCAGTTATCTTTGTTATTTAGCAAAAAGAAATGTGGATGTAGTACTAGAGTTGGGCCACAAGATGGTACTGTTGCTTGCCTTATTGTGCTGCTCAATATAATATATAGTGTTACATGCTGCAAAGAACATTTTGGTCACATGTTTAGGTCCTCAAGCCAGTAAGGTTCACTACACATGTAGGAGGGACTTGCCTCAAGGTGGGAGACACCTTGAACATTTGAGGCACATGGCCATGAGGGTGGGAGCAGGATGGCCTGTTGTAGCAGCTGGCACAGCAAGAACTGAAAGCAACCAGGAAATTAGAGTAAGTTGCAGGTAGCACAACCTTTGGAGAGGGATTCATTCCAGTTGTATCAGGAACAGCCAGTATCAGAAATAACACGAGAGGGAGACCCCTTTCCCACAGGTGTGCAGTCAAAAAGAAGGCTGCAGAGGTGATGTCCACTCTGTGAGAGGCAGACTAGTGAAGTGTCAGGTGTGACTAAGCCAATCCAAGACTGCAGAGCAAACAGGCTGTGGAGCAATGAAAATCTGAGGCCCAACCAACAAGATGGGGACCGTATGCAGACTAAATACAACTAAGTCACAGGCTAAGTCAGAGAACTGTTAAAGGGGTATTCCCACGTCGCATACTCACCAGTCTTTGCTGCTGTAAAATCTTCTTTCTTCCTGCTTTGTTGCGTCATTGGTGGGCGGGTTACATATGCAAAGTCAGCGGCGAGATGACGTCGCTTCTATGCCGCTGGCCCTGCGTGCGTGCTCATAGATGGTGAGACCAGTCAGTTCTCCAGCCTTCACAATGCCACTACAGACCCAGCATCCGCTGTAATAGAAAGGTGGATGTCGGGAAGGTTAGACGCCGGCACAGGTGCCTGCGACATCGCTACGTTCCTGCCCTGCATGAAGCCAGCAGCGGCAGTAGCGATGCTGCTATTCCACTCCTCCAGAATAACAGCATCGCTTCTGCCGCCACTGGCTTCAAGCGGGGCAGGAGCGTAGCGATGTCGCAGGCCCCAGCACCTGTGCCGGCGTCTAACCCTCCCCGGCATCCGCCTCTCTATTACTGCGGATGCCGGGTCTGTATTGGCGGCCCCTTCCCCCAATGTGTAAATTACCCCCCCCCCCTCCAGGCTCGCTCCCATGCACTTAGCCCCTCCTCCCTCCCCCCTGAGAGCAGCAGATACATCACTTGACTTTTGACCAGATAAGATATAATGAGCATATAATCCCAAGGGCCATAGAAACACAGTGTCAACAATGAAGTGAATAAAGTAAGATAGTGGACAAACAAAGCAGTTTTGCTGAAGCAGTGTATTTAGGAAAAGTCTGAAATTCACATTAACAAGCAGTATAGATAGGATCCTTGTGATGGGACAACCCCTTAATTTAGTTATGGCCACACATTACGTGATGATAGACTGGTACAACCCCTTGTTGATAAAAGGCATGATATTTCTTTCACGATGCAATGATGAAATTATGGCGGCCCCTGTGGAATGGATATAGGTTTCCGATATATACAGTATATGTTCTGCTTTATTCTGCACCAAGCCACACTTGCAGTACTGTACAACTGCTAAGTTTGTGCCACATATGGCCATTTTGCATTACCATTGTTCTTTCGGGCTCAAATAGTCATAGTGACATGTCAGATTTTGATCGGTGGGGATCCATGTGCAAAGACCCTCACCAATTGCTGAAATGATCAGCTGAGTGCTGTGTCTCTTTGGCTGCCAGTCACATCCTGCCGTGAAGCAATATGTTGGCCTGTCGGAGGTTGGCACTAGCTCAATGCTTTCATTCATGTGAGATGAACATTCACAAACTACAGCCCTAAGCTGCAGCTCTGATATCTGCCCTATATATAATGTTAAAGATCCTATCGGTGTTTCCAGCTTTGGTGACAGGAAAGGGATGTTGTTAAAAATCATGCCTTAAGATACCAGAACATTGCCGAAGCCAGTGGAGATGCAGTTTGCAGCTCTGTCAGGATGTGATAGAGGCCCCATGTTGCTATCCACTTCTGGCTTTGGCTCAAAACCCCCCCAAAAAACACGGCGATATTTGAAGAAAAGCTGTGTTTCCACAATATGGGGCCTCATCCTAAATGGGTTATCCACCCTTAAAATGTTGATGGCCTTTCCTTGGGATGGGCCACCAATATTGTATCTGCAGGGTTCCGACAGCTAGGACCTCCACAGATCTACTGTCCAAGGAAAGCGCTGCTCCAGGTAATGTTTAGATTAGGGGTCAGCAACCTCTGGCACCCCAACTGCTCTGAGACTACAACTCCCAACATGCTCCATTCACTTCGTGGCAGTTCAAAGAACAACAGAGCAAGTAGGCATGCTGGGAGTTGTAGTTCCAAAGTACCAAAGATTGCCTCTGGTTTAGATACTGGTTCTGTTCCATAGACTTCATCTTTGAAGTTCTGTAATACCTAAAGCCACCATTACACTTTGTACCTGTTCCCTTTAAAGTCACCGCCTTCTCTAGACACAAATCTCCATCCTGGCACACAGGCGTGCACCTGATTTATGAAGAAACCATATCCTAAGACACTAAATCATATATGTATATGTTTTTCTTTTCATAAATGCAAATTGAGCCTGAAATATGGGCCATCTGGTTTAGTAAATACAGCTCCTTGGTTATGTTATACTGTATCTTGCATTACTATGTACTTGTACTATATTGTATGATGTATTATATACCCGCAGAACTACATTTTGCCCATGACTTGCACCAGGAGACATTTCCTATTTAAAGGAGCCAAAAAAAAATAACACACAACTCTACACAAATTTATAAAAAAAAATTTTTTTATGTATTTTGCCACAATTTGTGCAGAATTGGATATTTTGTGCTGTCTTGCAGCATTTGATTCATTTGTTACAGCCTGTGTCATGTGTTGGAGATGGGACAATCATTCATGGTCACGTCCAAGATCATTCATTCTAGTTTGAGGTCTCAGACATTCACAAGGCGATGGTTTGTGGTTCATCAGGATTTCAAAGTAGAAAATACTTCTTATATCTATCTATGTGTACAATCCTGCCTTCGGTAGAGGGAGGAAATGGTTCTGGGTGAGACTGCTTGCAGGAGGGTCAGGTCGTTGCTGGAGGATCCGGCGTCTGGTGACACTACTGAAACCAGGAGACGTATTATCTGATTGCAAAGAGGCGAGGACACTTACACCTATAATGGTCCTCCCATATGGAGAACCATGCACCCTAGTGATCAGGAGCCCAGAAGCTGTGGTTACAGATGGCTCATTTCCCGTGACAGTGAAAGAATATAGTCATTGCAGACTGCACACCTGTCCAAGTTACATTTCTACCCCACTGTGAGGGTTGTCTTTGCAAGCAACCCATTATACTACATCACCTACAGTAAAAAGGGAACTGCAGCGCAAACCCAGGTGTCCAAACCATGTTCTTCCCTTGTTGTGGAACTCCAAGTGACCTGCAGGGGGCAGAGGATCTGGGCAGTTGCTCCGCGGGGGCTGAACAGAGGAGCAGAGTGTCAGCTATGGTAGCGAAGAAGAGTGGTGCCAGCCACGTGTGCGCTTTATTGCCACCCTTCCCCTAGGCCTGGTGCCTGCATGATGGCGATCAATCCCAGATGACATCTTTGCCCCACTTCTAATGTCAGAAGCAGAGTCGAAATGATAACAAAGACAGATTTCAGACAGATTTATACATTTTTTTTATATATATATTTTGGCACAATTTGTACAAAATAGGACATTTGGTGCTGTCTTACAGCATTGGATTCATTTGTCACAGCCTGTGTCATGTCTCGGAGATGGGACAATCATTCATGGTCACGTCCAAGATCATTCATTCAAGGTTGATGCCTCAGACACTCACATGGCAATGGTTTGTGGTTCATATGGATTTCAAAGTAAAAAATACTTCTCATATCTATCCGTGTGTACAAAAGGACAAGTATTCCGCTTCATAGGCGACTAACAGATAAATATATGTACATTTGTTGAAATTACAACAAAAAAAAAAGGGACAATACACGGTTGTGTCACAAGCATACAATCCCAAATAAGTTACAGTAAAAATACAGGTTTGACGTCTTTTTTGGAATAAAAAGTGCAAAAATATGAACAGGCCTTATCTATCCCAATTGTCTGAGGGAACTAGTTGTCTTGTTGCAAATCGGAGCATGGCTTAAATTTCTTAGGCTGTCCTAGAAATATGAAGCTAGGCCGGGATTAGTTGCTATGGGAAACAGTCAGTTCGTACGACAGTTTTGATAGATAAGGCCCTGTTTATTGGTAGCTAGTGTATGTTCGATTGTCAAGTAGTTCACAGTACCACATGGACGGGTACGGCTGGGTTATTTCCTTTGCGGTCATTGGCGTTTGTCCTTTACATGTCCATTCTGAAGTGCTTTCCCGTTCTGATGCATTTTTGGAAGCCTTTGCCCCTTAGTGTAGGCGTGAAACCAGAAATTCAGGAACAGGACTAGGAAGATGACTCCATACAGCCAAATGACGTATAAGAAAACCGGGTACTGGTACGGACAATCTTTCATGAAGAAGAATTGTCCGATATGGAAAGTCACCATGATGAACTGTGTCTATGGAAGGAGGGGAAAAAAAAATTAAATATATGGAAAGGTCATATAGATTACTATTAGAAAAAAATGTTATACACTTAATGGGGCAAATTCATCAAAACTATATATATATAAAAAAAATATAATAATAATATAAAAGAAATGAACGCCGGGCTGTAATCGGTTACCATGTAAGCAATGTCAATGAAAATGTAATAGGAAAAAAAAAAAACGCCAGCGTAAGAAGTGCTGAAGTCTGATACCTACCAGTTGTATAGAGGTCATGTACTTTTTCCACCACAGGTACTTCTGGTAGGCAGGTCCCAGCGCAGAAAGTCCATAGTAGGTGTACATGATCACATGCACGACACAGTTCACCAACGCATGGAATGTGCCCAAACCACCTGACCGAGAAAAGACATGGAAAATAATCACATACTGCAATATACAGGTCTGTACCAGCAGGTATGTATAGCGCAAGATCTTTAGATATAGAAAATATTTCAGCTTTGGTCTCTACATTAGTTTTTCAGTCTGCCAAAAAGCTGTAGATGAACAAATGAGCAAGCAAGACTATTCAGATTAGTGTCATGGCATTTCATTATAACAAGATGGCCCTTTTTTTTTCCTGCAAAAGATACCAATGGATCTTGATGGAGCTAAATGACCTTTAATGGGATCTGTCATACTGGAAACCAACAGGAACCAATAACATCTTAAAGTGATAACACAACTTCATCATGTCTCGGCTAAACAGCTCTAAGATATTTCTCCCATCATGCATAGTAATGATGACCCACTACGTGAAAAATTCCTTACATATCGAGGATTCATTGGACAAGTGTGTCTTAAGATAGTTTCAATGTGATAGCCAGGTTTTTCACACTGAACCGCTATATCAGTAAAGGACATATATACACGCTCATGTTCTATCACAGTGAAAAACCCAGGACGAGTCCTATACCTGGACTGTTCTGCGGCCCAGGTGCAATGAAGAAAGTGAATGCACAGTCGGCACATGGACATCATCATCATTATACACTTGTGCAAGTACAGGAGTAGCAGCTGACACAGGGTCCGGGACATTATGGGGCCGGGGCGGACCCCTGATTTTTTTTTTTTTTTAAATAGGATGTTATCTGCTGAAGTAACCGTATTTAACAGTATTTACTCACCTATCCCCACTCCTGCTCACTGCCGCCTACACTTCCCCTTCTGTGTCTCATATCATGTCATTGGAGCCCTCTGAAGGCAGAAGGTGGCAGGAGTGGGGATGGGGGCCTGCGAACCCCAACAAACACTGCTATCATTATACTGATTGTAGGGCCAGGGAACATGAAAAACAGTGTTCTTCACCTATCCTGCGCTCCAGCAGTCTTGGGGCATTTTTGGTGACGTCCCAGACTTAACATAGGTCAGGCTGGCGTCATTATGTGTCGCAACGGCAGCCTGGCTCATGTGATGTCTGTACCGACATCGAAGAGGGCTGAAAGCAGCAAAGACTGCACCAGAGCCCAGGAGAGATAAGTAACTGTGTTTTTTATGTTTGTATCCGCACAGATCTCCGATCATTATACTGTGGGATCTGAAAAATCCCAAAGTATATACATTGTTCATGGGTGGTTCACTATGGGGCATAATAGTTTGTGTGCAGTGGCCGCGGTGGGACATTATACTGTGTGCAGGGGCCACTATGGGACATTATACTGTCTGGAGGTCACGTTGGGACATTATAGTGTGTGTAAATGAGGTGTTCTACTGTGTAGGGATCAGGAAGGGGGGGGGGGTCATGCTGTGCCCCCCCCCCCCCCCCCCCCCCAATTCAAAGGTTTGCTGGGGGCCTAGTCTTTGCTACTTAAGCCACTGGTCGTATGCATGTAGACTTCGCTTTAACCAGTGTATGAATACAGACTTGTATCACCACACAGACATGAAGGTGGAAGCCCAGTCTAAATTTGAGGCTACATGTTGCATAAAAGCTGTAGTTTTGGTACAGATTGTGCTACTGTTTTGAGCTGAAGCCAGAGCACAGATGGTAAAATTATTGTCCATTGTTTTTGAACACTCTATAGTGCAAATAAAAATAAAAAAATCACTTTTGCATCAGAAAATGCAGCTAAATTGGAAACAAAGAAATGCAGATTGTTTGCAACATGTGGCTTTAGCCTAGGATGATCAGAGGTTATTAATGATGATATTTTGATAGGCATTCCGAATTGTTTCTCTAGCCCTCACCTTTACCGAGCAATCAATGCTGTTATTTTTGGTGCCCAATATGCCATTTAGTCTCTGTACTGTCAGGAGGATGGTGTCCGGCAGGAGCTGGATTCAGAGCTCCAATCCAGAGATGGACAAAAGTCAGAGTTCAATCATACCCCTTCCCTGCCTGACAGAGCCTAAGGGCCCCTTCACACGGCGTAAGTGCTCATTTAGATACGTATACACGTGTCCGAGCGCGGCGCTTGAAAACAGAGCTCATTGATTTCAATGGGAAGAGCGCGTATATCGGCATATACGAGCGCTTCCCATTGAAATCAATGGGCTCTGTTTTGAAGCGCCGTGCTCGGACACATGTATAAATGAGCGGCACGCTTATGCCGTGTCAAGGGGCCCTTCATGGCAAGGATATTGTCCTATCGTGCAGATTTTAAAATCCACAGCATATCAATTTATGTCACTTTTCTGAACTAGATTTTAAACAAAAAATAAAAAAGCTTCAAAATACGCATGTATAAATATGAAAATACTAGCTGGTACCCGCGACTTCGTCTGCGGTGATTGTAGTAGTGGGTATATACAGGTGCGGGTAAGGTTTTCGTACTGTGTATATGGTATGGGATATGAAATGTAACTTTGTATCTTGTTTTTGCTGTAATTGAGAGAATACATGAGACGTTTGTGTTGAATGTAATTTGTATTAGAGCTGCTATATATACGGTGTTGTGAGAAACTTTACATAGTGACTTTGGGACAGAGGTATTTGAAGTTAACCCTTTCCCGCCGATGGCATTTTTTGATTTTCGTTTTTGACTCCCCTCCTTCTAAACCCCATAACTTTTTTATTTCTCCGCTCCCAGAGCCATATGAGGTCTTAATTTCTCCTGGGACAAATTTTTCTTCATGATGCCACCATTATTTATTCTATATAATGTACTGGGAAGCAGGGAAAAAATTCTGAATGGGGTGGATTTGAAGAAAAAATGCATTTCTGCGACTTTCTTACGGCGTTCACTGTGCAACGAAAATGACATGTCCCCTGTATTCTGTGTTCCGTTACGATTCCAGGGATACCAAATTTATATGGTTTTATTTACATTTTGACCCCTTAAAAAAAATCCAAAACTGTTAAAAAATAATTTTTTGAAAAGTCGCCATGTTCCGACAGCCGTAACTTTTTTATATGTGCGTGTACGGGGATGTATAGGGCGTCTTTTTTTGCGGGGCCAGGTGTACTTTTTAGTTCTACCATTTTTGGGAAATGTTATTGCTTTGATCACTTTTTATTTAAATTTTTATCAGAATCAAAACAGTGAAAAAATGGCGGTTTGTCACTTTTGACCATTTTTCCCGCTAAGGCGTTTACCGAACAGGAAAAAAATTTGTATAGATTTGTAGAGCGGGCGATTTCGGACGTGAGGATATCTAACATGTATATGTTTCACAGTTTTTAACTACTTTTATATGTGTTCTAGGAAAAGGGGGGTGATTTGAATTTTTAATTCTTTTTTATTTATTTTTTTATATTTTTTTTACTTTTTTTTAAACTTTTTTTTTGCCTTTATTAGACCGCCTAGGGGTATTGACATGGGTGGGAGGTGTCGCGGATTGTCAGAGCGGTGGGGGTCGGCAAACATGGCTGCTCCGGAGCGTTAAAGAGAGCCTCCTGGAGTATTGTTAAGGGGAGGGGCAAAGTGGTAAAGTATCTGTATATGTGAGTGTGTGGGGTTAGGGGCGAGGCTGCAGAGGGCAATATGAATTTTGTGGCTTGCTATGGTCCAAAGTGTGTGAGATTGCAGAGATGGTGGTGTGAGATTGGGTTTTGTGGGGGTCCTGGCACAAACGTATGTGCGTTATTGTGACAAAAAGTAGCTTATTGTTTAATTGGGTGTATTAACTATGTTTCTGGAAAATTTCAGCCAAATCGGTGGAGCGGTTTTTCCGTGATTGAGGAACAAACATCCGAACATGCAAACATCCAAACACACAAACCCACAAACTCACAAACCCACAAACTCACAAACTTTCACATTTATAATATTAATAGGATGCACCAAGATCTGGATCATTTGGTGTAGATTTAAACCCTGATCATGTGCATTTACCTGATAGTTCAAGAAAAGGAGGAATGAAGGACTCCTTTTACCACCCCCAAATTATTATGGGGACACAACACATACATTTGATAAGTTAAAGGGGTTGTCCATGAATTGAAGAAACTGCAGAGGAGTGGTCACATGGGGATCAAGTGGACTGTGGTGGAAAACAATAGGGTGCAGATGGGTGGGCTTTTTTTTTTTTTTTTTTTTTTGGGGTTATGCTAGGTTTACACTAGCGCCGGATCCGTTGGGGGACTCAAATGACAGAGAGCCAGACCGTGACAACAGCAGTTACACACAGACACCAGCAGACCCTCACTGTCTATAATTAGGTCTGCTGATCCAAAAATGAAAGCAGCAGAGAAAAAAAGTCCTCCATGCAGGAATTTCCATTCTCCAATTTTCAGCAGTCTCTGCGACGTAGTCTACAACATAGATATGAACCTAGCCTTACCCCTGCCCTAGGCCCCTAAATAGCGCATCCAATTCCTGGCAAACCCCTTTAAAGCAGTTGTAGAAGATCCATAAAGAGAGCCTGAATTTTTACAAAATCGGTTCATAGGCTGTCTATGGTAAAAAGATCAACTTACCAGGAGCAAATTTTACACCAAACCACCAGGTCCATGACATTATAGAGTGGTGAAACACGTGGAGAAATGTAATTTGACTATTCTTCTTACGTAAAACAAAAAAGACCTGGAAAAGAAAATTCAATGTTTTCATTATTATGGTAATCCCAGTTCTAGCAAATAAGTGACTATCTGCAGGTGTATGGAGACAATAATTGTTGGCGAATCAACTATTGAAGGTGAATAGGTACTTTTTATCTGGGGAACCAGTTCAAAAGTTTCTCACTTTGCTGTTGGTGTCAACATGAACATGCCTATATATATATATATATATAGATATATCTATATATATCACTTTGTCATCTAATTTACTAATATATGACCAATTTTAGATGTTGGAAGGCTCTTCAAAAAAAAATATCAAAAATAATATAGTTAGAGGGGTACTCCAGTTATCTCAAGTTACCCCCTTATCCACAGGCAGGGGTCTGACCACTGGGATCAAGAGTATGTGGAGTTCCACTCCAGCATCTAAATGGAGCATTCATTTTCAATGGGACTGCTGGAGATCTCTGCCAAGTATGCCTCCAGTGATCTCGTAGAAGAGAATGGTTTGACCATCTATTTATTTCAGCGTACAAGTAACCCCTAATCTCATGATTCGTGAGGGTCCTAGTGGGTACGGTGCAACTTGCTAAATACTAAGGAGGACGTATAACCATATCAGAATATACTTACCGTGTCAAGTAACTCTATAAATTTAGAAAAGTAGAACAACCAGCATGTCCAGGCCATCTGCAGACGAAGAAAAGACTGGTTAGAATCGTGTACTTCCCCTTTAAATGATCTTTCATGTGCCCTTGGTTACAAGTAACGCCGCGCACACCATTGTTCTTTCCACAATCATGAAACTGTAAGAGGCCTGCGATACAAAGGGCTTATTTGAATATACGGGCGTGGAGAGGACAATGCTGGATTTGAAACAGCTGACAATGTACATTCAGAAGTGGCTACATTATATACCATTCATACAATGCCTTATCCTGCCTACTGTCACATCCTCTGACCGCCAGGATAGACCAGTTATACCACACATGTAGGATTCTTCATCAGGACTCATCAGAAAATTTTTACCAGATTTGTTACGGAAATTTGACTCCTTTAAATGAATCTTCCAAAATCCATACACATGCTACAGAAATTATTCACTTGGAACTGATTTTGATTTGTAAAAATTTCTGTAACAAATATGTGCAGTGTGAATATAACCTAATACTAATCTTGATGGGTTTAGACATATAGATTCATGGAAGATAAAATTTTGTAGCAAAGGGACAAAAGAAAAATTAAAGGCGGCATTACTCACCTCACCGATCCTCTACCTCTACGCTTTTCCAATGTTTATTGGGTACTCACAGGTCTCTACTTCCTGGTTATGTCTCAGCACGGTAGGAAAAGCCTAGAAATGGCCGCTATGCCAATCACTAGCTGGAGATTGGACAAGCGGAAATTTCCTGCGTGTCAAGAGTGGACCAGCAAGTAAGGACCAGCAGGGTCCCAGCAAGTATTGGAGAAGCTGTGAAGGAACACCGCACCAAAAACCATCAAAGTGAAATTTACATATTCATCAGTCTGAAAAATTCCAGAAACAAAAGCAACTTAAGGAAAACAGAAGCCGCTTTCTTAAAGTGTAACTCCCATTTTATTTTATTATATTGTTTCGGGCGGTGTTTGGTGAATCTTTTTTGAATATACGTTATTAACCTATCAAACTTCCTATTTTTCCATTAGCAATGATCTAACTAAGCATTGTCAGGTAGACTCTGTTCATTCATGTGTACTCAATGTAGTATATAGAGCTGAAGCAGTTAAAGGGGGATATGGTCATTTTAAATGGCTGTAGCTCTGGTTTTATACCAGCTAGAAAAATGGTTCTGGCATCGTAAGAAAGCTGAGATTCTTGTGATACTACAGCTATTTTTCAAGGTGGTAGAAAACCTAAGATACAGCCATTTGAAGTAATCCCCCCCTTTAGTAAATGCTTCAGCTCTACATATTTACAATATAGCTGTGTATGGACTTTCCCTAGTAACAGCTCAGTTAGATGGTTGCTGTTTTCTAATAAAAAAGGAAGTTAGATAGGTTAATAAAATATATTACAAAAATGGTCACCAAGCAACCCATGACAATAGCAAAAAAAAAAAATGGGAGTTACACTTTCATTATTTTCACCTTTAATTGGAAGGACAGAAGGGGTGATATTTAGGTCTTTGGGGTTGCACAGACAATAATACAGCACGTCATAGCATTAATACACATGATTATACCAGGATTTTTCTTAAAGGTGATGTGTTACATCGAATCCCATTAGCAATGACCAAGCATTATGCACAGATAAAAAATAGGATATTGTGGAAATGATATTTGCTGCATTGCTACAATAAAAACATGTTTGTCTGCAGAATGTGTATAATATAAGTGATATTATATTTGTCTAATCGTAATGACTTTCTGCCTTTCATCATATCAGTAACCAGTCACACAGTGAAGTATCTGAATGATCACAGCACCCATTACCGTAATTCACTTACCCTTACTGCCTGCGGTGATCTTGAGTAGTCTACAATGTCACATTGAAAAGAGTAACCTGTGGCCCAGCCCGACATAAGGAACTAAAGAGAAGAGGAACAGTGTTAGAGTTAGATTATTCAACAAGCATGAAGAACATCTCATTTCATATGCCCTATTATAGTATATAGATGGAGGGACCACACTCAAATCTCCCACTATTAGCTATGATCGCCAATTTTCCCGAATTTATTGGCATATCAGAGTCCAGAAAAGGACATTGCTCACAGAAGAGGTTTTCTAAAAGTGGTAATCTAGAGTGCAAGACGTAAAAGTGTCTATTTTAATAACGTTAATTTTGGTAGACCTATATTAGCTGGAACGTTGGTGAGATATATGTCCCATCCATTCATAGAGGACATCTAAAGAGGTGGGACTCTTACCCAAGAGTCATTCCTGTGGAATCAATATCCCTTAAAACATACCTGCCAACATATACTCTGAGAAAACAGCTGGTAGGAGAGACCATGCCCCTTTGAGATGTGTGTCACACTCCCTTTTTGGGAATGAAAATACACTGGCCATGCTCATATTCGTAACATGACCATCACATATTGTGCCAACATCACAGATATAAACAGAGTACAACCTGGACCTGGAAGATTTGTCTGCTCTTCCAAGAGTTTCTCCTTTTTTCAGGAGTCCATCAAGAAATTCCAGGAGACTTGGCACTTATGCCTCAAGTAACACAGTTATGATCTAGCAGCCATATCTCACAAAAATTTGCAACATGCGAGTCAAATGGATGAAACCATGAAATTCCTAGACCACGTATCTGCTTCTGGGGTATCTGCGTGACTCCCCTGGATTACCCACATGCTCATCTGCACTCCAGTTCATCCTGCTCTGTTGGACTTAACTCTCAGGTTAGTGTCTGGGTTCCTCTGGATCCTCTTACTTGGTGTTCGCTGGGTGTTCGTCGCTCTCTGGGCAGTTGCGGATCAGGGCCTCAGATTTTTACCAAGTCCAACTTCACTTCTGGTGAAGAACTCTGGGGCCTGGTTCCACTCCAGTTGAGAGAGCGTAGCACACCCAGGACTGTTTTTGCCTCAGCACTTGGGGATCCTGGTTGCCCGGGACTTACAGAGTTATTTGTTGTATCAGGTTCCTAAAAACAACGCTTTGCAAAAGGGGCTTTAGGCATTAAACAAGCTTTCAGATGGGAGTGCAACTACTAGACTGTGGCAGTCATACTGTAATCCAAAAGCAAGCCAACACAGTACATGGCTACCTGTACAATTAACTCTATAGGGTCAATGCCTGAGCTAAGGGAAGATAGGTTGCAAAACCCACTATGGTTAGAGAAATTTTGTTGGATCTCAATATTGATGGTCTATCAATATTAGGTGAGTGTTTGACACCCAGCCCACCCACTGATCAAACTGTAGACCAGTAAACAGATAAATGTAACAACGAAGAGTTGTGACTCTTTAAACAGCTGATTTGTGAGGGTGCTGAGAATTAAAGTTGAGCTCTGTTCACATTGGTGACTCTGTTCAAAACCTGTGTCTATGATAGCATAGCATCACACTATTCTTGCCATCAAAATGACAGAACTCCAACAGAGCCCATTATAAGTTAAATAATTATGATGACTTATAACATTTAAATTCAGAGGACCCATGAAGAAATTCCACTGCTAAGCAGAGAACTTCCCAAAGGACGTGTTACATACGTTTACAGAGCACTTACTTCATAGCACATGTACAAAGAGAATAGGACCATGAAGAAGTTATACAGCGCCATTATGCCCTTTAGGTCAAATGGTTTCCTGTTCTCCATCATCTTGGGCCCAAACGACGTCACAAAATAAATATAGGCCCCAATGATGAGGGTTTGAGGGATCGGAGAAGACATAAGTGGCCAGTCCTCCACTCGTGGATCTATCAAGACAGGAAAGAGAAATTTAATAATCTTTATAAAAACATTAAAAAAATAAAAATAAATCACCAAAAATGTATTAGAACTGGATTTGAGAATTAACTATTTGGTAAAGATTTATCATTTGTGTACTATGGGAATTCGGAGTAACAGTGAAAGGAACTGACAGCCCTTAGGTGTCGTAGTCATATCTGATCACAACATTGGAGGGGTTATGTGTGATCTGAAATGTCTCATCACAGGCACTGCCACGGGGTCTCTGCTGTGCATCTATATTTCTGACAGCTACCATAACATACCATTATGGTAGATTCTGTGAAGGATTTAATGGGGTCCATCAGGTATCCATTACGGTACTAGTCATTTTGCAGAATGAAAGTCCTATATACACAATGTCTTACATGCACAATTTAAAAAAAATCCTCAGAGGCTTCTAAAGAATATGATTATACCATTATTACATCTATAAGAAACATTACAGTCCTCAAAATCACAACCCCCCTCCTAAATTTGGGTTATTATTCCTAAACTGAAATTCCAAGTATTGTAGGTGTTTAGAATCTCATTACATCTGGACACATCATTCTTTTCCCAACACAAAAAGTGCACTGTATCCATTGACTGAAAGGGGGATATTTAGCACTGCAGCACTTCCCCCTTGTAGTGAAGGGGAAGGACGGAGGAGGTTGGCAGCGCCTTGTACTTCTTAGTGCAATATTACATGCTGCAACCTCTCTTACATTCCTGCCAAGTAAAATATAGCATTCATACAACGTGGAGATTTTCCAGGCATAGTAGAAAGAGGGGAGATTCTTCTCAGGAGTACCCTTATAAGAGGGTGTCAAAGAGTCTTGGGAATAACCTGAAAATATCCTAAAGAGTGGTCGTATAAATAATAGATACAAATGGGACCATACAGTAAAGTTCTGTATGAGTGCATAGTCATTGAATGACATTGGCTTTGACATTGCTCCTGGACCTTGGCCAGCATGCTATAGATGTGAGCTATAATTATTAATCCACTTGGTTATTCATAAATAGCTGTTGGCTCCTTGCAAGCGCATTAGCCAGCCCAGCGTGACTTTCATCTCCTTAGACTTAGCCCGCTCGTATTCCTCATAAGGATTAAAGAACCTAATAAACCTACAGTATGGAATGCGCAGCGCTTATCATATATCACTTACAGCCGGACCAGCTTATGTTACACCTCATAAGTTTTCCTGGTTGGACAGATTTTGGGGTTATTTTTATAGGAGGCAGCAGCTTTGTTGGATCCTGCAGTCTAAAATGTGTTCTACTTCTCAGATTTTTTAAGGCAATGCTACTACATTATGTTTTTACACCATTTTCCCAACAGGAGGAAGGACAACAATGGACGTATGTAGATTTAATAGGGTTTCCAGGACTATGATATTGATCAGCTGTCCTTCAGATAGGTCATCAGTATTAGATCGGCGGGGGTCCTACACCTGGAGCCCCCACAGATCAGCTCATTAAAGGGGATGCAGCATTTGGACAAGTGCTGTGGCTGCTTCGCTGTTTACCAAGCGCAGCACTGTACATTGTATTAGTGACTGTGCCTCAAACATCTGATCGATACAGACCTCCAAGTGCCAGACTAGATCCATCTAATATTGATGGCTGATCCTAAGGATAGGGCATCTCTGCTTATACCCACTTATACAATATGGCCTATTATGTCAGTAACCACTGTATTAACTAGAATACACCTGAGAGTCAATAACAACCTCCCTATAGAGCAGCTGAGTAGGTTCCTTCAAAGACCTATATACCTGAAAAGTCATATAATCTTTTACTTTCACATCTTATGGTTTTAGTGATTAACTTAGAACAGATAACACCACCATAAAGACATCTCCATAGACATCCAGAGGGTCCAAGTAATACTTAGGATTTATGGCCTGTCACTCACCAGCATCTTTAATCCAGTCGTCATATAGCAGCACCGCTCTTGATGTTAGGTCCTTGAAGGTCATGTTCATTTGTGTTCTGTAAAATAATTATATACGTTCACTTACACTTGTGTATATACAGGTAATAGACGCTGATTCTGGCAAATAAACAGTTGCAGACCAAGGTTCGGCCATGACATGTTCCTTTAAATTGTTAGACATTTGCTATATGGCCAAAAATTCTGTGCAGGACACTACAGCAATGCTCTCTACGCCAACAGGACTTCATGAGACGCCATGTCTCTAGGGTCACAGTGCCACTGCAGCCAACTTCTACTTTATGTAGATATGGAAGCTTTTAATGGGAAAACCATTGACTTGGTTAGAGCCAACTGTAAGGATTGAAACGAAACGTTCTTTAGTGCATTAGTCCATCATACCCATAATGGATTAGCCCATTAGGAAACATGAGCATGTACATCCTCAATCTGGAGGGAGGGGGCTTACTGAAACTGATAGGTATCGAAACTTGTCATGGTAGAACAATGGAAGAGAAGTCTATCCAAACCAGCACTACTAAAACGACTGAACTAATCTATAGGTCTATGAACATATTACCCTATCAAACCAAGTTTATGTGAAATGTATGGTCATGGTCATACAACAAATGTAAAGCACCATAGAAGTAATATAATAAGTCCAGCACCATGGAATTAATATAATAATGTACAACACCATGGGATTAATATAATGTACAGCACCATGGAATTAATATAATACTGTACAGCACCATGGAATTAATATAATAATGTCCAGCACCATGGAATATAATAATGTCCAGCACCATGGAATATAAATGTACAGCACCATGGAATATACAGTCATGGCCAAAAGTTTTGAGAATGACACAAATATTATATTTTCACATGATCTGCTGCTCTCTGGTTTTTATGTGTGTTTGTCAGATGTTTTTATCACATACAGAAATATAATTGCAATCATATTATGAGTAACAAAAGCTTATATTGACAGTTAGAATGAGTTAATGCAGCAAGTCAATATTTGCAGTGTTGACCCTTCTTCTTCAGGACCTCTGCAATTCTCCCTGGCATGCTCTCAATCAACTTCTGGACCAAATCCTGACTGATAGCCGTCCAAGACTGTGAGAGAGCCGATTCCCTTGGCTGAGAAGCAACCCCACATATGAATGGTTTCAGGATGCTTTGCAGTTGGCATGAGACAAGACTGGTGGTAGTGCTCACCTCATCTTCTCCGAATAAGCTGTTTTCCAGATGTCCCAAACAATCGAAAAGGGGATTCATCAGAGAAAATGACTTTACCCCAGTCCTCAGCAGTCCACTCCCTGTACCTTTTGCAGAATATTAGTCTGTCCCTGATGTTTTTTCTGGAGAGAAGTGGCTTCTTTGCTGCCCTCCTTGAGACCAGGCCTTGCTCCTAGAGTCTCCGCCTCACAGTGTGTGCAGATGCACTCACACCTGCCTGCTGCCATTCCTCAGCAAGCTCTGCACTGCTGGTAGCCCGATCCCGCAACTGGAACACTTTTAAGACACGGTCCTGGCGCTTGCTGGTCTTTCTTGGGCGCCCTGGAGCCTTTTTGCCAACAATGGAACCTCTCTCCTTGAAGTTCTTGATGATGCGATAGATTGTTGACTGAGGTGCAATCTTTCTAGCTTTCTCTTCCCTGTTAGGCCATTTTTGTGCAGTGCAATGATGACTGCACGTGTTTCTTTAGAGATAACCATGGTTAACAGAAGAGAAACAATGATGCCAAGCACCAGCCTCCTTTTAAAGTGTCCAGTGGTGTCATTCTTACTTAATCATGACAGCTTGATCTCCAGCCCTGTCCTCATCAACACCCACACCTGTGTTAATGGAGCAATCACTGAAACGATGTTAGCTGGTCTTTTTAACCCCTTCCCGACATGCGCCGTAATAGTACGGCGCGTGTCGGGTCTGTAACTATGGCAACCGCCCGGGAGCCGGGCGGCCGTCATAGCCGCCGGGTGTCTACTGCTTTAAGCAGTAGACAACCGGCTCTAATGCCTCCGATCGGTCCCCGGACCGATCGGAGGCATTAACCCCTCCGGCGCTGCTGTCAAAGGCGCCGAAGGCGCCATTTTCCCGGCGGCGCATGGGCGCCGCCATTTTGGCAAGGATCGCCGGCTCCTGGAGCATGCTCCAGGGCCGACCCCCCGTTGCCATGACAGCCGGGAGCCTTGTTAAAGGCTCCCAGCCGGTCTGCAAATTCTCTCTTTTGCAGGCTGGTGTATACAGCCTGCAAAAGAGATGATGCTTTTTTGCAATGCATTGCAATGCATTAGCATTGTAATGCATTGCATTAGTGATCAGACCCCCTGGGGTTCAACACCCCTAGGGGGTCTAATAAATGCAAAAAATAAATAAAAAAAAGTAAAAAAAAATATAAAAAAATATAAAAAGTATTAAAAGTTCAAATCACCCCCCTTTCCCTAGAACAGATATAAAAGTAGTTAAAAACTGTGAAACATATACATGTTAGGTATCCCCGCGTCTGAAATCGCCCGCTCTACAAATCTATACAAATATTTTTCCTGTTCGGTAAACGCCGTAGCAGGAAAAATAGTCAAAAGTGCCAAACTGCCGTTTTTTCACTGTTTTAATTCTGATAAAAATTTGAATAAAAAGTGATCAAAGCAATAACATTTCCCGAAAATGGTAGAACTAAAAAGTACACCCGGCCCCGCAAAAAAAGACGCCCTATACATCCCCGTACACTTACGTATAAAAAAGTTACGGCCGTCGGAATATGGCGACTTTTAGAAAAAAAAATTTTTTAACACCGTTTTGGAATTTTTTTTAGGGGTCAAAATGTAAATAAAACCATATAAGTTTGGTATCCCTGGAACCGTACCGAAACACAGAATATAGGGGACATGTCATTTTGGCTGCACAGTGAACGCCGTAAAACCAAAGCCCGTAAGAAAGTCGCAGAAATGCATTTTTTCTTCAAATCCACCCCATTCTGAATTTTTTTCCTGCTTCCCAGTACATTATATAGAATAATTAATGGTGGCATCATGAAGAAAAAATTGTCCCGCAAAAATTAAGACCTCATATGACTCTGGGAGCAGAGAAATAAAAAAGTTATGGGGTTTAGAAGGAGGGGAGTCAAAAACGAAAAACGAAAATCAAAAAATGCCATCGGCGGGAAGGGGTTAAGGCAGGGCTGCAATGATGTTGAAATGTGTTTTGGGGATAAAGTTAATTTTCTAGGCAAATATTGACTTTGCAAGTAATTTCTGTTAAGCTGATCACTCTTTATAACATTCTGGAGTATATGCAAATTGCCATTCGAAAAACTGAAGCAGTAGACTTTGTAAAAATTAATATTTGTATCATTCTCAAAACATTTGGCCATGACTGTAATAATGTCCAGCACCATGGAATATAATAATGTACAGCACCATGGAATTAATATAATAATGTACAGCACCATGGAATATAATAATGTACAACACCATGAAATTAATATAGTAATGTACAGCACCATGGAATTAATATAATACTGTACAGCGCCATGGAATTAATATAATAATGTACAGCACCATGGAATATAATAATGTACAACACCATGGAATTAATATAATAATGTACAGCACAATGGAATTAATGGTGATATATACAGTATATATATATATATATATATATATATATATATATATATATATATATATATATATATATATATATATATATATATGCAATAAGAATAACAGTATACCAGAGCCAAGCTACCCAATCACCTGTATACAATCTAATAGGAAGTAGGAAGCAATAATACTCTTCTTTGAACATGACAGTCAGACCACATTTACAGGTTTCACATATGGTATGTCTCGTGCATAAAACTGACCTTTTTACATTTAACACATGACCAAAACCCATCCTGAACCTGGGGCAAACTAGAAATATTCTTGACATTCTTTATACTAGAATCTTCCCACAAGAGAATAGTTGACATTCTTCTGCATTCCTTCCTGCTGGTATATTGCAGTTTTACCAGATTACTAAACACAAGGTTACAAGTTAGATGAAACTAGTGTAGTCATGTTACATTACTTCAGATCTAGGAAAAAAAAAAATCTTTCCAGGAAAAAAAATCTTTCCAGGAAAATACATAGACTACAATTACTGGAGCACTATGACCTCTAGTGATCAGTAACTGAAACAGTGGCGTAACTACCGCCATAGCAGCAGAGGCAGCTGCCACAGGGCCCGGGCCATTAGGGGCCCGATGACAGCCGCTACTGCTGCAGGTTTTTTTTTGTTTTTTTTTTTTTTTAATAGGCCGTTACGGGCCCTATTTACTTACCAATCCTGGCTGGGCTGGGATCAGTAAGTGACATTGCGGGCCCCACAAACACTATCATTATACTCGGGGGTCTTTGCAGACCCCCAAGTATAATGATCGGCGGACCGGGAGAGGTAAGGGAACGTAAAAAACACTGTTACTTACCTCTCCCCGATCCTGCCAGGCCTCCTTCCTAGTTGTCTGACATCTCTGACGTCACATAAACCCGGCCTGCTTCCCGGGTCATGTGACGTCCGACATCATTGAAGAAGGACGGCAGCGGAGCCCGACAGCATAGGAGCCGGGGAACAGGTAAAAAAAAGTAGTTTTTTATATTTTTATTCCCCCGGGTCTCCGATTATTATACTCTGGGGTCTGAAAAGACCCCAGAGTATAATAATTGTTTATGGGTGTCCACA
The DNA here is from genome assembly GCF_031893055.1 of Leptodactylus fuscus. Lineage (NCBI taxonomy): Eukaryota > Metazoa > Chordata > Amphibia > Anura > Leptodactylidae > Leptodactylus > Leptodactylus fuscus. Next base: position 45,253,206 of record NC_134265.1, read on the forward strand.
GTGGGACATAATAGTGTGTGCAGGGGCCACTAAGGGACATAATACTGTGTGCAGGGGCCACTAAGGGACATAATAGTGTGTGCAGGGGCCACTAAGGGACATAATACTGTGTGCAGGGCCACTATGGGACATAATAGTGTGTGCTAGGGCCACTATGGGGATAATACTGTGTGCAGGGGCCACTAAGGGACATAATACTGTGTGCAGGGCCACTATGGGACATAATAGTGTGTGCAGGTAATGTATGACTAGGCATATTTACCAATTCGGAACCTTAAGGTGGCCTTACTCCTTAAAGGGATGCCAAACCTGACAATTTTGTCAAACCCAGTTCATCATCTAATGCGTGTCCACAAAGAACATGTCTCATTTCAGCATGGATGATTCTTTTTTTTTCCCCCAAGAAATAGTGATTATTCCAGTCTCCTTATTGAAAACATACGTATGGTAGGGGATTGGATAGATTAGCTCTTGGGCCAACATCTAATGTATTATTGCTTTTAATTCCAGACTGCATAAAAATAAAAATCATGAGTTACAATGAATGTGTATGGGTCCATGAAAATAGCCAATAAATGTCATCCATACTCTATCCATTTTTCATTTATCAAACTTAATATAAAAGTTGTTTGTTTTTTTTTCTAAAAATGGATTAACCACTGACCCGACTCTAAAATAAAAATATTCATGTGCCATCAGTGGAAAATACTGAGATCATACGAACATGAAAAACAAGGGAATAAAGCCTAAGGTGTATGCCTACCTTCATAGAGTTGTGACATGACAGGGCCTCGGGGTACACTTGTCTGCAACACCCATCACAAGATTTATCACTTTACTAGTGAGTGCAGTTGCATTTCAACTTGTAGGTTGCCATTACCACAACAGTACAAGTGCAAAAAATCCAGCAGGGTTGCAACTGTAGCCTTGCAGTTGAGGCAACATTATGCCAACATGTGGCATATATAAAGTACAAGCTTGTGTCAGAATAAAGATTGCTGCGTAGACGTCACATCGGCGTTGGAGTCTCCATACGAGAGACTGCTTAAAATCTGCGGAGAGAAAAGAGTCCTGCAAGGAGGACTTTTATCTCTACAGGTTTCAGTATAAAACTGGTTAGAAACCTGGCAGACCCCATTAGGGTAAGTTCAGACGGAATTTTTTGTTTCGGAACTTGTAGGCCACCTCAGGTTCCGGACCAAAATACGGGTAGCTGCGAGTGAAAGCCAGTACACTGCACCAGTATCCAGCCGCATACTCCACTCCAGATTAGTCACAGTCTGGAAGAGGGAGTGTCTTAAGGCCAAATCACGAGGCGAAACGACCTGAAGAATGAGCACCTTGCTTCTTTTTCTGGGAGCCGAAACAAACCGGCTGCGTCCATTCATTCCTATGGGTGTGTGCTATTCGAAACAGGAGTTTAGAATAGTACTCGCTCATCTCTAAAGATGACCCAACTATTTAGAGGCGTATCTGTAATCTACTGCAAAATCTGTAACCGGGCACCTGCCTGCCATGTGTCCCCTATACTAATGGTGTTTTCTTATGCAATGTCAAGTGGACACAATGGGCCCCTTCATACACTGAGGCGTGGTTCACATCTGCGCATGCGTTTTTGTTCGGGGAGTCCCCTTGGAACTAATACACATAAAAAAGCAGTTAAGCAGTTCCCTTAGGAAACCAGCACTCCCCATAGACGATAATGGGGAGCTTGGTTTCCCCAAGAAAAACGCAGAGAGAAATGTGCTGCTTGCAGCGCTTTTCCCTCCGCATTTTTCATGTGAAGAGGGTAACGGAATGACCCGAACACAGGTGTAAACAGAGCCTAAGACCCTGACGAACCCCTATTTCTCTATAGCTGATGTGAACTGGACCATGCACTGGTTAAAACCAGAATGTAATATTTGTAATACCCTCGGTCCCACCCATTTCGTTCACCTTCGTTTGGATCTTTTTAGATTTTTGGTTTCAAAAACTCTTCAGTATAACTTTGCAAATTTAGGACATGTGAAATGTGGCAAGAAAAGTGAAACAGGAGAACAACCTCGTTCCACAATGCTGCGAGTTGTAAAAAACTGGTTGGTCGAGTTGAGCAGGATTAAGCTGTATGGACATATCTGACTACGATCTCCTGTCATTATATAAACAGAAGGTGAAGTGTATAAAGATTTTCTAGGGAGAGTATCTAACAGCAGTAGTACTACATCTAGGAATATGATACAGACTAATGTAAAGTATGAATATTATAGGAATTTTTTTTTTTTTTTAGAAAAAGTTACTAAAACACTAGAGCCTTATTCACACAGCAGTGAAAAGCAGTAGGACGATGTCTGTTTTTGAATGGCCACCACACAGCTATTTTAAAAACCATGAAAGTCTATGGGTGTAGCCTCATCGTCTATATTGAAAAGCCGTCCAAACGCTCTGTCAAAAAGTCAATTTAAATAGAAGTCAATGATAGAGGGTTTTTTTATGGACGTTACTTGGAAGACAATTTGTGAAGCAACCCCAACACTGACACAAATAGCTGCCACCACCCGTCACTTACAGCAGACGAGATACCGATATACCAGACAACTCACACCTGCACCTTCTGGGACCACACCTCTAGCACACTGGCACAAAAGGTTAATGAAGCAAAGGTATATTTTCCCTCCTTAGGATTGTGGGGATGTGTTAAAGCCAAGGATAATCTATTTTAACATTTAATATACACAAAAGTGCTTATATACACATACAGTGCTTATGGAAAAAAGATGTAAAAAAGACAAATAAAACAATAAACAAGATACAAAGGGAATACGATAAAGAACAAACTTCTTACAAAAGCCTAGTTTTGGTGCTTGGCAGAAAGTTGAACAAACTACAGACTTGGTTGCATCTCCAGGTATCTGATAAAGGGGAGTCCTCTCCATCACCCATTTGTAGGATTCCTAACCTAGCCTTCTTATTGAAGCCTCATGGATGATATACACAGCATATGATGCAGAAGATTTTTACCAGTCCAGGCGTACAAAACATGCAAATGAAATTATAATCCCTAATTTGGGCTGGCTATAACATTACCGGATAATACAATTGACGCTAGAGATGCATTCATCTTCCCCAACCATAATTCTGTATGGAGATGGTTATAAAACATGAATTATGACATCCATGCCATTTATGTTATGTTTTTCCTTTATTCTATATAGATTCTGTATTAGGCTGACATAAGTACCTGTGGAGTCTGATCTACCCCATACACACAGGGGCGCACACACACATACGCTGGGCTCTTTGCATTGACCTATTAAGTAGTTGTCTGTTATCAATTTAATGAAGACCTTGGACCTAATTCTCTCTCTGTATTGTGAGAAGTGGAATTACCATGCGAACTAGACATACAGCAACACATAACCACTGCATCCAATTAGTTATACAATATTGTTAATTGTTAGAGATGAGCGAACACTAAAATGTTCGAGGTTCGAAATTCGATTCGAACAGCCGCTCAATGTTCGAGTGTTCAAATGGGTTTCGAACCCCATTATAGTCTATGGGGAACATATACTCGTTAAGGGGGAAACCCAAATTCGTGTCTGGAGGGTCACCAAGTCCACTATGACACCCCAGGAAATGATGCCAACACCTCTGGAATGACACTGGGACAGCAGGGGAAGCATGTCTGGGGGCATAAAAGTCACTTTATTTCATGGAAATCCCTGTCAGTTTGCGATTTTCGTAAGCTAACTTTTCCCCATAGAAATGCATTGGCCAGTGCTGATTGGCCAGAGTACAGAACTCGACCAATCAGCGCTGGCTCTGCTGGAGGAGGCGGAGTCTAAGATCGCTCCACACCAGTCTCCATTCAGGTCCGACCTTAGACTCCGCCTCCTCCGGCAGAGCCAGCGCTGATTGGCCAAAGGCTGGCCAATGCATTCCTATGCGAATACAGAGACTTAGCAGTGCTGAGCCATTTCTGCTCAACTACACATCTGATGCACACTCGGCACTGCTACATCAGATGTAGCAATCTGATGTAGCAGAGCCGAGGGTGCACTAGAACCCCTGTGCAAACTCAGTTCACGCTAATAGAATGCATTGGCCAGCGCTGATTGGCCAATGCATTCTATTAGCCCGATGAAGTAGAGCTGAATGTGTGTGCTAAGCACACACATTCAGCTCTACTTCATCGGGCTAATAGAATGCATTGGCCAGCGCTGATTGGCCAGAGTACGGAACTCGACCAATCAGCGCTGGCTCTGCTGGAGGAGGCGGAGTCTAAGATCGCTCCACACCAGTCTCCATTCAGGTCCGACCTTAGACTCCGCCTCCTCCAGCAGAGCCAGCGCTGATTGGCCGAATTCCGTACTCTGGCGAATCAGTGCTGGCCAATGCATTCTATTGGCGTGATGAAGCAGTGCTGAATGTGTGTGTTTAGCTCAACTACACCGGTGGAGTAGTTGAGCTAAGCACACAGATTCAGCTCTGCTTCAATCAGCGCTGGCCAATGCATTCTATTAGCTTGATGAAGCAGAGTGTGCACAAGGGTTCAAGCGCACCCTCGGCTCTGATGTAGCAGAGCCGAGGCTGCACAAGGGTTCAAGCGCACCCTCGGCTCTGATGTAGCAGAGCCGAGGCTGCACAAGGGTTCAAGCGCACCCTCGGCTCTGATGTAGCAGAGCCGAGGGTGCACAAGGGTTCAAGCGCACCCTCGGCTCTGATGTAGAAGAGCCGAGGGTGCACAAGGGTTCAAGCGCACCCTCGGCTCTGATGTAGCAGAGCCGAGGCTGCACAAGGGTTCAAGCACACCCTCGGCTTCATCAAGCTAATAGAATGCATTGGCCAGCGCTGATTGAAGCAGAGCTGAATCTGTGTGCTTAGCTCAACTACTCCACCGGTGTAGTTGAGCTAAACACACACATTCAGCACTGCTTCATCACGCCAATAGAATGCATTGGCCAGCACTGATTGGCCAGAGTACGGAATTCGGCCAATCAGCGCTGGCCAATGCATCCCTATGGGAAAAAGTTTATCTCACAAAAATCACAATTACACACCCGATAGAGCCCCAAAAAGTTATTTTTAATAACATTCCCCCCTAAATAAAGGTTATCCCTAGCTATCCCTGCCTGTACAGCTATCCCTGTCTCATAGTCACAAAGTTCACATTCTCATATGACCCGGATTTGAAATCCACTATTCGTCTAAAATGGAGGTCACCTGATTTCGGCAGCCAATGACTTTTTCCAATTTTTTTCAATGCCCCCGGTGTCGTAGTTCCTGTCCTACCTCCCCTGCGCTGTTATTGGTGCAAAAAAGGCGCCAGGGAAGGTGGGAGGGGAATCGAATTTTGGCGCACTTTACCACGCGGTGTTCGATTCGATTCGAACATGGCGAACACCCTGATATCCGATCGAACATGTGTTCGATAGAACACTGTTCGCTCATCTCTATTAATTGTACAATTAAAAATAATGAATTATTTCATTCTGAAAGCCAAAGGTAACTTTTTGCTTTACGACTCCAACTCTACCCAAAATTGGTCCCGATTCGAACTCCACAACTATATTTGTCTGATTTAGAAAGTCCACTTTTAAGCACGCTAATGTACCAATCCTAAGTTACATGGAACAGTCGTACATTCCATACGCAGGTTACTAACACTGTGTAATGACTCATTTAGCCTATGGTGGTGTTGCTGGAAATGCAGACAAACCCTTTAAATTAAATCCGTCCCTGGGTTTAGTCTGGCCTACCAGAAGGCAGCAAAAAGTGGTGACAAAGACCCCTATTCCTGCACTAGCCACTTTTTTCTTTTAATAGTGCTCAATAAATCACTGTTTAACAGCTTCAAGGGGTCTTTCAATGATGTGCGCAGACACTGGAGCCAGACCCCTGCCACTGATTGACAGTTTACTCTCTATGCACTGTATAGGGAGAAGGCTGTCAATCAGAAAAGGGATAGGGCATTATAAACATGGTGAGAAACTCCCTGTAACCATGTGATGTGGTGACATCATTACTCTAAAAATATAAGCAATGTGTGAATCACTTTTCAATGACAAGCTTGATAACTATTTCCATTGACAGCCAGCACAATTATGAATGAAGCTCTGGACTAAGTGACCTAAAATCAATACAAGATAAGAAATGCAATTTATTCACAAGGTAACACAACTGTTTCTGTAGACCAATGTACACTGTAAAATGGTGTTGATATGTGGACCAGTGCTATATTATGGTGGACCAATCCAGCATTGTGGAAATTTGCTATATGTGCCCATAGCTTAAGAGTAAGTTCATAAGGGTTTTTGGGTCCGGAACCTGAAGCGGCGTTCTGGGCCAAAAACCGGGTGGCCACGACTGAAAGTCGGTGCACTGCACCAGTATCCAGTCGTACACTCCGCTCCGGATTAGGCCCAATGACTGGGCCTAGTCCAGAGGAGGGAGTGTCTTCAGGCCAATTCGCGAGGCGAAAGTCTGAAGAATGAGCATCTTGCTTCTTTTTCCAGGAGCCGGAAAAAAACTGCTCCCGGAAAAATGACCTGAGCGGCTCCCATTGATTTCAATGGGAGCCATCTTTTTGGTAAGGATTTTGAGGCGGAAACGGCCTCATAATCCTGATCAAAAATCCCCGTGTGAACTTACCCTAATAGTTGAATAGTCTCAGGGTATGCTTCAGGAATTTGAAGATTAATTTTTCTTCTTAACCAAATTTTGCCGTAGAGTCTGCCACAAATTAGCAAATTCCGCACCAAGACAGAATTTTTCTTTCCCATTGAAAAGCCATGCACAATCAACAGTACCAAGCATGCATGTGTATGGGAAAGTCAAAGGAATAGCTGTGAGTTATTGAAGATGTACAAGTATCATGATTGGGTTAAGAAAACAAGTTTCAAACAGATGTATTTCCAACTATACATATACCATATTGGAAAAAAAATAACTACATGCTACACTAGCGTCACATCACTGTTGATCGGGTCCATCAGGGAGGACCTGAACAATGGAGAGGTGAACTGCTATAACGCGAACTCACGAAGTCCATAGTCTTTAAACTAAAACCGGCAGGGGAGAAAAAAGAAAAAAAAAAAAAAAAAAAAAAAAAAAAGAGTCAGATTTTTTTGGGCAACTCTGCGATGGGGTTTACAACAAAGATTTTGGCGCAGATATGAACATAACCTAAAATGGTTTGTTTCTTCACAGCCAGATTTCGCTTAACAAGGCCCCCAGGTAAGTCTCACTTTATGCTACTGGCAGGCAAATCCGCACACTAGGGATAGGGTTGAAGAGTCACCCTCTCCAGTTTTTGACATTGCTATACTACTCTATAGGTGCACCATCTCTTGTTTTTTTAATCCTGACATAGAGCTTTTTATGTACGAGGCACCAGGTTTCACAGTTTCCTCAGTCTTGAATCTATTTAGCGACTTAAGCCCGGTTCCGTTCCCCATCCACATGAAATATGCGGCCAGGGAGTCCTACAAGCAGCACTTTTCTCCGCATTTTTTTGTGCGGAAACAGAGCGGAAACCACACAGACCCCCACTATAGGCTATGGGGTCTGCGGATTTCCTTAGGTAACCGCTTTTTTTATGCGTATAGGTTTCCATTCCAGGGGGGCCCCCCAAGTGGATTCCCTGAATGGGGAATGCAGGGCCTTACACAGTCCAAGATCATCCGGTTACTGCTTTTTGAGACATCAGTGACATAGGAGTAGAACCAAGAACTATATAACCTGGCCAGATGGAGAGCAAGTACGGTATAATACATCACATGTCACATATTGATTCAGAACCTTCTGTCCACGTAATAGCAATGTGTAAATCTACAGAATGGAAACTGCCCTCTAGATAACGCCATGACTCCAGTCATATGAACCACGTCACATTCTTGTGATATCTCTAAATAGTAATACAACATCTTAAAACTTTAGGTAAAAACCACATTATTGAACATGCACGGACTCCACTCCTTAGTAACATCACATTAGCCACTCTATGTTGTGTGTGGTAACGCGGCCAACACCCCAAGTGTACGCAGCCTGAATACACACACCAGGGGAAATATGTTCTTTATAAAGGTAACCGGATTACTACTCAATGGAGAAAACCCTCTGACAGCACTGAAATCACTCACAATTTCCAGGAGGTGAATATGGAGTAATATTGATGGTGCAAGGTGCATTTTTAATAAGTTAAGTGCACGCAAAGATGATGCATTATAAAAAGTGCATAGCAAAAAATATATAGATGCAAAAAAATTGTGCAAATCATAAAAGACCCCAATATATCCAAAATATTTCTGAAAAATCAGACAGGTATTGGCATAGGTAAAATGGGGTACTGAGATGGCAACTGCACCTGAAGCCCTTTTCCCTTGGGCCTCATTGGCTGACCTTGGAGTGGACCTGCAGTATTGTCTATTGCTAATAATAATGTCATTGTATAGATTTATTACATACATAATATAGATTTCTGCACGACAAGGCTCTCACTAGGAAGAGCAGATTTGAAGACTTTGATTTGAGGCTAGACTATGAAGGATCAGTGGGGTGCCCCATGGATGAAAATCAGACATGAAATATGTTCGCCTTTCAAGCTGACTTTGCAGAATCACAGTCATGTGAACAAAGCCTTAGGATTTGATAAAGGTATTTTCGGTTTGCTCCCTATAGTGCTAGCATAGAACAGCAGAAGCCTATCTTTTAGTTCGCTCCCCCTTGTATCTTTACAGAAAACTAACTTGCTCCTTGCACAAGGCTCCCACTACTGCACGGCCATAGTAGTGTGTAAAAGGTAGAATTGCAAATTACAATACGAATATAATCCTAGTTTATGCAAAAACCATAATCCTGTTGTCACCTGAGAGATTATGGTGGAAATAACAAATGACATTACAGTATGGACCTGCAGTGGAAAAAGACTCGGAGTCTCAGGAGGATGTCATTTCCTAGATACAATTTATACCAAGCAGGCGGATTCAGACCAACTCCCGGGATTTACATACATGTATACAATGCTAGTAAGTGAATAATGTCTCATTTATTTCCATAGAGAAACTAACCCAACCTATTGCTATTTTTTTTTATGCACCCTTCGCAAATTTTTGGCTAAGGCTCCAAGTTGCATAAAAGCTGATTTTTTTTGTTGCAGATTTTGCTACTTTTGGCTGGAAAGGATGTATAAAGGAAGTTCTTATACTTCTCTGCTCTTAGGCTGGTTGCAGCATGGTCATCTGCAGATGAATTAAAAGCACAGGCTGCACATGGGGGACACGGGGATGTCCCCATGTGCCACTCGTGCACGAGTCGTGCTTCCGCAGCTCTTTTCATTAAATGAATAGGAGCAATGAAAGGATGGGCCACAAAATAGGACAGGAATAGGACCTGTTCTATCTGATGTGGCCCTGACTGTTGGCCCGCATACAGGACCGTGAAAATCACAGTTGGGTATCAGGGCCTATAGAAAAGAATAGTACAATGACCCACACAGCGCCGCACCTCCCATGAGGCGACCGCTTCAGGCGGCGCTATGCCAGGGCCCTAGGGAGGGTGGCATTTTTGCTTACCTAAGCCAGTCCAGGACAAGCTGTCCTGGACTGGCTTAGCACCGAGCGGTGGATTGGGGAGGCCACTGGAGCAGCACTGCTCCAGCTGCCTCCCCTCACGCTCAGGCAGAGAGCAGGTCCTCTCCGTGCCTGCTCTCTGCCTGCGAACGCCACTAAGCCCCGTCCCCTTCGTTTGGCCCTGCCCCCTTCACACCGCTCCGCCTGCAAGGGGCCATGATCCCACTCCTGGCTTTGGCTAAAAAAAAACAGCAAAATCTGCAAAAAAAAAAAAAAAGCCGCTTTTCCATAACCTGGAGGGTAAATTCACACGTATACAAATCAATACTCTTATGTTTAGTAGACAAACATCCAACTGAACCGAAAACTGCACTTTTCGGTACTTCTGAATATAACAGCGCTGTATATCATTTATCTTAAAGGGTTTGAACAGGCTTAGAAAACAATGGCTGCTTTCATCGCAAAATACTGCCACCCCTTTCCCCAGGTTGTATCTGGTATTGCAGCTCAGCTCCACTAGCACCATTCACAACCTCGAACACTGTTTTTGGAAGGAAGTTTTCCCCGTACAGGCATGCACTTCTATGTGTCTGTCTATAGGCATGATGGAACTGTTTCAGAATTCTATAAAAAAAGGTTATCCCGGACAAGCCCCCATAGGACAGGTAGATATCTGTGAACATGGGAGACGAAAGTGGAGATCATATAACCCAAAATCAGAACCAGCCTGGAAATCTGTGTTTTGGCTGCAATAGACCACCGGAGGAAGTCATTTTAGAAAACTAATGAAACGGCAAATATTATGGGTGTTTTCACACACACAGTGGCATTTATGTAAAAAGTGCTGCAAAACTGCTAGTCAATTGACATGCATGACTATAGTAACATAGTAGATGATGGACTTATCTTTATCCAACCTCAACTACAACCTACTCCCCTACTTTGTTGATCCAGAGGAAGGCAAATAAAAAAACAACCCATGAAGCTGACGCCACTTGCCCCAGGTCAGGGGGAAAAAAAAAAATCCTTCTTGACTCTAAATCAGTGTAAAAATCCTGAATCAACTTGTCTTCTCCAAAATTCTACAACCCCCTACCTGTCAAAAACTTGTATTTTCTTTAGGGCATGATAGGTTTCTCATTGTAGTTTTGCAATAATTACTTGCAGTGCCCAAATGTAGCAGTTCTAGTAATATTTACAAGTGCTTCAGTAAGAGAATGGCCCATAAAATATGGTAGATAGATATATGGAATTCCCTCCCCTCCCACCCAATATAGTTGCGTTTCCTGCTGCACCACTTTCACCTCATATGAACTCGGACGCCCTTTTGTTGCTATTATTCTTGAGGCAGCCAAGAAAGTAATGATAGTATATTAATCTTTACCACTGCCCTATCATGTTATTTTACAATACAATGTTGTACAGAACATTCGGAAATGTCACTATAGAGAATGCACTTGTACTTGTTAGACAATGGAGTCTGAAGAAGCCCAACAGGTTTCCCTGACCCCCATAAGGTCACCAATACTCTATAGATAGTGCTAGTAGGTGGAGACCCTGGTAGAGACTTTGTGTTGCGGCCCAAGAGCTCCCGCTATACCACTAAGAACCTTATTAAATTCAAAGTAAAAAATAAAGTGTCAATGGCCATTTTGCATCAAAATAAGATATGCCCTAAAACAGACCGCGAAAACAAAAAAAAACAACCTTACATGTGAATAGCTCCATGGACATTAAAGGGATCCTATCATTCACAAACTATTTTTTGTAGGTACCACGTCGGAATAGCCTTAAGAAAGGCTATTCGTCTCCTACCTTTCGTTGTCTGCTCCGTGCCGCCGTTCTCCTACAATCCCGGTTCTTGTCGGTATGCAAATTAGCTCTCTCGCAGCACTGGGGGAGTCCCCAATGTTGCGAGAGAACTCTCTCCAGCACCGCCTCCATCTTCTTCAGCAGCGTCATCTTCAGCCTCTTCTTCCGGCGGTGGCTTGTAACCTCTAGGCCTTGGGCAGAGCAGACTGCATATGCCCACAGGCCACGAGAAAATGGCCGCTTGCAATACTGTGCAAACAGCCATTTTCTCATGTCCTGTGGGCATGCGCAGTCTGCTCTGCCCGAGGCCTAGAGGTTACAAGCCAGCGCCGGAAGAAGAGGCTGAAGATGATGCTGCTGAAGAAGATGGAAGCGGCGCTGGAGAGAGTTCTCTCGCAGCATTGGGGACGCCTCCAGTGCTGTTTGAGCGCTGGGGCCCGCCCCCAGTGCTGCGAGAGAGCTAATTTGCATACCGACAAGAACCAGGATTGTAGGTGAACAGTGGCACAGAGAAGCCAACAAAAGCTAGGAGACGAATAGCCTTTCTTAAGGCTATTCCGACGTGGTACCTACAAAAAAATAGTGTGTGAATGATAGGATCCCTTTAATGATACACTAGTTTTCTGATTTTTTTCAGCACCCTCGACACTTTCCTGGAAGGGAGGATAGCATGTGTGAGTGAGATCATTTACATCAGATTACTTGCGTAAATGATACCTGAAATGATGCCGAAAATTTGTAGTATTTTTGCAATGTATGACCTTAGCCAAACTGTGATTTTAAAGGGGTGGACTGGGACAAAACTTTACTCCAAGCAGAAGTAGGGGAGGATGTAAAATGAAAGACAAGCCTGCAACCCCTCCAAACTTAAACCCCATCAATATTTGGTGTGACCTTTGCCCTGGAATTGATGATACGGACCCCACAGAGCCCTGATCTCAACATCATTCAGTCTGTCTGGGATTACATGAAGTGACAGATGGATTGGAGCAAGCCTACATCCACAGAAGATCTGGGCTTAGTTCTCCAAGATGGCGGGAACAACCTCCCTGCCGAGGTCCTTCAAAAACTGTCTAAGTACCGAGAAGAACTAATGGAGGGCAAAGGTCACCCCAAATATTAATGGAATGTGTTTTTTCTTCATTCACTACATTTTGGTAATTGATACAAATAAACGATTAACCCTTTATTTCTGAAAGCTTTCTCACTTTACAGCACTTTTCATACTTGCCTCAACAAATACGGATCTGAAATACTGATCAAATATTGATCATGTGAAAGTGACCTAATAAAAAAATTCCCAGAGGTAAAAAAAGCTGTGGCAGAGGACATACATACGTATTCCTGCCGCATACGTCATCTTGGCCACACCCTTGATTTCTCTAAAAAGTCAGGCTGACAGGTAAAGATAATCTATTTCCAAGTAGGCAAATAAAAAGATCCTGTAAAAGCTTATTCAAACTTCATTTAATATTCAAACCTGTAGGTAGGGAAAAAAAACCCTGACCGCCCTGCTCTCCACAGAGCCATTAATATTTTACTACAGTAGATCAGCTCCGGTCTGTGGGCAATACATTATTCTTAGCAGTGAACCAGATGTCACAATGACACCAAGTCCTGCTATATATCACACATAAGATACACATTATCTGCACTGTGATCAGGGTGAAGAGGAGTTTACGGAATAGCAGGAGCCCTGACAGTGTTCTATACTATGTTTTATAGATAGGTTCCTAGGAGCCCTGACAGTGTTCTACACTATGTTTTATAGATAGGTTCCTAGGAGCCCTGACAATATTCTACATTATGTTTTATAGTTAGGTTCCTAGGAGCACTGACAGTATTCTACACTATGTTTTATAGATAGGTTCCTAGGAACCCCAAACAAATCTTGGACCTAAGCCATTCAAATCCTAAATTAAATTAATTCTGAGAGGTTCTCTCATTCAGCAGTATCACGGGAAAGGAGGAGAACAAACTGAATGCTCTCCATCTCTGTCCATGCAGAACTTGGATACACCTGCTGTATGTAAAGCAAGCCACAGATAGGGGGAAGAATTCACATGCTGCAGACTGTCAGGCCACAGCACATGGACAAAAAAAAACCCAGGACAACTGTACTTCAGCTAGGTGAGCATGAAGAGATTTTCACTCAAAGAAATAACTGCAACAAATCTGTGATGTGTGAATATACTCTACATCAGATTTTTGTTTTTCTCTTTCATTATGGGCCTGTTTGGTATTTCCAGGTAGTACATAACCCGTGTATGGCGATCATATCCAGTAAATTGCATTGCAGTAAAACGTGTAATGATAGTCTACAGCAGACCTGGGCGATGTGCGGCCCACGGGCCACATCCGGCCCTCTGACTGCTTCTGTTTGGCCCGCATAGCTAGTGGAAGGTTTTTCAAGGACCTGTGATGATGTCATCACAGCCTATCACCAGGATAGGCTATGACTTGTTAGTGGGCGAAGCCACATGGGACTGTGTGCTTCCTGCAAGCTGCCAGCAATGTGGGCTGCTGGATGATAAAGAGAGAAGAGACAGCATGTGTGAGCAAGAGGGGGGAACTAGGGGCAGATGTAGGGGGGCAGTTAAACTGAATGCACATGGAGGGGGGACATTAAACTAGGGGGCAGATGGAGGGTGACATTAAACTGGGGCAGCTGGAGGAGGATATTAAACCATGGGGGGTAGCTGGAGGGGGACATATCTGCCTCTAGTTGCCCCCAGTTTAATGTCCCCCTCCAGCTGCCCCAGCTTAATGTCCCCTCTAGTTTTTGCTGGTTTATACTGGGGCACCAGGAGAGGGACTTAATACTGTGGGACATTTGGAGGGAAACGTTATAATGTGGGGGTGTACAATGTTAGGGTGATTGTAGGAGGATTATACTTTGTGGGGCACATGGAAAAATGATTGAGAATGGGCGGAGTCAGAGAAGTGGGTGGAGCTAAATTTGCCACTGTGCGCATGGCCCTCTAGAACCGTAACAATTTCTCATGTGGCCCCATGAGAAAATTAATTGCCCACCTCTGGTCTACAGGATAACATGGGTTGGATTTTTTTTTGCAATGGAGGATCCTCTGAAAATCTTCAAGTGAAGCAATTGCCAGTGATTTATGTTGCTGTGGAGCCCGAGGCTCAAACTGTATATTCCCTAAACAAGACCACCATTACTAAGAAATTACATGAGACATACTGTCACTGACTGACATCTATTGTTTCCAGCGAAGACTGACAGTCCTTCAGGCCACAATGGACAGAGGTCTGAGCCTTGAGCAGAGGACCCCTTCATAATAGACACAGGACTAAGGGTGAATTCACACTACGTAAACGCCAGCTTATTCTAAACGTAAAACACGTTCATAATCAGCGCGTATAAAGCAGTTCCCATTCATTTCTATGGGAGCCGGCATACGAGAGCTCCCCATAGAAATGAATGGGCTACTTTTTTCACTACGAGCGCTCCCATGGAAGTGAATGGAAAGTGCCGGCGTGTACGGCTCTGAAGGAGCAGAGCTAGCCGTACACGCGAGCACATCCCATTCACTTCAATGGGAGCGCTCGTAGTGAAAAAAGCAGCCCATTCATTTCTATGGGGAGCTCTCGTATGCCGGCTCCCATAGAAATGAATGGGAACTGCTTTATACGCGCTGATTCTGAACGTGTTTTACGTTTAGAATAAGCTGGCGTTTACGTAGTGTGAATTCACCCTAAAGCTGGCCATACACAGACTTACTTCTGCCAAGTAACTGGCCATGTTAAATATTTTCATCCGGCCGTCGACCAGAGATATCAGTGCTGGCATGACTGACTCACCAAAAGCGGCCATTGGCAAACTTAGGGTGCATTCACACTACGGAACGCCAGCGTGTATCAGAGCCGTACACACCGGCGTTACAGCAGGGCTGCCGGACACTTCCCATTCATTTCTATGGGAGCCGGCATGCGAGCGCTCCCCATAGAAATGAATGGACTGCTTTTTTCCATTCATTTCTATGGGGAGTGCTCGCATGCCGGCTCCCATAGAAATGAATGGGAAGTGTCCGGCAGCCCTGCTGTAACGCCGGCGTGTACGGCTCTGATGCACGCTGGCGTTCCGTAGTGTGAATGCACCCTTATACAAAATTAGGCGTATTCTTGGCGTAAACACTAATTTTATTCCCTGGATAGAAGGAAGGTAACCAGGGTGGATTGCGCCCAAAAACTCCCATTGAAGTGAATGGGAGGTGGAGAATTGGACCCAGCAGGTGCAGGATTTGAGACAGAATTTGGTCAAGCAGAAAAAGTCTACTGTGTGTTTTTTTAAACAATTAAAGACCTTTCACGTCCTCATTAATGTTTGGTATTGTATACCGCTAGAGATCCCACAGTGCGCGGATATGAGACCACTGTTGACTTTCCCACTATGAGCCCTGATGCTGGAGATATCGGTGCCGTTAATTTCACACCAATATACCTCCCCACTTTCAGAAGGGCGTCATTGCTGGGCTGTGAAGAACGCCCCTCCCTGACTGTACTCTAACGCAGCCTTGTACTGTCAGAGGGGGCGTTCCTCACAGCTCAGCGTCATCGCACATACCCTCTGACAGTCGCATTTTCAGAAATTGCAGCATGTCAATTATACCTATGGAAATGCAAGGGGTTTCCCTGTAGGTATAATGGATGCAGATAGTCCATAGAGAAAAACTATGAGGAAAGGAGCTCCAGTAGGAGCACTGCATACACCCATAACATTGTTTTATACAGCATTGGAGAATCTGTCATAGGAAATCAGTGGAGAGAAGTCCTGCATGGTTTCAGTATAAAAACAGCAGACACCATTATAGCCTATGGGGTCCGCGGGTAATTGCTATTTTAGCAGTCCGGCTCTCCATCGTTCAAGTCCCCTGTGCGTAGATGTAAACCTATCCCTGTGAGCAGTGCACTCATTGCCACATATGAGCACACTAACTATACATATCCCCCTCCCCAATTGCATCAGTTTTTGGATCTACCCACATAACTTCTTTAAGACGTTGTCCATTGAAATCTATGGGATCGGATGTCTAAAAATGAATGTGTGCACACGGTCTTACCAGGTGATTCATAGGCTTCATTTACACATTCAGGATTTTGTATGCAATTTTTAAAGCCATAATCACATGTTGATAAAACAAAAGCGGGGCCTGCACCTGTCATACTTTCTCTCCCAACATGATCCACACCTGGTTTTGGTTTCAAAGGCGGCATGCAAAGACCTGAACATGTAAATGCTCCCGTAGTGCAGCCGTGACCTCCAATATATTACACAATAACTAAGAAAGTTTATAAAACACTTATCAAAAGAATCGTAGCCAAGGATTGGATAGATAGATAGATAGATAGATAGATAGATAGATAGATAGATAGATAGATAGGAGATATGATATACGCACACATCAGTCCGCATGTCTGATATGTTACAAACTATATACAATATAACCATATTAGAAATAACAAATAGTTGCGTTATCTCTTTTATTAATTAGTTACACCCCACATTACAGATGGATAGCAGAGAGAGGATGAGTATAGATATACCTGTAGGCACTCTACCTCTATATCCGCTCTTAGAGGGTAAAGCATCCCATGTATAATAAAGATACAGAAGGCAATAGCTAAGAGCGGCGGTACAGGCAGAGAGATTTTCTTACCTCTCAGGACTAGCAGCACCTGTCCCACGGTCTGGACAAGGAGAGAGAACAGACCTCAAGTGCTGCACACAGGATGGGGCAATGAGTCAGTGCCAGACACCTCCCTACTCACATTACACATGCCTACAGGGAGTGGCTGCTACATCACACAGTGGGATGCAAGGCGTGCAGACAAGAAGCTTTCAGGCAGTCACTAGGCTTCATTCTTTACAACAGGAATGTTGAAATGAAACCACCCCGAGGGTTAATAAGTTACACTCATAGGAGGGTATTGTATAAAGAGGTGGAGAGGAAAAAGTAAGGTTAGCTGCAAGTCACACTATCTAATGAGACCCCAGTACTCACTTAGGGGTCATGTGCATGGCAGAACAAGGCTCCTAGTCGTACCGAGCGTAACACAATATCCGTACAACTACAGCCTTCTAGTTCATATTATCCATTTCATCATTTTTCTGCCCGATTCACCTAAAATTAATAGACAAAATTGTAACATGTTCCACCCAGATCTGTATTATAGAACACTGCTTTTAGTGGAGAGGTTGTACTTAGGGTGCATGCACACGTTGCGGCAGATGCATGTGGCTGAAAGCCCACAATTTAACAACCGCCAATGATCGCACGATAAACCCTGCAATGTGAGCGTGCAAACTTAATAAAATGCTTTATGGAAGAAGGTAACATACTGAGTTCCCATGCTTGTTTATTAAAGGGGTTTCTGGGGGTTTTCCCAAGTCGGATTTTCATACTGATCAAGGATAGGCCCATTAGTATGTGATCTGTGGGGGACTGACACCTGGACCCCACACAGATCAGCAGTTTCAGCAACTTTGGGTGCCAGAAGCTGCTAGTGATTAGGCGGTGAATGCAGCACCGCCGCTATTCAGTAACAGGAGAGGCACAGCATTTCTAGAAATGCTTCCTGTCCACTAGCAGCTTCTGGCACCCAGAGGCTGTTGCAACTGCTGATCTGTTAGGAGTCCAGGTGTCAGTCCCTCACAAATCATATTGGATTTGGGATCGTAAAACCCATCTAATAGATGTTGGATGTAGGTACTTTAGAAAGTTCTTCTGACAGATGGCAGTAATGATGTGTGAACAGAACTTAAGAAAATTATGCAATAGCACAATTGTGGAATCATTAGGCTCCGTTCCCACGGAGTAACGCAACGCTCATTTAGACACGTAAACACGTGTCAGAGCAAGGCGCTTCAAAACAGATCCCATAGACTTCAATGGGTGCTGGCTCTGCTAGCTTTTTTTTCCACTAGCGGAATTTTCCACTAATGGAAAATTCCACTAGTGGAAAAAAAGCTAGCAGAACCCATTGAAATCAATGGGAGGCTTTTTTTCAGCGTGGAAAATTCTGCACCAAATTCCTCACCATTTTTCTCCATGTGAATGGACCCTTATTAGTGTCCAGCTAGTGTCCTGGCCTAGGCTCCTGCTCATTGCTACCATTCTTGTTGGCTGTCCAGGAATTATAGCTGACTCAGGTGCAGCCAGGGTGGGCGTAACACAAAAAAAAATCATATTCACCCTCCGTAGTGCTCCATTGTAATAGAGTGCCAGTTCCTGCTTCCCAGGACTCTCCAGGCCAGAAGCAGAGAGGTTTATATAATCATTGAGGACAATCAATGGCCCTTGTGGTCGCTGGAGAAGGACTATTGAGCTCAATCACATATGCCACTGATGCCATTGTTTTCAGCCGTCACTTCCAGGCAGACAAATACCGGAAAGGGGACCGAGACTGTACAATGAAACACCGGGGACAGGTGAGTATGACTTTTTTTGTTTTACACCCAGCCTGGCCACCGCTGAGTTTGCTATAACTCCTGGCCACCGCTGACTTTGCTATAATTCCCAGCCACCGCTGAGTTTGCTATAATTCCTGGCCACCGCTGAGTTTGCTATAATTCCTGGCCACCGCTGAGTTTGCTATAATTCCTGGCCACCACTTAGTTTTCTATCATTTCTGGACAACCCATTTCATTTACTTTTTCTGGCAGGTAGCAAGGCAAAGATGTACATGTGAATGGCCACCAATAGTTGGTATTAACGTGTAACCTTACAAAGCGTTGATCATGTCTTTCACAGCGACAGGAGAAGAAACCTTTGGATGTCAGTTGGAATGACCCGAGGCAATGTTCTCTCTACTGCGCCACAAATACTCCCAGATCTTGAATATGTTAACTATAATCTCATGGTTTACAAAGGCAGGTGCGGCTATGGAAAACTCCTAGGTAACTACAATGGCCAAGCATGTGACTGCAATGCAAATGGAAACACAATATATTCATCTTACCTAGATGTGAAATATTACACAATACAAGGAGAAAAGCTAAAGAGCTTCACAAGCACCAATTTTGTAAGTTTTTTTTATGGATAAGGTTCTCTTCAGGCACAAATTGTGGTATATAATGTATGTCTAACATTGCCATAGTATGTAATAAAAGTGCCCCTTTGGCATTCTTTGGCCGGTATATATGGCTTATTTTGATTTTATCTGTATTGTTAACAGTTAGTTGCACTTTTATATAAATCTAAATATCTCCAAAAATCTTATAATGCACAGTATTATTTTTTAAATGGGCATCAATGGTAGTTGTACCTAACTGGATAGGTATATAACTGTACTCATCAGGGGATATATTTGCATCACCCTTTAAAGAGGACCTGTCTCCAGGTATGACAGGTATGAAAAGCCCAATGACATACCTAATTTGATAGTCACTGTCACCCTGAGCATTTTGGTGTTTTGTTTATCCAAAACTGTTCAGCTATTCCAAAGATATAAGCCCTTTTACTGTTAATGCAAATTAGGATCTACTAAGCCAAGTGGGTGGTAACACTTCATGACATACAGCACACATAGACCCAGCCCCCAGAGAAGCCACAGTGTTACCACCCATTTGGCTAATTTTCATTAACACTAAAAGGGCTTATATATTTGGAATAGAAGAATGGATTCGCATAAACAAAAAGACCAACACAGTCAAGGTTATAATGATGATGGGCTTTTCAGACCTGGTGACAGATCCTCTTTAAATATGTATCCCGAAGGTAGTAAAGCAATGTTGTGTAGTAATTGTTAGAAAACAAGTAATAGTCATGACTTGGTATACTATGGAGGTATGAAACGGAGCAGGACTCCTAGGAGAGACAGTGAGAGTCCTGATGACCCCGCCCACAGTCAGTGATTGACAGCTCTCCCTGTACCAGTATAGGTACAATTTCAGCTAATTGGATTTTTGAGTATTTCCCTTATTACCTAGTTTTCTCACTACTATGTAATAAGACCAAAGAGAAGAGCACTGAAGGCGGATGACAAGTAATATAAGGGCAGTGCAGCATTGGCTAAACACTGGAGATTATTTGCAAGACAAACTGAATCAGAGGCTTGGTAGGCGAGCAGAACAAACAGTACTGTACTATATCACTATGTCAACCAGGGACACTAATGATTAACTGGCCCGACTTCATTCACACTCACAGGAGTCTGGAATTAACAGTATACACATAATCTGTAATTAGAGACACAATCAGATCACGAGATGTCATCAGTATAGTAAAGTACTCAAGTGATCAAATACTGATACTGTATACCTGTATGATAGCATTGTGCAGGGAAAGGTATGGGGAAAAAACACAGCTCTACGTGCAAAAAATATATATATATGCGGCAATTGAAATATCGCACTCACGTTATTTCTGGAGGAGGTTGAGTCTGCCCGGAAAAATCCCTTTCGTCTAGGGTGGTTACAATCCACACGTTCAGAAGTAAGATTCCAGCAAAATCATAGCTCCTTGTTTAAAACTTAGCGTTTATTGATTGTAGACAAGATTCATAAAATCATAATCATTCGTGTGATAAAGCACACTAAGTACATGCAATCGATGGAACAACAGCTGACGCGTTTCGAACACAATAAGTGTTCTTAGTCATAGCTAAATGCATGTTGCCACAGTGCTCAATATATACAGCCAAAAGAGTATAAAGTAATAACACCTGCGGCTTGAGGCCAAAGTAAATTTAACCCCCAACACTCCCATGCCAGTAAACCTTCACATGGAGTTACACATACAAATAAAAATAGAACAATAAAAAACAAAAAAACAAAAAACAGCGATTGTTGTAATAAATATAAATCACATTAAAACATTATCAAGTGAACCAGGAGGCACAAAATAAAGTGATGTATTAGCGATTCGAACTTGGAAGAGAACAGACAGAAAATTGAATGAACCTATGATGAACTGATCCAGCTTGAGGATCACGCTGCATGTTGAATAAATGCTATCCTTACAATAAACTCACCATATCTCTAAACAGGAGTATAAATTGGCAAGGTAAGTATATGCATGTTGGAAAAACAAAACACATACTATTACCTAATTTCAGAGAATAACAACCAATATGTTTAATGGAAGGATACTGGCAAATTTTGCCCATACTAAAGATGGTGGAACGGTTATCGCGATTGTCATACGCATGCTCAAATTTTGAATGTATGTACCTTTCATTAATAAAGGATGCAACATGCATCACACAGCCAAGATAGATGCTGAAAAGCCATTGTAGTCCAAAAGACACATGGATCAACTCCATGGAGGTAAGTATATAAATGTTTGAAATCTATCAAGGGACACAAATAATGCAATACAAACCATATCGAAATAAACATTGTGGCCCGACCGCAAGGAAAGGCATACAATATAGTTAGGATAGGAGATACTGGCAATTCTTTGCCCATAATAAAGATGGTAAAACGGACATCAAACTGATGGTGCGCATACTCGAGTTTTGAGTATGTGTAACTTTAATAAACAATGGACATATCAGAAGTTACACAGCAAAACAAACACTATAAAACCTCCACAATTAAAGGACGTACGAACAAACCCTCCAAGGTAAGAAAAGTGTCTACAATTAAATTTTCTTGAATGCAGTAAGTTGTTGACTATAATAATAATAATAATAATAATATTGCTACATGGATACAACACAATACTTAAATAATATAGTTAGAATGGGAGATACTGGCAATACTTTGCCCATAGTAAAGATGGTTAAAGCGGACATCAATCTGATGGTGCGCATGCTCGAATTTTGAATGTGTGCAACTTTGATAGACAAAAGACATATCAAAAGTTGCACAGCAAAACGAACACTGTAGAACTTCCACAATTAAAGGACGCACGAGCAAACCCTACAAAGGTAAGAAGAGTGTTTACAATCAATTTATATTGGATGCAATAAGTTATTAATTATATTGCTACATGGGTGCAACGCAATACTCGAATAAAAGATTGTAACACAAGGATGACATATCAGACTGATGAAATAAGGCTCAATTGGAAAAAATTTGTATATATGGCTACTGTAAGAAAATATATATATGTAGCTAATATATATATATGCCAAATCATTGCGGAGGTTCATACCTTTGGGAGATCTTGTGTCAAGCTTCATTATCCATGAAGCTTCTTTCAATCTTAATTTGTGGGTTCTGTCACCTCCTCTTATTGGTTTAGGAACCCTATCAATAATTTTGACTGACAAAGAAGATGTGTCACCTTGGTGTATTTGCAGAAAATGCTTCGATACACCTGTGGTCTTAGTGATGTTAGTGTTATTGATAGCCTGTAGATGCTCCGATATTCTTTGTTTGGCAGTTCTAATTGTGCTCCCTACGTAATCCATATTACAGGAACTGCAGTTAACCATGTAAATCACATGGTCTGACATGCAATTAAAGAAATGTCTGATCTTATAGGTACGATTCCGTGACGAGTTTTGGAAGGTGGTACATTTGTTAATATATCTACACATCTTACATCTGGGCATGCCACATTTGTAACAACCCAATAAATCTAACCAAGTGGATGAAATGTTTTTTGTGCCTACAAATAGGCTTGGTGATAAAAAATTGCCGATAGTTTTCCCTTTCTTAGATATAAATTTGCAGCCTTCTGAGATAATCTTGTGAAGGATGTCATCCTGTTTTAGGATTGAAAGATTTTGTTTAACTATGTTTATTATTTCATTGTAATTAACACTGAAATTGGTGGAAAAATAAACATTACAATTTTTATTGTCTGTGTTTGATTTTGTTTCGTATAACAACGAGTGTCTATCTTTCTTTGATACAATGTTCATGGCCCTGTTTATGGTCCAGGAGGGATAACCCCTTTTCCTGAGCCTAGATTTGATCTCATTAGATTGAGTTGTAAATGTACTGTTCAAAGAGCATGTTCTCTTAAAACGAGTGAATTCTCCAACTGGCAAGGCTTTTTTGGTATGTTTGGGATGAAGACTTTTGGCATGCAGTAGACTATTGCCTGCTTGTTGTTTTCGGTATACACTGGTGTTCACTTGGCCATTTGTAACATCACCCCACAAGGTCACATCAAGAAAATTGATTTCTTTTTTTATCAAAATAATGAGTGAACTTGAGATTAAGATCATTGCTGTTCAAATATTTGACAAATGCTGTGCCAGTTTCTTCTCCACCCATCCAGACCATCAGAATGTCATCTATAAATCTACCAAACCAGATGATGTGTTCTTTAAATGGATTGCTGTCGTTGTGAATGAAGTGACTCTCAAACCATGACATGACCAAATTGGCCAGGGATGGCGAGAATTTGGCCCCCATGGGCACCCCTCGAGTTTGAATATAAAATTCTTGATTGAACATAAAATAATTATGATTCAATAATAATAGTTGATCCATGTGTCTTTTGGACTACAATGGCTTTTCAGCATCTATCTTGGCTGTGTGATGCATGTTGCATCCTTTATTAATGAAAGGTACATACATTCAAAATTTGAGCATGCGTATGACAATCGCGATATCCGTTCCACCATCTTTAGTATGGGCAAAATTTGCCAGTATCCTTCCATTAAACATATTGGTTGTTATTCTCTGAAATTAGGTAATAGTATGTGTTTTGTTTTTCCAACATGCATATACTTACCTTGCCAATTTATACTCCTGTTTAGAGATATGGTGAGTTTATTGTAAGGATAGCATTTATTCAACACGCAGCGTGATCCTCAAGCTGGATCAGTTCATCATAGGTTCATTCAATTTTCTGTCTGTTCTCTTCCAAGTTCGAATCGCTAATACATCACTTTATTTTGTGCCTCCTGGTTCACTTGATAATGTTTTAATGTGATTTATATTTATTACAACAATCGCTGGTTTTTGTTTTTTTGTTTTTTATTGTTCTATTTTTATTTGTATGTGTAACTCCATGTGAAGGTTTACTGGCATGGGAGTGTTGGGGGTTAAATTTACTTTGGCCTCAAGCCGCAGGTGTTATTACTTTATACTCTTTTGGCTGTATATATTGAGCACTGTGGCAACATGCATTTAGCTATGACTAAGAACACTTATTGTGTTCGAAACGCGTCAGCTGTTGTTCCATCGATTGCATGTACTTAGTGTGCTTTATCACACGAATGATTATGATTTTATGAATCTTGTCTACAATCAATAAACGCTAAGTTTTAAACAAGGAGCTATGATTTTACTGGAATCTTACTTCTGAACTTGTGGATACCTGTATGATGCTTGTCGGGAGCAGTCTAAAATGTGCAGAATGTAATGTATATTCCAACTAAAGGGGCCCAAATATAAGAGGCAGGAAACGGAAACCTGCAGAACGGAGTGCCGGGCGCAGATGTGAACGAGCCCTTAGGAATACAGTCACACTGTGCGGTGTCTGTGATGCAGTTGCAGCAGTCGAGTTAATGCTTGGTTCACACTAGTGTTGTATCTCCCTTGTTTGGATCCGCCAGGAGATCTGAACAACAGAGAGGTAAACTACTAAAACAGCAGTTACACATGGAGCCCTGCAGAACCCATTGCCTATAATTAAGTTTGTTGGGAGTCCTTCCTATTAAAGCTGAAACCACCAAGGAAAATCCAGGCAGGACTTTTTTCTTCACAGATTTTCATCAGACCGAGGTGAATGTAACCTAATTGATATGGCCAATTGTAGGTTTTAGTCACTGATATCAACTTTGTGTTTCCAAGTCAGTTGTAGGAGCCCAATAGAGAGAGAAAACCCATTCCAGGTTTATTTTATGCCCATTTATTGGGTGGTAAGAGCTGGCATAAAAATGTGGTCTACATAAGGGGCTAGGAGCGGGGTGATGTCAGGCATGAAGGGGCCTCATTTTTATCTTTTGGCTCACCAGTCGTGTCTGTTCGTCATTGTGTCACATATAGACATAAAGGAATCACTTAGTTCTATAATGCTCATGACTAGAGATGAGCGAGTACTGTTCGGATCAGCCGATCCGAACAGCACGCTCGCATAGAAATGAATGGACGTAGCCGGCACGCGGGGGGGTTAAGCGGCCGGCTGCCGTCAAAGCGGAAGTACCAGGTGCTTCCATTCATTTCTATGGAGCGTGCTGTTCGGATCGGCTGATCCGAACAGTACTCGCTCATCTCTACTCATGACCCTTCTACGGATGAGCAGATGAGTACAATGCTGAGAGAGACAGAAAAACAACCGAGTGATGGAATTGCAAAGGGTAAATTTCTAGTTTTTCTATTTGCTATGTCTGCATTCCTTCCGACATAAACAATTTCTACAATCCCATGGACAATCTGTGGGATCTATGATCAGAAACCAGTCCTGCCTGTCAGTCCAGTCTGTCTGCTTATTGATCTGTCATATCACCAAGTAACCATGTTCTAGAGAGAGATGTCCAAACGGTAGTCACTGACAACAGCTGTAGATACAACTCAACAAAAAGAAGAAATGGACAGCTAAAACTGCTAATCTAGAGACATAGAGGATTGGCAGCAGAAGAAGCCCCTGGTCCTTCTAGTCCGCCCTTATATTCTTCCAATATTATCTTAAGATAGACGTGTTTATCCCAGGCATCTTTGTATTCACTTTCTGTAACTTTCCCAAGCACATGTCCTAGAAGTTTCTTCTCTTTCCCTGTAAAAATATTTCCTGACATTGCTTCTGATCTTCCCCCCAACTCATTTAAGATTGTGCTCCTTGTTCTTCCATCCTGAAATGTATTCATACCTAAGATATTTCAAGGTTTCAGTCATATTCTCCTTTTCCCTTTGTTTCCGAGATTAAGTTCTTCAAGTCTATCTTGATAAGTTTTATGATTGAGACCCTCCACCATTTTATGTTTTTTTGCATGTGTTAGACGGATTCACTAAATGGATTTAAAGGGTTATTCCCATCTTGGCAATTCGATGTCAGAATGGAAGTAACTGCTCCCTCTCCTGACCCCTAGGTTGGGTCATACAGAAATAACGGAGCAGTGCTGCTCTATGCTGTTCTCCTAAATCCTATAGAAGAGAATGGGAGCTACAGAAATAATGTAGCAAATTTAGCTACACTGTTTCTGTAGCCGTAAAGCTATGGAAACAGTGTAGCTCAGCCATGTTAGACTGTTTCTGTACCTCCCATGGAAGATACAGGAGCAGCGTAGAGCAGCACTGCTCAGCTTTTCCCATAATTTCCCCGTGGGGGTCAGAACACAGGAGTATGTATTCCAGTTTTCCCAACATGTAAAAATCTGTCCTTTAGGCTGGGACCCCACAGGTTGACGTTTTACAGTAAGTGCAAAGTGGATGAGATTGTAGCGAATCCCATGCCCACTTTGCAGTAAAAACCGCTGTGCGGGCACACCACGATTTCCAAAACCGTTGAGGTTTCAGAAATCGCAGCATGTCAATTATATCTACGGAAACGCCAGCAGTTTCCCTATAAATATAAGCTTTTTGGCTGAGGGACGTCCCGTGGTGCCTTAGCCTAAGTGAAATCTCTTTAAGGGCGGGTTCACACCTGCGCTCGGTCAACGCTTTGTGGGTTTCTGTCTTCTGCCGACAGAAGATGGAAACCTGGCATTCAGAGTCCTTCCATGAGGGCATGTGAGCGTCTTCTGGTCTCTGCGGCAAAACTTTTTTTTTTTTTAACCAGACACAAAGTCCTGCATGTCCGACTTTGTGTCCAGTTAAAAAAAAAACGGTTTCGCCCATGGACGCTCATGGGTGGACACTTTGCAAACCAATTCAAATGAATGGGTTTGAAAACTGCCGATTTCCATCTCCTGTCCAGTTTCTCGGGCAGAAGACGCAGTGGCGTAACTAGGAATGGCGGGGCCCCGTGGCGAACTTTTGACATGCCCCCCCCCCCCCCCGACCGACGCTGAAGACCTCGACCTACTGACCCCTACCACCGCCGCCACCCCCCCGCGCATTTCTGCACACACTATATTGGCCCCCATATTGGCCCCTGCACACAGTATTGTGTCCCCATAGTGGCCCCTGCACACAGTATTATGTCCCATAGTGGTCCCTGCACACAGTATTATGTCCCCATAGTGGCCCCTGCACACAGTATTATGTCCCCATAGTGGCCCCTGCACACAGTATTATGCCCCATAGTGGCCTCAGTACACAGTATTATGTCCCTATAGTGGCCCCTGCACACAGAATTATGTCCCTATAGTGGCCCCTGCACACAGTATTATACCCCATAGTGGCCTCAGTACATAGTATTATGTCCCTATAGTGGCCCCTGCACACAGTATTATGTCCCTATAGTGGCCCCTGCACACAGTATTATACACCATAGTGGCCTCAGTACACAGTATTATGTCCCTATAGTGGCCCCTGCACACAGTATTATGTCCCTATAGTGGCCCCTGCACACAGTATTATACCCCATAGTGGCCTCAGTACACAGTATTATGTCCCTATAGTGGCCCCTGCACACAGTATTATACCCCATAGTGGCCTCAGTACACAGTATTATGTCCCTATAGTGGCCCCTGCAGACAGTATTATGTCCCTATAGTGGCCCCTGCACACAGTATTATACTCCATAGTGGCCCCTGCACACAGTATTATGTCCCAATAGTGGCCTCAGTACACAGTATTATGTCCCTATAGTGGCCCCTGCACACAGTATTATGTCCCTATAGTGGCCCCTGCACACAGTATTATGTCCCTATAGTGGACACCCATGAACAATTATTATACTCTGGGGTCTTTTCAGACCCCAGAGTATAATAATCGGAGACCCAAGGGGGGGATACAAACATAAAAAACTCTCTTACTTACCTTTCTCCCGACTCCCCTCTTCTCCGTCGGCCATTTTCCGGGACGTCATGTGACAGGGCCCTGCGTCGCGGGTCATATGACGTCACGCAAGTAGGCCGAAGCCTGCGCGCAGCCTGGAGAGGTAAGTAACAGTGTTTTTTATGTTTCTTACCTCTCCGGGCCTCCGATCGTTATAATCGGGGGTCCGAAAAGACCCCCGAGTATAACAGTGCTTGTGGGGCCTGCGGTGTCACTTACCGATCCCGGCCCCTGCCAGGATCGGTAAGTATATGGGGCCCGTTACCGGCTGGAGTAATTCCAGCCGGTAACGGCCTATTAAAAAAAACAAAAAACGCAGCGGTAGCGGCTGTCACCGGGCCCCCTAATGTCCCGGGCCCTGTGGCAGGTGCTACTGCTGCTACCACGGTAGTTACGCCACTGAGAAGACGGGAACCTGAAAGTGGAGACCGGGTGCAGGTGTGAACCCGCTCTAACTCCTGTTGCTACACTGCTACAGAACACTTTTAGGCTAAGGCCCCACGTAGAGAAACGCAGTGTTTTTTTATTGCATTTGCACAGGGTTTTCCTCCTCGCACACCAGCATTTCCACAGGTATAATAGACATACTGCGATTTTCAATTTATGCTTTTCTGCTGAGGATTTTTTTCTGCAAAGTGTGGATGGAATTAGCCAGAATCCCATTGACTTTGCAAGTACTGTAAAATGCAGGGTTTTTGCTGCAGTATTTTCGCAATGTGAGGCTTCAACCTCAGTCTGACTAACCTTAGATGTAATGTAGTGAGCCCAGGAAAATCCAATACTATAACAATAGATATTATAGCAAATCAATTATGACAATCTAAAACACAGGCCATTTCCTTAGAGCACTTTGGATTATATATGGCATTATTACAACTCATTACGCCTGCGTTCACAACTGTCATAAATAACCATAGGGGATTTTGCACCATGGTTATACCTTCCTCTCTATGGAAACGTTGTTCCATAAATAGGCCCCCAACAATTAATGCAAGTCAAGACCAATTTGTGGATTAGTTACCTATACAATGCAATAGAGAATCCCACCAGACATCAGTCGCAGATTGGCAGATAAAGTAATTATCAGCAAGAATAAAAATCAGATAAAAGCATGTACGGTATTATTAGTATATTATCTGCGCATAGACGTGACTTGAGAGGCCTACATGAAACCACTTCAATTCCTGTTGCCTAGAATTGCAGGCTAGGGGTAACATGGGAGACATTGCTAATGTGCTGTGGGACCAATGAGGCTGCAAATGGGATTCTAGGACAGTAATTGTAAAAGTAATTAATTGTAGCCTGGCAGACGAAGGAGGAAGAGACATTTAATAATTAACTAATCAGTGCAAGAATAGGTATAGGATAGAAAAGCCACTACAAGACCAGAGAACAGGAATGGCATTGTATTCCATGGGGCCTACATGGTACTCCTGACTGAATCTATCCAACCGCATAACTCATCTCAAATATAGTAAATGTTCCTCTATTGTAGGTTTTGGATAGATTTGGGTACCACATGGACCCACAATGTAATCTTTAACTGACAAATTACTGTACGTCCTGGTAGAGGTGTAACTATAGGCACTGCAGAAGTAGCAATAGCTATCGGGCCCCAGAACCTGAGCCAAAGGTCCCACTGCCACATAAAATATACCACCAGTGGCCTAACTAGGAATAACTGGGCCCCAAGGCGAACATTTGACATACCCACCCCCAACTGTTCCACCTGCACAAACCGCATTCCTGCACACACTATTATGCCCCATAGTGGCCCCTGCACACACAGTATTAATGATTGGAGACCCAGGGAGGATGCAAACATAAAAAACAATGTTACTTACCTCTCCTAGGCTCCAGCGAACTCCCCACTGATTTTGGACATCTTCAATGTTGTGAGCTGGACCTGCATTGCGATGCATAATGATTCATGCCCAGGCCACATGTTGTCTGGGTCGTCACTAAACAGGCTTGAAGCCTGCAGGAGCACAGGAGAGGTAAGTAACAGTGTTTTTTTTATCTTCCCTCACCTTTCCAAGCCCTCTCCGATCATCATACTCGAATATAATGACCCCCGAATATAATGATAGCAGTGTTTGTGGGGTTTGCAGGTCCACGCCCTCACTTACTGATTCCCGCTCCTAATCACAGCCACCCCCGCAGCTTCAAGTTTCGCCAAGGCTTCCTAGGTTGTGACCTCAATTAGAATATATTTGAACTAAATGATCATATAGATTTTATATATATATATATATATATATATATATATATATATATATAAATTTTCTCTAGCAAGGATTGAACGTGTCATTGCCCCTAGCAACCGCTGTATGCCCGCATCCTCCACCAATTTTATTTTCACTCAAAAATACAGTTCAGCAACAAAAGGAAACAATACAAAAATAAATACCTGCCCAGCTAGGCTCTAACTAAACATAGAATAGGTTACCTCACCTAGGATAACAGAAATCAAAAAGCCAGTTAAATCACTCAGGACACAGCTCCAAAAATATGACCTCTCTGTCAGCAATCCAGCCAAGCTCTGCCAAAGTCTGCTGCTGGAGGAACTTCTTAAGCCTCCTTTGATGAGCAGATTCTCTGCAGCTGAGTCTTGCCGGAACATCCCCAAAGTGTGGACTGGAGGGGGGTGGAATGACAGGTCCCCCTACCAACCTACCTGCCATTCCTAAAAAATCCAGCCCAATACTGAGCATTTACCAAAATGCTCAGCAGACGAAAGTTGTCTGCTGAGAACCGTTCTTTCTGGTGTTTTCTCATCTCACCCACCTTAGTAGTCTGGGTGAGACGTACACCCCCTCCATTACCTGACCAGCCATCGGCTTACAATATATATATATATATATATATATTTATCTATCCTAGATCAATATAATGAACTAACACTTTTGATTATTTTGATTGCTAGATCTACATTGTTTTATATACTTTTATTTTTTAATAATGCATCTGGTATTATCAACACTTACTTGTTAATTAGTTTCTCTAGCTTATATAGCGCCAACATATTCTGCAGTGACATTGCCATTCTCTTTGTCCCTAATAGGGCTCACAATCTAAATTCACTATCAGTATGACTTTGGAGTATGGGAGGAAGCCCATGTAAACACATAGAGAACATAGAAACTCCATGCAGATATTGTCCTTTGTTGGACCCCAGAGTAAGGCTTTAGTATTAAGCCCTGATATATAAATTTATAGAGTGAATATAAATTCTCAGTCACAAATCTTAAGTACAAGATATATTACTTAGTATTTGATAAAAAATGTCTAGTACTCTATGGTGCCCTTAGACAAAACTCATCCTAACCCACCAATTTTGCTGCCATCTGACAGCAATCTAAGGTGTATGCATCCTCATTAATACCAGATAAGCACAAATCCAACTCTCCTGCCGATTAGCTCTTCAAAGCAACAGTGGCACTTAAAGAGGACCTTTCACTAACTCCAGCAATTCTAGTTCTTAGCATCTGTTAACAGGTACTGCTCCACTGATTCCAGCACAGTTGGAACTCTCTCTCTAGCCCCCACCATTCCTGAACAATAAGCGCAGTTAGTTTTGGTGCCTGATGTGCTATTTAAGCTCTGTAGCGTCAGAAGGGCAGTATCACACCCCTTGTATGCTCCTGCCTTACACCGCCCACCTGACAGTATAGAGACTAAATAGCATATTAGGAATCAAAACTATCAAAAACTTATTGCTCAGGAATGGTGGAGGCTAAAGAAAAAATTCCAACTGTACCAGAAGCAGTGAAGCAGCACCTATTAACAGATCCTAAGGATTGGTATTGGTGAAAGATTTTCTTTAAGTAAGTGCCATTTCTGCTTCATAGGCCGGTGACATCACATTATTCCCTCACACAGCTTGTTTGCAGGTCAGCCACATTCAACAGAATATGCCTGACCTGCATTCCCAAACACAGGTGATATACAATGTATGGTTCTATGCTTGGTAAGCGGTAAAGACGACACAGTCACCTCTTCAAACAGCTGATCAGTAGGTGGGCTGGTCAGATCCCGACCAATCTTAATGATAGGTCATCAATATTTTGGAGATGGAAAACCCCTTTAATTATGAAGTTCCAGGAGGAAAATAATTCCATCTGCCCCTATGGTTACATATAATATTTGTTAAGGAGTAGGACCATAGCGGACTGCGACTCTCGCCATTCAGCAGTGTTTGCCTAGTGTATACTTATCACTTGCATGTCACCGACACCGCGCACAATGTTTATATAATCCTGCTGTCCCTACATGTGTGACTTTTACAATGTTCTTTAGAGGTTTGCCTTAAAGGTTAAGTATCTCGGGCAATGCAAATTAGTAACATTATAGAAGGACTAATTAGGGTGTGTCCACTGAGATCACACCATGGTCTGATGTGACGTCACGGACTACCTCTAGGTACAATAATACAATAATTCCGTGCAATCTATGGTAATAAGTAACAAGAGGAACAAGCTAGCTGCAAAAGCTCAGAGTGAAGGGTAAAGGCCCTGGTGCCAATGTCTTTGCTTTTCTGGAACATATAATTGTGACTCCTTAGGATATATTTACACACCGGGCAGTAATGGAGTGCACAGTTACATGCAAAGCAACTCCCTAGACATCAAATGGAGCTCAATTGTGATACAACAATATAGACAGAATCATATAGAACTAGTTATCAGAGTCTCTGGAGAGCACTAGAAGAGCTCAGAGAGCAACCCCCCCTAGTGGTGAAGTAACTTGTTCCTGTTGCCTCTTCTGCAATTTTTGTAATTGGGAGAGAACATATTTGTTCTTAGTGGGCAGACTCATTAAATGTGAGTAATCTCAACACCGACTCAAGATATGGCCCCATCATCCCATTCACATCCCAAGTGATTGTTTCATAAAAGTCACCGGCCATGAAATTATGACCATCATTGTGAAGTCAGTGTTCTATGTCCTGTGACTATGACAGTATATGGCATTATTATGCGTGAGATTAGGAAGGTGTCAGGAATACCAGGAAGTCAGTCACATCCGCCTTCTCTTATCAACTACATAGAGCGATTAGATATGTTCACAAGACATACGTTACTTCTCTAAAACAGTAGTTAAGTAACTTCCTATGTCCTCAGTCTTATCAGGTTTTATCGATACATGAGGATATTGCTCACTCTGTGGCCTTGTAGAAATGTCTTGTGATCTACTGATTCTTTCTTCGTAATAAAGTGGGAACATATAGAAATCGTACGGAATAACTGACGTGGATTGCAGTAAGAATTAAGGCCGTATTGAGATTGTATTACACAACCACATTTTGGTCCTTGAAGTGCCGATCAATGAGATTCTGTGTTGATCGGCACTCGTTTGCACTGGCCTGGTTGCATCGATCTGCTGTGATTTGGCTGGATCATGGATTATTGGCAGTAGTTCTCTGATTCACGCCAATGTTCTGCTGATAATCTGCATAAAAGATGTGATCAGCCAACCAGTGATTGTTTTCTGGCTAGTCACCTGATCAGCAACACTAGGACACGGCTGTTATTGGCAGCAGGACCGGCAACAACACCCATCAAACCCGGACAGGTGATTGGGCCCAGTCAAGTTTAAGATAAAATAAGATAATCCTTTAATAGTCCCACCATGGGCAAAATTCAGTGTGTTACAGCAGCATGGATAATATGGGTGCAGGATAATAACAGTAATATATTACAGAAGGAGACACACATATACTGAGAAAAATACTAGGAATCATAGCAGCTAAAGAGAAAGAAGACTTCAGGATCATTTAGTTCTCTGTGCGGAGTGATCTTCGCCTCATCTGATGTATATTATGTAGCCTGACCATGGTTGGGACCTCCTGTAGCGTTCCTTCTCACACTTAGGGTGACACAGTCGGTCACTGACAGTACTGCTCAATGCTGTCACGGTCTCATACATGGGATGGGAGTTGTTCTCCAGCATGGAGCTCACCACGCACAGTATCATCCACCACCTGTACTGGGTCCAGGGGGCTCCCCAGGACAGAGCTGGCCTTTCTAACCAGCCTGTCAAGGCTATTTCTGTCCCTGGCTGGTATGCTACTCCATCTGCAGGCCAATCTGAAGAAGATGGCTGAAGCAAATTTGGCAAGGAGTGCTTCTATTAATATAGATGGAAACGTTCATTACACTGAGAAAGCAGAGCAGTAAGTGCAGATTTCACTTTCAATTACCAGTTGTAGATCCATAGACCCCCACCCCTTCGCTGCTATAGTGCTGTTCCTGTTCATCTTCTATATGTTTAAAAAGGGTCTTCCCACCCCAAAATGTGATCTTCCAAAGTATATCAATAAACCTGGATCTCCTAGTTCATGCAGCACTGTCTGCTTTGCGTATGGAATGTTGCCACAGAGGTTGTTTGTTTGCTTGTTTTCTTTGCTATAATTGCTATGCACTTTACCCCCTGGACAAATGGGCATCGTATCAGGAGAGACATCCATTTGGGCACTGCCACTGGGCATCTGTAAATGCATGTTGCTTGTTTTAATTCTATAAAAGGTGAGTACTCATTTGCACTGAGAAAGTGAAATCTGTCCTTTCTGCTTGCTTCCCATAAAGCGGAGAGAGTAAAATATAAGGCAGCACTGTATTGTATGGAGGATTAGGGACCATTATATGGGGGCATATGGATGCACTGTACTATATAGCAGGCATGTCAAACATGCAGCCCGCGGGCCGCATGCGGACCTTTACTGCACAAAAGTCTCAAACTTTGTCTCTAAACTTTAGAGACAAAGTTTGAGACTTTTGTGCGGGCCGCAGATGTACAAGGAAAGTGAGCGGTGGATTGGGGCGGCCCTGCTGGACGCAGCGCGTCCCCAGCGGCCGCCCCTCACCCTTCGCAGAGAGCAGGTCTCCCTGCCTGCTCCGCCCCCTCCTCCCCACACGCTGGGTGACGTGGCCATGTAATGAAGCCCGCACCCAAGGTGTGCCTGCGTCCTACGCGGTCTCACAAGACCGCTGCGCAGGCTGAAGAGCAGAAGCAGGTAAGCTTTTGCAGAAGAAATTGTGATTTTTCAAGTATTCAACCCCTAGGGGTTAAATACTAGATTTATGATGATGGGGGGGGGGGGGGGGGTTTGGAGTGCTGGGGAGGGGGGGCTTTTTGATGTCTGTCTGACATCCAGAAGCCCCCCTTCCCCAGCACCCCCCCCCCCAGCACTCCAACCCTTCCCCAGCACTCCAACACAATAATGGTGTCTGCCAGCTTTAACTGAGGTGCCATTTTACCGGCAATCGCAGGCACCCGGAGCAAGATTCGGGGCCTGCGTGCATTTTTATGGCAGCCGGGAGCCTTGTGAGGCTCCAGCCTGTCATTTTATACTTTCTATTGTAGGCTACTCTATGTAGCCTGCAGTAGAAATGCTAAATTTTTGCAATGCATGGTATTAGTGATCAGTCCCCTAGGCCCTAGCCATTAGCTGCTGTGTGTGGCCCTCACAACAACCTCTTGTTACTCATGTGGCCCTCAGGGTACCCTGAGTTTGACATGCCTGCTATATAGGGTAATAAAGGGGTACTAAATGGGGACATACCATACCATTATATGGGGCATTGGGTGGCATTATACATTATGGATACATAAGGGGCCACCTCTAGCCCTTTACAACAGATAATAGGTTCTGCTCCACTGATTCTGGTACTGTTTAGGGGGTGTTCACATGTAGGAATTTGATGCTGAATTTGAAGCAGAATCCGCTTCAAATTCCACCTGAAATCTTTCTTCTGCTAGCTGATTTTTTTTTTTTAATTTTCTTGAAATGAATGGAATATACCTTTTCTGTTGGCGTGGAATTGGACAAGGAATTTAACACAGAATTTGTCGAAATCTGCCTGTGGAATTTGGCCCTGCCCAATAAAGGCAAAATGCAGTGGCATTCTTCCCCAAATTCTGCTTCAAATTCCTTTTCAAATTCAAAATCGAAATCATCTTCAAAATCAGTGTCAAAATCCTTGTCGCTATTTGAAGATCAGAAAAATTTTCTTCTTGACAAATTCAGCATCAAATTCCCATGTGTGAACATCCCCCTTGAATTTTCTCTCTAGCCCCCACCATTCCCAAGCAATTTTAGTTCCTGATATACTAGTTAGGCTCTGTACTGTCAGGAGGGCGGTGTCAGGCCCCTTCTGATATTACATTGTCTAAATAGCACATCAGACACCAAAACTAACTGCGCTTGTTGCTCGGGAATGGTGAGGGCTAGAGATAAAATTCCAACAGCACCTGTTAACAGATGATAAGAACTAGAATTGGTGGAGGTGGTGAAGAATTATATGTATGAGGCTGTGGGTTTTTATACTTCCTACAGCTGTATCGAAGATGAACAATGGGTTTCTGGGCTGGTTCTGATTCTGGGTCACGTGATCTGAACCAGCACATAGAGGGGGGACATATAATTTACGGGTGACTGTAGGAGGATTATACTGTGTGCGGGCACATGAAAAATTAACGAGTGGGCGGAGTCAACACAAAAGTGGGCGGGGCTAAATTTTCTGCGCCGCACATTTTGTCCCTCTTTCAGTTCTTCAAAAGCTGGGAGGTATGCTGACAGTCTGGCCTATCGCGTTGTACAGTGTCAGCAGGGAGGAACGCCCCCTCCCCTCCTTATAATACTCATCTATGGACAAGTACTGTGATCAGAGGGAGGGGGGCGTTCCTCCCCGCTCACACTGTACAGCACTATAGGCGCTGCTGTGGAGAAGGACGTTCCTGACAGTCATAAGCGCAGGCACTGTCATCTCCTGGTTTAAAACATGGAAGTTAGTAAGGAAAATGCAAATACTTTAAGTTCAACAGATACTTTTTAAACCATCACTGTCATTTTACTAAATTTCTGAGATTAAGGGTCCACATCCAAGGGATCATATTTAGACCAACAATGTTGTGGAACTCATCAAAGCAGCGCTCAACAGAGCTTCTAATTTGTTAACTGAATGAGAGCACCATCTAGTGGTCAGTCTGCTTTTCAATTCAATTAGATCAAAGATCAACTAAGGATCTATTATCATTTTTCTTTTTCTGTATATGATCAGATACTTTTCGAAAAGCTCCCTATGTATAGGCCAAACATAAAGCCTTGTCGTATACAGTTATATGCCAGGCAGTTGCATATTTTGTCCTGTGGCTTTTATTATTAAATATAATAAAAAGGTCAATCCATATTTCCAGTAGGATCTGCTTTTGTCATATAATAATAGCCAGTTATAGGCTGTAGATACACATTTGGTAGACATTTCTAGGTTTCCCAGTCACCTGTGAGACTTATCAACACTAGTGTTTTATGTTGGTTTTGATGATCCTATTGTCACTGAAGGATGCGGCTAATTTATGAAGAGATGCAGGCAAAACGTACACCAAAAATGGTGTAAATGATGATAAATCAATCAGGGTCAATGGCCCAGCCAAGAGCATGTCCATGTCATGTCCACTTTTTCGAAAGTAGTGAGGGTTGCTTAAAATTCAAAGGTTTGCAAATTTATTTATACACAACAGTGACATTGGTAATAATAAAAAAGCCTCCCCTACTATGGTTTGGGCGCATAATTTACATATATCGTAAGCTCATCTGTACAGTTTTATATCACACTATAGAGATAATACACACACAGTGATATCTGTGTACAGGAGTAGTGACTAGGGTTGAGCAATCGGGATCGGAAAAGATCGGATACCAATCGGCAATCGAGCAAATTTCACGATCACGATCGGTTGGAAAATGATCGGAAATCGGATTTTGAAATCTCAAGATCGGCTCAACCCTGGTAGTCACCAAACTAAAGGACAAACAAACAGCGATGTCACAGTATAGGGATAGTAAATGCCGTTATGTCACAGAGCTCATAGACACAGTAATGTCACAGTAGAGAGACCATAAAACACAGTGATGTCACAGTACAGGGATAATACACACAGTGATGTCACAGTACAGGGATAATATACACAGTGATGTCACAGTACAGGGATAATAAACAGTGATGTCACAGTACAGGGATAATACACACAGTGATGTCACAGTACAGGGATAATACACACAGTGATGTCACAGTACAGGGATAATACACACAGTGATGTCACAGTACAGGGATAATACACACAGTGATGTCACAGTACAGGGATAATAAACACAGTGATGTCACAGTACAGAGATAATACACACAGTGATGTCACAGTACAGGGATAATACACACAGTGATGTCACAGTACAGGGATAATACACACAGTGATGTCACAGTACAGGGATAATACACACAGTGATGTCACAGAACAGGGATAATACAGTGATGTCAGTACAGGGATAATACACGCAGTGATGTCAGTACAGGGATAATATACACAGTGATGTCACAGTACATGGATAATACACAGTGATGTCACAGTACAGGGATAATACACACAGTGATGTCACAGAACAGGGATAATACAGTGATGTCAGTACAGGGATAATACACACAGTGATGTCACAGTACAGGGATAATACACAGTTATGTCACAGTACAGGGATAATACACACAGTGTTGTCACAGTACATGGATAATATACACAGTGATGTCACAGTACAGGGATAATACACACAGTGATGTCACAGTACAGGATAATACACACAGTGATGTCACAGTACAGGGATAATACACACAGTGATGTCACAGTACATGGATAATACACAGTGATGTCACAGTACAGGGATAATACACACAGTGATGTCACAGTACAGGGATAATACACACAGTGATGTTACAGTACATGGATAATACACAGTGATGTCACAGTACAGGATAATACACACAGTGATGTCACAGTACATGGATAATACACAGTGATGTCACAGTACATGGATAATACACAGTGATGTCACAGTACAGGGATAATACACACAGTGATGTCACAGTACATGGATAATACACAGTGATGTCACAGTACAGGGATAATACACACAGTGATGTCACAGTACAGG
This sequence comes from Leptodactylus fuscus, assembly GCF_031893055.1. Lineage (NCBI taxonomy): Eukaryota > Metazoa > Chordata > Amphibia > Anura > Leptodactylidae > Leptodactylus > Leptodactylus fuscus. The sequence goes on from NC_134265.1 coordinate 45,292,357, forward strand.
GATAATACACACAGTGATGTCACAGTACTTGGATAATATACACAGTGATGTCACAGTACAGAGATAATACACACAGTGATGTCACAGTACTTGGATAATATACACAGTGATGTCACAGTACAGGGACAATACACACAGTCATGTCACAGCACATGAGTAAATGCTTAAAGGGGACCTAACAAGTAGTTCTTCCATTTTTTACTGGCCCCATTATGTGCAGCATCAAGTACATTAATGTCCCCCTCCAGCTTCGCCCAGTATAATGTCCCCCACCAGCTAACCCCACAGTTTAGTGTCCTCCTCCAGTTGTCTCCATTTTAATGTTCCCCAACTACCTCCCCCAGTTTAATATCCCCTCCATCTGCTCCCAGTTTAATGTCCTTCTTCATCTGCCCCCACAGTTTAATGTCTAATGTTTAATGTCTCCTCTATCTGCCCCCAAAGTTTCATGTCCCCTCATACGTTCCCCCAGTTTCATGTCCCTCTTAGTATGCCCCCCCAGTTTAATGTCCCCCTCCACCTTCCCCCAGTTTAATCCTTCATCTGCCACCACAGTTCTCTCTGCCCCCAGTTTCATGTCCCCCTCATATGTCCCCCCAGTTTAATGTCCCTCTTAATCTGCCAAAGTTTAACATAAAAAACACTGATACTCACCTTTCCTTGTTCCCCTGCCGTGCAGTCTGCAGTCTCTTGTCCCGGACTGTTCAGGGAGCTGCAGGTGCGATGTGAGTGACGTCATCACATCAGGCCTACAGCTCCCGAAGCACGCAGGGACACTTCGGTGAGGCAGGGGCTGTCCACTCCTGCTTTACCACTGTATTCAACTCATCTGCATGCTCTCCAGAGGCACTCCAGTTGAATGCGGGACATACCACTCTCCATCCAGGACCGTGGGACAGGACCCAGAATCTAAAATTGTCCCACTGAATCCGGGATGGTTGGGAGGTATGCTGTCAGGAGGGCAGCATACCTTCTGACACTATAGAGCTTAAATAGCACATCAGGTACCAAAACTAACTGCGCTGATTGCTCAAGAATGGTGGGAGCAAGTGAAAAAATTCCAACTGTTCCAGAATTTATGGAGCGGTACCTATCAACAAATACTAAGGACTTGAACTGATGGAGGTGGTGAAACATTTACATAATCCTGGTTGTAGGACCAGTATAATATTTCCTTGCGAAGGCCTCTACATGGCATTGCCTACGTGGTCTTCAGACCAATCTACAACTATTATTACATCCAAGACAAAGGAGAGGCTTATCACTGAAGAGGACAGACCTCTATTCCAGCCTCCATTGTCATCTTGATGTGCACCACAATAGTCTTCTTTCAATTCAAGGATTCTGTCCCTCTCAGTTCCCGGCACATGGCGATCATTGGCACAGCCATGAACAGAAGGGAGCGTCCAATCATCCTACAACACTTGATCCGATTTTTGAAGTTTTATGTGGCTTAACAACATTGCTTCTAATTTGCCATTTATGACCCTCCCATGTGATACAGATTGGAGCTAAGTGCTTGGAAATTTGATCTTGGTGACATCTGCTACTTGCTGGATTTGCATAACCTTTACGACTTGTCCTTCATGTTGCTAAAATTTCAATGTTGAGGAGTGTGGTTATTTTTGCTTTTTTTTCCATATGGAAACTTTCCATTGCATGCAAATGGAGTTTAGGGAAACACAAATTTGATACACAAATCCATGACACATGTATACATATGTGCCTGTAACGTGAATGTGAACAGGGCTTAAAGAGGACCTTTCATGAATTGGGGCACATTGTCACCGCCAGTCACAGTCAGTCAGGAACGCCCTTCTTCACAGCAGTGCCTATAGCGCTATACTGTGAGATCGGGGAGGAACGTCCCCTCCCCTCCTGATAGTGCTCTTCCATAGACGAGTACTGGGGAGGCGTTCCTCAGTGGTCTCACAGTACAGCGCTATAGGCACTGCTGTGAAGAAGGGCGTTCCTGACTGACTGTCAGGAATGCCCTTCTGACGGTGAAGAGCTACGGTATTGGCACCGATAGCTCTTCACCCGGGGCACAGATTGTGAAAGCCGACAGTGAGCTGAATTCAGTGCACTGTCGGCTTTCCAGCAGTATATAGAACTGCCTGTGCCCCAACTCATGAAAGGTCCTCTTTAACGTTAAAGGGAATCTGCCAGGATGATTTGGGACACTAAACCACCCACACGCCATTATGGCCGGTGGTTTTCTGTCCCAAATCGCTCTGTTACTAAGCCATACCTCCCAACCGTCTCAATTTCTGCGGGACAATCACGATTCCGGTGACGTGTCCTGCGGTCCTGGTTGGAGGGAGGTATGTCCCGATTTCAACTCAGATATGCGTCCAGAGGACGCAGATCTGAGTTGAACACATACGCGGCTAAACCAAGGAGCTGTCACAGCGCTGCACGCCGGCTACTGGCTGTGTAGACGCGATGTGATGACGTCACATCGCGTCTACAACTGTGTGCGAGAGAGAGGCGCGGAGAGAGCGGCGGGGGAGTGAGGAGAAGGTAAGTGTAATGTGTACACTGAGGTGGAACGTGAAACTGGGGGCAGATGAAGGAGAGGACGGCATGACACTGGGGCAGAGATGTGGGGACATGAATCTGGGGGCAGGGATGGAGGGACATGAATCTGGGGGCAGAGATGGAGGGGACATGAAACTGGGGGCAGAGATGGAGGGGACATGAAACTGGGGGCAGAGATGGAGGGGACATGAATCTGGGGGCAGATGAAGGGTGTATATGAAACTGGGGGAGAGATAGAGGGGGACATATAATTTACGGGTGACTGTAGGAGGATTATACTGTGTGCGGGCACACGAAAAATTAATGAGAATGGGCGGAGTCAACACCAAAAAGTGGGCGGGGCTACATTTGCCACAGCGCGCTACGTGCGCCGCACATTTTGTCCCTCTTTCGGTTCTTCAAAAGTTGGGAGGTATGCTAAGCCATCCATGCACTTCCGGCACTTGTGCATTAAGGCTGGGGTGTATGTCTTCTGCTTCACTGAAGAGCTGCGCAGACCCTGGAGGAGTCCGATGAGACTAATCTCTAGGTAAATATAAAGGTTTATTTTTTAATGGGAGCATGGATGGATTTAAAATAAGGTGATCTGAGACACTAAACCCCTGGTCTATAAGGACAGGTTCCCTATGTAGTCCTTTATAGCCAGGGCTACCCATCAACTTTGGCCACAACTCCCATGGCGTGACCAAAGATCACCACGTCGCCCTACAACTCCTTCACTCATGTTACTGAATAGAGTCAAACTGAGACCCTAGGGTGCTGCGACCATCACAAATAAGCCTAACGATATTTGACTTTTTTGTGACTACCATCCACAGCACTAACATAAGTGAAGGAGTCGCCAAATAACTCAGTAATTGTTTGGCCTCACAGCCTAACCAAGTGTAACTGTAGCCCAAGCATCTGCAGCAATAATATACAATAATAATCATGATACCACTAAGAAGAACCTATAGCCTTAGCATATGACTAGCACCCTCGAGCTTCTCCAAAATGGCCGCGGCTGTTCAGGAAAACGTTCGTAAAGCTACTGCACAGTTTTCTCTCTAGTGTTCAGGAGGTGAGTGTCTGGCTGTGACAGGAGGAGCTAGAGATGAGCTTTCTGACAGAAGACGAGGCGTGAATGCAGCTCCTTATGACAAGAGGACTATGGCCGGCCATGACTACAAAAAGGACGTATAAGCCGCCTGTCAGTGAAGGAAGCGAGGCCGTGACGTACTATCGCTAGAGGATGCGAGGCTGTCATTGGTTGTCACCGCAGGAGGCGGAGCTGTACTAGTTACCAGAACCAATCAGGTGGTGCGGACATGTGCGTTCCATGCTGTGCTGTGTGGACTTTCCCTCTATGTTCCTTGTTTTCTCCGCACTTTCAGCATGGACAAGCTGCGCTCCCTCCTGCAGAGGACACTGGGGACAGTGAGGCAGCACATGGGCACTGACCAGTTTGGGAATAAGTATTATTACATTCCTGAGCAGAAAACATGGACAGGTAACCAGTAGTCCCCACTGCTGCCCCGGCCCCCCACATGTCATGGGGACACTGTTGTCATCATGTATCAAAGCTGAGCTGTTATGGTGTTGTTACCCTTAGGAACCGACCTCTGTTCAGTTTAGACTCTGCGCTGATGTAACATGAATTCTTGTTGCTAGCGACAAGGATGGACTTTATGTAACCCTGGGAACGCGTGCTGTGGCTCGCAGAGGGTTAAATGCTGCAAAATTGCTGATGTCTAACCCGCTGTAATGTGGTGAACATCCCGCAGCAGACACAACAGGTGGGGTTTAAAGGGGTTGTCCAGGAATTACAGATTTTTGCCAGGGAAGTTGAAAAAAAAAAACCCCATACTCGCCTGTCCCAGGTACTTCGGCGTCCTGCACTGCTGTCCGGGCCAGCGGTGCACAGAGACTTGTTCCTGCGGAAGTAATGTAACCTCTGAGGCCAATCAGCCTGCTGGCAAAAATCTGTCATTCTTGGACAACCCCTTTAACCTTTAAAAAGGACCTTTCATGTCCTCATGCGTATGCAGATTTATATACTGCTAGAAATCCGACAGCGAGCTGAATTCCTGTTCTGTCCTCCGGGGCTGGAGATTATCGGTGCTGTTAATTTCGGCACCAATATCTCCCCACTGTCAGGAGGAAGTTCCTCTGGGCGGTAAGGAATGCCTGCCCTCCCACCCCACATCGTACAAGTCTATGGACAAGTGGGCGCGTTCCATACAGCCCAGCGTTGATGCTGAGCTATAAGGTATGCCCTTCTGACAGTGGGGAGATATTGGTGCCGAAATTTATGACACCGATATCTCCAGCCCTGGGAAACACAGCGGAAATTACCTTCCTTTAAAAAAGAAAAACAAGTGGTGTAACGTAGGGAGAATGTACAGAGTGGCAGATCGCACATGTCCTCATCCAATCTATTCATGTCTATGGGACTGCTGGAGGGAGCTGAACAATGTATTTCACCTCTCTACAAAAGTCCCATTAAGATGAATACATTGGTGGTACACATGCAGGGACATGGGACCCCTATTCTTATGATCTGTTGGGGGCCCAGTGTTCAGAATACTCCTATAGGTCCACTCTAAAGGGAGTCTATCACCTCCCCCGCCATTGCTATAGTATTATACATGTAATGAAGTCCAACTGTACCGTTAGAATATCAATGAGCCCCCGGAATGGCTGTAAAAACCTATTTTAACCAATATTCAAATTTGTTTTCAATCCCTGGGTATTAGAAGATTAACTTCGTCCAGTCCTAATGTAAGTGAGCGCCGTTCTGAAATCCCACGCATGCCCAGTAGACGTCTGTAGACCTGGATGTGTCCAAGCATACTACTATACCCCTATACCAACTAGTTTTGTTTTCTTATTTATGTTATTTCTATACGGATACTATATAGGTTTATACACTTGAAGTTTGCAGGTATCCTGAGCATGTGCAGGGATTATTGCTGTCAGGGCTAGATTATGGTGGTCTTCCACTACCCAGGGGATTAAAGACACCGCCCACTGTGTGCCGTAGCCTCATTTACATATCAGTTAAAATGGCTTTTTACATGTGTCACAAATTTCATGGGGAAAGAGGAATAAATTGTTGTCAGAAACCTCTCGTTTGCCTGTGAACAAAGTATCTGCAAACTAAAATCTAGCACGCCCGAACCGTCTTTCCATGATATCTGCCCATTTGTCACATTGTGCATTAGGTCAGGAGAGGAGCCTACTGGGTCATTGGGGCTATTCCTTGCTGTCTTCTGATCTGCTCTCAGTCACGGCTAGAAATATTCAGACTGTGTCATGGATAGAGCCGTGTACATTCCTGGAGGCCCATGTCAGATGCCCACAATATGGCTGCATTTCAACAGTAGTATAGTCATGCAAGGTCTGGGCAGCAGAGGCAGATCAAGAGCTATATTATACTTGTCTGACATTGGTCTAAGGTCTGGTTCACATCTGCGTTTGGTATTCCGCTTGGGGACCCCCCTGAACAAAATAACGAACTCATTCTAAAGCAGTGAGCAATGAAACTGCACGGACCCCATAGACTATAATGGGGTCTGTGTGGTGTCCGCACAAATCATGTGGAGAGAAAAGCGCTGCTTGAACTACTTTTCTCTCCGCATGACTTGTGTGGAAAACACACGGACCCCATTATAGTCTAAGGGGTCCATGTGATTCCATTGCTCACCGCTTTTGAATCTATTCAGTATTCTGTTTGGGGGTTCCCCAAGCAGACTCCCCCAAACAGAATACCGAACGCAGATGTAAACCGGGCCTAAGACCTAATGCATACGACCGAGTGTGCAGGCCTGGGGGACTGACTTCATAGCAAAATGCACCCGGATAACATCTGAGTGGTTGCTGTCCCTCATGGACTACAATGGGAGTTCCATACTGTTCCGATGTCATGAAGCGGGATAGGACCTGCTGTATAATCAAAGGGGCGAAGCATCGGATTCCCGTCAGAGGAGCCTCAGCCTGTTCACTCAGTTGTGTGCATAAGGCCTTAGGGTGTGTTCACATTTGATTTGTTTGACATAGTAATAATAAAACAGAACCGTCTAAAGATCGAGGTATCCCTATGACTGTAATGGGATCTGTTGGGTATCCATTATTCTATCAATGAACAAAATTGTTGGACTTGCGGGACACAACCTCATTGTGGCTCCATTTTCTGTACAAAATGTCCATTCTAAGAAGCCATATAGACTTGAGTACAGTACGTGCTGTGTACATGAGTCCCTGACTTTGAATAGACAGAATTTAGGAGGCTGCTTCCCCCTCGTGAGGAGAGAAGCATCATGTGTATGCTGCCCTATTAGGCTTCATGTATGCAATCCAAGCGTGTTCTCATGTCATGTGCATGAGGCCTTAGGCTACACAGTCAATGAACGATCCATAGTAATTCAATACAAGAATTTTGTGCCTTGTAGCATCTAGTCAGGCCGTTGTCATATTTGACTTGACCTTAAAGGGGTTATTTGGGATTAATATACCCGTATATACTCGAGTATAAGCCGACCCAAATATAAGCCGAGGCCCCTAATTTTACCCCCCAAAATTGGGAAAACTTATTGACTCGAGTATAAGCCTTGGGGGGAGATGCAGTAGCTACTGGAAAATTTCAAAAATTAAAATGGTTGAAGTTTTTGGGTGCAGTAGTTGCTGGGGAAGGGGAGGGGGGTGTTTTGGTTGTCTGTCTGCCCCTTCCCTGAGCTTGAGGACTGGGATTTTTTTCCCCCACTTGGAATTCAGCCTGGCTGAATATAGGGGATCTGCAGTGCTCCTATTAACCCCTTCCTGATGGAACAGGAGCACTGCAGATCCCCTATATTCAGACACCCCCCCCCCTTAAAAAAAAAAAAGATATATTTTTTTTAGCTGACTCGAGTATAAGCCGATGGGGGCTTTTTCAGCACAAAAGCTGTGCTGAAAAATTCGGCTTATACTCGAGTATATATATAATTTTTTCATAGGGCGGGGAACGTGAAAACATATTATTATTATTATGTTGTTGTTTTTTTTTTGTTTTTTTTAAATATTCACCTGTCCCACCTGCTCCGGTGTCTCCCAGAGCGGTCCAGTCCTACTGCTCCTGTGTTTTCTTCCGGCAGAAGTCCCAGTCGCTTGTGACCGATGAGGCCAATCGGCGGCCTAAGGAAAATGAAGCGGGACATCACAACCGGCAAGGACTTCTGGCACAAGACAGCTGAGAAGCAGGACCAGATTGTGCTGGAAGGACACCAAAGCACTGCTGTATGATGGATAACTTATTTAATGTAACACCAGTAGTATATTGGCGATCTGTGTATTACGCCAGGGGCTATGAATAATCCTTTTGCATAAAATGGCATGCCAGTCTACAGAAAATAAAATATAAAATTTGCTGCTTAGATTGTAGTAAAAATGTCATATATTGTATAGTCTAAATCTCCTTATTGTGTGAGACCTTTACATGTACCGTATCTACCCACGAGAGGGCGCCATTGTCTAATAACTGACTGTAAAGTCTTGAGTATATCCCTGTGTGTTACGGTCCTGCTGGTGTACATGGAGGGGCTTATGTCCGTGCCCATGATCTATATCTGCCACGATATGTCCTCTCTGATCACTTTGTCATGATGTTTGATATGTCATTATCTCTGTGTATATTACAAGCTAAATAATTCACATCCCAATATGTTCTGTAAGGGGCGACCATATGAGCGGCACACATGTCTCCATGACAACACTGCCTGACAGAAATCTGGAGGTAGCGTGTCGCCATTATAATGTCCAGTAGTGTAGCCTCAGGCTTTTGGCCTGTAATTTCAGGTAATCCTATGTGGGACTGGTAATAGGATACGATGTCAGATCTACTTTACTGAAGTACAATAAAAATCACCAATCTGTTCTGTTGTACTTTCTTAGATTGGTTTCTAGACACGCTGGGTGACAACCAATATGGCCGACATTTCACCATCCCACCGGCTTTTCTGAAACATTCGCGGGCTACCCAGTTTCCATAACTCCCATTCTCTTCTGTAGGGATTACAGAAATGGTATAGCAAAGTTAGTTTACCTGTTAGGGTAAGTTCACATGGGGGTTTTTGGACCAGATTTTGACGCGGAGGCCGCCTCAGAATCCGGTCCAAAAAACGGCTAGCCGCGACTGGATGCCGGTGCAGTGCATCAGCATCCAGTCGTGGCATTTTGCTCTGGATTAGGCCCAGAACAGGAGGCATAGTCACAGAGTGGCTCTCCATTCTAATACATAAAAGGTGATTCCAAGTGGGGGCATATGGCCAGAAATTATAGTAAGGAGACAACTTCTTTAGGTTGACAGCACATGTGGTGGTGTTTTTTTTTTTTGTTTAGTTTTTTTTGCATATGATAAAGAGAATTGGGGCCCACAAGTTTCCATGGGTACCCTATGCCAACCCACTGCTTTTTTTTCACTTCTGTGACAAATAACTTCCTTAGAAGTGAATGGAGTAGCAGCCAAGTGTGTATTCCACTCTTCTTTTCTTAGGGGGTACTCATGGTGTGGTCCCCATTCTCATACCCTAAACAATCAGAAATTTCCTCCTTCTCCCTGAAGCATTTAGACCTTTATTTCCCTGACCTATGGATATATACGGGTAGATGTTTTCATTCGGAAACCCTCTTTCAAAGGGTTGTCCGGGCTTCTTTTTTCTATGGCCTATAGTTGGTATAGGTCATTAATATATGGTCAATCGGACTGCGACACCCGGCCTGTGGACCAAATAATTTTTTATGGAGCACCCATCGTGTTCACAATACAGGACGGTCCTGCACCTTCACTATATCTCAGCCCCCATGGTATTTAGTCAGAGCTGAGCTGCAGTGGAGGCTACAAACAGAGCTTTCTGCTTCCGGTCCAGCATTGTTTACTGGAGAGGTCCTGGAAGCGGCACCATACAGATAATCGGCCCCTTTTCTATCACATGTTTATAGGCCATAAAAAATACGCTTGGACAACCACTGTAGGGGGAAAGGCTGTGAAGGGTTATTCTTATCGTAGACAGTTATGGCATAGCTGCAGGAGAATGTCTGTCTGATAGATGCAAATCGCAGCTTTTTCCATTCACTTGTATGGGAGTCGGCATAGCACGGAGAGACATCACAACGGCTGCGGCCCTGTGGATGATGACTGCATGGCACCAATTGTTGCATAAGATTCCCGTAATATTATATTATATTATGAAATTGCAATTTATGCAATTTTGTTACTGCCCTAAATGGTATAAAATACGTTACCAGCATCATTACATATAGTATACACAACTAAATATAGGGCAAAAAATTGGCAAAGCAATATAAATAGAACACTATGCTAAAAAAGCGCACTGCCACAGAAAATGTTTAGCAAAAAATATATAAAGCTTTATTTAAATACATTTTAAAACATATATAAGACAGAAATAATGAATGGGGTGATACAACCAAACAGAACAATGAAGGCCCAAGATGGAATACTAATGGTTGATGATGAATAAATGACACTTACATTACATATATATAAGGATATGTGAAACATCCATGGTTTCTAAAGTGCATATATAACATATAGTTTTTTAAAGTGCAAATATTCTGTGAAATAACATGATACCAAGTGGTAAATTACCTATGGGTGGACCTTCATGTAGTGAACGCGCCCCGACGCGCGTTTCGCCACTACCGTGGCTTCGTCAGGGGGAAAAAAAAAGATGATCATTACATATGTAAATAGTTCTCATGCCACATATGATATCCTGTGGATATTGCGTATATACGTGAAGAGTTCTTGCTGGAAATAACAGAAGGGGGGGGCTCATCATGGTTTAAGTGACTCCTTTACATCCCCCCCTTTAGGTCCTTTACATCCCCCTTCTTTAGGTCCTTTACATCCCCCTTCCTCAAGTATTTGAAATGTTTCCCTGCTAAGTGTTGCCGGAGGTCACTTTGTGGGTACTGCCCATTCTAAATATTTTCTGTACCTCTCTGAGCTGAAATAAGTGCTTTTCTTGCTAGTTTTTACCAACCACGGCTTTTATGCAATCTGTAAATTCTGGAAAGAACTTTGTGCCTTCAAACAGAAATTTCCCATCTGAAAATCCTCCCAGGTGTCAGATGCATTTTGGTGCGGTCTTTAACTAGCAGCCTGGAGCACAGTCGTCCTGTGACTGCCAAGCTGACAGTGACATTGGACAGCTGTCAGTACTGCGATCTGCCTCAGATTGACTGCAGTCATTAGTGGATTACAAGTCCTCTTTGTGCTAAATATTGAAGCCCTGTTCATAGGGAATGACGCTTTCCTATATACAGTCCTATGAAAAAGTTTGGGCACCCCTATTAATCTTAATCATTTTTAGTTCTAAATATTTTGGTGTTTGCAACAGCCATTTCAGTTTGATATATCTAATAACTGATGGACACAGTAATATTTCAGGATTGAAATGAGGTTTATTGTACTAACAGAAAATGCGCAATATGCATTAAACCAAAATTTGAGCGGTGCAAAAGTATGGGCACCCTTATCATTTTATTGATTTGAATACTCCTAACTACTTTTTACTGACTTACTGAAGCACAAAATTGGTTTTGTAACCTCAGTGAGCTTTGAACTTCATAGCCAGATGTATCCAATCATGAGAAAAGGTATTTAAGGTGGCCAATTGCAAGTTGTTCTACTATTTGAATCTCCTCTGAAGAGTGGCATCATGGGCTACTCAAAACAACTCTCAAATGATCTGAAAACAAAGATTGTTCAACATAGTTGTTCAGCGGAAGGATACAAAAAGTTGTCTCAGAGATTTAACCTGTCAGTTTCCACTGTGAGGAACATAGTAAGGAAATGGAAGACCACAGGGACAGTTCTTGTTAAGCCCAGAAGTGGCAGGCCAAGAAAAATATCAGAAAGGCAGAGAAGAAGAATGGTGAGAAGAGTCAAGGACAATCCACAGACCACCTCCAAAGAGCTGCAGCATCATCTTGCTGCAGATGGTGTCACTGTGCATCGGTCAACTATACAGCGCACTTTGCACAAATAGAAGCTGTATGGGAGAGTGATGAGAAAGAAGCCGTTTCTGCACGTATGCCACAAATAGAGTTGCCTGAGGTATGAAAAAGCACATTTGGACAAGGCAGCTTCATTTTGGAAACAAAAATTGAGTTGTTTGGTTATAAAAAAAGGCGTTATGCATGGCGTCCAAAAAGAAACAGCATTCCAAGAAAAACACTTGCTACCCACTGTAAAATTTGGTGGAGGTTCCATCATGCTTTGGGGCTGTGTGGCCAATGCCGGCATCGGGAATCTTGTTAAAGTTGAGGGTCGCATGGATTCCACTCAGTATCAGCAGATTCTTGAGAATAATGTTCAAGAATCAGTGACGAAGTTGAAGTTACGCCGGGGATGGAGATTTCAGCAAGACAATGATCCAAAACACCGCTCCAAATCGACTCAGGCATTCATGCAGAGGAACAATTACAATGTTCTGGAATGGCCATCCCAGTCCCCAGACCTGAATATCATTGAACATCTGTGGGATGATTTGAAGCGGGCTGTCCATGCTCGGCGACCATCTAACTTAACTGAACTTGAATTGTTTGTCCAAAATACCTTTATCCAGGAACTGATTAAAAGCTACAGGAAGCGACTAGAGGCTGTTATCTTTGCAAAAGGAGGATGTACTAAATATTAATGTCACTTTTCTGTTGAGGTGCCCATACTTTTGCACCGGTCAAATTTTGGTTTAATGCATATTGCGCATTTTCTGTTAGTACAATAAACCTCATTTCAATCCTGAAATATTACTGTGTCCATCAGTTATTAGATATATCAAACTGAAATGGCTGTTGCAAATACCAAAATATTTAGAACTAAAAATGATTAAGATTAATAGGGGTGCCCAAACTTTTTCATAGGACTGTATACTCCATGTATTAGAAAGTCTAATCTGATAACATTGACAGTGTCTACCAGCGAGGATTAAAGATTCTTTATTTTAAATACTTTATTGCAGCAAGTCAAGGGTGTCTTAAAGGGAACCTGTCAGGTCTATTTGGGACACAGGTCCTTATAGACCAGGGTTTTAGTGTCCAAAATCGTCCTATTTTAAATCTATCCTAGAGATGATGCACCTGCACGGTACTCGAGAGAAGCCAAGGACATACCGTCCGACTTTACTGCTTAAGGCCTCGATCACATCTGCGTTGGGAAATCATTCGGGGAGTCCGCATGGGGACCCTTCTGAATGGACTACCGAAAGCAGTGTGCAGTGAGAGCACATGGACCCCATAGACTATAATGGGGTCCGTGTGTTTTCCGCACGGAACACGTGGACAGAAAAGTAGTTCACAATCTACTTTCCTGTCCACATGACTCGTGCAGACACCGCGCAGAAAGCACACGGACCCCATTATAGTCTATGGGGTCTGTGTGCTTTCACTGCACACTGCTTGCCAATGCTTTCGGTAGTCGATGCGGACTCCCCCAAACAGATTACTGACGCAGATGTGAACGATGTGTCAGCAGTACGGGGCATGTGCACGGATGCTGAAGTGTAGTCCTCTGGCTTCAGTGAAGAATTGCGCCAGCTCGAGGAGTACAGTGGCAGGGCGAGGAGAAAGCTTTTCTATTTTTATTGCGAGTACAGAAGGCGTTATAACAGGACGAATTGGGACACTAAACCCCTGGTCCATAAGGGCCTGTGTGGGTGGTTTAGTGTTTCTCTCTCATATAGGGAAAATGCTCATTATTGTACGGAGCACTATGTAGCAGCATATGAAGACTTTGCAGTGTGCATGTGGTATAAGTCTCAATTGTGTCGTCTGAATACTTTGTGAATGGCTGAATAGCCTTAGAGGGAATTCACACGGAGTAAAGTGGGCGCATAATTACGCAGCGTATACGCTCGTAACTCCCATTGAAGTCAATGGGATCTTTTTGAGCGTGGAAAACTCTGACACGTCGTATACGTGCCAGATCGCGCTCCACTTTACTCCGTGTGAATTCCCCCTGAGGATAAGGCCCCACGGGCTGGGAACAATCGTGGCGGGAACGCATTGCGATTCTTTTCGCAGCACTTTGAACAGAAAGTTCACAGAGTTTTCCCCCCGCAGCCTTTCTGTTACCATTAGGGCTAGTTCACACGGGGACATGGAGGAGGATTTTGACAGTGGAATCCATGTCATAAACCTCCTCCATACAATGGCTAGTTCACACGGAGGCAAAGAGGCTGATTTTGACAGCGAATTTCGCTTCAAAATCCGCCCCTTTACAATAGTGGTCTATGTAGACTGCTAGCAGAAAAAAAGAAGCAACATGACCTTTCTTCAGGCGTTTTCCGCCTGAAGAAAGCAATAGAAGTGAATGGGAGGCGAAAAACGCGCTTTTTTTCGGCCCATTCACTTTACGGGAGGGGAAAACAGCCTGACTTTTTTTGAAGCTGTTTTTACAAAAAAAAAGCTCCTAAAAGCACGGCAAGGTCAAAAAAAGCTTCCTAATTAGGAAGTTTTTTTTTCAGGACCAAATAAGCCACACGTAATTTACATGTGAACTAGCCCGTCTATGTAGACTGCTAGCTTCTTTTTTTTTTTCTGCTAGCAGAAAGCTTGCCAAGGTAAAAAAAAAACGCTTCCTAATTAGGAAGTGTTTTTTTCGGTGCCAAAATAAGTCACACGTTATTTACATGTGAACTAAGCCTTATATCTACGGGAAAGCTGCTGGCATTTCTGTAGATGTAATTGACATGCTGCGAATTCCAAAAACGCGCCGTTTTTTGAAATCGCAGCATCTCCACGATGCGGTTTTAAACGCAAAGTGGGCATGGGATTCACATGAATCCCACCCACTTTGCAGTTACTGTATAATGCTGGGAATTTTCCTGCGGCGTTACCGGCCCGTGGGGCCCCCGGCCTTATACTGATTTTATCGTGTCCACTTTAGGTGATGGCAATGCACATATTCAGGATGTATGAAGATATGGATTCCTTTTTTTTTTTTTTTTTTTTTTTTTTAAATGTAGATTGTGAGCCCCACCTAGAGCTCACAATGTACATTTTTCCCTATCAGTATGTCTTTGGAATATGGGATGGAAATCCATGCAAACACGGGGAGAACATACAAACTCCTTGCAGATGGTTTTATGCCCTTGGCGAGATTTGAACACCAGGACTCCAGCGCTGCAAGGCTGCAGTGCTAACCACTAAGCCACCGTGTGGCCCCCCGATATGGATTCCTGTCTACCATTATCTACTCACCCTCTGGTGCTCCAGAGTTTGGCTTACATATAGGATTTTCCCAGCCCTGAGACTCCCAGGTCGCTGGCCGGTGTATTTTATGAGAGAAGATCTCAGAAATGAACAGTATGATACAAGGACAGTAACATGGCATGTCTGTTTAATAGAATTGCTGTAACATGTCTGATCTGTTCCTCTTAAAGACAACCTTTTTTATGGTCACCTATGAGTTAAAGCATAACTAAATTTTAGGACAAATTTAGATTTTTTTTTCTGGCAGTATTTGTGTCATTAATAAATTTAGTAATATACTTTATTAAAAAATGTTGGCTCCTTTCTGTGAAATCCTGCATGTTTTTCACTCTTTCCCTTGTTTGTGTATTCAGAGCTGTTCCTGCCTCTCACTGAATGTTACTGTGTATGAAGTACGGGGCTGTGTAATATGGAGAGAAAATGAGGGGGAAGGGTCGGTCACGTCAGTTATATCTTGGACGTTATGAACCGTATCAACTTTGATGTCATATGAAAGAGGAGATTCTCTTGCAGTGCTATCTATATTTCCAGAGATACACAAGGGGAAAAAAGTATTTAGGGCTATCATTTTGTTTCTGGTGTCGACAGCTCTTTAGTGTTCACCATAGTGGAGTTTGGAGTGTGACTGTTTGAGGTTGTGGACAGGGGTCTTTTATACACAGAAGCCATTACTACAGGTAATGAGTGGAGGATGGAGGAGCTTCTTAAAGGGGGATTTGCAGGTCTGCGAGAGCCAGAAATTTTGCTTGTTTGTAGGTGACCAAATACTTGCACATAAATTCTTTGTAAATCAGATAATGTGATTTAGTTTAGCTCTGCCCACTTTTATGTTGACTCCTCCCATTCTTATTCATTTTTCATGTGCCCCCACACAGCATAATCCTCCTACAATCACCCATATATTATATGTCCTCATATTATAATTTTTCCTTCCAACTGCCCCACAGTATTAAGTCCCTCTCCTGGTGCCCCAGTTCAAACTGGGGGAAACTAGAGGGGACATGAAACTGAGGCAGCTGGAGGGGGACATTAAACTGAGGGGCAACTTGAGGAGGAGATTAAACTTGGGCAGCTGGACGTTGACATTAAACTGGGGGAAAATAGAGGCAGGTCCCCCTCCAGCTACTCCCACTGTTTAATGTCCCCCTCCATCTGCCCCCAGTTTCATCTCCCTCCTCTATCTCTGCCTCCAGTTTCATCTCCCCCCTCCATCTCTGCCCCTAGTTTCATCTCCCCCCTCCATCTCTGCCCCTAGTTTCATCTCCCCCCTCCATCTCTGCCCCTAGTTTCATGTTGTCGTCCCTCTTCATCTGCCCCCAGTTTCATCTCCCCCCTTCATCTCTGCCCCCAGTTTCATCTCCTCCTCTATCTCTGCCCCAGTTTCATCTCCCCCCTTCATCTCTGCCCCCAGTTTCATCTCCCCCTCATCTTTGCTCCCAGTTTCATGTCCCCCCCCCCCTCCATCTCTGCTCTTAGTTTTATGTAGTCCCCCCCTTTCATCTGCCCCTAGTTTCATGGGCCTCCTTCATTATGTTCCCCCTCAATTTGCCCTCAAGGTTTAACATAAAAAAGTGATACTCACCCTTCTCTTGATCCCCCGCAGCTCTGTCTGCATTCTCACTCACGGAGTTGTAGGCACGATTTGAGTGACGTCATCACATTGCACCTACACCTCCAGGAGCTGGAGCGCAGCGGTGAAGCAGGAGCTGACGACAGCTCCTACTTCACTGAACTGTGTATTCAACTCATCTGTGTCCTCCGGACGCAGATGCGTTGAAGTCAGGACATACCTCCCACCGACTGGGACTGCGGAACAGGACCCCGAATCCGGGAATGTCCCGCAGAATCCAGGATGGTTGAGAGTTATGTGCTAACCACTGAGCCACCGTACTAGTGTTCAGATTGGTAATTACGACTTACATGCAGACAAAGTTTCATGGATGAAACTCGATCATGTGAATGTAGGCTTACAGTATGTAGTGTACACCGCCCCCTACTGGTATCTCCCAGCTGTCAATTTATGCTTGAATTTCTAAGAAGAATTTCAGGAACAGCACACTAGAGTTCTAAGATAAGATGCTCCATAATTTACTTCTTATGGGGAATACTATTGTTTCCTAAAGGTGACATGTCAGGAGAAGTGACAAATCGCTTTTAACTCATGAGATCCTGGACTGTTTATATATAAGCAGACGGTTATCTTGCTCATACTTTTTTTTTTATTGCAAAAGAATCATCATGGATCAATCTATTTATAATATATATATATATATATGTGTGTGTATATATATATTATTGTGTGTGTATGTATATATGTATTAGTATCATGACTATAGGAAGCCCACCGTATGAGGACGTATAGTATAAAGGGCTATGGTAACCGTCATGTAAATTACAGCTCACTATAGCGGATGTAGTAAGCGAGCAGCTTGCACAGTTCTGTACATTTTGCCGGCCGGTATTGTATACCAGGTGTTGGTGCCTGCTTTGTGCCGCCTGCTCAGCAGAGTGAGTGTATTGCACATTAACAGCACTTTCTATCTTGTCAGTCAGAATCCTGTCACCTTACTTAATGAGTGCCAATACCCAGCATGGCATGGCGAGTTATTATTAAATATTTCGCTATGTTCTGCTCTTCCTTCCCCACACTTATATTGAATCCTAATGTTCTGCTATGGTAGAAGGACACATACAGGACTCCAATGCTGCATCGTTGCTGTGTGCTGTTTTATACGACTATCTTTAGCTTTTCCGCCGGTGTTAACAACAGCGGGCACTGAGGGCTCCTGCATATTTATGGGCCGTGTCTAATTGGTAGGGATAATGGCCAGGGCTGTTGCATTGTTTTGTTGCCTTGTTTATCGGTGTATTGTATTTTTGTTCTTCCTACATTGTCTGAAGCTGAATTACTGACAGTGGTATCTAATGTGTGAGTGAAGTATAATAAGACTTGTCTCCAGTAGCCTTTTTATGTCTTAGCTGTTTAGGCCGATGTGCCTTGTAACTCTGCCAGTGTTGGCTTAAGAGGTGGCGACTGGGCGAATGTTTTTTTCATAGAATGTAAGTAAAACTGTGAATTACTTTACAGCATTCATCTTAATATTATCTGTCTAGTCTTTAAAGAGGACCTTTCATCAGATTGGGCACAGGCAGTTCTATATACTGCTGGAAAGCTGACAGTACGCTGAATTCAGCGCACTATCGGCTTTCCCGATCTGTGCCCGGTGTAAAGCGCTATCGGTCCCGGGACCGTAGCGCTTTAGTGTCAGAAGGGCGTTTCTGACAGCCAGGGACGCCCTTCTGCCTCGCGGCGCCTATCGCGCTGTACTGTGTGAGCGGGGAGGAACGCCCCCTCCCTCTGCTCGCACAGCTCGTCCATAGATGAGTATTATCAGGAGCGGGAGGGGGGAGTTCCTCCCCGCTCACACTGTACAGCGCGATAGGCGCTGCTGGGCAGAAGGACGTCCCTGGCTAACTGTCAGAAACGCCCTTCTGACTGTAAAGCGCTACGGTCCCGGGACCGATAGCGCTTTACACCGGGCACAGATCGGGAAAGTCGACAGTGCGCTGAATTCAGCGCACTGTCAGCTTTCCAGCAGTATATAAAACTGCCTGTGCCCGATCTGATGAAAGGTCCTCTTTAAGAGAACAAACCCAAAACAGCGCCACCCTTGTCCATGGACTGTCTCTAGTATTGCAGCTCATGAAGAGAAGCCAAACTGAAAACAGCATCTCCGTTTTGGGGTAGAAAACAGATCCTATTTTGATATCAGACAGTTTATTATTATTTTATTTCTCTTATATACAGTAGCTCCATCATATTCCACGTAGCCCCTGCTCCATATAGGACTCACAATCTACATTTCCTATCAGTAGGTCTTTGGAGTGTAGGAGTAAACCGGAGTGCCTGGAGGAAATCCACACAAATACAGGGAGAACATACAAACTCCTTGCAGATGTCATCCATGGCCAGATTAAGGGCTAGTTCACATGTGAACTGCCCGCGCGGGTTTTGACACAGAGAGAGACGCGGCGAGCCGCGTCTCTCTCTTGTCAAAACCCGCCTGCCGCGACCATCACGGTCGCGGCTTTCCCCTCCGCTGTCGGCTCAAATGAATGAGCCGACATAGGAGGGTGCTTCCGCCTGAAGATAGGGCAGGTCGCTTCTTTTCTCCGCTAGCGGCAGCCCGCTGCTAGCGGAAAAAAAAAGCCCGGCGGTCTACATAGACCACCATTGTAAAGGGGCGGATTTTGAAGCAAAATCCGCTGTCAAAATCCGCCCCTTTGCCCCCGTGTGAACTAGCCCTAAAAGCCAGGACTCCAGTACGGCAAGACAAAGAAGCTAACCACTGAGCCACCATGATTCCCACTTTAAACCAAAGCGGCGTTCACACTACCGCTGCTGTCTGCCCTGGGTTTTATGCCATAAACCCCGGGGAACTGTACAGGGGACGGCTTGCCAGTGGTCATCTTTAAAATCCATCTTCTGCCCTGTGAAACTGAACAGGAGACGGAAACCCAGCGGTGGTGACCACCCGTGTGCGTCTTCTGCCTGTCTGCGGCAAAACCGTTTTTTTTTAACCAGACACAAAGTCCTTCATGTCTGATTTTGCACCCGGCTAAAAAACAAAAAAAACGTTTTCCCCCCACAGACAGGCAGAAGAAGCACACGGGCGGTCACCTTTCAAATGAATGGGTTTGAAAGCTGACTGCTGGGTTTCCGTCTCCTGTTCAATTTTGCGGGACAGAAGATGGAAACTGGTCGGATTGTACAAACTGGACGACGAGTGCAAGTGTGAACCTGCCCTTAGTTGGGCCTCAAAGCAGCTTCTTCACCTTCTACACTTTTGGTTATTCCATGATGCCAAACTCCATATCCATCCATGTCTCCGCTTTCACTACCTTATTTGTAATTGCACATGTTGCGGATCCGCCTGTGGATTTAGTCCCATTTGGTGGTGCAATGGGCATGTGGCCAATAGTTTTTGTGTATGCAAAATCCGTGATTATGTCAAAAAAGTCTGCCTCAGGTCCGTCATGTGCATGAGGCCTAAGGCTGAGTTCACATGAGGTATTTTGGTCAGGATTTTGAGGCCATATCTGTCTCAAAATCCTGACAAAAAAGACGGCTCTCTTTGATTCCAATGGGAGTTGATCGTTTCATTTTTCCGGGAGCCGGAACAAACAGCTCACGGAAAAAAGAACGGACGTGCTCATTCTTCAGGCAGATTGTGCCTCGCGAATCCGCCTGAGGACACTCCATTCATTTGGGCCTAATCCGGATCGCAGTCGTGGCTGGCCCGTATTTTCAACTGGAACCTGAGGCGGCCTCTGCATCCAATTCTGATCCAAAATACTCCGTCTGAACTCAGCCTTAGGGCTCAGATGAAGTAGCAGAAATCATCCTTCTGGTCAGTGAGGGTCCTCAGGGTCAGACCTCCACCCATCTCAAGGGCGGGCCTGTATATAAGATGGGGGTCAAACCTAGAACTATTACTAATGAGAATGCTCTTTCTTAGTCCACGGTGTGGAATGCTAAATTACCAGGTGTGTGTTATTGAGCAAACAGTTATTACTATTATTATGATGGATTGTGAACTCTTTTTGTTTTTTTATGTTTTTTTTTTCCTTCAATCTGGCGTCCATTCATCAATTCCCACCAAACTGAATATACAACCAATAAGACAGAAAATCCCTCTCTGCCGCCCGGTGATGTATTGAGAGCTGTTAGTCAGATAAATGACTCTCTCGGCCTGGTGGCGACTTTTGATGCATGGCTCTCTGGCCAGTGTTTTGTAAAGCTCCTTTTCTATTCTCTGATAAATAGCATTTAAGATCTCCAATACCAAATATTGGAGAAGGATCAGAAGTCGCCGCGGTTATGGTGCCCGTCCTTCGCTTGTGTGTATTCTGCATCGTGATTGATAGATTGTAATGGCAGAATACCTTCTTTAGTTTTTTTTTTTTCCTTCGGCATACTCCATCATTGTCACATTCAATTACTTTTTATAGCTTGCAAGCATAGGTGTTTTTTTTTTTTTTTTTCCATAGATTATAGGTCAGCCAAAGCATTTTTCTTTGACCTTCCACATCGCTGTTCTGCCTGCAAACCCCAAGCATATAATCTCCGGCAGCCAGGAATGTAATGCCAGTAAATATTGGCATATTTTTGGATGCACGAGGACAGTGCTGTGATAGGGATAATGCTGCAGGGTGACCTTCCTGAAGCGTGGGGGTTGATGCTCGGGGTCAGCAGTTGGCAAAAACAGGATTAAAAGGCTTGTTCTGTGTGTATCTGGATCACATAGTAAGGGGTATGTATTGTCAGAAAGTGACCTAATACATTTACGTACTTTCTAACTAAATTTGAGTAGTTCGGGGTTTTTTTTTGTTTTTTGTTTTTTTTTGAAAGTTATATTTATTTAAATCCTGAAATATTGCAGTTTTACTTCCTCTTCTGTAGAGATCACTTCTCAATAGTTACCTACTAGTCATTACACACAGCATTACAATAACAAATAACATATACTGATAACACAAGACCACTATTCACAATAGATGTTGGTTACAACTTTCACTCCTTGCCCACAACACTCTCCTGTAGAGGCCACTGTGGGGTAAATTCACTTAAAGGGGTTGTCCCATATCAAGGATCCTATCTATTCTGGTAGCGTATGGTAGCTTTTCCTAAATATATTGCGTTACAAATGCTGCTTTGTTTGCCTGCTATGTGAACTTATTCCTCCCATTGAACCTACTGTTCCCAACATAAGCAAATATAGCACCGCTAACTTCCATATCGTATCACTTGATTATTATTAGCCAATAGAAGCTCGCAGATCTGTCACGCTTAATAGCCTTGCTGACATACACCTTCAGAGGACAGCGGCTCTCCCTCACTACTGTGCTGTTTTATCAGCCATTATTGAAGGACAGCACTCTAATAGAGATGAGCGAGTAGTGAAATATTTGAGATTCGTTTTGAGTAGAGCCTCAATATTTGACTGCTCAATCAAATATCGAATCCCATTATAGTCTATTGGAAAAAATGCTCGTTTCAGGGGAAATCCCTATTCGACTGAGTCACCAAGTCCACGAGTAGCAGGAGAGTGTTTAGGAGGAGCAAAGTTCAGTTAAAGCGCAGGGACCCCATAGAATATGCCTCTTGCCTCCCATCCAGAAGGAGTCCACAGGAGGACCCCCTGAATGGAATCTCAGCGCAACTGCAAGCGCTTGACAATTAAGCACACGAACCCCATAGCATATAATGGGTTCCATGTGCTTGCAATGCACTGCCTGCATGAATGATTAACTGTCCAGCGCTTGCGCTGATATTCCGTTCTGTCCATTCTGCGGACTCCTTCCGGACAGGAGGCAAGCGCTAATGTGAACCGGCCCTTACTCGTCCTGCAGAACCAGCGTTGATTGGCCGATAGCATTCGGCCAATCAACGCTGGTTCTGCAGTAGGCTTGTCCTTGCTAGTCGGGAGAGCTTGCAGCTTTCGGTTATGCGCAAGCTGACTTTTTCTCATAGGAATGCATTGACCAGCGTTGATTGGACCAATGCTATACAGTGTACAGCATTTGGCCAATCAACGCTGGTTCTGCCGAAGGCTCGTGGCCTCCTCACAGACGAGCCTCCGGCAGAACCAGCGTTGATTGGCCGAATGCTGTACACTGTATAGCATTGGTCCAATCAACGCTGGTCAAGCATTCCTATGAGAAAAAGTCAGCTCCCGCATAACCGCATGCTGCCAGCTCTCCCGACTAGCAAGGATGAGCCTGCTGCAGAACCAGCGTTGATTGGCCAAATGCTATATGTATAGAATTCGGCCAATCAACACTGGTTCTTAATTGAATCTTTACTGCAAATAGGAGTAGTATTCGAACGAGTACGAATATTTCGAATACCGTAGTATTCTATCGAATACCTACTCGATCGAATACTGCTCGCTCATCTCTACACTCTAATATTAGCTAATAGAAGCTTGCAGGTCCTTCATTCTTAATAGCCTACCTAATAGCTATCAGAGTATTGGAGCCCTCTCTATTGTTCTGTGCTATCTGCCATTATCAGAGGAGTTTACATTAGTACTTGGACAGATGATTACTGACATCAGATTGGTTGCTATGGGCAACTGCCTTATTTTAGCTTTCCACCACTTTACATAAATCCTTCTCCATTACATCTTAGGCTTCTTAAGCACCTATTGCAGTTTTCAATCGTGATTCTCGAAGGGACGGCGGCTGCCAGGTGATCTCCCTGAGTTTGGTGGAATCCTTTGCACCCGCACTTTATACCCCAGCAAGACCTGGTACTTTCCTTATTTATAGCTGCAAAAATGTTTAACTTGCTTGAGCCTTATGGGGTTTCTTTTGCCTTCCATTGGATCAACACTGTAGGGGATTGTAGAGTTATAGGTTGGACTTGATGGACTGATGTCTTCATCCAACCTCATCTACTATGTAACTTTTAATTGTCTACAAACGTAAATCTAGTTCTGTCCATGGTAAAAATCCCGTAAAACTCCTTTAGGCAAGCCAGGAACTCATAGGTGAATCTCCGTATGTGTTTTCCAACATTGACCAGTGTGCCATAGGGTCGAAGAGTCATCCCAGTTAACAAACTCCCTTTAACTATGCAGCCATGTTTGCACAGCAGCGTTCAGATGTTCTGATTTTTGTCACATTGGCTGCCACCCTGAATAATGTACTCTGAAGTGGTTTTCTCTATAAAATATTCAAGTGCAGGCTTTCTGCTGAGTGATTTCTGAAATGCCTGTGGTTACTTTGACCAGTGGATCCCATTATGAACACTTGGTTACAGCACATCCCCACGCTGCGACTGACAAGCTGCTAGTACAAGCCTTATCATATTTTATGCATCTGAGCACTAAGCTCATTCCTCACATACTGAACACCCTGTGTTTGCCAAACTCTGTTGCTTCTATGGTTGATAGTAATATCTTGAGTAGAAATGCCTGCATGTATATATGTATACACCGTGCTGCAGTAAAGGAATGCTACTTGATAAGGTTGTCTCTAGGGCCGTGCAGTCTGTAGGCCAAACCACAGACTCTGACTCCACTCCTTTGTTGTCCATCATAAGCAGTAAATTACTACTCGTTATTACTTGCCTAATGGAGAATTCCTGGGGACCACTGGGGAACATTATTAGGTGTCGGGGCCAGTAGGGAGCATGCAGTGTGTTGGTCACTGGGGAGCAAGATACTGTGTGTGTACCTCCACGGACTGTTATACCCCTCCCCACCCCTCCCCACCCCTCCCCACCCCTCCCCACCCCTCCCCACAACTCCCCACCCCTCCCCACCCCTCCCCACCCCTCCCCACCGCTCAACACCCCTCCCCACCCCTCAACACCCCTCCCCACCCCTCAACACCCCTCCCCACCCCTCAACACCCCTCCCCACCCCTCAACACCCCTCCCCATCCCTCAACACCCCTCCCCACCCCTCAACACCCCATCCCTCAACACCCCTCCCCATCCCTCAACACCCCTCCCCATCCCTCAACACCCCTCCCCACCCCTCAACACCCCTCCCCACCCCTCAACACCCCTCCCCACCCCTCAACACCCCTCCCCACCCCTCCCCACCCCTCAACACCCCTCCCCACCCCTCAACTCCCCACCCCACCTCACCCCTCAACACCCCTCCCCACCCCTCAACTCCCCACCTCACCCCTCAACACCTCAACACCCCACCCCTCAACACCCCACCCCTCCCCTCCCCTCAACACCCCTCCCCTCAACACCCCTCCCCACCATACCTCCCCCCCTCCCCTCCCCCCCTCCCCATATAGCAGTCACCAACTAAGAGGGAGATGAGATTCCACGGACTGTTATACCCCAAATCACCTCCCCCCCCCCCATACAGCTGTCACCAACTAAGAGGAAGATGAGACTCCACGGACTGTTGTACCCCAAATCAGCCACCCCCCATACTCTCCCCCTCCGACTCCAACCCCAACACACCTTACTAGCTTTGGCAATGCCAAATATCTATTCGGACGTGCCAATAAAGCCTATTTGATTTGATTCGATTCTGTGAGAGGCCACTAAGGGAGCTTGGTGATGGCAAAAGGTGAATGTTTGTATGTGCTGGTTGTAAAATATAGGCTGGTGTAGCGTTGAGGGTGCGTTCACATGGCGCAGTTATTGCTGCATCAAAACTGCAATGGAAAAATACATGTGGTTTTGGTGCAGTTTTCTAAATTTACAAGTGAAACAAATTTATGCTAAAAATAAGTACATCATAACTGTAGTTTTTTTGTCTTTTGGTAAAAAATTATTTTTGGCAGGGGTGCCTGGAGGAAATGTTTTATTTCCTGGATTGCCTAGTGTTAGGACTGTGCGGCCTTGGTATCAGGGTCGCAGCCTCTTCCGTTGTGACTGTTCAGTCTAGCATGCATGGGGTTAATCCACTTCCAGCTGATAGGCGTGGTCGGTCTGCTGACTGACACTGGTGTCAGCCTATCGGCATCTGGCTTGAGCACCTGGGCTGGTTGATCGGTCCCGCCTTCCCTCCATTTAAGGAGGCTGGTTTGGACGCCTGGCGCTCTAGCCTCAAACCTCATATGTGCACGGCCATGCAAGATATTAGTTTGGCAGCAAACTGCCTAGTTAGGTAGGTAGTGAGAGTCTATGCCCCTTTTGGTTAAAATTGTGGGAATCCCTTCCCTTAGTCAGTATTGGGGGAATCTCTTGCCTTAGACAGGCTGCTACTTGTGGTACTCTGAAGTGGGTGCGGCCCAGTAAGCTATTAGGAGCACACGGTCATCGTTACTTTGTGTTTGGTCTTGCAGTGCAGTAACTGCTAAGACTTTAGAATTCATTTGTGGCTGCTTTGTCCTGCAGTGGCAGCTGCCCTGTGAGGTAACAGGGAGAACTCAGTTGGTGGTGTAGCCCGGCAGTGAAGTTGGCTGTCCGGCCTTGTTCACACCAGTATGCCCTGCATTTCAGAGCCCAGTGGGCTCCGCAGGATATTTATTATTTAGTTTTTCTTAATATATCCTGCCAATCGTAACACCTAGAGTCTGAAAAGGTTAGAAAAGATTGGGCTAAACATACAGGAAAAGGCACTTGGCTACTGATTGGCTGAGATGGGCTATTCATTGGCTCAGAACGCATTTCCTCTGTGTGACAGAGACCAGTCTGGGACCTGGGTAGATTCTAGAATCTGGGTAAAATCAGGAGCTGGATCCAGTAGGTGGCGCTTCCTCCTGTGACTGTTAGTATGAGAAACCACCTGCTGTATCCACTTCAAACCAGTTGGATTAGGGTTGCATATAGGAGAGGCATAGCTAACAACGCAACACCCAAAAATGGTGAGACTACACAGCTAACGCTCCCGGAATCGAGGTAGCGCCACCTACTGGATCCACAACCCAGCTAATTTAAACCACTTCACTCGAGACTCTACCCTGAGACCTGGGGAGTTTCGATACAAGAGCCTGTCAGGGGTCTTCTTAACCCTTTTTGAACCCATTTATGAAAAAAAAATTTAAAAAATTGCTTGTTCCAAGGCATGACCGTTATGTTCCTTTGAGAATTGCTTTGGGTAAAAACATGCAAAATCATATTGTTTTTTTTCCCTTGGATCATCGGCAGGGACAGCTTCAGGACTTTCACAGCTTTGTGTGTTTTTTTTTGTTTTTTGTTTTTTGTTTTTTTTTTTTTTTTTTTTTTACTTTTCCATTTGGGGGAAAAACTGCAATATTGAAGACGGTTCGTAGAGTATTATGGGAAGAATATGCAAATCCGCCTTCCATGATGTAATTAGGAAGACAGTTGCTGCCTCATTGTTGCAAACCAATAGAGGGCGCTCACTGGAATGTGCAAGCCTGTCTTAAGACAGGATTCCAGTGAAATAACCCAATAATGGCTGCTCCCTTTAGCCTCATGCCCGACCTTCCAAGAGGCCTTTGTTTAGCAATGACGCTGGGATTATTATTATTATAACCCTGTCTAAGCCTCTCACCTCTACCAGGTTATAGTCCTCTCTACATCGGGCTGATGAGATCCAACCAGATCGAAACAGCTGTCCTCGATTGAGAGACTATAACCTGGTAATAATCCCAGCGTCATTGCTAAACAAAGGCCTCTTGGAAGGTCGGGCATGAGGCTAAAGGGAGCAGCCATTATTGGGTTATTTCACTGGAATCCTGTCTTAAGACAGGCTTGCACATTCCAGTGAGCGCCCTCTATTGGTTTGCAACAATGAGGCAGCAACTGTCTTCCTAATTACATCATGGAAGGCGGATTTGCATATTCTTCCCATAGTTCCTTGCAAAGTGGAGTGCTAAAGGCTTAACAAGTCTCCACACACCTATATGGTGGTCTCTCCCTAAGGAGTGACAATATCCCCCGAACCCTGTTCGTAGAGTAGTCGCATTTCTTATATATTTGGCTCTCGTGTAGACAACTGTAGGGTTCGCTAAGCATAACCAACATGAGACCCATTTTATACTATGTCTCATTTAAATACAGTCCTTTTTTTTTCTTTTTTTTTTTCCTTCTTTCTCGTTCCGATCTGTAATTTCCAGACGTTTATCCTTTCATGCCTTTGTTATTTCCAGGTCATACGTGTCCCCGTCCCCAGTTAGAGGTTATTAACGGCGGTGCATTAACCTATCTTTGATAACAAGGACATAGACTATGGCCCTAATTGAAGGGGTAGCGAGGACCGTCTTGATTCTAATTCGGGGGACTGTCACACCGTAACTCTTTGGAAAGTGTACCCAGGATAACGAGGAAAAATTACTCGCCTCAAATTGATAGACAGGATGTCTAGGTTTGCACTATTTTCCCGCAGCTGAAATTCAAACATGAGGAAATTGCAGAAATTTACAATTCAATGTGTGTTTCGTCGGGTAGAAATCCACAGATTGTTTTGACACACAGTTAGAAATACAGCATGAAGATGGACGTCTCATGAAATTTGCAGCTGCTGATTGAATTTAGATTTCCATAAAGGCCATCAACAATAGCAGCCTTAGGGCACAACGAAAATATGACAAAAATCGTGAGGCTAGCATATTTTTTCCCCGGCCTTATAGATGCAAATTATTTTTAATAAGGAATCAGACTGGCCAGGAGTTCCCGAAATGAAGCCAGTCAAAGGCAAATCAGTTTTACCTTAATTGATTATAACTAAAAATGTCTACGCTTGACATCTAAATATATTAAGTTTCGGCCTCTACAACAAGGATGGATTCCGTCTTAAATAAGCCTGGTGAGATTGTCGGGAAATCAGACAAGACGTCTTGTACTTAAGTCTATCAATGTTGTGGTTTTTTTTTTTTTTTTTTTTTTTTTTTTTATATATGTTTTTTTTTTTTCATTTAGTCTATATTAGCTCAAAACTCATTTTATTTCCATGGGGGAAGCTTTTAATTATTCTAAAACGCCATCTGTTATCTGCTACAAGTTTTCTACACTCTATCGGATCGACTCCAAATGAATTACCGTACATCGTCCTTATATTATTACTTGAGGTATGTCATTGTTTTATGAAATATCGCCGTGTCTTATTCCCAGTCATTTTCCTTATTACAAGAAATCTGATTTTAATTTTATTATTTAAAGTTTGGTTTTTTGTTTGTTTTTGTTTTTTTAATTTATATTTTATTTATTTTTGGGGGAATTTTTGTACTTTGTTCCCCAACTTTTTTTTTTCCAAAAATATAATCAACGCACAGTAAGGAACAGCTTTGGAGTCGATAGGCCAAGCAGCCATTTCTGACTCTATTTTTCCCACAGTCCAACTCTAACTCCTTCATGAAGCAATAAAGATCCTCTAATTCTCAAAAAAAAATTCTAGTGATTTGAATCCCTATGAATGTAAATATATATAAAAAAATATTAATAATAATTGTATAATATAATTGAAAATTAATCATTTTATTTTGAAGCCGGAGTCGGTCTTTCTTTTCTTTCCCATCTCCAACTGCAGCCAAAATTGGTCCCGACTCTGACTCCACAGCCCTGGTAAGAAATGGTTGTAGGCCACAGCGTCTGCTAAGCAAGAGAAGACCCAACGTTGAGGGGTGGGGACAATTTTGGCATTGGTTTGATCTATCTTGATCGAGGGTTGTCATTTACATTGAGATGGATGGCTGGATATTTGTATTTATAAGTGCCTGTGGTTTTTGACCACTGAGTTTAGCAAGAAGGTTGGCGGGTTTTTTTTTTTTTTTTTTTTTTTAATCTAGTAAAGGGTTGTCTGGCAAAAAAAAATAAAATAAATAAATAATTAAGATCTCAGAAATTAATGAAAGGAATAATACTTGCCTTATACTATGGCGTTCCCAGGAGTGTGTGGTTGGAGTCTGAGTCAGGACTAGTTTGAGTTGGGAGTCCAGTGGGAGGGGGATGTTACCATCTCCAGCTTCAAAATAAAATATTATATAATATTATATAATAAAATAAATATAATATAATATAATTTAAATAATGAAATTTAAAATAATTATGCATTATTAAATATATATTCTAGAATTAGTGATACTTTATAGAGATTACTGAGTTAGATTTATACTTTGTTACATATTTACCTTCTTAGAAATCCCTTCACTAGATCTTTACTCCTTTTGTCTGACCATGGCTGTTTGTCATTTGTCAAGGAGGCTAAATTCACACTAGCGCTTGATATCTGTTGGGGGTTTCCGTCCCCCATAATAATTCATTAGCTGGAAGACTGGCAGATCCCATTATAGTCTATAGCAGACCTGGGCAATGTACGGCCCGTGGGCCATATCCGGCCCCCTGACTGATTCAGTTCGGCCCGCATAGCTTGTCTAGGGAGGCGTGTATTAGTGCCAGCAGGATACTGTAAGAAGATGGAGACGTGTGGTGTGTGTCCTAAGGTACTGAGAGGGGAGGGGAGCTGTGAGATGCAGGGTGGAGTGTGTGTGTGTCTGTCTGTGTCTCAGTAACCTAGAGGCAGATATGGAAGGGGAATGTTATACTGGGGCAGAGATGGAGGGGGAATGTTTTACTGGGGTCAGAGATGGAAGGTGAATGTTATACTGGGGGCAGAGATAGAGGGGGAATGTTATACTGGGGCAGAGGTGAAGGGGGGGACATGAAACTGGGGGAGAGATGGAGGAAGGACATGAAATGGGGCAGATGAAGGGGGATGTGAAACTGGTAGAGAAATGGAGGGGGGACATGAAACTGGGGGTAGATGAAGGGGGGCACTTAAATTGGGAGGACATTAACCACATGAGGACCGCCGTACGTAAATTTACGGCCTCATGTGCTGGTACCTAAAGACCGGACTATTGCCGAAATACGTCCGGCCTTTAGGTACCTTTCTGGCGGGGGGAGGGGTGCGGGGGGGACAGGGGTTAGGTGTTACTAACACCTAACCCCTTCCTCCATAACGTCCAGTCGGAACTGAGTCCGACTGGAAGTTTTAACCCTTTCGATCGCGCCGTGAAACATCACGGCGCGATCGAAAGGCATCCGCCGACAATTGAAGCTGATCGGCACCCCCCGCGGCGAGATCGGAGGGTGCCGATAGCAGTAAAAGGTAGTCTGGGGTCTGGCCAGTGACCCCAGACTGCCCGGAGCCCCCACATACCTGGTGATCCTGCCAGGACCTTCTGATGTCAGGCTGTGCGTCTACACAGCCTGACATCCTGCTACGGAATGCCATGTGGGACACCTGCAGGCTGTGTCTCACATGGCATTCTATATCAGCAAAGTATTGCTGATTGAAGTGTCCTAAATGGACACATGAAAAAGTAAAAAAAAATGTAAAAAAAATAAAATGAAGTGTATGAAAAAAATTAATAAAGTTATAAAGCCCAAAAATCCCTTTTTCTCAATAGAAAATGAATTATATAAAAAAAGAACTCAAAAGTAATAAAAACAATGCATATTTGGTATTGTTGCGTCCGTAACAATCTGTACAATAAAACTGAAATAATATTTAATGTACACGGCGAACGCCGGAAAAAAAAAACGGAAAAAACTCGCCGGAAGTAATGATTTTTCGCCATCTCACCATACAAAATATGCTATAAAAAGTGATCAAAAAGTCATATGCATCCGACAACAGTACCAATAAAAAGCGCAGGTTGTCCCGCAAAAAATAAGCCCTCAACCAACTCTGTCAACCGAAAAATAAAAATGTTACGCCTCTTAGAAGATGCGATGCAAAAAACATTGATTTATGTCCCCAAATGTGTTTTTCCTCTGCAGAACTAGTAACACATAAAAAAATACTATAAATGAGGTATCGCCGTAACCGTACCGACCCGCAGAATAAAGGGAACATGTTACTTATACTGTACGCTGCATGGCGCAAAATTAAAAAAGTAAAACTCAATGCCAGGATTGATTTTTTTTTTTTAAATCCAGCAAAAAAGGGTTAATAAAATGTATTCAATAAGATGTAGACACCCAAAAATGGTGTCATTACGAAATGCATCTCATCCCGCAAAGAATAAGCCCTTATATGGCCGCGTCACCAGAAACATAAAGAAAATATAGCATCTCACAATGTGAAGACAAAAACCCTCAAAAATCGCCAAATTATTAGAACACAACTGGGTGCGTCATGTAGGGAATATATAAGCTGTGTGAGCGGATATCAGGGGACACCCCAGATTTACAGCTTATGAGGGAACAGACACCAGAAGTGACCCCTAAAGTGACCCCCAGAGTGACTCCCCCAATCATAGGAGCTACGGGGACATAGTAGGGAATTTGGTGTTTGCAATGTCCTCCGCACAGCTTATACATTCCCTCTTCGCCATCCGCTGTGCAGTCACGTCCGGGATACTAATACTCACCACACCCCCTGATAAATTCTTTGAGGGGTGCAGTTTTCAAAATGGGGTCACTCCTGGTACCCCATGGAATCCACTTTTCTGGTACCTTACAGGCTCTACAAACATGACATGGCGTCCAGATACCAAACATCTGAATCTGTACTCCAAAAGCCGCATAGCGCTCCTTCCCTTCTGCACCCTGCTGTACGTCCAAACTGCAGTTTATGACACATGTATGACACATGTATGACACTGGTGTACCCCCGGATAACGGACATAATGTCATATGTGGGTATAAACTGATACTAGGGCACAGCCGGACACAGAAGGGAAGAAGGGTCATTTGGTTTTTGGAGCACAGACGGTTTGGTTTTTGGATGCCATGACACTTTTGTAGAGCTGAAACGCCAGTAATTTGGAATCCCCTGATAAATTACCTTATTTTGGAAACTACACCCCTGAAGGATTTATCCAGGGGTACAGACAGCATTTTTAACCCCCAAGTGTTGCTATAACTTTATATATATAACTATAACTGTAGTGGATTGTGAGAGGTGAAAATGACCATTTTTCCAGGAATACGTCCTTTCAGTGCCTAATATATTGTGTCCGCCTTGTATCAGAGATGAACGCTCTAAAAGCTGTTGTGCCTGGGATACCCGTTTAACAGTTTTTGGAGTGTCTCTGCTGACATAAGTCGGGCACAACATGTTGCACACTGAAATGGCAAATCTGTAAAATTTTCATTTTTAACTTCTCTATCAGTTGCGATTTCATTTCTGGAAACTAAATAAATGCAACACTCAAGGGTTAAAAATTCTCGCTACACCACTTGATAAATCCCATCTGTGGGCTAGTGTCCAAAATAGGGTGACATGTCTGCGGATTCCACTTTATTGGCAATTCAGGGGCTTTGCAAAAGTGGCAAAAAAAACCAAACTGTGCTCCAAAAACCAAAATAGCGCTCCTTCCCTTCTGTCCCCGGTTGTGCCCAAACAGCCGATTCTACCCACATATGGCATTAAGTACGTTATCCGGGGTACACCAGTGTCATACATGTGGGCATACACTGCTATTTGGGTACCCAGCAGGGTGCAGATGTGAAGGAGCAATATGTGCTTTTGGAGTGCAGATTTAGATTCTTCGTTTTTGGACACCACGTCACATTTGCAGAGACCCTAAAATTGCCCCTACAAAATGGGGTCACTTCTTGGTGAATTCCAGTTTACTGGAACCTCCAGGGCTCTGCAAAAACATCATGGCGCCCAGAGGGTCCCTCTAAATCTGTATCCCAAAAGCTAAAACGCACAGTGGTCCTTCCCTTCTGAGCCCTGCTGTGTGCCCAAGCAGCAGTTTACACCCACATATATAATTTTTTGACCCCCGGGATGGCCCACTTAATAGTTTTAGGAGTGCAGGTCTCTGACAACACAAAGTGGGTGCAACGTATTGGGCACCGAAATGGCAGATTTTTAAAAATTTCAATTTTCATTTTGTACATTAATTTTTGGGAAGCATTTTAGGCTCAAAATGATAATACCCCTTGATACATTCCTTGACAGGTGTAGTTTCTAAAATGGGGTCACTTTTGAGGGGTTTCCATTGTATTGATACTTTAGGGGCTCTGCAAATGCGACATGGCACCTCAAAACTATTCCAGCAATATATGCCCTCCAAAATCCAAATAGCGCTCTTTCCATTCTGAGCCCCAGCATGTACCCATACAGCAGATTTTGGCCACATATGGGGTATTGCCGTGTTCAGAAGAAATTGTGTAACAAACTGTGGGGGGCTTTTAATTCTTAAACTATTTGCAAAATTAAAACTATGGCGCTAAATGGACGATTTATTGGGAAAAAAAGTAATTTTTCATTTTCACATCCCAATGTTAATAAAATCTGTGAAACACCTGTGAGGCCAAAATACTCACTCTACCCCTAGACAAATTCTATGAGGGGTGTAGTTTCCAAAATGGGGTCACTTATAGGGGGTTTCCACTGTATTGGTACTTTAGGGGCTCTGCAAATGCGACATGGGACCTGAAAAATATTCCAGCAAAATCTGCCCTCCAAAAGCCAAATAGCCCTCTTTCCATTCTGAGCCCCGCCATGTTCCCATACAGCAGATTATGACCACATATGGGGCATTTCTGTGTTCAGCAGAATTTGTGTAACGAACTTTATGGAGCTTTTTCTCCTTTATCCTCTTGTGAAAATTAAAAATTTGGGGCTAAATTGACAGTTTGTTGGAAAAAAAGTAATTTTTCATTTTCATGGCCCAATGTTAATAAAATCTGTGAAACAGCTGTAGGGTCAAAATGCTCACTCTACCCTTTAATATGTTCTGTGGGGGGTATAGTTTCCCAAATGGGGTCACTTTTAGGGGGTTTCCACTGTATTGGTACTCTAGGGGCTCTGCTAATGCGACATGGCACCTAAAATTATTCCAGCAAAATCTGCCATCCAAAAGCCAAATAGCGCTCCTTCCATTCTGAGCCCCGCCATGTTCCCATACAGCAGATTATAGCCACATATGGGGTATTGCCGTGTTCAGGAGAAATTGTTTAACAAACTGTGGGGGGCTTTTACTCCTTTAACCCCTTGTGAAAATGAAAACTTTGGAGATAAAGTGACATTTTAGTAATTTTTCATTTACACATCCCAATGTTAGTAAAATCTGTGAAACAACTGTAGGGTCTAAATGCTGACTATACCCCTTGATGAATTCTGTGAGGGGTGTGGATTCTAAAATGGGGTCACTTTTGGGGGGTTTCCATTGTTTTGGTACTCTAGGGTCTCTGCAAATAAGGCATGGCGCTGAAAATTATTCCAGCAAAATCTGCTGTTCAAACACCCAGTGTCGCTCCTTCCCTTCCATGCACTGCCGTGTGCCCAAAAATCAGTTTACACCCACATGTGGGGTATTTCTGTGCACGGGAGAAATTGCACAATAAACTGTCAGATGCATTTTCTCCTTCAACCCTTTGTGAATGTGTTAATTTTGGGTCTAAATGAATGTATTAGTGAAAAAAAATGAAATGTCTAAATTTCACTGCCATATTATTTTTATTCTTATGAAATGCTTAAAGGGTTAACAAACATCCCAAATGCTGTTTTGAATAATTTGAGGGGTGCAGTTTTGAAAATGGGGTAATTTATGGGGGTTTCTATTATACAGGCCTTTATAATTACTTTCAGAACTGAAGTGGTCCCTAAAAAATTGGTTTGGAGAATTTTCTTGTAAATCTGGAAAATTGCTGTTACACTTGTAAGCCTTGTGACGTCCAAAATAAATTAAAAGACAATCAAAATATGATGCCAATATAAAGCAGAGATATGGGAGATAATATTTATTCATGTATTTGGATGGTATGACTATCTGCCTGAAAAGCAGATAATTTCACATTTTGAAAATTGCAATTTTTTTCAAATTTCCATCAAATTTCCTAGTTTTTTTATAAATAAATGCAAAAATATTGATTAGTGTTTACCACTAACATGAAGTATAATGTGTTACAAGAAAACAATCTCAAATTCATTTGTGTAAGTTAAAGCGTCTCAAAGTTATTGCCATTTAAAGTGACACATGTCAGTTTTGAAAAAAGAGGCCTGGTCTTTAACATACTTTTGGGCCTGGTCCTTAACCGGTTAAACTGGGGACAACTGGAGGGGGGCATTAAACCGTGCAGGTAGCTGGAGGGGGACCTGTCTGCCTCTAGTTGCCCCCCGTTTAATGTCACCCTCCAGCTACCCCTACGGTTTAATTGTTGCTTCCAGCTGCCCAAGTTTAATGTCCCCCTCTAGTTTACACCAGTTTAAACTGGGGCACCAGCAGAGGGACTTAATACTGTGGGGCATTTGGAAGGGATCATTATAATGTGGGGACATATAATGTACAGGTGACTGTAGGTTACCGTTCCGTTTTTCGGGTTTCCAAGGGGACGTGAAGAACGGAAAGCCGTACACTAGTGTGAACCTAGAGTGAGAGTTGAAGTTTGTTTCTAAATTGGACTCTGGAAGAATAAAGGAGTCATCAACTCCATAGCCATGGCTACTCCTATTTCTATTTATAAGCGTTCCTGGTCCCCATCATCCTCATTATACTATAGTCCATTAGTGACATTCCAACGTGGATGAGTGGCCACTGATGAGACTTGTAAAAAAAAAAAAAGTGGACAGGGTGCACAACCATTTGTAAGTGTTTACCAATGTCCTTTTGTCTTCAGATGAAAATCTTGACCTGTGACCTCTTATGGACTGACTGACCAGCTCAATGAATAGATTGCAAGTGGTCCAACCAAACAGTCCTGCTTGACACTTCATCTCTAAGTAGGGGATGGATTTAGGAAATGTTTCTTTGTTTTGTCTTAATGGGTTTTGACACCACCCTTGGAAATAATATCTATTCCGTGTTTTTTGTGGTCCCCCCCCCCTTCCCCCCTTCCCGCGTCTCTTTACTTTGTTCTTAGAACATCTACCTGACATGTCCGGTCAGTGCTGTTACGAAGAGGCCGCCTCTACTTGTGACCATTCCACTATAGCTGGAATATGGGTGGTGGGACTGACAAACTGTGATGTATGTCCACCGACCAAGGGCACATTAGTCATTTTTGATAGGATATTTATAGAACACCAGGGGGCAGCATAGCAAGTACCGTATGTAATAGTAATGGATCCAATTGAAGAATGTAAGTATGGGACAGCTGCTGTAAAAGGTCTCCGTTCAGTCGTCTTAATCCAGCCCCCGGGATTACCGATTATTATACTGTTATGTGCCAGACCATCAGAACATTTAAAATTTCGATTTGATTTGAAGAAATTTTAATGAATTGATTTCTGAATGACCCCTACAGCTTATGAGAACCAGGGCTGTGGATTTGGTAGGCCAAACCCACCACTCTGATTACTCTTTTTCCACAGTCTAAGGGCGGTTTCACACCTGCGTTCAGTCTCGGCTCTCGGGTTTCCATCTTCTGCCCTCTCGGCGGTCAGTTTTCAAACCCATTCACTTGAATGGGTTTGCAAAGTGACACCCGTGAGCGCCTTGTGCCTCTTTGCGGCGAAGACGTTTTTTTTTTTGTTTTTTTAACTGGACACAAAGTCCTGCATGTCCAACTTTGTGTCCAGTTTAAAAAAATCAGTTTTGCCGCGGAGAGACACAAGGCGCTCACGAGCGGTCACTTTGAAACCCATTCTAGTGATTGGGTTTGAAAACTGACCGCCGGGTTTCCATCTCCTGTCCAGTTTCTCTGGACAGAAGACTGAAGCCCGCCGGATTGGCTAAAGTGGAGACCAGGCGCTGGTGTGAACCCGCCCTCGCTCTGACCGCTTCACAAATTGGGACAGCCATGGTCAAGATTCTTTAATTCATTAAAATTCCAGTGATTGATTACTATAAAAGTAAAAATGAATTTTGAAGCCGAAGTCGATAACTTTTTTCCAACTCCATAGAAAATTTTCCGGGAATCCAGAGCCCTGATTATGACTATTGGCATACAGTATAAAGGGGAGATCCTCTGCAGCTAGAAAAATCAAAGGAATGAAAAATAGTCCTGTGTTTTTGTGTATTTCTTTTTTATTTTTGTTTGTTTTTAATCCTATAAGAGTGCATATTCTCTTTTTTTTTTTTTTTGTGATGCGTATCCCATTGTGTCCAGTAGGTGTCTGCACAGGAACATAACATCCATCTAGTTTAGCTGACTAATTGTAGGAACTGAGCGTTCTACTCCATATGTACTCAGTGACATGGCAAAAAGGAGGAAATAAGTCACTGCTGACTTACACATTCGCAGATGTCTGCTCCGCTGTTGTTTTAGATATTTATATGTCGCCGACATATTCCACAGCACTTTACAAGGCACAGACAAAAACGGACATTATAGAATAACACTCTTTATGATGGCAGCTCGGATCCTATGTTAAATGTATGCTCCTGGAGGGTAGATTTGGGGAGGGGGTGCTCTGGTGAGGGGGTTTATAAAGAGATGACTATGTAGCATAAAATGTAACACATATATGGAGTAGGAAGAAGTGGGTTAAAGAATTCGTTAACACTTGTGAGAGTCTTTCACGTAGGGATTTGATGCTGATTTGGAAGCGGATTTTGCCCCCCGTATCAGCGGCTGATTCTGTCTCCCGTTGTTTGCACTGGAAGGCAGAGATCTCAGCAGCACGTCGAACAAAAAAAAAATATCAATCTCCTATCACCCAAAAAAAAACAAGAAAAAAGGGAAAGCAAAAATCAATTTGGGCGTGGATGTCGCAACTCGAGACTCCCTGCTGGTTAGGTCCATTCGTCTGGGCCTAATCGGCGCCGGAATGACGCACCGGAATGCCAATTCCATTCTGAAGTGGGTAGTCGGCAGCTGGAAAGGGAAGAGGAAATTCTCTTCATTTTGCAACGTGTGAACAGCCCCTAAAGGGGGTTTACAGGGGTAACAAAATTGTGCCGACACCAAGGTTTATGGGGTGGTTGGATATCATTGCTGCAATAGTTTTGTAGCAAATACATACCCCATGTGACTGCTAAGGTCATTCCTAGAGTGCAGGAAATGTACAGTACTGCAGCGGTGGGAGTAAGACGCAGAATAACAATCCTTTTCTTATTTTAGAACATTTCCTGCCCATTCCTGAGTCTTCGCCATACAACACAAATAACATGTTCCGTACAGTACAGTGTCGAAGGAAATCCAACTCCAAGGGTCTGTTCAGTAGGATTATGGCGATACTTCATTTACCTAGTTTTTTTATGTTTTGCTATTGTTATACATTCAAAAAAACTTTATTTAAAAATAATTTTATTTATCTAAAACCCATAACTTTTTGTTTTTGGTTGTTTTTTTTTGTCATCGATATTGCTAACTGAGGACTTGTTTTTTTTTTTGTATTTAGCAAGACAAGATGTGCTTTTCTTTGGGTTTATCATTCTTGAGTACATGAAAGATTTTTTGATTTTTGGAAAATCACTTCTGAATGGCTTTTGATTTCTAAACCAATAAAAGGTCTTGAAGTTACTTCATCTCACCAGTGAAGAACATGGTCGACATTCTGAGTGGGATTCAAAAGAACACTAGGGGGCGCCGTTACATGTACAGTACTTTGCAAAGTAAGAATGCTTTCAAAAATAGAATTGTTCAATTTCAATCCCATCAATATTTGGTGTGACCTTTGCCTTCCATCAATTCCTCTCGATACACTGGGAGACGGTTTTTGGTAGAACTCGGCAGGGAGGTTGTTCCCGCCATCTTGGAGAACTAAGCCCAGATCTTCTGTGGATGTCGGCTTGCTCCAATCCTTCTGTCTCTTCATGTCATCCCACAAAGAAAGAAGAGGAACTTCTGAG
The DNA here is from genome assembly GCF_031893055.1 of Leptodactylus fuscus. Classification (NCBI taxonomy): domain Eukaryota; kingdom Metazoa; phylum Chordata; class Amphibia; order Anura; family Leptodactylidae; genus Leptodactylus; species Leptodactylus fuscus. The sequence continues at coordinate 45,331,291 of NC_134265.1, forward strand.
CGGCACATTGCGTAATAAAATCTTTGTTAACGGGATAATAATGTAAGTAGGCCTGATAGGCCCCTCACCTTGTGAAGTTGTGAGGAGTCACAACAACATCTGCTCACAGGCCCTAGACACATTGAATAACCAGATATTGAATGATTTTATGCCGTTGAAAAAGGGAAACGCATTCCCAAAACGCATTGTGCCTGATTTTTGAATAAAGAGTGAAACTACACTTGACTATACGAGGTTGTGAACTGTGCCTGTGTAAGTGCACGTATTGTCCTGCCTTCCCACGGGTTTCTTACCCAGATGTTCCTATAATCATGTACTGTAATCCCAGACAGACTGGAATATGTTGAGACCAGGGCTCTGCGGGGGCCGTATCATCACTTCCAGGACTCCTCCTCCAAAGGGAAAAGGTCACACCATATAGTCATCTGCTCTAGATGTCTCTTTTTCTCATTCACTTTGCATTTTGTTAATAGTTTATTTTTGTCAGATAACACTTCTATTTTTGATAGTCTTCTTACTTTGCAGCATATCTTCCCTGCCTGAAATGTTTGCGCAGTACTATATGTAATAGCAATAATTTATAAAAAATAAAAAAATAAAAATATATATATATATATACCGGTATATTTTTTTTAATTATGCCAATTCAAAAAGATGATTTTCCATTTTATTTAGCAGATAATTTTGGGTCACTTTTTATTATTTTTCAATGAATCTGATGATCCGATTGTCTGATCACTAGGGTCCTAATTTTATTTTTTAATTAATTAATTTAATCTGCTCAGCCGATCATGTGATCACTAGGGTACTTTTATTTTTTAATTAATGAAATGAATCTGATGAGCCGATTTTCTGATCACTAGGGTCCTATTTTTATTTTTCAATTAATTAAATGAATCTGAGCACTAGGGTTCTTAATAGGAAATCTAGTCTTAAACAGAAGGCCATTTGGCGGTTCCCCTTCTATGATGACATGTCACATGTTGGATATCTTATTATTTTGGGTCCTGAAAAAAAACGCTTCCTAATTAGGAAGCGGTTTTTTGACCTTGAGGCGTTTGGGGGGGCTTTTTCTGGAGCGGTTTTCCCCTCCCCTAAAGTGAATGGACTGGAGAAAAAAAAAAAAAGCTAGGCGTTTTTGGCCTCCCATTCACTTCTATTGCTTTCCTCAGGCGGAATCCACCTGAAGAAAGGTCATGTCGCTTCTTTTTTCTGCTAGCAGTCTCCATAGACCACCATTGTATGGAGGCAGATTTTGAGGCGAAATCTGCTGTCAAAATCTGCCTCGTTGTCCCCAGGTGAACTAGCCCGTACCCAATACTTCCTTTTTTTTTGCACTCGCTTTGCTTTACTGCTGGCTAGCTTGTATATTCCAGAGAGCCTTGTGCACACACTGCACATTATTTCCAGCACCGGTTACATTAGTCAATGTGTCATTGGTAACACTGGGACGGATCCTATGTATATTTTTCCCAGCTAATTAATGTAATTTTGTTGACACTAATAATCTGGATCTGAATTTCGATCCGTCGTCAGGGAAAACACGTTCAACACATCCAATGCGCGGTTGCTTCACGTGTTGGATCAAATTCTTTGCCATTTACTTTTTTCCTCCCTGTAAGTTGGGTGGGAGAAGGAGACATTGAGAAGTCACCTATTTAAATGAGCCTGGTAGACGTCGGCGCTGCTGTCGCATTGGGTTATGGTAATTAATTGATGCTCTCTGCAGCTGTATCTTTATTCTCATTGTGAATTCGCAGTTCATGCATTAGCTGTCATTTTTCCTTTGCCAATTTCAGCAAGACTGGTTCTTCCCTTACTTGCACAATATGTTCCCCTAATAAAAGTACAAAGTACATTATTTTCTTTTCTTCTGGTGCTCAAGCTACAAATTCTGCAGCTCCAGGATTGTAATTTCAAAAGAGAAAATTGTACATTATTTACACTGACAAAACCCGCTATTCACCCTAACAAACGTCGCCGGGTTCTCTTTTTCCTCTTGTACTCCTTTGTGTAAGAGGAAGTAATTGCAGAAACGACATCGGCGCTGTGTACAGCATGTAGATTTTGTCGCCTTTGGTGCTCTAGTCCGTAATTTGATGCAGCGGTGTTGACATAAAGGCAGGATTTCTTTTTCCATTTCTTTACATTTCAATTATGTTCTCTACCTGTCTACGGTGTCAGAGAAAGATTTACTATAGTTATCTGCACTTTTCTGAAAGCATTCTGCCTGCTTTATGGGGGACGAAAATGTAGCATAGATGTGTAATGTCTTTGGGGGAAAAAATGGTAAAAACCGCACAAAATACCATGTGATAAAAATTACACAAAATACTATATGGTAAAAACCACACAAAATACTAAGGGGCCACACGGTGGCTCAGTGGTTAGCACTGCAGCCTTGCAGCGCTGGAGTCCTGGTGTTCAAATCCCGCCAAGGGCATAAAACCAACTGCAAGGAGTTTGTATGTTCTCCCCGTGTTTGCATGGATTTCCATCCCATATTTCAAAGACATACTGATAGGGAAAAATGTACATTGTGAGCTCTATGTGGGGCTCACAATCTACATTTAAAAAAAAAACAAAAAAAAAAACAAAAATACTATATGGTAAAAAACCACACAAAATACTATATGGTAAAAACCACACAAAATACTGTACGGTAAAAACCACACAAAATACTGTATGATAAAAACCACACAAAATACTGTATGGTAAAAACCACACAAAAACACTATATGGTAAAAACCACACAAAAACACTATATGGAAAAAACACACAAAATACTGTATGGTAAAAACCACACAAAATACTGTATAGTAAAAACCACACAAAATACTGTATGGTAAAAACTACACAAAATACTATATGGTAAAAAACACACACAAAATACTGTATGGTAAAAACCACACAAAATACTGTATGGTAAAAACCACACAAAAACACTATATGGAAAAAAACACACAAAATACTGTATGGTAAAAACCACACAAAATACTGTATGGTAAAAACCACACAAAATACTGTATGGTAAAAACTACACAAAATACTGTATGGTAAAAACCACACAAAATACTGTATGGTAAAAACTACACAAAATACTATATGGTAAAAAACACACACAAAATACTGTATGGTAAAAACCACACAAAATACTGTATGGTAAAAACCACACAAAAACACTATATGGAAAAAAACACACAAAATACTATATGGAAAAACTACACAAAATATCATGTGGTGAAAACCACACAAAATACTCTGTCGATCTGCCAGATGCTTTGGTGGTCGTTGGTTTTGTTAATAGGGAGCCAATTGGTGGTCAACAAAAGGGCTGTGGAGTCAGAGTTGGAGCCAATTTTGGGTTGAGTAAGAGTGAGAATATTAGAATATTATATAATTGAATACGCTAGCCGCGACAGAATGCCAATGCAGTGTATCGGCATCCCGTCTCTGCATTTCGCTCCGAATTAGGCCCGAATGAATGGGCCTAATCGGTAGAGAGTCTCACGCCTCGGACGCTGCGGCTGAGTCAGCCGCCAAAAAACTCTGTGTGCATGAGCCCTTAGAGGAGCTTTACTTCTGATTGGCCATGGGTGTCAGCTGTTTATGAAGCAGGAATTGGTGTCAGGCCGTGGAAAAGTAGAGGATTCAGAGTCAGTGGTTTGCCTACCAACTGCATGTCACATGCTGAAATAATGGTATCGCCGCTCAACAAGTAAAGATTGAAAATAAGTCTGAAAATTACTTGCGCAATAAATTTTTGATAGGTTTATAATGATGGTGTATGCTGTGAAAAAAGTAGTACTTTTTTTAAGGTTTTTTTGGCATTTTTAAAAAATTTACATTTACATAATACAGGGGGGTAAAGTGACAACGAAAAGTTTGTCCATTTTCTTTTTTTTTTAGGTAGGGTGTAATTAGTTTTTATTTGAAGACGAGTCCTAGTTTTTTCTCAAAAAGAATTCAAGAATTACAAGATATAAAAACATGCAATTGTAAATACATAAATATATATTATCGTAGTAAAATGGCAGATTTGTTTAAATTGACGCTAAAATGTATGTCTGTCGATGAATCGTGAATTATGCAGCAGATTATTTAGTGAGATAATGACGCTAATATGCATAGTCTGCACTTATAAGCTGGTTCTTCTCAGTTCTAGAGCAGTAATGGCACTTATATTAGTTTCCTCTGTAACCATGGGGCATAACTGTTTGCTAAAAATATGGTTTATGTTTCAGTTTACCCTATACACATTTATCCATACATTAAATCCTCATGCTTGCCATGTAACATTGGATCTTGCTACAATGACACTATTTAATAAGTGCTTACCATGTACACAGGATAGGTGCTGATGTACCTCATACATTTTAAAAGGCATTAAATGGTCACTAACTTAGTCTCATTTAATAGAGCATGTGATTGTAGACCAATATGTAATTCACTTTATTTAAAACCCTGCGGTTTTCTGTCTGAAATCTTTAAAATTGCTACCACTGGATGTCTACCTTAGTTAATTTGCTGTTCACGCCCTGTTACTAGGGAAGTTCTGTAATTAGTTATCTTCAAACTCAAGATGTGTTCACATCGAGTGGAGAGGGGAAGGGCTGTTTTTCTTCACATAGTGAATGTAAAGGGGTGGCTTGTCCTTCCTTACTACCTGTACATGTCTGCAGACACAAAGAAGGTTCTGCAACTTCTAAAATGTAAGGAGAGTTTATTATGCACTTCTATATACTTGTGACTAACTGCTTATGTTATTGTTCATGGGATATTGGTTATAAACAGAAAGCAGCTGTCCTGGTTGTGCTTGCATTCCTCTTTTTCTGTGTCACGGATCTTTTTAGCCGTTGCATAACCTGGATTTGCAGTCCACTGTCCCTGGATGTCCTGTAGTATGTTTAATTGGGCTTTTCTCAGTTTATTTCTTTGCTATTTTACAGTTACCCCTGGCAGAATTACTTGTAAAGAAACCAATTTTAGTAATAAAGGATAGGGATGGGACAGTTTGCTCTTTACTTTATACCCTCCCTGCCTCAGAGAGCAGTGTAAAATGTGTTTGTCAGAAGAAAAACGTATAGGACACTATGTATGAAGGCTTTTAAAGTCAGAAATCAGACTGGTCAGCAAGGCCCTGCAGATATTTCAACTTTTGATGAGAATACAGATACTATTTAAAGATGAATTTTCTCTATCTCCACTATCCCCAGCACTTTACATACTCCAGTAAAGGTCACCCCTCTCATTTTGGAACAGTTGGATTTTTTTTTTCCTCTAGCCTTCATCATTCTGGAGCAATCAACGCCGTTCGTTTCAGCACAGTTATGCTGCATACTGTCAGGTGGGCAGTATCAGGCAGGAGCAAATGGACAAGGACTGCCCTCTTGACCATAGAGAGCTTATTTGTGGTGAAAGTAACAGAAATGATTGCTTGGGAACAAGAGGGGTTAGAGAAAATGTTCCAACAGTACCTATTAAAAAAAAATTAAGAGTTGGAGTTGTTGTTGCGTTTGTTCCCATGGTTCTCTGCGGCTCGCTACATGGAGCCTTAGCCTTACTGTGAGCTTTGTGTGATAATCTTCACCCCAGTTCAGAGAGAACTCAATATATGTGTGAGAGAGGGCCTGAACAGGGAAAAATAGGTGAAAATTGAGAATATATGTGCACAAGATTAGTGTTATTCCTCATGTACATACATGCACTTACATACTATTTATAGTATATATGAAACGTTTGTTAAAACGTTAGGTACGCACCCGTCTTCTAGGACTTCTGTAATTGCTACAAATTAGAAAGGACCTTTCATGTCCTCAGTTTTCTATATCACTAGTGCACTGAATTCAGCACACTGTCGACTTTCTGGGTATGTGCCCTGGTGGTGGAGATGTTGGTGCAGTTAGCTTCAGCACCGATATCTCCCCACTGTCAGAAGGGCTTTCTTCAGACTTTTCTCTCCACCGATTTTTCCATGATGAAGTCTTCGACAGAGACTTTATATAATAATTATACATTTGATTTATATAGCGCCAACATATTCCAAAGAACTTTACAAATTGTAGGGTTCGAGCACAGACAAAAAATATACATTACAAAGTAAATAACACCGCCCCTGACTGCTGCTTGTGTGTGATATTGCTGCTCAGTCACATTCATTTAAAGCGGTTATGTCCTGAAAAGTTTTTAACCTCTTTCCTCAGGATAGATCCTGATCCTGAGAATAGGGGTGATTTCCCCTTGTTGCACATTAAGCTTACCCGAAAACCTCCTATTCATATCAATGGGAATGTCAGAGATGGTGGAGTGCTGAACGTTGGCTCTCTCATTGAAGTTTATGGCAGCGCCTTCCACCACCTGATACCCGAAAATTCAGCCTGATTGTTTTCAGGATTGGTAGGGTCTTGGCAGTCAGCCCCCCACCATTCAGGTATGTATGCTCTATCCTATGGGTAGAGGATATATACTTTTCATGGCATAACACCTTTAATTTGAGCTGAGCTGCAATACCAGATACAACCATTCAACAGATGTGGAGCTGTTTTTGGAAGTCTGTTTATCATTCAACAGCGATCATGCAGAACTGCAGGGACCAATGGCGAGACACTGATTTTGTCCCTCCCCTGCTTAAAGGGGTTGTTTGCTCCCCAAACTTATCAGCTGTATGGAGTCCTTTTCATAAGCTTACTCCGCTGTATCGCGGCCACTGCAGCTCAGCTCTTATTGAAGTCAGTGGGAACAGAGCTGCCGTGATGGTGCCGGCCATGTTACACTGGATGGAGCCTTCTACTTCTCTAAGTAACAGGCACTGGAAGCTTCTCCATACAGCTGATCGGTCTAGGGGCCAGGTCTTAGCCCCCTGCTCATCAGGTATTTATGGCCTATACTGAGGACAACCCCTTTAACCCTAAAACACCACTGTAGAAGCTTGTACCCTTGGACTGCTCTACTTAACCATATAGTGTTTGTACTGATCATATCCGGGCTCTTGGCCTATATACAGTTGTTGTGAACCCATCTTCTCCTGTGCAGTGAGGGCATGCTGGGAGTTGTAGTTTCCGTAGACTGCCGACCTCCCCTTTAGACTTTGTACCTAAACTGACTCATATTGGATTCAGGCATCAGAAATTATCTAAAGAGCAAAACATAAAAAATGGATAAACTGCTTTCTAGATGTAACCGCAGCCCATGCAGGCCCCCAGGAACGCAGCTCTTCGCTTTCTCTGAAGTCATTTTCTAGTAAGTTGCCTTATTTAATGAAATAAAGATCCCTTTAATTACTCACAGGGGATGGACAAACACACAAACATCTCAGATCACAACTTTCCCTTCTTATCTGAAGAACACATTTGAAGCCAAGGTTCCTTGTTGACTAATCTCTGTAAATGAGCGCCCTACATATAAAGCAATGATGATGGTTACTTCATTATTCCAATTGTCAGAAGCCGCGTCTCTGTGGCGAATGAAGACCTTAATATATTATAATTGGCTCCAAGAAACTGTTACATCTGCCACTTCTCATAGCTCACACCTCATGCTTCCTACGTGAGCGCTCGCTCTGTGTGATGTGGCCTCACATTGGCTTTTACAGGGTTATGGTGGAGGTTGAGGCTAGGCTCTCAAAAAGATTGGCAATCGTGTTTACGATCGTGCCCAATTGTAATTGTAAACATTTTACGCAGAATTGTCCTGGTTTATGTCCTATCCTTATCATTCTCAGGTTAGATTCAAGGGAATGAAGCAACACCTGCAATACCAGGGACAGTCTATAGACAAAACTGGTGCCGTTCCAGGAATATTAATTTAGGATAGGTCATCTCTTGAAGATCAGTGGTTGTCCAGCCCCCAGGGTCCCCATGGGGCGTTGATTCCGGAGTGCTGGTTTGGTTTCACAAGTCATGTGATCAGGGGATGATCAGTCCTTGTGGCGTTGGCACCCTTGCAGGCGTATGGAGACTTACAAAGCCATTTTCTCTCCACTAGGGGATTATGGGGAATATGCAAATCTTTTTCCCAGGGTGTAATTAGGAAAACAGTGCCTCTGTATGCTGCCTGTTAGGATAGCCCCCTTAGCATCATGCATGACTTTCTCAATAAGCCTAATAACATGATGCAGGGTTATTGCCAAACCAGTAGATCCATTCCAAAAGGAACAGAATCCCATCTGTGGACTGTGCTGTTTCAATCTGGTTGGATCACATCAGCACAGTGTAGGGAAACTGGTTTGGCTGGGTGAGAGACTTTAGACCAGGGTAAGGGGATAATAACACTCCTTGAGGAATGGGCACCTTTGCAGGTGTATGGAGACTTACAAAGCCATTTTTGCTCCACTAGGGGATTATGGAGAATTTGCAAATCTGTTTCCCAGGGTGTCATTAGGAAAACCGTGCCTCTGTATACTGCCTATTAGGATAGCCCCCTTAGCGTCATGCATGACTTTCTCAATAAGCCTAATAACATGATGCAGGGTTATTGCCAAACCAGTAGATCCATTCCAAAAGGAACAGAATCCCATCTGTGGACAGCGCTGTTTCAATCTGGTTGGATCTCATCAGCACAGTGTAGGGAAACTGGTTTGGCTGGGTGAGAGACTTTAGACCAGGGTCAGGGGATAATAACACTCCTTGAGGAGTGGGCACCTTTGCAGGTGTATGGAGACTATAAAGCCATTTTCGCTCCACTAGGAGATTATGGGGAATATGCAAATCTGTTTTCCAGGCAGCATACAAAGGCACTGTTTTCCTAATTACACCCAGGTCATGTGATGTCATGTTCATCAGTCACATGGCCTGTTCACAACTCCATCTCTTTGAGGTGGATAGACTGAGCTGCAGCGCCAAATATAGCCACTATAGAAATGTACCATGCTGCGCTTGGTTTCCAAAGGGTTTGCAGCACCAACTCAATTCTATAGGGTAGGTCATTTGTGCAATCCTCAGTGAGAGACCATTTAAGTGGATGGGGCAGGGCTTGATGACTTTTTTTGACCTATGGTATATAGGGCCCAGCACTTCAGCCAGTTCTCTTAGGGATTGTTTTTAATGGGAGGCAGAGATCGCAGCAGGACGCTGAAAAAATAATCTTCCTATTCGACCTTGCTGCAAAGTCCTTGATTTGGGATTCCCACCGATTAGGTGCATTCACCTGGGCCTAATCCGCAGCAGAAAGCCATGATGGAATCTATGATCGGCATTGTGCCATGTGTAGCTGGCGGCTAGAAAATTAAGAGGAATTAGGACATATTAACACGGCCAAATTTGTACCAGCTGAAAAATTCAGCTGCAGGAATTTGAAGCTGAATTTTTCTGTTTGACCAAAGTCTAATACGGAATTTGCTGTGGAATCCATCTTGGAATTTTCAAATTCTGCACCAGCCTGGGAGTTCTCGTGGAATCCTCCTGAAGATCTAGCACGATACTTATATTTTCGGTAGCTGAAAAGCCTCTTTCCCATTGAAAAGGATTCAGGCAGAATTTGAAGATAATTTTAAGGTGCAAACTGTGAGGAGGAAGGGGAACGTGATCTTGGACACAGATCGTTTCTTCGTTTTGATAGAATCGGAGGAAAAGGTGGAGATTAAGGAAGAGCTGGGAGACTTGTTTTAGTATTTAGCGTTCCTAGAAGTCCTGTTATTGTCTAATGTTTTTGCATCTTTGTCCCATTGGTGGTTATACCTGGTTTGATTCCTCTGTATTACAGACCAGAATCTGTATACCCTAGCCCTATTACTCCAGCGGGAGGTTGTCACAGTTAATAACTGGAATGACCTTTATGTAATGTGTAGATGTTGAGGGGGAGATGTAGGATGTGCTCTAGTCTCGGCCAGTCAGTATAGCAGCGCCCCAGTAATGGCAGCGGCTCTGTGCCTCTGGGCTTGACTCCAGAGCCGTCTGACAATGAGAAGTCTTCTTGGCTTTGATCTTCCGTTTTCCTTCATGTGACCTTTGCTGACAGATAATTTATTTCTTTCTAATCCATTTGAGAATATTAAATCCTTAAGGGCGCACGTTCTTCTTTCTTGTTCAAAGCCATGCTAATTTGCAATGCAATTTTCATTGTAAATATTATACAGCCGAGCCATCTTGTCTTCTTAACATCTAATCCTTTTCAAAGAACAAATATCTGGAGTTTTGTGCAGCACTGGAAGAGTTAATCACATCTTAGGTTTTCTTTTCTTTTTTGTAATGTTTTTGTCTCTCCTTACGGGAATCTTGTACTTGAGAATGTGCAATATAATACAGGAGGGATTGGTCAGGTGGGTTCAGTGCAAGGTCTTTGTGGGTCAGGTGACGGGACCGTCATAAGTCTTGATGTACTGAGACCACGTGGGGTTTAGAAGCAACCATAATCCATAACGGCAGTCACCAGGGAGCATTCATCTATCGAGCCACTAACCTGAGCCCTCACATCTATCACGTCTTGGTCGACCAAAGACTAAGAAACGTTGCAGCTGCTAAAATTGCAAATACATTTTGTAATATTGTGTAGAAATGGGTATTGCCTGAAGATAAAGTTCTGCTTTATCTGGTAGACATCCTGTGTATGGGATGGAGTTGCAGTATACAGCACTGTCTCTACTATATGTAAAACACACAGGCAGACCGACCAAGGAAAGCATTGAAGAGGCCTTCAGATGATCAGAAGGGTATCACTAGTTGGACACCCACTGAACAGGAATTGATGCCTATTATGAGGAATATATATTATATATATATATATATATATATATATATATCATGAACATTGACTGATAATGAGGCAAGACTAGATCCCCACCTTGTACTTGTATAGCATATGAATCTATTGAATCAACTGTTCAGCTTCCTGCATAATAATGAATAGCATACGGACCCATTCATTGTTATGACTCCATACACAAATCCATAGTTTTACAACTCTAGATCGAATACGACCGAGTGGCAAAATTTGAAGCAAGTGGTGCTGGGAGAAAGATCCTGCGCTCTTCACTTTGTAGGGCAACCCCTTAGTATCAAGGTAGGCCTTGTCTTTAAAGTGAACCTCTCAGATTGACTTGGAACACTGAACCACCCACCCACAGGTCCTTATTATTGCCCCAAATCACCCTGTTTTAAGTCCATCTATTGCCCACATTTGAAAAAAAAAAACAAACAACTAACGTTGAATCTGATGAGTCTCATCGGACTAATTTTTGATATTCCTGGTGCCTGTGCAGTTCTTCGGTGAAGCCAAGGACATACACCCCAACTCTGAGGTACGTGGCATGTGACCTGATGCCAAGTAGAGATGAGCGAACACTGCTCGGATCAGCCGTTCCGAACAGCACGCTCCCATAGAAATGAATGGAAGCACCTGGCACGTACACTTTGCCGGCGGCTGGTCACCATGCCAGCTGCTTCCATTCATTTCTATGGGAGCGTGCTGTTCGGAACGGCTGATCCGAACAGTGTTCGCTCATCTCTAATGCCGAGGTGTAGTCCACTGGCTTAGGTGAATACTGCGGCGGCATGAGGAGTACAGCGGCGGGGTGAGGATAAAGCTTTTTATTGTGGACACTGATGGCTTTGTAACAGGGCCATTTGGGACACTAAACCCCCCGTTTCATAAGTACCTGTCAGTGGTTTAGTGTCCCAAATCATCCTGACGGTTTCCCTGTTTTTTACATCTTATGAAGTGATGTGATCACTTTCATTGGTCCCACCTTGATGATCCTGAGAATGAAGGACTTGCGGTGTTGGCGTAGCACTGCATACCCCTTTAAGTTGGGGAAATGGCGCACAACCCCAATAATCTGAATATGGCAGACCCCTGCACGTTGGGTGGCCGAGGCACCACTATGCAGTGAGGGAAGGATATGCAGGGCTTTATAAGATGGGAAAATGACTTAAAATACATGAGATGTTTCCTTGGGTTGTCAGGTATAACTTAATAATTCTGTATGTTACATTAGATATATTCCTGGACATCACCAGTCCCTAAGGTCATTCTTATCCTTACAAGACTATTAAGCTCCAAACAGAGAAACCCATGAAGAATCATTGCTTGTCCTTACGAGCGGTGATTTCCAAACTTTGGTTTGGCAGAAAATACATTTATCACCTTCCTCATAAATAAGCCAAGAACAGGATTGCCAGCCATCCCGCTTTTCTCCTGGGTGCATGTACTTGCAGATTTCCGTCATACATTTTACATGTAGTCCTAATGGTCCGTTGTTTAAACCATTTTCTGGATTTCTCAAGAATCCCGGCCTAGAGTAAAAATAAACAGTTTATAGAAGGGCGCCAGTGCGTAGGTCAGGGATTTCATTGTAGCATTGATAAATGTTCTTTATATTTAGATCCGTCTGTGGTTAGAGTCCAGTCACACTGCAGGACGGTAGTAGCTCAGTTAGTAAGATGTCGCTATATCTAAGGCTTGTTCTGTGTCGTCTTAGGCCAAACAACTAGAGCAAGAAGAACAGTAGAACCTGCGGAGAAAGAAATCTACAAGTATGAGACGGGACATATTCCAACTGAATGGGAAGGTAATTACATTAATGATGGTTATATGTATCTGCGTGTGTGTTTGTGTCAGTGGGAATAATAAAGTTTATGGTTTTGTTCACACTTTGCACTGCACTTCTTGGATTTTTTTGGTTCCCGCGCTTTCCACTGCTGCATATTTTGTTTAGACACTGTGAGCCCTACTTGGGACAGTGAGTGACGATATTTGTAAAGCACTACGGAATATGTTGGTGAAATATAAATAAATACACCAAATATGACACTGTATGTCGACTGGTGGCAGCATTTACAATGGACTATGGACTGGTCAGCGGCAGCATTTACAATAGACCAGTGACGGTGAACCTTTTAGAGACCTAGTGCCCAAAATGCAAACCAAAACCCTCTAATTTATCACAAAGTGCCAATACGGCAATTTAACCTTAATACTGTGCGGATCCACAACTGCGGACAATTAAGGACCCGCCAACTACAGTCATGTGAATGGAGCTTTACAAAGTTTTCAATATTGCAAACAACTTTGTACTGCATTTGCTACTTTTGAACAATTAATGTTCACTATTTATATCGCACAGATCTGTTTTATAGTGACCACGTAATATTGTTATGACCTGTAACAATGTAAAATGTCTGCTATAAATATAGATACAGTGTGATATAAATAGTGAAGGACTCACGCACAGTCCAATCTGCTCCACAGTGACTTACACAGTACAATCTGCTCCACAATGGCCCACACACAGTATAATCTGCTGCAAAGTGGCCAACACATAGTACAGTTTGCTCCACAGTGACCCAAACACAGTATAATCTGTTCCACAGAGAGGGCTCTGAGTGCCACCTCTAGCACCCGTGCCATAGGTTTGCCATCACAGCTATAGACTATGGTCTGATCAGTGGCAGCATTTATTATATACTATGGACTAGCCAAGCAGCGTTTACAAGAGACTATGGGCTGGTCAGTGGCAGCATTTACCACAGACTATTGACTGGCCAGTGGCAGCATTTACTATAGACTATGAACTGGCCATCGGCAGCATTTACAATAGACTGTGGACTTGCCAGCAGCAGTTCTTACAATACTCTATGGCCTGGTCAGTGGCAGCATTTACTATAGACAATAGTCTGGTGCAAAAGCTCCTTCTGGCCAGTCCATAAACTGACCAGCGGAGGGTTTCCAGCAAGCTATTGACTGTCAGATGGAGCATTTACACCAGGTTATGGACTGGCCATAGACTATGGAGTCACTGGTGGCAGCATTGATACAGGGCGATTGTATTCTACATCAGTTTCGTACAAGTGTTATGGAGTGGTATCCAGGTGTGGTCACTAGTACTCCTCCAAATAAGGATCATGGGAGCCCATGTTCTCAAGACCGGTGGAAGGGTAGCCAGGGACTCTTATTTGCTGTCAAGGATAAGAGTTCTTAATAGGCAAAATCTGTTTAATGTATAGATGGGTCAGATCTACTAGAGCAGCACACAATCCTACATAATGGCTCTCGATTCTGACGGGGGTCCGAAATGGCGTATACCACTCTGTGATGTCCATAATAATTCAGGGATCCAAGAGTATTCAATACTGGTGACCTTTCCACTGGATAGGTCATCAATACCTGAATGGTGGGGGTTCAACACAGCCACTCCATCCAACTCTGCTACCTTCAGGCTAAAAGGGCTGTATATAGTATATGGCTGGATATTACTCTGCCCCTATTCAGGTGAATCAAAGCAGAGCAGAAGTTCCCTTGGGCCACTGTTCTCCCAATCCCTTGAGCTGCTTCTGGCCATGTATACAGCTTTCTGCACCCGATCAATGTGGGGTTCAGGTGTCGGACTCACTGCTCAGATACTGATGATACATCATCGTATGCAATACACTTGGGTCTTAGACTATTCCTGTAAGTGACTGAGGGTATGAGCATATGATACTTTTATTTATATATCAATAATGGAGGCTTATAAATGGCCAGAAATAATTAGTGCAACTAGTCAGCCTGCCCGATACAATAGTACATCAGTAATATCCCGTAGTACAGATGACCGGGCCTTTATGAGAAGCCGTTCACTCCGATGCCAACTTAGTAGAGCTAATAACCATCTCCATCATTTATTTCCCAGTTTCCCTCTAGTGCTGTTGCTAGAAGATGCACTCTGCAAATTCCAGCCCCACCGTCCTCCCGCTGAATGGTCACCTATTGTCTATGCTGCTAGAATATTTTATTTACCTCCTCCCTGTGTCAGCGGCGCTCTTGAAAGCCTATCCGTCATTGCCAGGGCCTATGGAGATTTGGAGAGTGCATGCCTCTTTCAGCATTTTACTGCCTGCTCGCTCCATCCTCCCGATTTCCTGTAGCATTTAGTGATTAATGGCAGCTTTAATTTGCATGCTCACTTTTCTGCTCATTAAAGTGTATTATGTGCCAGTAGGAGTGTAAAGGTTCAATGGAAATCTCATGCATACTAATCAAAATGCAAATAAGCACAGATGAAAGAATGCCGGGGTCTCGATAGGTAGGAAATGTCCAGTTATCTTTGTAAGCTCTACTCGTACATAGACAGGACTATTTAATACCAGCAACGCTGCAAGTGCACCGCACGACCGTCCCCGGCAGAGGCTATAATTACACTTCTAGAAATGGAGAAGAAGTGACGGCTCATGTCTGAGACTCTTTAGCGTGCACCGCAAAAGTCCGCTCCTCCTGAATATGGTATACTTTGTATTTATTTATTTATTCCAAGCTGCCATCTATTCGGTAAAGTGCGGAGGATAGGATTAGGTCTTACATAGATATACTTATTGTCATTGATCTAAAACGTCCGGTGGGTTAGTTGCACCGATTTGTAAATTAAAAAAAAAAAAAAAAAATCACATGATGTAATGTAAGAACATAAATCAGACTAGTCTAATTGATATTGCTGATTTCTCGGATTGCCCTCTGGTCCCTCTTGGCACACAGAAAGTGACCACTGACCAATCACTAGCTGCGGCAGGTCACCATTGTGGCTAGTGATTGGTTGAGTGATCATTTACTGTGTGTTGTGAAGGTCCAGGAAGTAGAGACTGGTCGGGAATATCAGTTAGGAGAGTGTAACCTATAGATAGATATCCATTTTATTTTATTTTTTTACACCATTCTGCGATATTTATTTATTTTTTCCCCCCAATATTTATTTATTTATGTATTATCTGAATGTACCCCTTTACACCCTACAATAATTCATAAGTTGGATATTAACAGAAATAACAATTTCTTAAAATAAAAGTATTTCATTAAGGCAGTTTACCCAGAACTCAAGTTTTTGGTTGGACTCCAAGCGATCAGACGTTTATCCCCTGTTCTGTGAATAAGGTTAGGGTGTTATTAGTGGCAAAATCCTTCTAATGCTTTCTGTCGGAAAGACAAAACACATCAAAGATCGCTACAGCCTAGGGAGGTATTCACCACTCCACTACCCCCAGACCTCCAGAGACGTTGGTGTTACCTCTCCACTACCATAGATCACCAGGGAAAAAAAAAAACATGAACTCCCTTCACAACCAGGAAAGTTTATTTCATCTCCTCTGCTATCCTAGCCCATAATCCCTATGCGTAGGATAGGGGATAAGTTTCACATCTCTGATTCCCCAGTTATCAAGAAATGGGGACTAGAAGTCACCTCTGCATTCTACCTGTGAGTAAAGCGCCAGTGCACTTGCATGACCAGCACTCCATACACTTCTTGTGGCTGCCGGGGATTGTGAGGGACGCTCATGCACCATTCTCCTGATCACTAGGGGTCCCTGCAGTTGGTACCCTGGTGATCTGACTCTTATCCCCTATCCTGTGGATATTCCTTATTCAGCGTTTCTTAACTTGGATGTGTACTATAGTCTGAAAGATATATAGTAATTCCTACCTCACTGCCTGCTGAAAATGGGTCAGTGGGTATCTTCACTAGTATAGCTGAACACTTTGGTATCTGGATAGATATCTGGGTACATGTGTCCATGCGTCCTGGTACCTGCCGCTTCTGTGGACCGGCCTTCTCATTATACGTTCCGCTCATCTCCTTGTTTCATCGGAGCCGTTCCTAGAAGGAGAATTCTGTCTGGTACATTGTGTGTCAAGTGAAGCGGGAAGGAATTAGAGAAGCGTTAATCTGCTTGGAATTTCATAACCCCCTCACCACGCTCAGAATGAAGACAATTTATCTTATTTAATTCGTATTCAAGCGTCCTGAGAATAAGGAAGATTAGTTAATGAGTCTGGGGTCTTTATTTAAGCCAGTAGCGTCCATATAGGAGAGGGGTCTGCACAGCGTCACAGCTATAGCAACCGTTAATGAAAGCCTCCTGCACATTGTCATTTTTACTATTGTCTATGTGAATTATATAAGCTTTTACATTCAGTATTGTCTCCGTGTATGCGCTCTCCTTTACTGGGCAATAAAGATAGAAGAAAAGGCATATAAGATGCCGCAGACTCTATAAGAATCCTATAAATCTCTGCCATTGCTTATATAACCTTCTCTTCTTCTGCTGAGTACGCATGAATGTCCGAATATAATATAATAAATATATAAATGTATGCCTAATATACAGTCTTCTGTGTATACCGATGTAGATATTAGGATTGGTACCATGATTAAAGCTATCCCCTATCCAGAGAACTCAGAGTTGTGTAAATGGTGAACGATTTGGCTGTTGTCCGTGGCAGGCCATGTTTACAACCATAAATGCACTACAGGTTTGTCGTAACTTGTAACTGATAATCTGGCATTTTTGCATTTCGGCCATCAAGGGGGCATAAAGGGGATCACAATTTAATGATGCTACTCTCTGCTAATACACAGTCCAGTCATATTAATGTGACCACCGCCTACTTTTGACGTCAACGTTAAATAACCAATGGCAGAAGGCACGTGTCATTAGCCATCTGGGTGCATTCATTATTGTAGAAGGCATGATGGATCAGCACAAGTATGCATCTATCCTTGCAGACCATGTTCACCCCTACATGCGAAATGTTTTTCCTCAGGATGATGGCATCTACCAGCAGGACAATGCGACGTGCCATAAAGCTCGCAGTGTTAGTGCGTGGTTCGAGGAGCACCAGGATGAGTTTACTTTACTCCCTTGGCCAGCAAATTCACCGGACTTGAACCCAATCGAGAATGTGTCGGACCACCTTGATCGGGTCGTTTGCGCCATGGATGCTCAACCGCGTAACCTAGCGCAGCTGGCCATCAACACAACATCCACTCTCTTCCTGCACGTCTCGCAGCGGTCCGCTCTGCCAAAGGTGGTTATTCTGGACTTTGACAGGTGGTCACATTCATGTGACTGGACTGTGTATATAGGTGGTGTAAAGTCAGATTGGACACACTAACCTTCCAGCATCCACCACTGTCTAGTCTAGGTTTATACGGTCTAGGCGGGACACACAGGGTGGACATAATGTGGATTTGCTGCTGTGGATTCAATGTTTTCTATTCTCAGTAAGGACGTTCATGTTGCATCAGACCCTGCGTTCATTCCCTGAACAATAAGGGTTAAATGACATTAAATACACATTACACAAATGAAGGCAACCTTGACCTTTTGGGGCTACTTAACCATTTAAACTGTTTTTACAATCCATAGATGAAATGGATGGGAGTCTGCTATTAATCTGGTTGACAAACTACAAGACCCATCTTGACTCATAAGCAGTGGCCTTTCTAATGCCAATTTATAGCCCAGTTGCTCTTTGTTGGAAAGGTTATGCTATCGAGAACACATTCTGAACTTTTCCCTGTACCTTGCCTTGCGAGGAATCTGCTCCAGCGCTGCTTCCTATTAACCAGAGACTTAATTTTATTGTCTGACATTTTGCCGCTCTCAGGTCTCCTGCCGCAGTTGTGTCACTGATCAGTTACTTTATCTATTATGGTGGAGAAGAATAGCGCGGGCTGTAGACGTTGGACGGCGCATCTCTTCATACATCCCATTCTTTTCATTTCACTATCACATTAGGACAGATGAAATCTAACAATACACCAGAAGAATAAAATAAACCATCTTGAAATCTACTCTTAAAGGGATCCTAGCTTTGGATACCATTGTTTTTCTGACTAACACGTAGGAATAGCCTTAACTAAGCAGCCATTTTCTTGTGGCCGCTGGCATGCACAGTTGGCTCTGCCTGAGGCCTAGAAGATTGAGACCCAGGGCAGAAGAAGACACAGGGAGAGGGCGTTCCAGAAGAAGATGGAGGCGGCGCTGGAGATTTCTCTTGCAGCATTGGAGACGCCCCCAGTGCTGTTTGAGCGCTGAGGACCTCCACCAGTGCTGCGAGATAACTCATTTACATACCGACAAAAAACGGGATTTCTACCGAATGGCGGCACGGAGAAGACATCTAAAGGTAGGAGAAGAATAGCCTTTCTTAAGGCTATTCCTACGTGTTCGTCAGAAAAAAAGGGTATCCAATGATTGGATCCCTTTAAAGGAGCACTAAATATAGAAGATGCTCTAAAAAATCTCCATGTCCCAGGAGTGTAGCCATGACTCCTCACTGTCCTGGCTGCAAGTCAACTGGCTGGGGCACAAGACTCCCTGCTGTGGCCTGTCTGATTTAGCCCCATTCCCATATGTTTGGGATCCTGCCTGTCTGTAGGTGAAAAACCTCCCTCCTTGGGGACAGAATTGCGCGTCCACAATAGCACATGACCATACTACAGCTCCAACTACTTGCCTTATTTTGTATTTATTTATTAAAACCAGAGTAACCTCTTATCTCCTTCTTTACTAATCTGATTTTATTTTCTGATTTTGATTTTTTTTTTTTTTTTTTTATATTTCTCATACATGATTATGATGGCTATCCTGCCTGAGCTTCACTTCTCCTCTATTAACAGCATTTAGTGTTATGCTTTACAGCATAGTCACGGCCATAGGCTGGTGTTTCCTAATGTTTTTAGGCTCTGGGCACCCTACCAAATAATTTTTATTAAATGATTACAAAAAATGGCCTAAGGATTCCGGTTTACGTTGCATGAAAGCTTGCAGTCACCTTCCCAACCAGAGTGTCATGGCTTCCTGGCGGGCTTCCAAGGTAGCTTTGGGTGCCATGGCACCCCTTTTGGGAATCACCAGAACCAAGAAGTTTAATGGAGAGTTTACTAGGCTTGTTCTGTGCTAAGAGAGGGAGTAGATAAGCTGTGACGTCATCTATTGTCAGCAGTGGATATACTGAGGAGTCCGTGGTGTTATCTATAAAGGTGTTAACTTCTATTGTAATTGTGTCTGTCTTGTCTGTGATGTAACTAAGGTGACTACTACAAGGAAAACCCATATGTCAGTGTATATTCTCAGGCTTACCCTTGATTCACATCTGCGTTTGGTAATCCGTTTGGGGAGTCCACAAATGGAATACCAAACTTATTTACAAGCGGTGTGCAGTGGGAGCGCACGGATCCCCATAGACTATAATGGGATCTCCGCACGAGTCATGCGGACAGAAAAGTAGATTGTGAAGTACTTTCTTGTCTGCATGTTCCCTGCGGAGATCTTACAGCAAGCACATGGACCCCATTACAGTCTATGGGGATCCGTGCGCTCTCACTGCACATTGCTTACCAATGTGTTTGGTATTCTGTTCGGGGGGGGGGGGGGGTCCGCATGCGAACTCCCCTGAACGGATTACCAACGAAGATGTGAACGAGGCTTTAGTGGATAGAGTGAAAACTGTAGGATTTAGTACTTTACTTTTTTAAGTATGTAGATGGTAACATTGAAAATGCAAAAAAAAAATCTGAAAAAAATGTTTAAGATAAAAGTAGGTCATTTTTAGGGACTCCTTTTAAGCTCCCTCTAGTGATGGTTAAAGGTTGCAGACGTTAATGAAATTATGTGAAGAGCAAACAGATGACATTAATTTGGATGCCACATTCTTAGATATAATAGCATATCTGGCTTTATGGTATATGGCCCCACATATTTGATAATGCTGCCATTTTTAATACATTGAAAGCTGGAGATTTCTGTCCAAGGCATAATGCAGAGATTGGCGTATTCCCTATGTGTGATTTATGCTGTAGTCTGAAAGCACGCAAGTAAATAACAGTCAGGTAATGGCAGCTTTTAGAGGTTCATACATACATTGGGGAATATCTCCGACATAAACATATTTTTAACTATACTAAAAAATTCATTAGCTTCCCATCTGTACAAGTCTGAAGACCGGGATCTGTTCACTATCAGTTTGTTTGTTCTTGAAGATTCATGGAAGTTCAACTTTGTTCAGGTCTTAGACAACACAAATCTATCTATCTATCTATCTATCTATCTATCTATCTATCTATCTATCTATCTATCTATCCATCCATCCATCCATCCATCCATCCATCCATCCATCCATCCATCCATATTATCTATCTATCCATCAATTTATCCATCTATCTATCTATCTATCCATCCATCCATCCATCCATCCATATTATCTATGCATCCATCCATCCATATTATCTATCTATCCATCAATTTATCCATCTATCTATCCATCCATCCATCCATCCATCCATCCATCCATCCATCCATCTATATTATCTATGCATCCATCCATCCATATTATCTATCTATCCATCAATTTATCCATCTATCTATCTATCTATCTATCTATCTATCGATCTACTAACTAAAGACCCATTTCTCGTTCTCTCTTGTAGCGTGGATCAGAGGCAAAAGGAAAGATCCTCCGACAATTGAGGTGAGCTTTCAGATCAACGTTGCTTGGGCTCGAAGTTGAAGAATCCAGGTTATGTACCAGACGACTTCTCACTATGTTTCACTCCATTGGTGTAACTGTACTGTGCTCTTTATATCTTATATGCAGAAGTTTTAGGCAGGGATGGGGGGGGGGCTTGAGGGTGGAAGCTGTAAAGTAAGAATGCTTTCAAAAATAGAAGGGTTAATAGAAGGGGTCTTCATTGATGCGAATGGAGAAAAGTGGAATCTAAATCTCCTCAGTATTTGGTGTTACCTTTGCCCTTTGGTGGACGAATCCTGGAAGTGATGATATGGCCCCCTTCCCTGATCTCAACATCATCCAGTCTGTCTGGGATGACATGTAGAAACAGACGGATTGGAGCAAGCCTACATCCACAGAAGATCTGTGCTTAGTTCTCCAAGATGGCGGGAACAACCTCCCTGCCGAGTTCCTTCAAAAACTGTCTGCAAGTACCGAGAAGAATTAATGGAAGGCAAAGGTTACACCAAACATCAATGAGATTTAGATTTTGTTCATTCAGTTCATTTTTCCACATGACAAAAGTAAACTATTAAAGGGATTGTCGAGAAATTTCAATACTTGAGCAGAAGGCCAGGGAAGGTGAAACACAAAAAGAACAAAACAAAAATCATACCCATCTGTCCGGTCCAGTACACACTGGGGCTTGTAAGGGCGGAAGTCCTTGCCACACGGGACCGCTGAGGCCAATTAGCAAAACAAAAAAAAAACGCTACATTTCCGCAATGTGGGGCTTGAACCTGTAAGCATTCTCATGTTGCGGCAATTCCAGCCCCCACACGCACGCTTAAAGGGTCAGGTCCGGTTATATGTAGATTGCTTCAAAGGCTGTCACTAAAGGTAACACCTTTTATAGCTTTGTCTTTATACTTTTTGTCTTTTGTCTACCTCTGTGTCCTAATGTATCCTCATTGTAGCATTATCCGCTCCATCACTCGCTGGGAGGTAAAATGTTGGAGGTAGGAATATCCTTTTTGTCGTAATCTCAGATTCCATTATTGCTACAACTACTGTTGTGACAGATATTGTTTTAGAGATGTAAAAAAAGAAGCACTTATGATAATCGGGAAAGTTTTTACTGAGCAGCAGAAAATGTATGACTGGAAGAATAGAAAGTCATTCTTATGTAAGTGTGCACGCTACTTAGACAGAGTCTTACCGAGACTGTTCTTGTAATGTAAAGCCTGAAATTAAAGGCAAATCCTATCAGAGCTTTACCTATTCATAACCAGCCAGAAGAAATGGAAGGACAGTGCGGGGAAAGCAGGGAAAATGGGTTTTACAATGTATACATAAACCAACCAAACAAGAGGGCCATACAATAACAAAACAGTACTTGCCTCTCGTGCTCCTTTAGGGTACGTTCACACTGAGTTTTTTTGCAGGCTGGAAATATCTGCATCAAGAATTAGAAAACATTCTCTTGATGTGTTTATTTACATGACATGGTTTTTGTTGTGGGTTTGTTTTGTTTTTTTGCTTTTTTGGAAACCTCTCGCAGTTTTTGCAAAAAGAAGAGTCAATAAAGTGCGACAAACTGTGTCATGTTTTTTTCTGCTTCCCATTGATTTCAATGGGGTTTTCAAGTGGAATCCATCTAAAGATGTGTCATAACGCATTGTACAGAGATATACAGGGAGGCCGTACTATGCTTACATTTGCAGAGTGAAACAGGGAGTCAGTACTATCTGTGCCTATATCATTTATAGTGAAAGACAGGGAGGCAGTAGTATCTGTGCCTATATTATTGACAGGGAGTCAGTACTATCTGTGCCTATATCATTTATAGTGAAAGACAGGGAGGCAGTAGTATCTGTGCCTATATTATTGACAGGGAGTCAGTACTATCTGTGCCTATATCATTTATAGTGAAAGACAGGGAGGCAGTAGTATCTGTGCCTATATTATTGACAGGGAGTCAGTACTATCTGTGCCTATATCATTTATAGTGAAAGACAGGGAGGCAGTAGTATCTGTGCCTATATTATTGACAGGGAGACAGTACTATCTGTGCCTATATCATTTATAGTGAAAGACAGGGAGGCAGTACTATCTATGTTTGCATCATTTATAGTGAAAGACAGGGAGACAGTACTATCTGTGTCTGCGTCATTTATAGTGAAAGAGAGGGAGGCAGTAGTATCTGTGCCTATATTATTAACAGGGAAAGACAGGGAGGCAGTACTATCTGTGCCTATATTATTAACAGGGAAAGACAGGGAGGCAGTACTATCTGTGCCTATATTATTAACAGGGAAAGACAGGGAGGCAGTACTATCTGTGCCTATATCACTTATAGTGAAAGACAGGGAGGCAGTAGTATCTGTGCCTAGATTATTGACAGGGAGTCAGTACTATCTGTGCCTATATCATTTATAGTGAAAGACAGGGAGGCAGTACTATCTATGTTTGCATCATTTATAGTGAAAGACAGGGAGACAGTACTATCTGTGTCTGCGTCATTTATAGTGAAAGAGAGGGAGGCAGTAGTATCTGTGCCTATATAATTAACAGGGAAAGACAGGGAGGCAGTACTGTCTGTGCCTATATTATTAACAGGGAAAGACAGGGAGGCAGTACTATCTGTGCCTATATTATTAACAGGGAAAGACAGGGAGGCAGTACTATCTGTGCCTGCATCATTTTATAGCCTGTACTACTCCCTTTTGCAAGATGACCATACAATAATATAATGTAAAGTAACACTATTCAGATAATGGAAGGAATAGATTACAACGCGGAGTAGAATATTTTGCCAGAGTTTAGTTTTTCCTGGGGTCAGACGTCATGTATTAGTTTCTGAACTCTTGGGTAAATCTTACGCGCCTTTCCATTGTTTGTGATACCCCAAGGTTTACCAGATTCTTAAACTTTGGTATTTACATGATTTTTCTTCTTGGGGTTTGTGGAAAGCGATGAAAGTCGCCATTAATTATGCTCATATTTTAATCATGGCAGCTTCCTTTGCTTTCCTCGCAGAGGCATAATAAATCATAGAGGACATTTCCATAATTACTTTTTACTCTTCACGAAAGTTATTCAGGAAAGTTCTCCTTAACTTTCATCTGCCCCTGCGCATTATTAGTATTGGTTTCTTATGTCGATAATAATTACATAATCTATCTACTAATGTGGAAACGTAATTACGTCCAGCACTTTCTAGAATAGCCCACAATGTCATGTATCATGGAGGGCGGGTGAAGATTAAATCCTTCATTAAAATGCTGATTAATCAATGGGAAT
Organism: Leptodactylus fuscus; assembly: GCF_031893055.1. Taxonomy (NCBI): domain Eukaryota; kingdom Metazoa; phylum Chordata; class Amphibia; order Anura; family Leptodactylidae; genus Leptodactylus; species Leptodactylus fuscus. Next base: position 45,355,786 of record NC_134265.1, read on the forward strand.
ATGGGCAGACGCCACACTAGCAGCCAAGATGTAACATGTGTCGTCTTATACTTCAGAATGGTAAGGCTAGCTATGGACAGGGGGTGTACGGTAATACTAGGTCCTTACTATAGAGCCATGCTTCTACATGAGAATGGGTCTGTAACATAGGGAATTTTTTTGCTATTGGGTTTGTTAGGGCGGGTTCACACCTGCGCCTGGTCTCTGCTTTGTGAGTTTCTGTCTTCTGCCTGAAAACCTGGACAGGAGACGGAAACCCAGCAGTCATTTTCCGCCCATGAGCGTCTTCTGGTCTCCGGCGAAACTGTTTGTTGTCTTTTTTACATACAAACTGTTTTCGGATGTTGCTCTTGGTTGACTTTGCACCCAAGGCCTCAGTCCTGCAAGGTAACGGTGCTAACCCCTGAGCCACCATGGTGATGTGGTGGTATGTGACATACTGTATCATGTATACACATTTGTCTTCATAGGACTCAGGTAAGTTGAGGTATAAACACGATAAATCGCATACCGCCATATAAAAAGCAAATGTAAAACCATATGTATGGCTGAGTAATCAGGAGCCGTGCACAGGGAATAGAGCCGGAGATTCTGTAAAATAGCATTTGGAAACACTTCACAGCAATTCTGAGAACATTAAAGATTGTAAATGATGCGCAATTAGGGGGTCCCCGGTGTTTACATAAATAGCGAGGATATTGCGATTCTTTATGGATTGAACACATTCAGCTCTGCACCTGCAGCCATTGTCTTACTAATATTCCTGCCGTCTACGTACAACAGGAAGCCGATCTAGTAATTGTTCTGAGCCGTACAGTTTGTTCTTGAAATATGCCTTGGTTGTCGAGGAAATTCCTCTTCTCTCATATTCATGTTTTTGACTAGTCCCTATAATGTTACCGCTAGCGAAGGCTCTAAGGGTATGTTCATAGGGTGGAGAACGAAAAGGAATTTGAGGTGGACAGCCCCTTCGGATTCATCTTCATTTTCCACCCACAAGGTCCATTCGGCCATTGTGACTTTCCACCAGATGAATGGACCTAAGTAACGGGAGTCTTGAGCAAGACGCTTATTTTTTTTCAGTATCCTGCTATGATCTCTATCTCCTATTGAAATCAATGGAAGGTAGAATCAGGGCGAAATCCAACACAAAATCGGCAACAAATTCCACCATGTGAACATACTCTAAGATGTTTCAGTGGTCGAAGGTGCTTTCTGGGACAGTGGACAAGCAGCCTTTTGATGGCGGTCTGCACTCTGCTGATGGTAGACCAGGCTTTGAATTCCGTTTTAGTAATGAAACTTTATTACCACCTTCATCGGTTTTTCTCAGGTTCACCTGTAAGGCCTCATTCACATCTGCTTTCGGGTTTTCCATTCAGGGAGTCCACTTGGGGACCCTCCGAACGGAAACCCATATGCATTAAAAGGCAGTTGCCTGGGAAAACACGCGGACGCTATAGACTATAACGGTGTCCATATGGTTTCCGCACGAAACGTGGAGAGAAGAGAGCTACTTGCAGTACTTTTCTCTCTGCATCTTGTGTGTGGAAACCACATGGACCCCATTATAGTCTATGAGGTCTATATGTTTTCCCAGGTAACCACTTACCTATGCATGTGGGGTTCCCAAGTGGACCACCCAAATGGAAACCCGAATGCAAATGTGAACTGGGCCTAAGGCTCTCAACCTTTGTATTGTAAAAGCTATGAGGAAAACCTGCAGCAATAATGGACAAGTTGCAGGATATATCCCACAGCTCAAGTCACTATGGTCTATTTAATCTCTTCCACAGTACAGTTACTGTACATAGGCGTTCGCTGGTAACCTGCTGCCATCACGCATGGTGTGGCCATGACCTTAGTCCAGCACTTTTTCAGTATTGGTTTTTTTGTCATTGTAGAGACGAGAAAAAAATTTAGTGTTCCATAAACAGAGAGCTGAACACATTCCCACAATGAAGAGGTTGTGGTTAGTCACTTACACCCCAAAGCCATGCAAGAGGTTTTTTAACACCGATTCTCCAACACAATGCTCCTTCAGCAGCGCTATTGATTTCCGGTATTGTTCAGATCTGGTACAGAAACAGAATAATTGTGTCCTATTCTGAGGTATTGTTGGGAAAAGTTATCTCAGGAAAGGTATACACTTGTTCTCTAAGTCACTACGCGGACAGAACATGAGACCCCTGCTGCTTGTCATGTCTAGCACTTTCGTAAGTTTTGGTTCTTATGGTTATTTTTTGGAAAACTTCAGTTCCAAGAATATCCAATTGATACAGTTACCTGCTAAGTGGAGGAACACTTCCCAATCTACCAAATAGAGGCCTTGGGTTCTTAGAAGGGCCATACACATTAGTTTGTGATTGCTTCCAACTAGAGATGAGCGAATACTATTCGAAACTAGTTTCGAATGCCTTGCTCCCATAGGAATGAATGGGAGTGGGCGAACTGCAAGGGGTTAAGCGCCAGCGTGTGGCCGCTCCCATTCATTCCTATGGAGCGAGGTATTCGAAACTGCAGTTTCGAATATTATTCGCTCATCTCACCCTGTGCCCGTGTTTTTGATAGGAAGAGGGAATAAGTCACTGCTAGACTTCTCTGGCAGGAGATCGTCTCCCTTGAGATCTAAAGGATTGGGCATGTTGTAATCCAGCTGCCTGATCCTTCCTTATACCTACATCTGTGGATAGAGGAGAGTGTGGAGTCACCTATACTCATTAGTTAGTAGCCGGTCAGCTCGAGTTGACATTCAGTTAATATATATGGACTTCTTAATTATGAGGGTCACTTATATCACACTGTTATGCAGACTGTAAAAGAAAATCACACTACATCCTGAAGTATTTCCGTGTGCCGTCTTTATTTTTCAGGACTTAGAAATGTATCTGAAAACCAAATAACACACGGACATCATCCATTTTTTTTCACTAACCCAAAGACTTTAATGGCCAAGATGAGTAGAGAGAAGAAAAAAAGGTACCTGCCATGTTTTGTTTTTTTTTTCTCTCCCAATATCAGGCATCTCTGAGCTAGTCCCAATGACCATGACCACCTTGAAGAGAGGGCCCCATAATAAACATCACACTGGCCCCGTATTATAATTTTGGGATTTGCTTTGTTTGCACTGATGACTGGCACCCATTATCAGAGAGGGTCGGTCTAAGTTGTCATATATATATACAGTATATATGAGTATACACACACACAATCACAATATTTTTGGTCTAGCTGTGCCTCACCTCCACCCTGTAAGAGTAATTGGGACTTAGTCTTTATCCAGACCAAATCTACTTATGTGCATCTAACAAAGTGAAAGAGATAACCGGAGCCAACTGTTCACCCAGCATATGCCAGAATACTTTGATGCCGCTGCCAAAAAATTAAACTGCAATGTAGCTGGATATTGGCGGGCGCAGTAATACGCTTGCAGAATGTTCTGTGTGTCAGATGTGATTTTATCCGGAACTAGTGATACGGTATTACTTCCAAGACCGGTCAGGGATCCTGGATAATTACATACAAGTGAACATTTGCAGCGTATCTGTTTTCCCTTTTGTCTGCTGTAGAGGGGGTGGTGTAACATATTAAATACAAGCTCTACATTTCCAAAAACAAAGGCCCCTTCTAAAGCCAAAAGCAGTATGTCTGCATTCGGGGGCTGTTGTAACACATTGCAAAGGTTTCATGAGTGGAGCCCCCTACTTACAGTCAGAAGGGACCACTTGGAGATGTTATAGTATATATTGGTTACTAATGAGGAATCATCACTGAGTTTTATACAATGTAGGGGGCGCTATTACTGTCTTGGGACCTAAAGCCACGTGGTATGAATGGGTGGATTGAAGAATGAAGAGATAAAGGACGGATTAAAAAAAACAAAAACTTGCGGCAGGGAGCTGGGCGCACTGACTCCTTTGTCCATCTTTGTATCCTATGAAAGTTGGGAAGTATGTTTTTAGCAGGGAGAACAATTTTCTCTTAAAGGGGTTGTCCAGGATATACAGGAAAGGAAACGGGATGTCCCTCACATAAGTCACCTGTGATGTCTCGTGCCCTTTCCACAGAATGCCCTCCACATCATATAGTGTTCCCTTGACTGGCCCCCACGTTGTATAGTGTTCCCTCGAGTGGCCCCCCACGTCGTATAGTGTTCCCTCGAGTGGCCTACACTTCGTATAGTGTTCCCTCGAGTGGCCCCCACGTCCTATAGTGTTCCCTCGAGTGGCCCCCACGTCCTATAGTGTTCCCTCGAGTGGCCCCCACGTCCTATAATGTTCCCTCGAGTGGCCCTCACATCGTATTGTGTTCCAATGAGTGGCCCCTACATCGTATAGTGTTCAATCGAGTGGCCCCCACGTCCTATAGTGTTCCCTCGAGTGGCCCCCACGTCCTATAGTGTTCCCTCGAGTGGCCCTCACGTCCTATAGTGTTCCCTTGAGTGGCCCCCACGTCGATTAGTGCCCCTTCAATCATCACTTACAGAAAAAAAGTTCTACTTACCTAACATGGTTTCCACTGAGCCACCTGCAGGCTCCAGCTGTAGTGACGTTTCGGGCTCGGTGCTCCTCACACCTCCCTGCCACAGATCTCATCAGCTGATGCCTAAATGATGGAGCACCCATTTAATTACTATAATGACAAGCCCATATTGATGGTGTAGATAAGACTCCTACTGCTTGGTGTGTACCAGGGTGTAATAATAATCAATTTTTTTAAACTAAAGACAGCAGGTTGATATAGAAGTAAAGTCTGTACTGAATTCTGTCAACCTTGTTATCCTTAAAATAGGGGAGTTGTTATTTTTATTGGATTACAGGGATAGTTGTGGACAGACATATGGAGTAGATTATGGCCATTGATGGTTCTCTTGGGCCATAAAGTGTACGTTTCTTGAGAACTATTGGATTCTTCCAGTATTCGATGGTGTTTCGTCCATGAGCAGAGTTATAAATAGGATCTGCATGTTTTCCTGAACATTACAAATGGGATTCATTCATGCCCCAGATGTTGCGTCTCCATCCCTTCCATCCAAAGTCTATATTAAGCTTTGCCTTGTGCTCTAGTCTTTGGCGGTATTCCCTCTGTCGCTGCACATGTTGCACAGAAGTGGCCCACATGTATAATAGTTATTTTTTGGGGTTGTCTGGAATATTCTCATGTTAGACCATGACAACACAACTTCTCACATTTACTGAATGCAGTCATCTACCAAGGCTGTGTTGTGTTATAGACCAGATGGGGGTCAATGTCTGGTCCTGGACTTGGCACACATACCAAGTGGGATATTGGAAGCCAAAAAATTCTGCCTTTGGGGTTGATGGGAAGTCATCCAATATGAAGACCTAACACTGTATTTGTAGCAATGTTAGGGGAACGTGTGACTAGGGATCGTGTTGGAGCTCCTCCAAAATTTAAGTCCAATCTTCCCTATATTTATTTGTGTATTTTTTAAAATTATTTATGAGGTGATTCTTCAATTATTAACCATTTTATTCCTTATAAAGGCTTTCCCCATTAGCCTGTAGTAGATCTTCCCACTCCAATCTTCAGAATTGGGCCCCCATTGGGATACATCCGGTGTAGGAGTAGTCCAAAGGCAGACGGAGGGTTGCTGCCCCACATATCACCTGCAGGCTGGGTATTGTGTTTCCTGCCAAGTAGAGGGCGCTCCTGTGCAGGGCTGAAGATGGTGTGGCAATACATTGGTCAAGAGATCTACTCATGGGGCTCCATCTCCTATTTATATGTGGATTAGTACATAAGGCTGCCATTGTTCTGACTCTTTATTTGGCAGGTTGGTTATTATATTACCACTGGAGTGCCATAAAAGGGTTAGCTAGGATTAGAAAGAATAGCGCCACCTCTGTTCACAGGTTATATATGGTTTTGCACCCAAACTCTATTAGTTTATGTGGGGTTGAGCTGCAGTACTGGACCCAAAGCACGGACAGGTTACTAGAATAAAGCAGACGTGTTTTCCTAATTCTATACAACCCCTTACATAGACAGTGCCTCAGCCTGTGCTGTTCTGGACACAATAAGTAGCCTCCCCTCCGTTGCTTTCATGCAGAAGCCAAGTCTTTCATCTATTATGTATGTAGTATTTTTTGTTTTTACCTGATGTATTCATCATTTTCTAATGACTTATAGTATTAGATCCAGACGTAATCGGGAGTGATACATGAGAGTCAATGCAATGAGTGCTGGCAGTCAGGTCCATAAGGTTTGGGCTACATACACACATCTGAGTGCGCAGGCCAAGGGGGACTGATGTTATAGCGGAATGCACTCGCATGATATCTGAGCACCGGCCAACCCCCATTGACTTCAGTTAGGGAGGCTCATTCCATTCTGATGTCATATAACAAGATAGGGTCTGCTCTATAATCATCGGAACGGAGCATCGGACGCCCCCTCAGTCTTCGGTCCTGTGTATGTAGCCTGAGAAGTAATATAGTGAGCATGCACCACTCTATGTACAATATATACACAGAAGGCAAATACTCATTTCATTTTTTTAAAGCCATTTTTTATGCATAAAATGGTTGCAAAATGAGACTATATAACGTCACTCAGGACTAATATAGTTGTAAGTGGCGCTGCCCTTGCCACTTTTCAAAAACTGCGCATGGTCAGGACCATCCCTCACAAAACATCCCAATATAATTTATAGAATCGACCTCATTGTGAATTAAGCACCTTAGCACGGGGGACGTCATTGTGGAACATATAGATATGTAATAGATGACAATCCTACAGGGGATCTAACTCAACATGTGCCTTCTATATGAAATTCATTGTGTGATTAAAATATTACTGATTTGTTATAATATGATTTGTGTTTTAAAAAACTTCCTGCTTATAAGTATAGATAATACCTGAGCTTCCAGCGCAAGATTTGTAAGAAAAACCTAGCTTAACTCGGGTGCCGTGACACATCAAAAAATCCATATTTTAGTGATATTTGTAGTCTCTAATAAGAAAAGAGTTATCTTTTTGATATATTTATATATATACTAGCAGAAAGACACGGCTTTTCACGGGTATATTACATTTTTTTAGTTTGTATAGTGGCCCCTAAGAATAACTTGAGTGCTATGGAAACCTGGTGTAAAGCTGTATGTATGTGAAGACAGAAGAACCTGCTTGTTTCCCTTGGTCCATAAGCGTCATGTGATCATGTGTATCTCAGTTTGGATACTGTATCGGTGAAAAACCTGCAATTGGTTGTTATGGAAACCTTTAGTGAAGCTGTGTGTATGTCACCTTGGGTGACACTGTCATCCACAACGTCCTGCCCCTTTAAAGCTGACCCACAGCAGTGAAGAACTATGGCTGGGTTGCTATGGAAACCTGGAGTAAAGCTGTGTGCATGTGGAGACTAAGCACCTGCAAGCTTCTATTGGCTGATAAGGGACATTAGGAGTGCAAAACTTGCAGGCTTGTATTGTCTAATGCAGGTAATTTTTTGGGAATACTGTATCTCAAGAACAGTACGTCCTAGAGAATTGAGACCCATTCTAAAACCTTCCTGGACACCTGATGCACCTGTGTGCCATATTTGGTGAGGAATGGTCCGGTCATTTAGTAGCGCATAAAGAACAGACACACGTAAACTCATATGTATATTTGTATTAGGCCCCATTCCCACGGAGTAATGTGCCACTCATTCTGACGTGTAACGTGTCAGAGTGAGCTCTTCAAAACAGAATCCCATTGACTTCAATGAGTTCCGTTTTATGCGCGCTACACATTGAAATCAATGGGAGGCTTTATAACCCATTGATTACGCGCGTTAAATGGAGTGTCAGAATGAGTGGCGCGTTACTCCGTGGGACGGGGCCTTATATTTATTTCTGACCCATCTCTTGGTTACTCACCCCCCACCTTTTTTCTTTTGGCCTCCCACAGAATATGACCTCTTTTCTGTCCCAACACCATATATGACCCCCCTTTTTTTTATCTCGATACTTACGGCCCACAGTTGACCCCTTTTATACCAACCAACACTTCCCCCCCCCCCCAACACACACGTATAGCGCTGCCCTAGAGGAGGCTGTGGAGGGCAGCCAGAACAAGGGCATGGACAGGTAAGTAAAAATTAGCGGCAGCTGCTTATTGCAATAACAAAATTAGTAGCTACCGATGTGTGTCACCCAAAATGTCTTGAGGTGTCACCTTTGACATGTGTTATAGGTTTGCCATCACTGTCCTAGGCGAAGCTGTTGGATCCTCCTTACACTGCAGGCCCCAGATAGCGTGCAGTGACTTCCATTTTTCTGTAGCACTTGGTGATGATTATCCTGTAAAGCCCCTTTCACCTGATACAAATGAGCACGCTATATACTCTTCGATTTATGTACTATTTTTCCAAAGTAAAACAAGCTGCTGGCTGTCCCCGAGCCCCAAGGACTGCTCAGCCCAATTTGTTCCATATGACGATAGTGAAAAATCCAGAAGGGAGCGCGGTGTAAAATGTGTTTCAAAGAATCCAAACACAGTAACATTTTAATTATTATAATTGATCAAAGGATGTTTGCTCTGAAACGGAATCTGAATGAATTAGGACTGACATCGATTTGGCAACTGTTTACATCTCCGCTGGCAAGAGCACAAAGGAAACGCAGCTTTTGGGAGAGCATTACTTGGATAGCCTTTGTTGTCCTGAGCAGATTCCCCATTGCGGCCCAAGTGCATCTCACTAGCCTTAAATAGCTGAGGGGGTGTAGGACTACAAGCCTGCGTTCAGTCCACGACTTGTGTACGTGTATCGGGTGGGATTTACTATCCCAGCTGCATCAGATTTCTGGCATAGACTGGTATTATGGCATTTCTTTGGTGCACCGAAAACACAAAACTTTGTTCTGAGCCACACCCGACACTTTCCGGAACAGGACAACGGGTTACTTATGCCAGTTTTCTGGGGTCAGTTATACAGTAACTCTATGCCCTGACTAGTGTAGACATTTATTCTAGTGTATGGGCAGTTTATTAATATCCCAGTACCTCTTAATAAATGGTACAAGGCACAGCTGATTTATCAAGACTGGCGTACAAAATGGCGGCTTCCTTAAATCTGCCCCGTCCTAATATACCTTCGTATAGTGCGAGAGGCAGTATTTTATGCCTGTAATTTATAAGAACCTTTTATACATTTTTAGCAGCATTTCATGTGTGATCTCCGCATCAGACGTGAGCAGTTTCAGCACAGACTCTGAATATTGCAGCTGTCTCTTCCTCGTCCTCAGCAGGAAGTCCCAGCATGAACTAAAGTACCAAATGGCAACTGCATTGCAACCGACGAATCTAATGTTTGTCTCTATCTGAAGTGAAAGAACTTTCTTATTGCTAGAAATAGTTTCTATCTCTAAACAAGCAATAAGGTTGAATTTGCAAACCCTTGTGAGGGAAGAATTACAGTGTGGCACCTCTATTTGTCCATGCGCCTTGCAATATTAGCCAAGGCCAGACACAGACAGCGTAGGGCCCCTGTGAAAAACTAGGTATGCAATGGGCCCCTCTGTATCTTCACATTTGGTATGTCCTCCTCTGCTTTTACTCTATGTGAATAGTGATGTACAGAACATCTTACAATATCATTACTCACAATTGCTGATATGGGGCACTTACCAACTAAGGGGACAGTCAGAGTGATTATTTAGGTTACACATCTCCATCAATTTGTGACATTTGGGTTTCGCCATGTCCGAACCGACAGTATCTACATAAATTGTATAACCATAGTCTTATCTATTGACTTATCCATTTCAGGAGATCCTGAAGAATGAGCAGATAAGACTGAACACAATTGCCAAAGGTGAGGAGTTATTGAAGACTGACAAGGCTGCGCCAAGCACAGAAGGGGTTGCGGCCCAGCCAGTGAGAACACAGACTAAAGGACACGCTTCTGCTAAACTCTACGAAAAACTGACCCCCACAGAAGAACCGACAAGCACCGCAAACACATTTGAGCCTGGATCTTGGAATGCCAAGAAAAAGTAGCAAGAAAGATCAGCGCTTCCTCCAAACAGTCTATATGGGCTGTGGGGGCTTGGTTTTTTTTGTGTTGCATTATATTATTGAATTTCTTTACTTTTTACTTCCCATGTTAGATGTGACCTATAAGAGAAAAAAAAAAAAAAAAAAAATATATATATATATATATATATATATATGCTTTAATGTACATTACAAATGTAATAAAGTGTGTAATATATTCTGTAGTGAGGTATAACTGGCCACTGGTCTCGTAGGTGACTGCATGTTGTCTTATGTTCTAAGATAAGACAGATCTTATGATTCTTAATACAACACTGTATGGAAAAAAGAATATGGCAGCATAAGGATATGCTTATTGTTTATGTACACCAAATATAACCATACAAGCCACAGTGATAAGAATTGGCGCACGTCTGGCAGGCACTAAGTATGTGTTTTAGACTCTGAGCTTGACAAATGATTTAAAGGGATCCTATCATTGGATATTCTTTTTTTCTGACTAACACGTAGGAATAGCCTTAAGAAAGGCTATTCTTCTACCTGATGTCTTCTCCGCACCGCCGTTCAGTAGAAATCTGGATTACCTTCGGTATACAAATGAGTTCTCTCACAGCACTGGGGGCGGTCCCCAATGCTGCGAGAGAATTCTCCAGCGACGCCTCCATTTTCTTCTAGAACGCCCTCTTCCCGTGTCTTCTTTCATCGTGAGTTTCAATCTTCTAGGCCTTGGGCAGAGCCGACTGCGCATGTCTTGAACACAAGAAAATGACCGCTTACACCAGCTTACTGTGTATTTTCTTGTGGCCTGGGCATGCGCAGTTGGCTCTGCCCGAGGCCTAGAAGATCGAAACCCAAGGAGGAAGAAGACACAGGGAGAGGCCGTTCCAGAAGAAGATGGAGGCGTCGTTGGAGAGTTCTCTCGTAGCATTGGGGTCACCCCCAGTACTGTTTGAGTGCTGAGGACCGCCTCCAGTGCTGCGAGAGAACTCATTTGCATACCGATGAAAACCTGGATCTCTACCGAACGGCAGCCCGGAGAAGACATCTAAAAGGTAGGAGAAGAATAGCCTTTCTTAAGGCTATTCCTACGTGTTCATCACAAAAAAAGGGTATCCAATGATAGGATCCCTTTAAATGGGTTTTGCTATTATAGACACTTGACCCCTATCGGCAGATCAGGGATAAATTGTCAGATTACCTGGACCTGCAGTGAGAATGGGGCTCGAAAGTCAACCTGCAAATTGATTGACATTGAAGTCTACTTGCTTGATTTGCGTTCCATTTACTTGTATTGGGATTGTGGAAATTGCGGTCCCATAGCGGTGACTGGAGAGCCAATCTCTGGCCCTACACAGGGACGACACAGGGGGACTTTCAGGCACCTGTTCTAATCACTGGGGACCCAGTATTTGGTAGCCCCATCACTCTGACACTTATCCCCTATCCTGTGAATAGGGCATAGGTGCTTGTAATGGTGAAGCCCCTGTAAAATGCTCCTACATATGCAAAATGTTTGGTAGAAGTGAAAAGTTACATAAAAGTATCTGACGATGCAACAAGTTTATCTTCCAGCGTAAGACACTGTAAATCTGAGGTGTCTTTAGACTGTCTTGTCTAATCTCCCGGCTATGTCCTTTACATCAAATGGAGGGTCCCCGTCTTTTCATAATGTCTCAGTAGTGCAGACCCAGGTGTAAGGCCTGTAAAGATTGGATATATAAGCTATAGTATGGACCGCTGCCGCACTGTTTGATCTATTCGGGACTAGAAGTCACAATAGCAGAACCGTTGGGGTTGTGATTACATCTACTTCATGCTTGATAAAAGTGACTGCATTGTGATTTCTGTGTCCTCCATCTCACACTTACTGCAGCTGTAATAGTCATTGACATTCTGATGGGTTTCAATGCTGAGGTTTGGGTAGGATGGATAATGGGCAATATCATCTCCTGCGGTACTGGTGCATGTGGGGTGACATGATGGGGTATTTTCTGACTTGGATATCATTGCAGCCGAAAACTGGTCCCCAACAATGAGCCGTTACTGCCAGGGAAATATGTTAGGTAGTCCCATCAGTGGGCCATTGGGCAAAGAGGGGTCTCAAACACGTGGCCAGGGGAGGTGATGCTGCCAGTTCTCTATTCTTAAAAATAAAACTGGATTTCAGGATCTGTAGAAGAGGAGCCTTCCCGTGGGTGTGTGTATGTGACACCATAGCAGTACAGTCAGGACGCAGAGAGGTAAGTACTATACTAATAACCACCTCTATATGAGGACAGGTAGGGGCCCAACACAAGGAATACAACCCTGCAACTGCAAATCTTTGTAGTCCAGTCTGAGACCCCTGGTGTAACCTTCTACTAAGATCACTTACTGCATTTTACAAGTACTTCATCCCTTGCTGTCATCTTCAGTCATAACATCTCCCAGGCTGTTGTACTGTGAGGTTATATCATCCCAAGACTATGAGTGACATAACAAGTACGTACAAGATCATCTTTAAAGAAAGTCAAGTTTACTCACTTATAGTCATCACTTTGTATTCATATCAGGCAAATAAAAAGAGAAAAATAGAAAATTTATATCGGTCCCTTAAGGGTTTTGACTAGCCCTAAATTGATTTTTTCATACTGTTATGTGACCTGTGGGGGTCTTATGCCCTTACCCCACACAGATCGGTTGTTCTTGCAGGTCCAGGAGCTGTTAGTAGAGAGGTAGCAGCATTCCTATACAAGTAATAGGGGGGAGTTGCAGTACCCAGGCCATCCACTAGCAGCTAACAGAAGATGCTGGAAGAGCTGATCTGTGAAGCTACCGGTCTCAGAACCCTAAAAGATCACACACTGATGACCTGTGGATACATCATTAGTATGGGCAGCACGGTGGCTCAGTGGTTAGCACTGCAGCGCTGGAGTCCCGGGTTCGACCCTGCCAGGAACAACATCTGCGAGGAGTTTGTATGTTCTCCCCCTGTTTGTGTGGATTTTCTCCTATACTACAAAGACATACTGATAGGGAGAAGAAAAAAAAAACATAATTGGTATGAAAAGTCAATTTGGGGCCATAAACCCCTTTTAATAGCAGATAGAAAAGGTGAAGAGCCTAATCCTTATGACTAATATTGCAGCTCAGGCCTAGTCACTTCAATGGTGCTGACCTGCAATACAAAAGACAACCTACAGACAGGTGTGGCGCTGTTGTTGGAAAAAGGCAGCCATGCTTTTTCTATGCCTGGACAAGCTGCATCTTTTTTGAATAGAAAAGTCCATGTGTTACAGCCAAACGAACACTGGTCTGAAAGCATTAGACAAAGCCACGTGCCCCCTATGGTAACATACAGAGGTCCAAATTTTGTGTGAGCGCTCCATGTACTACCATACATATCCTCTATTGAGGATATACTTCTTCTATAAAGGTTTCTACCTGGGGAAAAATCACATGTATTGAGTGTAGCGTGTGGCCCTACAGCACTAGCGCCTGCCACATCTATATGTACAGTCATGGCCTGCAGACATCTCTAGGCACCATATCAGCGCCAACCATGGTCACATGCAATAACCTTTCATGGGAAAATCGGGTGCCAAAAAGGCTGACACTTAAAGAAACGTATGTGCCAAATATAGAAACCGTACATGGCTGAACATAAAGTCTCAGGACTCGCAGCCAAGAGTCTCACATTTTAGAAAATGTCAAAGTGAAAGCATTAGTCTGCAGGTTAACATGGAGCGTTGGATTAGGACGGGGCTACCGAGAGATGGTGACTAAAGAGAGTCTGTGGTTGCTGATGGGTTAACGCCGCCATGAGCCGGGTCTCTCAGTCCTTCTTTGTCCTCTTGGCTTTTGCAATGTTTTCTTGACGTTTCTGCTTCTTTTTCTGCTCTCGTTCTTTGGCCTCAATCATTTTTGCCAGTTTCCATGAGAGTACGGCGCTCGCTATGAACAGCGGGGTGAGGGCCAGGATCACAGTGGTTAGGAAGCCATACGGGTCTTTGGCAGCCCATTCCACGATGTATTCGGCCCAGGCCTTTAGGTCAATCATGTCTTCAGAGAAGAGTCACTGGGGAAAGAAAGAGAGTCACAAAATGGCGGCACCACCAAAGACATGCATACAATATTAGTGCGAGGGTGGACTACAGACCACAGGCACCTGCCCCAACGCACGTTTCACTCACACGCTGCTTCTTCCCGATGTATATTGGGGCAGTTCTCAATGATATAACTGAAGTGTCCCCACATCCCTGGTGTATATACAAGGCCCATAAATCCAGTAGTGTAGAGATTTCTGACGGCAATAGGGAAACGCGTGGAAAGTGGATTTCAGTACAGGATTTCACAGAAAGGAGTTAAAATTTGTTAATAAAGTTGGCTTTTCCGGGACCTAATGGAAAATTCTGACTTATGACCTATCAGTATGTGATCTGTTGAGGTTTGACACACAGCCCATGCACAGATAACCTGTTCTAGTAGGTCCATTCATTCTAATGGGAGACTAGCTAACATCTCTATTAGCTATGGGCAGCACGGTGGCTCAGTGGTTAGCACTGCAGCCTTGCAGCGCTGGAGTCCTAGGTTCAAATCCTGCCAAGGGCAACATTTGCAAGGAGTTTGTATGTTCTCTCCGTGTTTGCGTGGGTTTCCTCCGGGTACTCCGGTTCCCTCCCACACACCAAAGATATACTGATAGGGAATGTAGATTGTGAGCCCTATATGGGACAGTGACTGACAATATCTGTAAAGCTCTGCGGAATATGATGGCGCTATATAAGTAAGCATAATAAAATAAACTTACCTGCAGAGATGGCTGGTCCGGTGCCCGGTGTTCTCGTTCTTCTTCGCCTCTCTGCCTCCCAGGTTAGTGTTAAAGAGCTAGGAAGAAGGCGGGGCTTGTGGCATAGAGGGTGTGGGCGGGTACAGGGCGGGGAGACCTGACGTCTCCCCTCCCAGTACCGCCCACACTCTCCTAACCTGGGAGGCAGGGGGGCAGTGAGGCGAAGAAGAACGAGAACACCGGGCACCGGATCAGCCATCTCTGCAGGTAAATGGACACCAGGGGGGACTAAGTAGCCAGAGGATTAAAAAAAAAAATCCTCTGGCTACTTAGTCATAAAAAAAAAAAAATCACTACACAGCGTGGATTCTAACAATTAAAGCGTTCGATTGTTAGATTCCATGCTGTATATTGAATAGGATTGTTTTTAAAATCCGATCTCCGATTAGTAAAAAAAAATCCCACTGACTTGCATTGGGATCGGAATTGGGATCGAGATCGGGTTCGAATGAAAAATGATCGGAAATCGGATTTCAATATTGATCCTGAAAAGTCAAAATCGGCTCAACCCTAGTCTTGGGTTAACATACAGAAAATACATATATGTAGCGGCCCTCGCCAGAAGTCACAGACCCCCTAAACCTATTAGGTTTTCCACCACTGGCTGAAATGATATGCTGCCTCATCCAGTAACGTAATTTAGCGGCCATTCATTACGCCTGCGGGGAAGCAATCAGGTTCTCTCTTTGTGTGCATTGTTACCATAGAAATGGCACAGTATGTAACAGGAGGCCCGCGGGTCTACGCAGGACAAAAAGATGAATAAAGAAGAGAAGGATAGTAATAGAAGCAGTGCTGGCACAATGGAGTAATAGTGTGACACCTGACAATGGGAAGAGAGAATACCATACAGCACAAGCACATGAAGGAGGAAACGTAGCTGTGCCATGGTCCTGTATCAGCAGGGGCTTATTACTTGTCAGCTATTATTGGCCGCTATGATACTCCACCGTGCACTGGGATGAGATAATGACCGGACCGTCATACATCTGGGAAATGGAGATACATCCACTAAAACTCCCATATACTGCAGGCAGCACGTACACACCTCATAACACCTACAAAGACAACTCGCCACACAGGGCGCAGAGGGGCCGATCACACAGCAGAAAAAACTGAGGCGTTCATCCACTTTCGGCCCCTCTTCAGTTTACTCACGGATTAGCCCCAGACGCAATGGGCCTAGTCGGCCGGGTGTCTTGTGCAATGGGGTCTGTGGCAAGATCAGGGACGACACTTATTTTTTATTATACACCAGAGTATATAATAAGCAGAGGCCCAGAGGAGGTGAGTAAACATAATAAACAGTGTAACTCACCTCCTTCGGGATCCGGCGCAGGTACCCGTCCTCTTTGGGCCTCCTGAATGATGTCAGAGACTGCTGAGGTCTGTCAATGTGACATCATAAGGTTGTGTTACCCACTCACAGCCCTCAGCAGTGCCTGATGTCATTGAAGAGGTGAGTAACTGGTTTTTCCATGTTTGCTCACATCCCCTGGGCCTCCAATCATTATACTCTGGAGTCTGAAGAGTTTAGGTTTTGGTTATTATTCGATTAATTGTCCAGTCCTAGAAAATTGCCCAACTTTTTTTTTTTTTTTTAATACTATTCCAAAAATAACATTTATTTGCTGAAGCTGAACAACTCCTTTAAGCGCTAGTGTAGAGAATTCTGTCCACAATGTATGACTGCACTGACACTATGTGACCTACACTACAATATGGGCACGGCTGTGGTAGTACTATGCCCTGGTCAGCACTATAATCCAGAGAACACAGGACTTTAATATTGGCAGCCTATCTTTAGGATAGGCCATCACTACCAGATTGGTGGAGGACAAACTGTTAAGGTAAGTTCACACAAGGTTTTTTGGTCAGGATTTTGAGGCTTTATCCACCTCAAAATCCTGACCAAAAAGACGGCTCCCAGAAAGAACAATGGGAGACGGTCAGTTCTTTCTTCTGGCTCCCGGGAAAAAGAAGCGGGATGCAGATTCTTTCAGGCGGAGTCGCCTCGCGACATGCGCCTGAAGACACTCCTGACTAGGCCCATTCATTGGGCCTAATCCGGAGTGGAGTGCGCAACTGGATGCTAGTGCAGTGCACCGGCATCCAGTCGCAGCTACCTGTATTTTGGTCCGGAACCTAAGGCGGCCTCAACCTCACATTCCGGACCAAAAAACCCAGTGTGAACTTACCCTTAGTACCGCTTATAACCAGCCTGACTGAGGAATTTACGTGCTCTAGAAAGTCCTGACCGGAGCACTCATGCTTTTAGTGGACATATAGCATATATGTTAAGCACTTACAGCACATAATCCTGCAGGTTTTCAGGCTGTGTCCTGTCCATGGTTGTTCCTTTAATCATGTCCAGATAGTATCCATGTTCTGTCTGGGATTTTAATGGGTCCGTAGACGTTCATTGGTGTCTGCATGCCCCCTTTAAAATCAATGTCTGCTAAAGGTAGATGTGTCAGTACGGTTCCGGGCTCTATTTAGATGGCCAATGTACACAGCCGTTGTAATTTTTTTTTTCCACGTGGGCAACCATTTTCACAGTCCCCTCATAGATTTGACTATTGAGAGATCTGTACAAATGGGGGAAAAAAATAGGATGTATGTTAAAACAGTCGAAAAATTGGTCATGTGAATAACTCCAATCACAGGCATTGAATTTATTGCAGCCGTGTGACACATGCTGTGAAAATCATCTGTGTGAATAGACTTTTAACTGTTGCAGGTCCTTCACTGTTTTGCAGACACAGCACCATATAGTTTGTAGTGGCCGTGCCTGGTATTTCAGTTCCGTGCCATTCACTTGAATGAGACTGAGCTGCAGTACCCAGAATGACCACTAGAACATGTACAGAACTGTGCCTGGTAAACCAATGAAAGGGATGCATCAGCTTAGTGTCAAACCCCCACTCATCTGGAACCATTATCCTTTCATATCTAGGAGTGTCCGAAGAGACAGACATAACCCCGCAGTGCTCTGACAGCTTAGGAATAGGCTGCAGAGACCATTCATTGATGCTATACAGGGTTCTGCACCCTCTGACTGGTGCGGACCATACAGGCCATCCAGGGAAAACTCCATATTAACATAGGGGCGCACTGATTCTTAATAAAGTCGCTCAAGAGTCATTTAGACTTTTGGATTAAGGAAGACTAAAAAAAAAAAAAAAAAAAGCCATTACCAAAGCATTGGCAATGCCTGAGCCATGTGAGCGAAGGGCGCAATAAATAGATTTATGGCACAGTAAACAAAGGTTTCTTCCAACACAAATACCATCCTGGGCTCATAGAAGACAAAGTGATCCCACACAGTACAGGGTAATGGGAGCAACAACATCAGCCCTCCTTCACTACTCCTGGAAATGAGCAATGTCTCAGTCAGTAATCCTTACACATATATGGCCAAGGATTATGTATAGGGGACACTTGTCATAGGAGGGGTGCACTTTATATAACACTGTAAACTGTGAAGGAGTCCATAACGGGGTTAAATGAAATAGTTTCATACCAGGCATTATTCCAAGTAGGAGATGCTGAATTTGACAGCTTGGTGTGAAATCACTATCCTAGGAATCGGTCTTAGAAGGATTCTGCCACATGGAGAATACTCTGCAATCTGCAGGCAGCATGTTATAGAGCAGGAGCAGCTTAATATATACAGGCTGGTGGAGAAGAGAGATTCAGTATAACCTGTCAGTGACACAACTGCCCCTGTATACACCGCTATAGAGGGGAGCTTGTCAGTCATCCATAGGAGAACCTCCTGGACTGTATTACAGAAAAAGCAGAGAAGTCAATGGATAAATGACAGGTTACACTGAATCTTTGTCAGTAAACTCCTCTTAAAGGGCTAGTTCACACGGTGGAAAAGGTTTTACGCCATGTGATTTCGCCGCAACCTGATGCTGAGGCGGTGCATCGCCATCCCGCTCCTGATTAGGCTCGAATGAATGGACCTAATCGGGAGAGAGTCTCGCGCCACGGACACTGTGACTGGTCAACTTCTTCTTCCTGATAGCTGAAAAAAATAAATAAAAAAAATGAGCGCCTCCCATTGAAATGAATGGGAGCCTTTTTTGAAGGCGGATTTCACTTCAAAAAACTCTGTGTGAACAAGCCCTAACATGCTGCAAGACATTTTCCTAGAGACAGGATCCCTTTAACTAATGCTGTATTATATCACACAACCCATACAACAGACTAACGGCTTTACTTGGGACTAGAGATGAGTGAGTACTATTCGAAACGCCCGTTTCGAATAGCACGCACCCATAAGAATGAATAGATGAGGCCGGCCGCTTAACCCCCTGTTTGCTGGCTGCGTCCATTCATTCCTATGGGTGCGTGCTATTCAAAATGGGAGTTTCGAATAGTACTCGCTCGTTTCTACTTGGGACACATTTTTTGTGCTTTTTAAACACTTAGTTTTTTTATTCTTCATCTGTTGAGGAGTGTGACTTAGTGAATAAGGTTGCGGTAAGACTAGTTTTGTGTGACTGCTTAAAATATGCAGAGAGAAGTTCTCCAAGCAGGGCTTTTCTCTCCACCAATTTCAGGTGGAACCCGGCTGACTCCATTATAGTCTATGGCAGGGGTAGGGAACCTTCGGCTCTCCAGGTGCTGTGAAACTACAACTCCCAACATGCTCCATGCACTTCCATGGGAGTTCTAAGAACAGCAGAGCAAGTATGCATGCTGGGAGTTGTAGTTTTGCAACAGCTGGAGAGCCGTATGTTCCCTACCCCTGGCTCTACGGGTTCGTGGTAACTGTTTTTTAATCAGATAGGGTTTCTGGTTTTCAGGTCCCCAAGTGGACACAAAAACGGAAACCCGGACACTAGTGTGAACCTAGCATAAGAGAATGGGTCAAATCGTGCCAATTTGCACTAAATTTTTGACTGGCGGAATCTGTGGCTTAGACTCCAACCCAGATGTGAACTAGGTTCAGTCTAAGCCACAGATTCCGCCTAAAATCAGCAGAGGGAAACGTCAGGCAAGAAGCACTTTTCTCTCTGCCAGCTCCATATAAAACCCGACAGACACCAGGCTGACCCCATTATAGTCTACAGTGTCTACAAGTAACTGCTGTTTAAGTGGACAGGCTCTGCGGACCCCAACAAGGGACAGCCAAATACTAGCGTAAACCTAGGGTGAGAGGGGTCATAAAGTTAGATTAGACAGGATAGGTCATCACTATGTGATCAGTCGGGGTCCGAGCCCCGGCACCCAGGGGTTACTAGAACATATGATCTGTGTGGGGTCTTGGTGTTGGACCTCAGATCACATACTGATAGGTCAACAGTATAAAAGTTAGATTTGGGGGTCAACGCCTATTCTAAGCTGAATGTGCCTGCCACTGTTAGATCAGCTTCAGGCCTAGCATGCACCAGCGTGGGAGCCTGGCTGGAAATCCTTACTTCTGTTGACCAAAATTAAATGTGGGGCCCTTCAATCCTCTAGGGTTCATCTGGATTGTGCTGGTTTTTTACGATGGCAGCAGCTTTTTTGCAGCATGTGTCCTCAACCTCACAGGCACGAGATCTCTTTAGATACTCGTCCAGCTTTGCCAGTATACTTACCTTTCATGTAGTAATGGTGGCTCAGATCACGTCTCTCCAATCCTTGTCATATAGAGCAAACACATCACCCCTATACAGAGACAGTATCATCACCAGGACAACCACGCATGAAGAATAGTAGCTGGAATACGGCGCGGTTTTATATTACGGTCCTCTTCACCAAGGTTGATGGCCTCTCAACTTAAACCCCGGACTCCAACAAGAACTAATACATTGTGTTTGCTTTTCAAGAGCGGAGCCAATGAAGATGAGAGGTGACGGCCAAAGACAACTTCACATTGCTTATTCTGTGAGCAAAAATAATCCACCAATTATCCTCCTATCTCCGCAGAATGCAAGAATAGGACATTTTTGTCATAGAAGAAAACATTTGTCTAGCATTCTCATTACATGGAGAAGACAGAGAGGTTTTTTGTTTGTTCTTGTAGTTTTAGAAAGCGTTTTAATCATGAAAAAAAAAAAAAAAATATTCATATTGTAATATACGTCCCTGAATGTATCCAGCAGGGTAAATAAGAAATGGCGGAGTCTGTTTGCTGTGGTCACGGCCAGGCACACAACAGGGAAAATTTACACATTTGTGGCAGATTTCTGCATCTTGGTACACCGCCCTTTTTTGTGTGCAAAAGTTGCAACACCTTGTTAGTCACCCCTTTCCACAAAAATAGGTGAAGTAGAGCCCAAGGTGGGGACGTCTCAGCCCAACAAATTTACTTTAACTCATGTCATGGGCTCTGATGCAACTCCCTGTTCTCTTCGGGTCTTCTGAGGCCTCTGTGGTCCCTGATGTCAGTCACAAGACCGAAAGAGAAGAAGGAGTCACTCTGGCGCCCAGGAGAGGTGAATAACACTATTTTTTATGTTTGCTCTCCTCTAGAGATGAGCGAACACTGTTCGGATCAGCTGATCCAAACAGCACACTCCCATAGAAATGAATGGAAGCACCTGTGACACTTTCTTTGCCGGCGGCCGGCCGGCGTCACAGGTGTTTCCATTTATTTCTATGGGTGCGTGCTGTTCGGATCGGCTGATCCGAACAGTGTTCGCTCATCTCTACTCTCCTCCCATGGGCCATCCATTATACGCTAAAGAGACGCCACAGTACAATAACAGTTTTGGTTCACACAGGTTGTTCCTCGCACATACTGCAATAACCGATGTACACAAAATCACATTGGTTATCCGGCCTGACATTTCGATTTGAATATTTTTTTCGATGAATTGCCCAGCCCTACTAGAAGGGCCTCAATGATATTTCTTGTGTTTGGTTTTAATGCTATGGCTGATTGGTGTATATAGCATGGACTAGAGGAGTTGTGAGGAGCGCCCCCCTCTGACAGGACAAAGCTATGTCACAGTTTTGTGTGTGGAGACGTTCCTTACAGCACTGAGCTATGAGGAACGCCCTTCTGACAGTGGTGCGGAAACTAACAGCACCAATATGGCCACCACCGGGGCACATACCCGGAAAACAGACAGTGCGCACAGTTGGCTTTCTAGTAGTAAACCGCACTTTCCTAAGGACATGAAAGGTCGTCTTTAACATAACACCTTCCATACCTGATGATGAGGCTTTTATTACCATTTTATGGTAATCCAGATTTCACATATGAAAATAATCTGTATAGAAAACCATCAATATCTGTTCGGTGAGGGTCTTACACTCTGCACCCTCACAGATCAACTGTTTGGAGGAGCAGCACTCCTGTCATTATTCACATCAGGCCATCTACCCATGGAAATAATGTGCCTGCCAAACCAACACAGCCCCTTCTATCAGCTGATCAGCAGGGGTGCAGAGAGTCAGATCTCCACTGATCTGATACGAATGGTATATCCAAATGTTAGGATATCAGTTCCATTCCTGAAAAGCCCCCTCTCGGTGAGGCTAAACAGGGAGTCTGTCTGCAGCTCCCACTGTGTAACCAAAGACTGCCAGGTCACACAAGCCAAGAGAGTTAACCCCGAGGATGCCTTGACTGCGATTCTAAGTGGCAAAAAGCTCAAAAATCATTTTAGGACTCGAGAGTTTCTGTTACGGCAACATCAGAGCCCCCCACGTGATGTCATTTACTCAGATTATTGCAGGAGCTAAAGCCCCAGCCTTAAATGCACTACAGTCACCAGGCTTTGTCCAAATGCAGAACCTATAACCTGAGGCTTGTGTCAGACAGCTGGATTTTGGTCCATGAAACATGGTCTGAGTGACAGCCGTGTTCCCTGCACCTCAACTGACCCAAATTTACTGTGTTATAGAGATAACTATGGCGCTGTGAGTTTGGTCCAGCCAGGTGGTCTGGGAATTGCAGCTGCGACATAGAGTATATTTTTTAGACCACATATAGCATGACCTGACCCTAAAGGGTTTGTCCAGTGTTTAGGAAAAGCTATAAATATCGGTGGGTTAGGTCAAAAGCCGCCCCCTGCTCATCAATTGTATAGGGTCCGTACTATATGTGGCCAAACACAGATACTGCCGCACATCTCCCTCTGAAGTCAACGGGAGCCAAGCTGTGGTATTGGTGGCGCCTCACTCCAAGGACCGGAGCCATCTCCTTCCAGCTCTGTGTTGTCTATAGTATGGATGTTAGAAGTGACCCCATAGAGCTGATCAGCGCGGGGCCGTCTGTTCTTTACTCAGTTTTGTAGACAGCACCCAGATGTGATAATGTGGAAAATTACTCAATGACTATCCCCTTGTGGAATTAGTTATAGGAACATTTTCTACAAAAATTTATTAGAAGTTATTGGACCAAAACCACATATAGTACATGCGGATTTGGTGCCGTGGTCTCCTCTGCAGACCCATCCCTTCACTGCTATGTATGAGCCAAGCACTATACTTGGCAATCATCCACTGTCCCATAGAGATAAATGGAGCGTCATCACACCAGTGTGAACAATGCTCTATTCAATCTAAGCTACTCTGAATCAGTAGCGGTCCCAGTGGTCGACCCCCACTGATAGGACATAGCTTTCATCCAAAGTGCAAGGGATACAGGCTTTGTCCCAGTGTAGAAGCTAGGGTCCCACCCCGTGTCAATAGGCAAAAGAAGAGCTTCACATAGGCAAAAAAAGCTCTTCTTTTGCCTAGCTTTCATCCAAGTTACAACCACTTGATCTGACTGCTGATTGTCTACACTGGTTACTTACGTATCCTCCTATCTCAGTCCTGGAGCAGCATACAACCCCAATATAAACTACAGTGTTATTAGTCACTGACAGCAAGCAGAGATGTGGAAAGCACTGAGGAAGTAAGAGAGACTAGATTAGAAAAATAGCTCGGCTCTGTTCACATCTACATACCTGTGGAGTATCCCGGCTAGCCAATACAGCTAGGGCTATACAGCGGCTTTGCCTCCCTGTGACCAAAGATCGCCATTTTGTCCTGCACCTCCTTCACCAATGTAAGAGAATGATGTCACTATGGGACAAGGGGGCTGCAACTTCAACTTGCATATAAAATATCAGCGGCGCTCGATCTTTTTGAAACTATAAGGCGCAGTACCATGTGACTCCATTCACTTACATTAAAGAAGGATTCACATACACAGCTATCAGAGTCACCATGTAGTAGGAAAAAAAAACAACACTTTCCTATACATCATAAATAATGGTGGGCACATCACCCCAATGGTGGCCAGAAGGACACTCTATTGGCCTCTAGGGTCTTATGGCTACTTTCATGGGGCACACACACTGTTCTCCAAGACTGGATATTGCTGGCCTATCCTCAGTATAGGTTAGCAATATTAGGGCACCCACCCCGGCACCCCCACCAATCAGCTATGCAGAGCAGACAGCTCCATTCACTGTGTAGAGGTCATGCTACTTTTTTGTCTGCTCATTGACTTAGATTATCCATATCTAGTTTTAGAATGGTGCAAATCTAACTAAAACAGTAAAAAAATAAAAACCTGCCATATACTCACTCATAAAAAACCTCTGCACTATTGGAGTCCATCCTGTACCTCATATTCACAGGTCACAGGCCACTGCAGTCACACGTCACCCATAATGTCACTGTGGCAGCCATAATGACGCATATTGTATAGTGATGACATCACACATCCACAGACCAAGGCAGCCAATCAAAGAACACGACAGCCAGTGATTGGCCACTGACCTCTGGTGATGTCATATGTGGGTCAGTAGGACAATAGCAGGACAGGACAGTATGACAGGGGGCAGTTTATATAGGGGAACTCTTTGCTATAATTTTAGGCAGTACTTAAGTGATTGTGGAAAATCCCTTTAAGATTCATTTACAGACTGGTTGAGAGCCCACATTACCCAGGTACAGATGTGTGACCCGCCTGGACCCAGGTCACTGCCTAACAAGAACCTCAACCATCCCAAACTTACTCCCTGAACTCTCCTCCAGCTCCCCCCGTCAGTCAGGTACATACCAGGCCGCACATGAAGGCTCACACACAACCGCTGCCGGGGAGGAAGTAGGAATTCACTCCGAACCCTGACTGCTCTCCTGCCAGCAACACTCCCGCGGCCACAAGCACTTCCTGGAGTCACGGTGTAACAAGCGCTGTGATTGGATGCAGCAGGCGACTACTCGTTGGATGGAATAGAAGCTGAGCTGTGATTGGTCAGCGGAATCCCGGCCGGGTAAAGCTTCATTGACTAAAAGTCTTCGGCTGTGAACTCGTGACGTCATGAGGTGCCAGGACGTGCAAGGGGGAAGTAAGGGAGCGTGTGCAAAGAGCCGCACTTGTATGAAGCGTTCACCAAGTGTGAGGGTGGGACGAGCAGAGGAGCTGTCAGACCACAGACCAGTGTTAACCCTTGGAGGACCACAAGCGTTTTGGGCTTGTTTTTTGCCTACCTGTGTTTACTGTGTTTGCTAATTTGTTGCAACTTATATATATATCTCTGTGTGTGTGTGTGTGTGTGTATATATATATATATATATATATATATATATATGTGTGTGTGTGTGTATATATATATATATATATATATATATATATATATATGTGTGTGTGTGTGTGTATGTATATACATAGATGGATGTATGCGTGTGTTTCTTATTTTTTTACATTTTTTGTAATTTTTATTATTTCAATTTTCAATACTGTTCACATTTGTGTTAGTTTTCCTGTTCTGCAGAAACTTTGATGGATACCAAAACCAGGGTATTAAATGGGCCAAAATAGTGATATTTATGCCCCAGCTCGCTTCTTTTTTCCGCAAGCGGCAAAAAAACGTTAGCGGAAAAAAGAACTGAACGGCTCCCATTGAAGTCAATGGTAGGCGTTTTTTGGAGCAGATTCTGAGGTGGATTCCGGTCCAAAAAACCCATGTGAACTTACCCTCATTTGGGCCTAATCTGGAGCGGAATGCCGCGATTGGATGCTGGTGTACTGCATCGGCTTCCAGTCGCGGCTAGCCATTTTTTGGACTGGATTCTGAGGCGGCCTTCGCGTCAAAATCCGGTCTGAAAAACCCAGCGTGAACTTATTCTTAGTAAATCGAGTCCATCATATTGACCCCCAAGTCCTTCAGGAGGCATCTTCCTTGATCCAAACTACAATGGGATCCATGCTCAGCCATGCCATGAATAAGGCTGATGTTACTGGAAACTTCACATGTAGTCTGTTCTGATACACCAATAAAGACCTGCTTCTACATATCGGATTGTTGGATCATCTCATCTTTAACCACCATTTTATCAGGTTGTTTTTGTCTGAAGTTTTTGATAAATTTTATAGGAGCTAGGTTCAGCGGCGGTATTCACAATTCTATTGTAGGAACTTATAGGAGCCTCAATCACAAGTTCTGTTGACCTTAATAATAAAATTACATGCAACGCTATTGCAAGACAACATGGATTCCGATAACCCCCCCCCCCCCAACACCCCATTCACCTTTCATTTGGCTAAGTATCAATGTGCCCTGAATTGGGAGAAGGGAGTACCTTGCTTCTAACAGTTCTGGTGGTAACATATCTCCCCAATAACAAACAGATCAGTCAGCTGAAATCCGAATGCTCAATCTTTATGTCCCACAACATCTACTGTCGACGAGTCCTCCCAAAAAGAGTTAACTTGTTCAAGACTTGACTTTAGTAGATGTTGATATCCAGTTGGAGAGGGGTCCTCTCTTACCCTGGTGCCGTGTTGGGGTGTGGAGAATGGTCCTGATGGTTAGCACAGGAACGACTCAGGAGGCAGTGAAACCAAGTTGAGCCTTACCGAGGTTACTGGTAACACACGCAGCTTCCCAATGGGAGTTATAGTTAGGAATTCCACTGTGGTGGCTGGTCCATGACTTAAGATGAGGGATGTCCAGTATAAAGATTGTATTTGGTGCCTATTCTCATTCCAGTGAATGTGTATGTTCTGCCTCATCCACTATGGCTATATTGGGTGTATTAACTGAAGTCCCAGGAATTCAGATACCCGGAGATGAATGGGTCCACGCTGGTAGGTTTCACAAGCTCAGCTTCCTCCATTATGGAACACTTTCTCCCTCCTGGACCGTTGGGTAAGTTCAATCCTTTCACGATACACAATGTACAGGGCAACCTGCTACCATCTCTATACACTGTTCAGATACGGCGGCTCCAATAGATCTGATATTGTAGATAATCTGTTTTCCCTTAGCCCAAACAGCAGCACAAGATGGGGTATTCCTGCCCCTGTGTACTGTTAGGACAGGTGGAACTTTTATTAAACTAACAAGTTGCCCTCCCATAAAGGCCCAGGAGACCTCCCCCTCCCTGTGTTAGTCTCCAAGCATCATACAGAATATAACCGTGTATAATCAACCTAAGCCAAAAGGGAGGGAGCTTTGTGCTGCTGTTTGGGCTAAGGGAAAACAGATTATCTACATAATCTTCCATTCCCCCTACGCCCAAACAGCAGCACAAGATGGGGATTTAACGAGTAATACCCCTTCTAGGGAGGGCGATCCTGGCAAGCTGAGGACAGGATCGAGTAACCAAAGGATTTTGCTTTGGTGGTGTGCAAGTCCAGTCTGTAGTGCCTTGCAAAGGTTAAATGTGAAGACCAAGATGCAGCCGCACAGATTTGGTCCACCAAGAGGGATTGTCTCTCTGCCCAAGACGCGGCTACTGCCCTAGTAGCATGGGCACGCAAAAATTCCGGGACCGGCAGACCTTGTGCCTGCAGGGCCCCTGAAATAGCTTCTTTAATCCACCTCGATAGTGTGGGTTTAGATGCTTTCCTTCCCCTGTTGTGACCCAAGAAATTAATGAGCAAATTATCTGCTCTGCTGAATGGACTCGTCCGATCTAGATATATCCGCAGTGTTCGCACAAGGTCCAGGCTGTGCATTCTCTCCTCCCATTCGGAGGCGGGAGAGGGGAAGAATGTTGGTAAGGTTATTGTTTGGTTAATATTTTCCAACGAGGGAACCTTCGGCAGAAATCCTTGGATAAATCTGAGCTGGACTCTGTCCGGAAAAAAGCTTGTATATGGTTCCGAGGCCGCCAGGGCCTGAAGCTCCCCTACTCGCTTGGCCGATGTGATTGCCAGCAAGAAGGTTACCTTCCACGAGAGGTATTTGA
Source organism: Leptodactylus fuscus (assembly GCF_031893055.1). Taxonomy (NCBI): domain Eukaryota; kingdom Metazoa; phylum Chordata; class Amphibia; order Anura; family Leptodactylidae; genus Leptodactylus; species Leptodactylus fuscus. The sequence goes on from NC_134265.1 coordinate 45,383,756, forward strand.
ACTCTACCTCTGTCAAGGGCTCAAATGGCGGGGCACATAGCCCTTGTAAGACCGCAGCTAGGTCCCATTGGGGAGCCGGGGGCCGTACCGGGGGTCGGAGCCTAGAGGCCCCTTTTTGGAATTGCCTTATGAGAGGATTCTGCGATAATCTGGTCCCTAATAGAGCGGATAGTGCCGAGACATGCACTCTTAGGGTGGCTGGGGACAATCCTTTGTCCAACCCTTCCTGTAAGAACTCCAGAACTGCCTCAATGGATGATGTATCGCATTGTCTCCTGGCCCCCCAGTCCTTAAATACCTGAGAAATCCTCTGGTAACTGTGATTGGTTGAATCCGCTCTAGAGTGGGCTAATGTCCTTAAGACGGCCTGGGACAATCCTCTGTCTCCACGTACGGTGCGGTCAACCTCCAGGCAGTGAGGTTGAACCTGTCCAGATCCTGGCAGAGCTGACTGTTTAGAGTTACCAGGTTTTGGACACGCGGAAGCCTCCAGTAGGTCCCTCGACTCATTAACATGAGGTGGGTAAACCATGCCCTTTTTGGCCAGAACGGCATGATGACAATGGCCGACGTCTGGTCCTGCCTGAGTTTTGCCAATACCCTGGGAATCATTGGGATCGGAGGGAAAACGTATGCTAGTTTGAAGCTCCAGGGTATTGACAGGGCATCGATCGCCAAGGGATTGCCATCCCGATACAGGGAGCAAAAGACTCCCACCTTGGCGTTGTGTTGGGTGGCCATCAGATCCACCTCGGGGAGACCCCACATCCTGGTGAGTTGTTGGAAGATCTTCTGGCTCAGAGACCACTCGGCTGTTGTTACTAGGCCCCTGCTTAGCTGATCCGCCAGGACATTGAGATGGCCCTTGATATGCACCGCTGACAACCTGGATAAGTTCCTTTCTGCCCAGGAAAAGATTTGGTTGGTCACCCGCATCAGGGAGGGAGACCTGGTGCCTCCCTGTTTGTTGACATACTGCACGGCCGTTATGTTGTCTGTTCTCACTCTGACCGCCTTCCCCTGCACATGGGGAGTCAGGTTCCGAAGTGCCAGATATATTGCGGTAAGCTCTTGCCAGTTGGAGGAGCGAGTTCTCTCCTCTTGGCTCCAGGTTCCTCGTATCAGGGTCTCCCCCAGATGTGCTCCCCAACCTGTGAGGGAGGCATCTGTGGTCAACAGGGTCCAGGAAGTCTGGACCGTGGACCTCCCATCTTTGAGTTGGGACCACCATTCCAGTGATCGACGGGTACTGATGGATAACTGGATAGGCTTCTGAAGTCCAGAAGGACTGTGGTTCCATTCTCTCAGGATCTCGAGCTGTAAGGGGCGCATATGCCATAGTGCCCAGGGAACTGCCTCGATGGCCGCGGACATAAGTCCTAGGACCTTCATAGCTGTCCTGATTGTAACCTTCCTGGTTCGGGATAGGTGGTGGACCGCTCGACCAATCTTCTCCTTTCGAGGAGAGGGCAGGGAGATCATCATACTGAGAGAATCCAAATTGAAGCCCAGGAACTGAATCCGGGTTGATGGAACCACTACTGACTTCTGCCAGTTTACCAGCCAGCCCAGCTCGCTTATGAATGCCACTGTGATACTCAACTGCGTGGCGAGGACCTCCCTTGACTGGGCTTTTAATAGCCAGTCGTCTAAATACGGGACAATAAATATCCCCTGGAGGCGCAGGGCGGCTACGACCAGAGCCACTACCTTTGTGAAGGTGTGGGGGGCCGAAGATATACCGAACGGGAGAGCCGTAAACTGGAAGTGATGTAATCTTCCGTTTAGATGTATGGCAATTCTTAGATACTTCCTATGTGGAGCATAAATGGGAATGTGGAGGTATGCGTCCCTCAGATCCAAGGTGACAAATAGATCTCCTGGCTGCAAAAACGGGAGAACCGACCTTATGGTCTCCATACGGATCCGGACCTTGCGGATGAATTGATTTACGTACCTTAGGTCGATAATCATGCGCCACCCTCCGGTCGACTTTGGCACCAGAAATACGGGCGAATAGACGCCTTGACCCTGTTCGTCTAGGGGGACTGGTTCTAATGCAGCCTTGTCCACATACTCCTGCACGGATCTTTGAAGATGAAGCTGCTTGGTGCCCTGAAGAGGGCGGGTCCTCCTGTATTTGTCTGGAGGGGGGGAAAGAAAGCTTATTCTGTAGCCATCCTGTATAAGCTGGAGAACCCATGGATCTTGGATATATTGATGCCAGGCGGCTAGATGTAAGGAGAGGCGACCCCCCACCGCGGCCCTGCAGGCGAGGGGATTGTGATAGTCAGAAGGTGGATCTTTTTTCACCACCACGGGAGGAACCTCGACCGCCTCTTGATTGGCCGCCAGGGCGCCTCCGGAATTGGCCTCTTGACATGCCTCTAGAGGCCGCATAGCCCCGAAAGGACCGTTGCCTGGACCCTGCAGGCTGAGGGAGGCTTTTGCCCTTCGAGTCGGCCAGCCCCTCCATTATGCGGTCGAGCTCACTACCGAATAATCTGCCCGGCTCAAATGGCAAGGCGCACAAATTGAACTTTGAGGCATTGTCTGCCCTCCAGGGTTTGAGCCAGAGGGGACGCCTCGCGGCAGTTGACAAAGCCATAGCCCTTGCTGCCAGCTTGACCTGGTAGAAAGCCGCCTCAGAGAGGTAGTCAGACATCAGACTGATACTCGTCATGGCTGTCAGCAGATCGTCTCTGTGGACACCTGAGTCGATGTCTCTCTCGAGATTCGAGACCTCCGCCCGCAGCCTGGTGACTACCTCACTAGCCGCAATGCCCACTGAGGCCTGCGCTGCAGAGGAGGCATAGATGCGCCTAAGGGACCCCTCCGCCCTGCGGTCCATCACATCCTGGAGGTTCGAACCATCCTCCGCTGGTACCACGGTGCGCTTAGATAGTTTTGAGACCGCTATATCTACTTTAGGCGGAGGGCCCCAAGAGCTGGACTGGGCTTCAGCTAGGGGAAACAGCGACCTGAAACGCCTGGAAGCGTTGAATGGTCGTTCCGGAAACCTCCATTCCGCTTCCATCCTCTTAATCATTTCAGAGTTGGCCTTGAAAGATTTAAGGGAGGTAGATGGAGTCTCTTCAGTAGGGTCTCCCACTTCCTTGGCCCGTACAACTTTTAACAATTTGGGCATTTTGTCTACAGAAAAGACCGGTTTAACGGGTTCCAAGATGTCCTCTTCAGAGGAAACCACATCTAGGATCTGTAGAGCTTCCATAGGGGGGAGAGAAGGAGGGGATGACTCCAAGCGAGGCCTTTTAGACAATTGGGAGATTGAAACTTTCATCTCCCTCATTGACTCCTCCACAAACTCCTTCACCCAGCCAACAACATCTCGGACGGACGTGTCCTCTGACGGGGGCCCACGGCACCCACGGCAGCACTGATATGCATAGCCGTCCGGAAGAGGCACCTCGCACTTGATACAGGCTAGGTGGCGTCGTTTGGCGGGAGCCTTCCTCCTAGGATTTTCAGGTACAGAGGAGGAAGACGACATCTAAGGAGAGATATACATCAATTAATCTCTTATCTTATGCTTTACCCTGAGGCCCCACTAGGGGGAATACATCACCTTATTCCTTCAGGAATCTCTTTCACAAAGGTTTGCTTAGCTGCCTTCTGGTTGCCCAAGAGCAGTAGCAACCTGTTAGCAAGAGCTGACAGGCAAACTATAATGGGCCAGCCAGCTTAAAATAGGGCGGAGGGGGGGGGGGGGGGGGCTAATCTTGACCACGCCCCCAGCGACCTCCGCCTAGCTATCCAAGCCAGGGGGCACTCTGGCCTCCCCTGTGTAAAAAAGAGAGCCTTCCTGGCCTCTTTAGGTGGGGAAATCCTTCCCCTAACAAACCCCTACCTGTGGGCATATAAAAAACACCGTCCGGCGCTTAAGATCACTGGTGCGCATGCATCGGACGGAAAGCCGCGCATGCGCGATTGGCCCGGCGAATCGGGACCCGCGCGCATGCGCGAAGCGGTAAGTGCCGGAAGGCCGCGGCGCACACACAGTGTCCGCGGCCGGAAAAACAGAGGCGCCGCAAGGATCCCCCCTCCGCCAGAAGGAAACTATGTTCCTAGGCGGCTGGGAGCGGCGCCGGAGGACAGAATGGAGCCGACAACGCGGGACCAGAGCTGCCGTCCATCGGAAGGTGACCTCCACTACCCCTAGGTAAGTCAAAAGGGGAGCGGAGGCCCACCTAACTCAGATGGGAGAGGAGACCTCTCCCTCCACCTGTCCTGGTAACAGGACAGAAAAAAACACAGGGAGGGGGAGGTCTCCTGGGCCTTTATGGGAGGGCAACTTGTTAGTTTAATAAAAGTTCCACCTGTCCTAACAGTACACAGGGGCAGGAATACCCCATCTTGTGCTGCTGTTTGGGTGTAGGGGGAAAACCTTTTTAAACCATCATAGTATATACAGATCTTTATACATGTAGTTTATCTGATTTTCCCAGATGCCCATTTATTTCTGTGTATGGCGGCAAAGAAAATAGCCTGATTTCAAATGGCTGCAATGGTGACATCACTGATAGAAAGGGGTATGGGCTACTCTATTAAAAGGGGCTGTCATAGCATTGATGGAATACTATAATATTGTCTTATTCTGGAGGATCAATTTAATCAGTGCATAGTTAGATGGACACCAATGTAGGTCAGTGGGTTTAGTGTAATATTTCATTCTGCAAGGGGCTTGATAATAAAATTTTAACCTCATGGTGGTGAACGGCCATACACGTCTGATGTAACTTGAGGACAGACAACGGTGGGTACATTTTGATCACGCACCAAGGTGAAGGGACAAGATGCAAGCAGCCAGGAGGAGACATGACACGAGTGAACTACTTCTCATCACATTTTTTAAATTACCAAACACAAATCCATGTGATTGACCCGGGGGCAAACCAGATGTGGGCGCTAAACAAAAACAGAAGACGACTGCGAAGCTCTGAGTCACCTTCATCCATATAATAATACACAAAACAGTTTCTTTTTTTATTGAGGAAATGAACAGGCGGATTCCTGAATCCCGTGTTCTTTATACTTGGACTTCAGGGTTTTACAATCTTTCAGAATGGCGGGGTATATAGGATAGTGAGGTGGGGTATGTCGGTATGCTAGAAGTCAAAGGAAAGTGAGTGTGAATGAGCCAATTGTGCGAGAAGATTATAAAAGGATAGAAAGAATGAAAAGACCCCCTAACATACAGTAACTCTGGGTACTGTGGTCATAATTAGAGATGAGTGAACACTGTTTGGATCAGCCGTTCCGAACAGCACGCTCCCATAGAAATGAATGGAAGCAGCTGGCACGTACACTTTGCCGGCGGCCGGTCGCTTAACCCCCCGCGTGCTGGCTACATCCATTCATTTCTATGGGAGCGTGCTGTTCCGAACAGTGTTCGCTCATCTCTAGTCATAATGGGAGAGTCAACTTTTTGGTGGCTAATTTTAGGGGCCTGCTAGAGCTAATTCTCTACTAGATCTCATAATTTCTGGCAATGCAAAACTTGTTGAAAATATCTCTGTGAAAACCTTAGTAACAGTGGGCGCATTGTAATAACATTCCACCTAAATTGTAAAAAGCAAATGCGGGCTGTGAGGACAAAAACATTTAATTTTAGAAAGGTCAGTTTCCCCAAGCTAAGGGCTACATTTCAGGCCATAGACAGGGAGCAGCCATTGTCAAATAATGGTACAAATACTAAGTGGAACTGCAGAAAATCTACTTCGCATAACCATAGTGCTAAATTTATTCCTATAGGGAACAAGTATAAATTTCTTACGTTAACCCCCCCATGGCTTATAGATAATGTAAGGCAATAAACAATAAAAGAGGAAATTTTAAAAAAATACATAAATCTGTAGCCTTTAAAATTTACAAAGGGCTTAATAGTATCTATATAAATAAAATATAATAAAATTAAATGTGAGCAAAGCTCCAGGACGGGATGGAGTACACCCAAGAGTTCTTAAAGAACTTAGTTCAGTTATTCTTGTGTACCTGTTTATAATTTTTTACAAATTCTCTAGTGACGGTACAATGCCACGGAACTGGCACAATACAAATATGGTCTATAGGATTTTCCCAGGTCCTAACAACCCCTAGAATGGCCCAGAGGGGGGAAGGAACGATTAATCGAAATGACCATCTTGTTTTCTCAGTCCAAAGATACAACCCCTCTACAAGTGTGTCAACTGGACAAAATGTCTTCAAGTGTATCATAGATGCATGTCACCAAGAGGGAACTACCAAAAAGTAGCTACTGAGAACCTTTTTATAGGGCATAACTGGAAGAATTTTTACACCCTCTTCTGGAAAAACTCAGTATCTAACAGTTTTGCAGCAATCTGACATTTCTATCTGGGAGCATTATACTCACAATGGACCATGGTTAAAAATGATGTACCCCAAGGCTCAGTATTGGGTCCTCTGTTATATTTGGTGTACCCCAGGGCTCAGTGCTAGATCAACTATTACAGTATAAGTGCACCCAAGAGTTCAGTGCTAGTTCCACTCTTATAGGTGACGTACCCCAGGGCTCAGTCCTTTGTCCTCTGTTATAAATGATATATCCCAGGGTTCAGGTCTGGGTCCTCTGTTATAAGTGGTGTATCTCAATGTTCAGTACTGGGTCCTCTATAATAAGTGGTGTAACCCAGGGTTCAATGCTGGGTCCTCTGTTAGAAGTGGTGTACCCCAGGGTTCAGTGCTGGATCCTTTGTTATAAGTGGTGTATCCCATGGTGCAGTCCTGGGTCTGCTATTATATGTGGTGTACCCCAGGGTTCAATGCTGGGTCATCTGTTAGAAGAGGTTTACCCCAGTGCTCAGTCCTTTGTCCTCTGTTATAAATTATGTACCCCAGTATTCAGGTCTGGGTCCTTTGTTATAAGTGGTGTACCCCAGGGCTCAGTCCTTTGTTATAAGTGGTGTACCCCAGGGCTCAGTGCTGGCTCCTCTCTTATTAGTGTGACAGATGCGGCCCAATCACAGGCCTCAGAGGTTCCTGAAGTCAGTCGGAAGACCTGAAGAGAACAGGGTGTCTTGCTGGAGCCCAGGGGAGGTGAGTAACTCTGTTTTATTATATTTGCTCACCTCCCATAGGTCTCCGATCTTTATATTCTGGGATCTGAAGAGACCCAGAGTACAATAATAGCAGTTTTGGCTCTGAAGTGTTTGGCCTGAACGAAACTGCATGTAGAACCGCATGAATATTGTAATAACCGAATTTAATAACCGATGTGCACAAAATACTATCAGTTATCTGTGTTGAAGATCGGTTGTGGTTATTCTTCAATTAATAAGTAATAGAGGGGCTACCTGCTTGGAACCCCTCTTCCTCTATGAAACAGAATAGAGATGCTCTGCTTGTACTACTTCATTTAGTTTTGGAACTTCAGAACCAGAGCAAAGGCAATAGCTAATCATGTTGCAGGCTCTAAAATTATCTGTGATGAGACAACCCCTAAACAAAATATGTATATATCACAAATACATAAATAGAAGCAAGGGGAAGAAGTAGGAGGGAGATGCAGATCGAAACAAAAGGAGGGATCCACAGATATGCTGTGCAAAGGTTTTAGGTATGGAAAAAAGCTGTAAAGTAAGAATGTTGTTTGAAAAAATAGAAGTGTTGAGAGTTAATTTTCGTCAATTAACAAAATTAAGTGAATGAAGACAAGAGAGATCTAAATCCCATCAATATTTGCCCTGGAAATGATGATACGGCCCGCATTGCGCCCTGATCTCAACATCATCCAGTCTGTCTGGGATTACATGAAGAGACAGAAGGATTAGAGCAAGCCGACATCCACAGAAGATCTGGGCTTAGTTCTCCAAGATGGGGGAACAACCTCCCTGCCGAGGTCCTTCAAAAACTGTCTGCAAGTACCAAGAAGGATTGGTGGAAGGCAAAGGGCAAAAGTCACACCGAATATTGCTGGGATTTAGATCTCCCTTTTGCTTATTGTTAATACTTCTGTTTCTTAAAAAATTATTTGCAGTATTTTTCCACCCCTGCCCCCTACACTTTTACATATACAGGATATAAATATATATCGATTCTCCATAATATAACAATTCCTGATAGCTCTGTGTAATGTGTGTTACTCTGTTATTTCTCCTAGACATTGTTCATTGATAAGTAGGCGCTAATAGTTGGAGGTGTGCCCGGTCCAATCAGTGCTGTAGTCTATGTAGAAACACGCCCCTTTGACAAAGGGAATGGTAACACCCAGCTGTCAATCTGTTATACCGTTCTAGGAGGAATATCAGGGGAATGACACAATCAGAGTAATAAGAAAAGATGCTGCAGAATTATTTTTTCATGGGGAAAGGAGAAAGTATTTTCTCAAGCAGACATGTCAGGAGAGGTGATGGATCTTCTTTTAAGACAATTATAAGAAAGTAACATATATATCAAGTTCTCTGGTTTTCTAAAACATTCTCCTTGGACTCATTTTCCATGTACGACATGCTAGCCATTCCCAAATGTGTCCATCTATCTAAATATTAGCATAGTTGTGACAGAGACAGATAATATTTTAACACAGCATTGCCAAGTTCTCCTCCCTGTGCCGGCTTCATTGTCTTAGAAACCATGGAGATATCTCTAGTTAACGGCACTTATTTGTGACTAAATTATTCATACCAACATTGCAGTGGAAGGAGAGAGACTGTACCTAGCCTGACGTCTTCCAGTTTGGAAATATTCTTGCTATTTTAGACACAGATGTAGAATGTGACTCATGGCATCCATTTCCTCAAAGGACCTGGCCTCTGGCCCTATTCCTTCCCAATGCAGTCACGTCCTATAGACTGACCGCTCCTTCTGTCCGTATCCCTAATTATACCTATATATATTCTTCCCGTTTACACATACACGCAGGGTATAAGGACTATATGACAAGGCGTACCAGAGGTGAACTACTAGGAATAATCCCCTGATATCGCCAGCCCCAGCCAGCTTGCCATTTTCTTGGCTATTTAGTGCGGATTAGTTAAAGGTCAGACATTATTACTCAGTTGTGTTGATTGTGGTTTCTTGGAAGAAAACAACATTTAATACTGGGTACTGGGTATGGGAAATATCTAGAGATACATTTAATATAATCTGCCAATCCCACTAATGTATTACTGAGGGCGGGTTCACACCTGCGCCCAGTCTCCGCTTTGTGGGTTTCCGCCTTCTGCCCCAGAAACTGGACAGTAGACGGAAACCCAGACGGGAAACCGTTTTTTTAAACCGAACACAAAGTCCTGCATGTCTGACTTTGTGTCCGGTTAAAAAAATGGTTTCACCGTGGAGAGGCACAAAATGCTCACGGGCGGTCACTTTTGCAAACCCATTCAAGTGATTGGGTTTGAAAACCCACTGCCGATTTCCAGTTTCTCAGACAGAAGACAGAAACCCACAAAGCAGAGACCGGGCCCAGGTGTGAACCCGCCCTGAGGTTTACCAGTATAACTGATCCTAAAATGGTTGTAATAGACTCCTTTGTAGTATGTCAGTCTTTACTGAGTTCCCCTGCATGAGAATAAGGGTATGTTCCCATGGCGGAAAATGAAGAGGAATTCCGTGGTGGGATACTGATGCAGTGCATTAACATATAATCGCGGCATCCTGCTGCTGATTAGGCCTGGATGAATGGGCCTAATCTGCAGGGAGTCTCAAGCCATAGACCCTGAAGCTGAATCAGCCGCGGTGTCCGCAGCAAGATCGAGCAGGATGCTTCTTTTTTCCGCATCCTGCTGCGATCTCTGTCTGCCATTGAAAACAGTTCTCGGAAGAATCTGCCTCAGAGTCAGGGGAAATATCTGCACCCAAATCCACAGCAAATTCCTCTGTGTGAACACAACCCAAGCCCGGGGCCCCACAGGCCGGTAACACTGCGATTTATCCGTGGCAGAGACGCCGGGGGAGAAGTCGCAGCGTCTTCAAATACAGGCTCACTTTGAGGTAAAAACCACTGCATGGACACACCACGATTTCCAAAACTGGCGCAGTTTTGGAAGTCGCAGCATGTCAATTATACCTACGGAAACGCTGGTGGTTTCCCCATAGATATAATTGTAACAGAAAGTCTGCGAGGAAAACTCCCCGAACTTTCTGTTTAAAGCGCTACAGGAAGAACCGCGATGCATTGCCGCCGTGTTTTTCCCGCAGCACTTTATTGCTGGGACGTCCCATGAGGTTGTAGCCCAAAGGTGTTTTGTTTTTTGTTTTTTTTTTACTTTCTATGGTTTATTTATTAGTATGTATTGTAAACTATGTGTGTGTTTGTTGTTTTTTACATGTCCCACAAGAATCCATAGTGCAATGTACCGCTATACATAGTATTATAGAACATCACACATTAGCTCCTGTTTCCTGACTGCCTTAGAAATCCCTTATTGTGGGGGGTCCAAGAGGTGACGGGGAAAGGGAATCTTGCCCCAGGACCCCCTTGATTCGATAAATGATATTGATCATGGCATCAGGGTGGTTAATCCTGTGCCTGCGGCATTACAGCGCTATACTATTACCTGTAACGTGTGACGTGATTTTGGGATGTATTTTGGACATGACCAAGGCAAGGCGAGGCACCAATCTGGTAATAAAAATTCAACCTTTATTGTGTCACTAGCTATAACCCGCGACTTTGTCCGCTGTCCCCTCACCCTTGCGTGAACCACCTGCAGCACGGCCCATGGCTGCAGCACGGCGCTGGGCCCTCCCACAGCATCATGGGCCGGGACCCCATGGCCCCGCTGCTACACCTCCGGCCCTCCCCTTTCCCCCCACCCTCGCCCCCGGCCCCCTTCCCCCCTTTAGAGATCAGTCACCTCCTACATCTACCCCTTCCCCCCACCAACACCTACCCATGACCCCGGTTACCCTCCCCCCCTTTCCACATGTACAATCTGGCCCCCCTCCCCCTACTTACCTTCTGCCCTCTGGTGCCAACCCCCCCTTGCACTCCCTAACCTGCGCTGCTGCATGCTACGCAGGCCTGAGGCAATGTGTGGCCGGCCGGCATGTCAGCGGTGTTCAGAACCATGCGGGCAGCCGCCATGTTGAGGAAAGGGTCCCCGTGCGCTGGCCACGCCCAAAATTTGGCACCAACCTATGGGCTGATGTGCTGGCTCCCTATCCCGCCCACACACCACCATGCACCAATAGGAGTGGCGTGTAACTACCTGCACTGACGTCATGCCCGGGCCAACAGCGGAGCAGGAGACAACTTTTGAGGGTCGCGGTGGCGTTTTGGGGTGAGTGAGACACTTTTAAAGTAGCCCATTTTTCCTTCCTGGCCAATATGTAGGTATGTGTCAAATTTCTATGAAATCCATCCAGCCATTCCGGTGTGATTGAGGAACAAACATCCAAACACACAAACCTTCACATTTATAATATTAATAGGATCTTAAAACAACAGCAATGATCATTTCGGCCAATATGGCCTTCATCAAGCCAGTTCCCCAACAAAATACAATAATCCAACACAAGTGATGTTTCACCTGCTCCTCAGTAATATAACCTGAGATATGCATCATACATTGTTCTATAGATACCAAGTACTGAGCGGATTATTAAGAAATAGATTGTTTGACACCTTGACCTTGCAGAACCAGATGAGGCCCACAGGGACTACATTATTCCTCTATTTCAGGTCTACACTCATAGAAACATGTAAGATACCTCTTTATTGTACAACAATTGGACTGACAAACAACACCACGAATCTCAGCCCCCAGTACATGTTAAGTGTATTGGAGGTCAAAGTCTTTCGGTGCCTCAATACAAAATGATATTATCCGTTCATTGTCAAAATTAGAGGGGTGCCCCTTGTCAGTCTTCAGCACATTGTCCTCCAGAACCAAGATTAGATTCTCTTATCTATCTAATACAGGGGGCTCCTAACCTCAAAACCCACTCCCATTAGCTGCATGGACCCAGTTCATGGGGGATACTGTTCTTCATTGAAGAGACAAAGCAGTGTATGGAGACATATTTTTCAGGCAATGCCCCATGGGAAAAAGAATGCAAATTAGCTCATAGTAAAGTCCCATATCTGTAGCCAGTACGTTTAGTACTTGTTTTTACTGAGCAAGGCACTGATGGGTTTGGATGCAGCTTTTAAAGAGTACCAAACCTCTTATGATCGGCGCTGACACCCTGAGCAATTTTTTTATCTATCCAAATCCGTTCAGCCATTCAAAGATATAAGCCCTTTTAGTGTTGATGTAAATTAGGGTATACTAGCCAAGTGGGTGGTAACATTGTAGTCTGTGTGTGCTGAATGGCATTGAGTGTTGCCGCCCATTTGTCTAGTATACCCTAGTCACTAAAAGGGCTTATATCTTTGGAATACCAGAAAGGAGTTGGATAACCAAAACACCAAAATGCTCAGGATGACAGCACCGATCACATGATGTATGTCATTGGTATTTTTGGACCTGGAGTCAGGTTTTCTTTAACATACTTTGGGGCAGATTTACTAACCTAAATTCTGGCTTAACTTGCTCAAAAAAACTTGACATACGTGAGCAGCAGATACATGGATGAGGCCATGAGGTTGGTTCCTGTGGTTATTGTAGCAATAGGTCCTCTATTATGATTGGTGTGCCTGTGACGGGAGGTGCAGCAATAAGACTGAGGAAACAGGGAGTGAACAACAAGGTAACCCCTCGTTCACATCTGCGCTTGATAATCCGTTTGGGAGTCCTCATGCCCCGAACAGAATACCAAACACAATTGCAAGCGCTGTACAGTAAAAGCACACAGATCCCCATAGAATATAATGGGGTCCGTGTGTTTGCCACGTGCTGCCCACACGAATCATGCGGACAGGAAAGTAGATTGTGAACTACTTTCCTGTCCGCATGTTCTGTGCGGAGATCTGGCAACAAGCACACAGACTCCATTATAGTCTATGGGGTCCGTGTGCTTTTACTGCACAGCGTTTGCAATTACGTTTGGTATTCTGTTCCCATGCGGACTCCCCTTGTAGATTACCAAACGCAGATGTGAACAAGGGGTAACTCGCTGTGTTTACTGAGGTACAACAGGGTAAATCCAACAACATCCAGATACTGTAGGGTTCCTACTCTTGCTGGGGCTCTAGATAATCACGTCTTTCTGCCCAGAACCCCCCTCCATTGTTTGAGAGACTTTATCCCACTTTGTCATACTTAGCAGTTCGGAGCAGTTCTCTAGAGCAGAGAGTGAAGCCCCAGGAGGAGGAGAAATGCTCCTAAAACCCCTTTGCATAAGAATAAAACACCTATTTTCATGAAAATGGAGCTGCAATGCAGAATAAAAAAGGCATCTTTGGAAAGTTTAGAAGCCGCTCTACAAGGTGCTGCCATTAGCCTGATACCGATTTTCCCGCTGACAGACTCCCTTTAAGGTGTGACAATCTATGCAAAAAAATCACAGCGTTAACCCTGTAGGTTAGCTCCCATGAATTTAACCTGAAGCAGTTTATAGTTTTAACAAATCCCCTCCACATGCCATTTAAAAATGAAGTCACTTTTAACCTTTGCAATGCGGACATTCATCAGCGTTCTTCGCCACGTGTGGCTTTAGGTGTAGTAAGTAGATTTTCAAGCATCACCACCCCATAATTCCTGACATTTGCAAGCATCCATACATCCTTCAAGCAGCTTCGCCGGGTTATTTTCATTAGTCCAGCAATTCTAAGTGTTTTGCATTGTTACATTTCCTGTAGAAATAATGTAATTTTAGCTCGGCGCTCATGAAGCTGCATTTGTGGGGTTCTGGGCCACAGTAATGGTTCCTGCGGTGATAATCAAGTTTAGTAAAGAACAGTCTACTCTTTCTTGTTGATTTAACGCTATTTTCAGGCAGTTGTGTTATTAGGCTAGAAAATCAATGCTGGAAAGAGCGAGGCCTTTCCTCAAGTTAATTGCAAATGTGAAGGCTTATTTTGAGGACTTAACAAAACCTTGTGAAGTGTATTCCTCACGCTGGGTTTCAGGAATGAATGTATTGTATTTAGCGCTAATTGATATTGACAGCAGGATATGCTTGTAAAAAACATAACATTTAACCTCACTGTGTTTACATTGCAAGAAGGAAAAAATGCCGGGCAATTAGCAAGCGGCGGAGTGTATAGATTAGTGTATTACTGCAGTAGGGGGGAAAGGGGAGCGGGTGACTGTAGGGGGTGTCAGAAGGCAAAGGTTAAAGAACCATTACCAGATAATCTATCTGTAAATGATCAACACTGGAAAAGGTGATTAGAACCCGCACAGTTTGCAGTAGCAATAGCAAAAATCCCCAAACCTATTATTTATCATCTAGCTGCAAAATATAATGCGTGATACATATCAGTGGCGTGACTACCATAGAGGCAGCGGAGGCGCCTGCCATAGGGCCCAGGCCATTAGGGGGCCCGGTGACAGCCGCTACCGCTGCATTTTTTTTGTTTTTTTTTAATAGGCCGTTACGGGCCCTATTCACTTGCCGATCCTGGCTGGGCCGGGATCGGTAAGTGACACCGCGGGCCCCACAAATACTATCATTATACTCGGTGGTCTTTGCAGACCCCCGAGTATAATGATCGGAGGCCCGGGAGAGGTAAGGGAACGTAAAAATCACTGTTACTTACCTCTCCACGATCCTGCCAGGCCTCCGTCCTACTTGTCTGACGTCTCTGACATCACATGAACCCGGCCTGCTTCCCGGGTCATGTGACGTCCGACGTCATAGAAGAGGGCCGACAGCAGACAAGACAGCGGTAGGAGCCGGGGGACAGGTAAGTAACAGTAATTTGTTATGTTTTTATTCCCCCGGGTCTCCAATTATTATACTCTGGGGTTTGAAAAGACCCCAGAGTATAATAATTGTTTATGGGTGTCCACTATGGGCTATAATACTGTGTTTAGGGGCCACTATGGGGGATAATACTGTGTGCAGGGGCCACTATGGGGGATAATACTGTGTGCAGGGGCCACTATGGGGGATAATACTGTGTGCAGGGGCCACTATGGGGGATAATACTGTGTGCAGGGGCCACTATGGGGGATAATACTGTGTGGAGGGGCCACTATGGGGGATAATACTGTGTGCAGGGGCCACTATGGGGGATAATACTGTGTGCAGGGGCCACTATGGGGGATAATACTGTGTGCAGGGGCCACTGTGGGGCATACTAGTATGTGCAGGGGCCACTATGGGGGATAATACTGTGTGCAGGGGCCACTGTGGGGCATACTAGTATGTGCAGGGGCCACTATGGGGCATAATACTTGCAGTGAATGGATATCCAGCACTCTGATGCTTCTTGTATAAAAAATAAACTTTTATTTCGGAGACATGCTCCCTTTAAAATCAGTGTATATACAGGACATTGAAGAATGCAGATGGGATGGTGGAACAAACCAAAAAACCAATACTAATACTGTGTGGAGGGGCCACTATGGGGGATAATACTGCGTACAAGGGACACTATGGGCTATAATACTGTGTGCAGGGCCACTATGGGCTATAATACTGTGTGCAGGGCCACTATGGGACATAATACTGTGTGCAGGGCTTACTAAGGGACATAATAGAGTGCGGAGGAGGGGGTCGGTCGAGGTCTTCGGTGTCGGTGGGGGGGGGGGGGGGCATGTCAAAAGTTCGCCACGGGTCCCCGCCATTCCTAGTTACGCCACTGATACATATGATATATATATTTATACTTCTAATGTTACAGCATATAACTGCCATTATGGTCAGTGTTGTTTTTGACTTTTGGGGCTTCATCTAAAAAATGAAGGATCCCCTCTGTGCAGAAAACTGCAACACAACCCTACTTAAAGAGGACCTGTCATCAAGTCTGAAAATCCCACTGACCTACATCACGTGATCGGCGCTGTCACCTTGTGCAGTTTGGTTTTTTCGTTTATCCAAATCCGTTCAGCCATTCCAAAGATATAAGCCCTTTTAGGCTAAGGCCCCACGGGACATCTCACAGGAAAAAAGCGCTGCAGGAAAAAACGCAGCAACGCATCGTGGTTCTTCCCGCAGCACTTTAAACAGAAAGTTTACAGAGTTTTCCTCCGTGGACTTTCTGTTACAATTATACCTATGGGGTAACCGCTGGTGTTTCCATAGATATAATTAACATGCTGAAATTTCCAAAACTGCGCCGGTTTTGGAAATCGTGGCTTGTCTGCACGGCGTTTTTTCACCGCAAAGTGGGCACTAGAATCCCATCCACTTTGCCTGTACTGTAAAACGCCGCGATTTTTCCCGTGACAATTTCGCCATGGGCAAATCATGGCCTTTCCATCCCATGAGACCCTGGACCAAGTGTTAGCCAAATGGTGCATGACATAAAGCACCCGGGGCTCGGGAGAAACCCACTTGGTAGCATTCCATACTTTGCATCAAGATTAAGAAGGGCTTATATCTTTCGAATGGCTGAATGACTTTGTATCAACAGAACACCAAATGGCTCAGGGTGATGGTGTCTATAGCTAGTGATTGGTGGTCGTCCTAGTTTTAATACCTATCTGTTCTTATAACGCTACATTTTGTCGTTCCTCTATTACTCCTCCTAGAAACATATGAACAAATTGACAGCAGCATTTTCCATTTGGGGAAGGGGGTTTGGCTACTATCAGCACAGTGCCATAGTTTGAAGGGACACACCCGTTTGACAAGATGAATGGTAACGCCCAATTTTCAACGTCAGGAGCTCATGTTCTCCAGAATTTCCATTTCATGTGGATTACAAATATTTGCTAAAGAAGACATATCAGGGGAGGTGACGGGTTCTCTGCAAACGGCAGAATTCTGGCTGTATATAATCTTGATATTGTAGATGTTACATACCTATAAGTGATAAAGGACTACTCCACCCGGCATCCATTATTCTCATATTATTCTTGTATTTGTGATGTACCCGTGCCCCTATCCTATATAATGGACAGTAACAGCTTCATCTGCTTTTGTTGACAACCTTCTATGCCCCGAAAATGAAGTAGAATGAAGTAGAAGTTGTCAGAGCCCTAACTCTATCTCTAACTTCACTAGATTATTATACGGTCCTGTTTGAAGCTCTCCATGAATATTTGTATACATATATATAACTGTACCCAAACTATTTTTGTAGAGATTGCCAACAACAAAGCATAACAATGAGTCTTCTTTCAAGCTGTTTCGGAAATATGGATATGAACACCTGTCTATGTGAAAACAATTCATACAGGAAAAACATACTTTGTATGCAGACGCCATAATGATCTTCTGGAATTAAATCCATGTGCTACAGTTACCCAGCTTGAGAACAGACAAGTGCAAGATAGAGTAGTTTATGGATTACTGCTTCTTAATGTGGAATAAAAAAAAAATTCCTTGACTTTAGGATTTTTTTTTTATTACTTCCTGTCCAGAGAGTACAGCTCCTTGGAGTATGGCGCCTCCTGGTGTTCAAACTGTATAGGGATGTGCACTTCCACCTACTGTGCTTAGTGATTATGGACAGGGGAACGTATATTTACAGCTGCCTATATGGGAAAGAGACTGACCAGGATTTGATAAGGACTATATTTAAACCTCCCAGCAGGGGAAGGAGACTGACTGGGAACATAATGGGAACTATATTTACAAATGCCAGAGGGAAAAGGACACTTCATTAATAATTTAATAATAAGTCTGGGTAAGGAATATGCAAATAAGACCTCATTAGTCAAAAGAGGAATCTACCACCTCTTGGAAAGTAGCTCCATATACCTAGTTTTCAAAGAACCCTAAGGGCATAGTCTGGGAATAACAGCTAAGCCAGAATAACTCCTCCAAAGAAAAGGAAAAGCAGGTATTAATCAATAGGGATCTACGTTCCAAAAGGTGGCGCTATGGGCAAATTCTTCTTTTTCATCAATGAGGTCTTATTTGCATATTCCTTACCCAGAATTCTTAGCAGAGCATTCATGATCTAATAAGTCCCTGTACCGTCTCTCCCTAATAAGATACATTACACCTTCTAATCAAGTCTGAACACTCATGCCCCAAGTCTGAAGTAAGAAACTGGAGGTTTTTGGCAGGCTATATGTGTAATACTACTTCAAAGATGAAAATGTAAAAAAAAACACGACAGCCATCCTTGTCAATATTTTCTTACCCATTGATGCTATTTGTTGATGCTATTCTTCCAATTTCAGTCAAAATGGATTTGAGACATTCATTTTATCCCTTTTACCACCTCCATCAATTCCACGGATGGTTGGAATTTCTCTCTAGCCCCCACCATTCCTGAGTAATCCTTGCTTCTTAGTTTTGATGCCTGATATGATAATTTGTCTCTCTACTGTCAAGTGGATGGTCTCAGGCAGGGCAGGTAAGGGTGAGTTCCAGAAAGGGAAGTTCTAGGGCAGCATCATCACCAGTCACAGAGCCCTGTGCTGATATCCCACCATGCACAGTACGCTCCTGTAGTTTGGATGCAGTATATTTGGACATGGTGTTAACTACAGGAGCGGATATCGGCGCAGCATTCCATAACTGATGATGCTGCTGCTCTGGAACTGCTGACTGGATGGGCATTATTTCGGATGACATGGCTGTGCTCTGGCAACGAACTCAACGCCCCCTGTGCTCCGTAAAGCTCAGGTACATACCATTTAAAAAGGTTTTACAGTCATCCCGGTGTGCTAATCTACATATCAAAAGTGCACTGCCTGGCCAAAAAAAAAAGTCGCCTTGTGCAACAAGGTACCGTTCCACCCCTGATATAATTATGAACTGTTCATGACAGGAATTTGCATATATTGAGCTTAGCCTGTCAAGTGCAGATCATAATTAAAGGTGTGAAGCGATGTCTACCAACGGAAGAGCTACCAGAGGAAGAGATGTTAGTGCCTTCAAAAAGGGGCAAGTCATTGGATTGCATCAGGCCAACAAATCGACCAAGGAGATAGCTGAAGTAACTGGTATCGGACAGAGAACTGTTCAGCGTATCATACGAGCATGGTGAGATGGTGGAGAACCCCCCTCCAACCGTGGAAAGTGTGGGCGTAAGACTATACTCAAAACTCGAGGTCGTAGGTCCCTAAAGCCACTGGTGAAGAATAACCGCCGGAAAACCACCTTTGAGCTCACATAGATGTTCAACTCAACGGAGCGACACATTTCGGAGTGAAAAATGCGACGAGAACTCAAAGGAATGGGTCTCAACAGTTATGTCACCACACGAAAGCCATTGGTGACAGAGACCAACAGACGTCGGCGCCTGTCATTTGCAAGAGTCCACAAGGATTGGACCCTAGAGCAGTGGAGAAAGGTCATGTGGTCAGATGAATCACGTTTCACATTGTTCCAGAGTGATGGTCGTGTCCGGGTGCAACAAGAAGCACACGAAACACTGGAATGTGCTGGAAAGGAACCTGCGCTGTCACTCACCACCCCCAACGAATCTGCGTAACCTGGGCTCCCTGATACTCGAGAATTGGATCAAAATCCCTGAGTCTACACTACAGAACATTATAGACTCCATGCCGAGACGGATGCGTGCTGTTATTCATGCTCATGGTGGCCCAACTAAATATTAACACTCGCGACTTTTTTTTTTGGCCAAGCAGTGTATGTTTAGAATTGTCTTTTCAGCGCCTACATTACTATAACAGTAGTCCATCTTGGCTTGTGTAGGTTATAGATTCTCTTTAACCTATTAGTCTTCCTAATCGTATGACGTGTGTGTGAACATCTTGACATCCAATGGCCCAATTTCCCTTTGTCTAGGTTCAATGCTGATGGTTCTCCCATAACATGGATGACCACCAATTAGACTAGCTCATCCTTATGGACACAATTTTCCTCCTCTCTTCCTTATGATAATGAAGAATGAACGCTCAGTCCAGAATACATTATTATTTATTCGCATGCTACGAATTGTCTCTGGCGGGATGACTTTTATTAGTATTTGTTGAGTTCTATGAAACCATTACACGCTAACGTTTCGCCATTTAATCTGATATGTCATGTTGTTTACAAAGCAGTGTGATTTCTCCTGTAAAAGAACAGGTGCAGGATGTATTTTGCACAGCCTGAATTGAAAAGATTCTGTTTTAATGTAGCATATCTTTGAACATAAGAGCTAGTGTTCCTGGTATTTAGAGTAGCTAATCCCGGCAAATGTTTATTCCAGCAAACAGCAGGACAACGGCATTCATCTGCGCAGGAAAACACACCAGTGAATTTCAACCTATTTGCCTATAAATACTTTTTGTCTCTTTGAATGCCCTATTCATTCCTTGCTGTGAACTGGTTTTGAAAGTAATAACATTTATATTAAATCTACCTTAATTATACATCGAGCATTGCGGATAGTAAATTGGCCTCGGCTTGTCTGTGTCATGGTGTCTCTTTACCCACTATGATTAAATAATATCACTGGACGCGGCTAGAAACTGAGATGGAACGCGTGCCAGGGACTCAGTAAGAAGTTCCTTTATTGTTTAGATATCATCGGGGCTGCTTAGGGTTTGCAATGTACTAGAGGCTGTATGTTGGTCGCAGGCCAGGCACAGGCTTCAATGAGAATAAAGCTTGAAATTGCACTTATTGTTTGCACATTTTTAGATTTTTTAATAATATATAAGTTCACAAAATTAACGGAATCCTATAATTTCCTGAATGAGCATTTGGTTAATGAATGGTAGATAAATCCCTTTTTTTATAATAGTAAAATTAAAAGAATTCTACATTTTTGTACATGAATTTTTTGTGTAGTAAAATAGTCCCCTAAATGGCAATGAGTTCCCCATAGAGAATATGCTTTATTGTTTGATTCCACCATTACCGAACCATTCCCATAGTAGGGTGGACCAAGCTCTCCTTCCTTATAAGATAAGATAATCCTTTAATAGCCCCACAGTGGGGAAATTTCATTATGTTACAGCAGCATAGTAATACAGATACAGGATAATACACAGTAATATATTACAGAAGCAGATACACATATGCTGAGAAGAGAAGATATACTAGGAGTCCATAGCAGCTAAGGAACAGAAGAAGAAAGAAGCAAGACTTCATAGTCATAATCATTAGTTTTCTGTACGGAGTGATCTTCACTTGGTCTGATGTAGATTATACAGCCTGGTCGCAGTTGGAAGGAAGGAGGCTGGTATGAACCTCTCGACCACTTCAATAAGCATGGCATGAATAGACTTGCAAATCCCTTGTCGTTCTTGTGTCCTAATCTGCACACGCTAACATATACCTCAAATCTCATACAGAGGTTTGTACATGAATCCACTAAAGCATTGATTCTTGGTAAATTATCCTTGTTGTAAAAAGACCCCCTAGCCCAGTACATTCAGGCTCAATTCACATGGGTTTGCTATCTGTCATGGTGACCAGTTTGGACGTCAACTCTAGTTAGTTGTCATGTTCTTGGCATTCAGACCTTTTGTTGGGGAATGCAGTGGCTCAGTGGTTAGCACTGCAGCCTTGCAGCACTAGAGTCCTGCATTCAAATCCCACCAAGGACAGCATCTGCAAGGAATTTGTATGTTCTTCCTGTGTTTGCGTAGATTTCCTCCCATACTCCAAAGACATACTAATGGGGGGGAGAAAAAAATTCTGTGGCTGTTTCGTATATCAGCGACTTTGGGATGTACATAAAATATTTGTGCACCTGGAGTTCTTTGATTTTTTGCTTGTTTTATTGACTTTTTTTTCTAAGTAGTGCATAACTCGCTGTCCGTTGCGGAGCTGTAGTGTTTGTTCCAGGGGAGTAGACTTGTCTAGTGCTGAGTCAGTCCAGAATTTCCTTAGGCAACCCCTTACTCCATAAGGAAAAGTAAACACAGCTTTCCCCCAAGCTGGTTCAGCAAAACCTCAGCACAGCAAAATAATCACAACAAGGTGCTTATCAAGACGGACGCAGAAGACATTTATTAGGCACTTACTTCAGATTGCGTGTTCATTGTAGGGAAGCTGTACTAAAATTATTTTTAGCAACAGCTTCAATGGAATAAGTCACCAGACTAGGACAGAAATCACGCTTTATGTTAAACAGATTGCTTTAGGCTTAGTGGGGAGAGTTGGAATTGCAAGATTTTTAGGATAAAAAAATACTGTATATAGATAGTAAAAATGGAAAATTAAAAATAACATCAACAAGTATGGCTGCATTATGGAGGTCAGATCACTAGAACATGACATTATCCAATAATATGGAAGATAAAGGGGGCATTCACACGGAGTAAAGTGGCGCTGATTCTGCCATGATAACTCGCGGCAGATTCAGCACTGAAAACGGAACCTATTGAAGTCAATGGGAGTCTTTTTATCAGCGCTGATTCTGCCGTGAGTTATCGTGGCAGAATCAGCGCCACTTTACTCCGTGTGAATGCCCCCTAATTGTGAGCATTTTGGGAAAAACCTTCTGGATCACACATGACTTAGGCTTGGTTCACAAAGAGGAATTTGCCATGGGTTTGGGGGCAGATTTTGCCCTGAATGCGGAGCAGATTACTTCCGGAATCCACCTCCCATCTCAATAAAATACATTTAAGTTTGTGGTTGTAAGGTGCCAAAATATGAAAAAGTTCAAAGGGTATGAATACTTTTGCCACTCTAAGGTTAAGGCCCCACGGGACGATACGCGGCGCTAAAACGCTGCGGGAAAAAAAAGCGGTGGGAACGCATTGTGGTTCTTCCCGCAGCGCTTTGAACAAAAAGTTCGCAGACTTTCTATTGCAATTATATCTACAAGAAAGCCGCCGGTGTTTCCGTAGATATAATTGACATGCTGCGATTTCCAAAACTGCACCGGTTTTGGAAATCGAAGCATGGTTGCACTGCAGTTTTAAACGTAAAGTGGGAATGGGATTGCATGAATCCCATCCACTTTGCAATTACTGTAAAACACCGCAATTTTTCCCTCGGCGTTTCTTTTGTGTACAAATTATGGCGTTTCGAGTCTGTGGGGTCCCGGCCTAAAGTACATTCTCGTGGACCATCGGCGTGCCCGTACCGGAGCATCCAATAACCACTTCTACCAAGTTCTGCTCACTTCTATAATGAGATGTTACTATGTTGCTTCATTTGCTGTTATGATTTTGTATCAATTATTTCCCATATACCTTTTCTAAATTTGTGCAACCCCCTTATTTTCTGTAACAAAAATTCTTAAAAAATCTGTTTACCTTTCAGGACTTTTCTCTCCCCCCTATTTCAAGCAGAATGGGAGTTGTAGTCCCCCAAATGCTAGTGTGAACAAACCATTATTTTTATATAATAAATGGCCAATAGGGGCAACACGGTGGCTCAGTGGTTAGCACTGCAGGCTTGCAGCACTGGAGTCCTGGGTTTGAATCCCACCAGGAACATCTGCAAGGAGTTTGTATGTTCTCCCCGTGTTTGTGTGGATTTCCTCCCATTCTACAAAGACCTACTGATAGGAAAAAAAAAAGTATATTATGATTCCTATTCCTATATGGGGCTCACAATCTACATTAAAAAAAAAGTCCAATATTTTATAGATTTTTTAATTTGAAAAATTGTTCAAGTTGTAACAATTTTTCATTTTAAGCAGTTATACGCTCCCTTGTTGAATCTGTAGACCCCGTTTTGCTCTAGCCATTAACGACCACCGTATTATAAATCTATTTTACATCATGTGTTTGGCTTTTCAGTATTTTTCTATATCTCTATGTGAGTACATTAACAGCACAGTTTCCACAAATACAACAAATAAGCGCAATAATATCATTTATTCCTACCAAAGACGTCAAAGAGCCATGCATTGATTGAAAGTTGACTCATGGTGCCCCGAGCAATCCTTAAATAATACACCTATACAATGCAATCTCCATTATGGTATTGAATTCGCGCAGACACTATAAATTGGCCCAAAAATAACCAAACATCCAGAAAGCAAAATCTATTCCACAATGTCAATGTGTAATTTCAATCTTTGACCTGCAAGTTCATCGAGATTATTACCTTCACAGTTACATGTGGCTTCTGTCATTTATCCACAAAAACATAGTTCACCGAAAACATATTGAACTCCATCCATTCTCAGCGACGGCCTTTCAAAGAGTATTTTATTTCTGCTGTAAAGAGGGAGCAAGAGGACATGAACTGGAAGCAGGTAATACATTTCCGAAGACACATCTAACACAATTGGTTCTCTTTACAGTCAATGACACTTGGGCTAGAATTGATTTGAAATCTATAGATTTTTTTTTTACCATAGAAAATTTTATATAAAAAATGTTAAAATATGAGGAAGGCAAGGTGGAAGTAATGTGATATTAGAGCAGAGATAGTCATGGTATTTGGTATCAGCGCCGATGCAGAAGGCTACCATTGCCTCGATCCCCCCTTATCCTATTTTCCACACCCTTGCTGTACACTGCGCCGAACAAATCACCTTATTAATCATGGATTACAAATATTGTCAAAGAAGGTGGCAAATGACTGTTAAATTTTCTTCCTGATACCAAGGTGCCAAGCCCTGAGGCTGAGCCGGTGTCAGTAGATATCTGGAATTGCGAGGATGTGGGTGGTTCCTTTAAGGAACATTTTAATTTAAAAAATAAACACAAAAAATAATCTCCAGTAAATAGAACTCCTTGAGCCATTCCCATCTGTCACCTGGCTCCCCCACACTTATAGTCATAGAGACACGCTTCTTTGTTGCTATAAAGCTAGAGAGGTTTGCCATTCTGGAGTGTAGGAATGCTGAGTGGCAACTGTAACGGCGAACATTCTTTGTTGTCACATAGTTATATAGTAGATGAGGTTGGATGAAGACATCAGTCCATCAAGTCCAACCTATAACCATACAATCCCCTACAGTGTTGATCCAGGGGAAGGCAAACAAACCCCCATGAGGCTCATGCCAATTGCCCCATTTCAGGGGAAAAAATTCCTTCCGTCACAGTAAGGCTGAAGCCACACATTGCAGAAAAAGCACAGAAAATACAGTGTTTTACAGTACTAGCAAAGTGAACGAAATTCTGGCTAATCCTGTCCATACATTGCAGAAAAAGCAGCATTTTCAAAAGTACCTGCAAAAACACTCACATTGTCCCTATAGGTTTAATAAGGGAAGAAAATCCAGTAAAAAACTTCATTAAAACACAAAGCTGTAGTGTTTATGTGACTTTTTCTCCAAGAAATCAAATGTGTGAAGGTAGCCTAAATTGAATTTTTGGACAAATTGACATAATAGAAATATTCAGAGACTTGTATTCTCAGGAGATTCTTGGTTTTGTGTGTTTGTTTGTTTCCATGTCTTGCATTCACATTAATAGAGCTTGACTGTGCATACTTGCCTTGTCACCTCCATTCTCTGTGTTCCAGTGGTTAGACCGCCAGCACTTTTATGATAGATTTAGTAGCAATTTAGGAAAACTCACAACCACCCCCCTCGCTGAGCCATAAATGTACAGGTCTGGTTCGAAATATTACCGTGTCCAGAATACTTTGTCTCCTGCTCCATCTTCTGAAGTGACCCTGTTGGTTCAGGTTTCCCTATACCCTGTCCTGGCTGCACAATGGTGTAGGGTTACAAGGGCACATGGCACCTGAGGATGATGCTGAGTGGCCTACTCAAAGTGAAATTTTCCTGTAAAGCCTTGTCTTCTGATTAAGATTGACCTTGTCCTTATTCGGACCTTGTCCATATTCCTAGGTATTGCCTCTACCTAGCCTTTAGGATTGTTCTTCTGTTGTTTTACTCATGGTTCTGATCCTTGGCACAGTTGCTGACTACTCTCCTGTCTCATCCTCTGGCTTGTCATATCCTTCCCTATATCCTGGTCCTCTTCCTGGTGATGCTACTACTGTATAAGTGCTACCGCCACCAAAGTCCGACTGCACTAGAGACTGTGACCTAGAGATCCACCTGCTGAACTGTCGGTCCCCCCTTTTAGTGCTTATGCTTGATGATCCTTAGACTCCAAACCTTAGTCTAGCCAGTATGGGGCATTTTATTTTGTATTATTCATGTTTCAATGAAATTCATTCCTTTTTTTATAGGGTGAAAAAATTCAAAAATACGGTGTTCAGAATGTCGTCCACATCTATCCATATATCACCAAATATGAATCTGGCTGATACTATATAGATGACATTCATGTATCAATATGTTTAAGGCCTGGTTCACATATGCGTTGGTAATCTGTTCAGGGGAGTTCGCATGGGGACCCTCCTGAATGGACTACCAAACGCATTGGCAAGCAGTGTGCAGTGAAAGCACACGGACCCCATAGACTATAATGTCAGAACATGTGGACAGAAAAGTACTTCACAATCTACTTTCCTGTCCGCATGATTAGTGCGGAGACCGTGCGGAAAGCACACACACCCATTAGTCTATGGGGTCCATGTGTGCTAACTGCACACCGCTTGCCAATGCGTTCAGTAGTCCGTTCAGGGGGGTCTCCATGCGGACTCCTTGAATGGATTACCAACGCAGATGTGAACCAGGTCTAAGACAAAATCTCCCCTAAGTATACTATGCATTACTTTTGTACTAGACTATTCTAGAAACCAGTTGATGGAAGGATATTTTGCACTTCTTATGATATTTCGTCTCTGTATTTGTAGGCACAGCTGCAGGACAGCATTCTAGTCATCTTTGGAAGACCTTCTAGATCAAGTGCAAGTCTCCCTGTAAGTTTCACATTTCCTCACTTGACCTATCCCTCTCATTATGGGTGGAATGTAGTCATAATCTTTTGGCATCTGCGAGGGAACATGTGTCCAACTTTTTGTTGTATTTGGGTAGATGCAGCCTAATAATATTACACTATGTAAAGTTCTACATTAAAGAGCACAAACAATATATAGTAACACAACTGCTTGGCAATTTAGAGCTAAAGTGTTTCATTGTTATACAATATTTTAATATTTAATTTTTTTTGTTGTTGTTATGAGCCTATAATCATGTGTAATATATCACCTGCTAGATATATAATATACAGTCCTATGAAAAAGTTTGGGCACCCCTATTAATCTTAATCATTTTTTGTTCTAAATATTTTGGTGTTTGCAACAGCCATTTCAGTTTGATATATCTAATAACTGATGGACACAGTAATATTTCAGGATTGAAATGAGGTTTATTGTACTAACAGAAAATGTGCAATATGCATTAAACCAAAATTTGACCGGTGCAAAAGTATTGGCACCCTTATCATTTTATTGATTTGAATTCCCCTAACTACTTTTTACTGACTTACTGAAGCACAAAATTGGTTTTGTAACCTCAGTGAGCTTTGAACTTCATAGCCAGATGTATCCAATCATAAGAAAAGGTATTTAAGGTGGCCAATTGCAAGCTGATCTCCTATTTGAATCTCCTCTGAAGAGTGGCATCATGGGCTACTCAAAACAACTCTCAAATGATCTGAAAACAAAGATTGTTCAACATAGTTGTTTAGGGGAAGGATACAAAACGTTGTCTCAGAGATTTAACCTGTCAGTTTCCACTGTGAGGAACATAGTAAGGAAATGGAAGACCACAGGGACAGTTCTTGTTAAGCCCAGAAGTGGCAGGCCAAGAAAAATATCAGAAAGGCAGAGAAGAAGAATGGTGAGAACAGTCAAGGACAATCCACAGACCACCTCCAAAGAGCTGCAGCATCATCTTGCTGCAGATGGTGTCACTGTGCATCGGTCAACTATACAGCGCACTTTGCACAAATAGAAGCTGTATGGGAGAGTGATGAGAAAGAAGCCGTTTCTGCACGTACGCCACAAATAGAGTTGCCTGAGGTATGAAAAAGCACATTCGGACAAGGCAGCTTCATTTTGGAAACAAAAATTGAGTTGTTTGGTTATAAAAAAAAGGCGTTATGCATGGCGTCCAAAAAGAAACAGCATTCCAAGAAAAACACATGCTACCCACTGTAAAATTTGGTGGAGGTTCCATCATGCTTTGGGGCTGTGTGGCCAATGCCGGCATCGGGAATCTTGTTAAAGTTGAGAGTCGCATGGATTCCACTCAGTATCAGCTGATTCTTGAGAATAATGTTCAAGAATCAGTGACGAAGTTGAAGTTACGCCGGGGATGGATATTTCAGCAAGACAAAGATCCAAAACACCGCTCCAAATCCTCAGGCATTCATGCAGAGGAACAATTACAATGTTCTGGAATGGCCATCCCAGTCCCCAGACCTGAATATCATTGAACATCTGTGGGATGATTTGAAGCGGGCTGTCCATGCTCGGCGACCATCTAACTTAACTGAACTTGAATTGTTTGTCCAAAATACCTTTATCCAGGATCCAGGAACTGATTAAAAGCTACAGGAAGCGACTAGAGGCTGTTATCTTTGCAAAAGGAGGATCTACTAAATATTAATGTCACTTTTCTGTTGAGGTGCCCATACTTTTGCACCGGTCAAATTTTGGTTTAATGCATATTGCACATTTTCTGTTAGTACAATAAACCTCATTTCAATCCTGAAATATTACTGTGTCCATCAGTTATTAGATATATCAAACTGAAATGGCTGTTATAAACACCAAAATATTTAGAACTAAAAATGATTAAGATTAATAGGGGTGCCCAAACTTTTTCATAGGACTGTATATGTGCTAAAAAATGAGAGAGACAAGATAAGTTGTATTTCCTGGAGCCCAGTGGGTGGATTGACAATAGATAGATTTTCATGTGCTTCTCCCAACTTGGGCACCAGGGCACCCTAGTTCCAAGATGGCGGCATGTATGATCCTAAAGGTTTGGCTAATCGCCGGTCTAGTTACTTCACATAATGCCCACCAAGAAGTCACCTGCTTAAAGCTTAGGCTATACATTGACTTCTGAACAGTATATGGTCACATTGTGAAAGTCGGTACAATGTAAATCAGCAACGCACAATGGTGATCTTAATGTCGCTCAGTCACAGCCAGCTTCTATTATTTGTAATGGCGCCAGAGCTAAAGTAATGACCACCCGCCACTACGCCATGGATGGTGCTGTCTGCTTCCAATTCCATGCACTGTCTTTTAACAGACTGGCTGGTAGGCTGGCGCCAGACTATCCCCTAATCTACTATTGATGACCTATCCTAAGAATACGTCATCCCAAATTTTTGCCCGTAAAACCCGTTTAATATAGATACCCAGGCACAAACATAAATTTAGACCCCCTAACTGATTATAGACCCTAGACTAGATCCTGCAGACACTGGCCCCTTCTCTTTCCAACAGCGTGAATGCCCATTACTCCCAGATGATACCGCAGTCATTATCCTGATGTCAGCGCTGGCATTGGGACATTGTGCGGGATCTGGAAGTCATGCTCCCATATTTGGAAGTCGGGAAAGTTTCCCCTTTTTTGGGAGACTCTAACTTTTCTTTTGGAAATCCCACAGTGATGAGACAGATAAGTTGTAAACTTGGCAACCACTCTGAAAATCGCCAAGCCATATAAATGTCCCCAACAGGTGAAGGCGACTGCACTACTGGTATCATACGATAACCCTAGCAGATGAGAGAGAAATATGTAATGATGTTCTGGCGCAGAAAGGGTGTCACTTTCTTCATCCAGGCTGAACATCTCTCCTGAGACTTTTACATAGACCTATTAATTACTGTACAAAACATGATAAAACTGGATTTGTCGTGAACGTCGCCATCTGTTCATTTTGATACCATCTATTAACGATCCTCATTAAAAGAGGTTTTTTTAACCTTTGTTCGAGCGATCAAACATAAAAAGATGATAAGTGCATCGGCAGAAATATTTCAGCGAATGTGCACGGCAATTTATTGAATTGTTTGAGTAAACAAACAACATATAATTACATCAATTATCACTTCACTATTCAGAATTAACCCAGGGAACAATACGAGGTATCAGATCCCGCAACATACTTTAAGCTACATGTTCTCTTTAATTGTTATTATAATGGAGACAATCACACAATGTGACAGCGAGGGGGGGAGATCCACCCTATTGTAGTCTCTCGAAAGATGATAACACTTAGCCTCATTCTCATTTTAATGGCACCTCGGAAAGGTCGGCAGTTTGGGTTGTGAATATTCTGTGAAAATTTGGACCATTGGGAAGAGGGTATGTGCTTTTCGGAAGTTTTGCCACGGAACTCTATGGCAGGTCTATGAGCAGTTGAATAGGGTTTAAGAAAATTCTCAGCTGCCCGCTGGGTTTTCTATATAGAGTTGTATGTAGAAAAAATGGAAACATGGAAAGTTATAGGGAAAGTAAAAAAATATCTCAATAATGAATCTTCTATTTTTCCCATACATAACAATGCCATGCACATTGAATGGCCACTTTATTGGATACACCAATACAGTAACTAGAGATGAGCGAGTAGTATTCGATTGAGTAGGTATTCGATACTACGGTATTTGAAACATTCATACTCGATCGAATACTACTAGGTATTCACAGTAAATATTCGATTCAGAACCAGCTTTGATTGGCCGAATGCTATACAGTGTATAGCAATCAGCCAATCAATGCTGGTTCTGCAGCAGGCTCGTCCTTGCTAGTCGGGAGAGCTGGCAGCTTGCGGTTACGAGGGAGCTTACTTTTTCTCATAGGAATGCATTGACCAGTGTTGATTGGCCAGTGTACAGCATTTGGCCAATCAACGCTGGTTCTGCCGGAGGCTCGTCTGTGAGGAGGCGGAGTCTAAGATCAGCCCACAGCAGTCTCCATTATGGTCCGATCTTAGACTCCTCACAGAAAAACCTCTGGCAGAACTAGCGTTGATTGGCCGAATGCTGTACACTGGCCAATCAACGCTGGTCAATGCCTTCCTATGACAAAAAAGTCAGCTCCCTCGTAACAGCAAGCTGCCAGCTCTCCTGACTAGCAAGGACGAGCCTGCTGCAGAACCAGCATTGATTTGCCGCAGGCTCGTCTTTGCTAGTTGCGAGAGTTGGCAGCTTGCGGTTATGAGCAAGCTTACTTTTTATCAGCGCAACTGCAAGCGCAGTGCAGTTAAAGCGCACGGATCCCATAGACTATAATTAAATATTGTAAAATATTACATTACAGGTTTAAAGAAGACCATAAAAAAGGAACTGCTTCCTGTCGAAGTTGCCTAGACCAGCATATGGCTTCTAAGTAAAGGAGAACATAATATAAAGAGGACCTTTCAATACCCCCAACAAGTCCAACTTTTTGCATTGTTTAATTGTTGCTGCTCCACTCATTTCAGCATAGTTGGAATTTTCTTTCTAGCCCCCACTGTTCCTGAGCAATCACTGCTGTTAGTTTTGGTGCCTGTTATGCTATGTAGACTCTGTACTGTCAGGAGGGCGGTGTCAGACAGGAGCAGACAGGGGTTTGGCACTGAACTCTGACACTGGCTGCTTCTGATTGGAGCTGTGAATCACACCCCCTGCCTGACACCACCTTTTCTGACATTACAGAGCTTAAATAGAACATCAGGCACCAAAACTACCTGCACTTGTTGTTTGGAATGATGGAGGCTACAGAGAACATTCCAACTGTGCTGGAATGAGTAGAGCGGTGTATATTAATATATGCTAAGAACTTGAATTTGTGAAGGTGGTGAGGTGAAAGGTCTTCTTTAACTTTGGTTGGAGCTCCTTTCACTGCCTCAGGTTGCTATGTAGTCCTAGCTTTAAACTAAGAGAGGGAAACAGATGTTAAACTAATTTGGGATCTTTGTTATGTGCTAAAGTGACATTGTACATCACATGAATGGCCACTTTATTAGAGATACCAGCTCTTTCATGATTGGAGCTTCCATGTATGGAAATGACACGTGATGTTGGTGTGCAACATAAAGTATAATGAGCAAACTGTGTGTGGATAAGTTTTACTAGGAACCCACTTTAAATTAATCATAGTCAATGGTCAAACTGCCAACCTTGTAGGGTTTTCTTATGCATTAGTGTCCAGAGTTTTGAGAGAATGGCATGACCAAGGAAAAAGTTTCAGTGAAATGAGATCCTGTGGACGTAAACAACTTGCAGATTGAATGCATCAGATGACAATGACAGGAGTCGTTCTGAAGAACAGACAGTGCACGGTCAAGCAAGTTACAGCTGAGGACAATGCTTGTGCTCCAGGTATGTAACTAAAACAATTTGACGTTCCTTTGCACGGAAGGGCTATAACAGCAGACAACCAGCTGAGTGCCTCTGCTGTCTAAAGTACATAAAATGACAAGACTCTGGTGAGAAATAGAGCACAAAAACAGGATCAATGAGAAAAACATGACCTGATCAGATGAATGCAGATTTCTGTTGTATCATATCAATAGGAGGGTTCAGAATTTGGTACAAGGTGCATGAATAGAGGAATCCTTCCTGCCAGGTTCCAGGGAGGTCTTTGGAGGATCTGAGGTTACGTGTAGGCAGGTAGAGGGAGATTAGGTCAGAGATATATGGAGGGGACAGGTTGTGGATGGCTTTGTATGTTAATGTTAGTAACTTGAACTCTATTCTCTGGGCAATGGGTAGCCAGTGAAGGGACTGGCAGAGGGGAGCAGCCGATTAAGAACTGGGAGGGGGGGGGGAGTGAGGTGAATTAAGCGAGCAGTGCAGTTTAAGGTGGACTGGAGGGGGGTGAGAGTGTTCGCTGGGAGTCCATGAAGACGGGTGTTGCAGTAATCTAAGCAGGAGATTATGAGGGCATGGACAAGCATCTTTGAAGTTTCAGGGGTGAGGAAGAAGTGAATTCAATGGATGTTCTTATTGTTGGAGGCGGCAGGAGGTGTTGAGGGTTTGGACATTTGACTTGAAGGATAGATCAGAGTCCAGGGTTATCCCAAGGCAACAGACCAGTGGGACAGGGGTAAGTGTGGTTCTGTTAACTTTGATAGATAGGTCAGGTAGAAGAGCTGACGAAGATGATTAACTCCGTTTTCTCCATGTTGAATTTGAGAAAGCGGGAGGAGAGAAAGGAGGCTACAACAACTGTACTGTCTGTACTATATACAGTATGAAAAGTGAAGGCACCATCAGGTAGGGACTCGTAGCTCACTTAGGTCACCCAGTCTTTTGGTTGGGTTCGGGTAAGGAAATCCAGCCAGCACTCAGATTTTCAAGTCATTATGAAAGAGTAAAAATATACATTTACGGAGCTGTTTGTACATACGCAGCTTTCTTCTACTAAGGGCCTGGTCTTGTCTTCCACACCACTCTTAATGATATATCTCAGTGATATCACTGACAAGTGGTGCAGTCATTATTACAGAGCGAGGAGTTTTGGTTAAACAGATCACGCTGCGTTCTTTGGATGCTCCATTTTGCTTACTACATTATCTTTATGATTAGTGGAGAAGTAAAGAGCTGTTGTTTTATATTAGCGGTGACATGCATTCTCACTGCTTTGTTCAATGTTCCCTCTCTCTGTACACTCATTAAAAAATACAATTATAGCCGACTCACTTATGCATTTGCAGGAATTTGTGACAAAAATGATAATGCAGTGGTCTCATTAAATACTCTGTCAGAAGCCTGAGAGTTAGCCATTAGGGGCTACCTTATCTCCATGGCAAAAGATAAAATCTAATAATTTAAGAAAAATAACTGATGCAGCAAATTGGCATATTATAAGCATGGAATAAAATGACTTGCTCAGGAAAGATTAAGGGAAAACTTTCTGATCTCCTGGGCATCTCATGAACAAGAGAAGACTTTGAAGAGAAGAGAGAAATTAGCTTTTTTTTTTCTTTTAAATTCAATGAAAGTAGAATATTCAGCACTCGGATAGTACACTCTGCCAAAATGAGATGAGAAAAGAAAAGAATAACCTTGTCTTTTCCTCTGGAGTTACTTCATTTTCGTGCTTAGGTTTATGCTGGGGCATTATTGAGATGGGGTATTAGGCTATAGTTATTGGTTGCTTTGGGGGTGTAACAAGTGACCATCGGGCTCCATACCAAAACTTGAAGGGGTCCCATGTAATAGTGACGACTACCATCAGCATTGGGTGTGAATTAGAAAGAATACAATGGTCATGGCCTTGGATATTGGCTGTTCCTACTCCCCTTTTGGAATGTTAGTTTTCTATAGTCAGGTCATAATGTAAGTGTAATGGAGCCACTCGGGAGACCATGAGGATGGGAACGCCTTGGTCTCTAGAAGCGATCGAGCATAAGTGGTTCTTCTCCAGCTGGAGATAGCCAAGTGCTGTCCTTAGCTATGTTTGAGAGTTCCATAGAATGTTTGGCAGTTCCATAGACTTTGAATGGAGTGGCAACTGTTGTTCCATTCAAACGGAGCCCCCCTATACAGTTGTTCTCATGTTTGTTTGGGGTCTTAGTGACGATCAAATATTAATCAGCTACCCTTTGTCACTCTTAGATAACCTCTTTAATTCTGTTGTGGGCCCAGGGCATGCTCACCCTAATAGCTCCTACAAGGGTTGCCACTTTTTACACTTGTGAACAATATCTATCAAACATGGACTTCTTGTACCCACCAGAGAATATAATGCAGAAGACCATTCAGTGTTGCCACTGTACTTTGTCTCCTTCTAAAAATGTCCAATACTTCATGTAATCCCAGACAGCCTGGATGATGATGAGATTTTGGAAATTTCCAGGACTCCTCCTCCAAAAGGCAAAGGTCACACCAAATATTGATACGATTTGTATTCTTCTTTTCATTAGCTTCTTCTATTTTTGAAAGCATTCTTACTTGTTAGCATTTTTGCACAGAACATATAATGTGCTCCCGAACTGTACAAGGGCCCTTTATTACAAGGACTTAGATATGATATGTAAAATTCCTTGAAACTCCCCATTTCTTTTTTAAATGTAGAGTGTGAGCCCCACATAGAGATCACAATGTACATTTTTCCCTATCAGTATGTCTTTGGAATATGGGATGGAAATCCATGCAAACACGGGGAGAACATACAAACTCCTTGCAGATGATTTTTTGCCCTTGGGATTTGAACACCAGGACTCCAGCGCTGCAAGGCTGCAGTGCTAACCACTGAGCCACCGTGTGGCCCCTGAAACTCCCCATTTCTGAGCACAGTAAGTTGAACACACTAGAAGGGTCGCTTTAAAATAATGGTCCATATTTACTAATTGGGTAAAGTTAGGCCGTCTGAGACATCCCCAGATTTATCACCGTGGCTCAGGTTTTACAATAAATAGGAAATATAATTCACATGGAAAAAAGTTTACTCTATTTATTGGGTAAACTAGTTAGTGCCAAAATTACTTCCCAAAATGTCACAATTAGAGATGAGCGAACAGTAAAATATTCGATATTCGTTTCGAATAGCCCCTCAATATCCGACTATTCGAACGAATATCGAACCTCATTATAGTCTATGGGGAAAAAATGCTAGTTTCAGGGGATCCCACCATTCGACTCAGGAGAGTCAACAAGTCCACTATAACACCCCAGGAAATGATGCCAACACCTCTGTAATGCAACTGGGACAGTAGGGGAAGCATGTCTGGGGGCATCTAACACACCCAAGTCCTTGTATTACGTCGGGATCCCTGTCAGCTTGCGATATGCGGGAGCTGACTTTTTCCCATAGGAATGCATTGACCAGCGTTGATTGGCCAAATGCCATACAGAGTACAGCATTTGACCAATCAACGCTGGTTCTGCTGAAGGCTCGTCTGTGAGGAGGCGGAGTCTAAGATCGGACCAGAATGGAGACTGATGTGGACCAATCTTAGACTCCGCCTCCTCCGGCAGAACCAGTGTTGATTGGCCAAATGCTGTACTCTGTATGGCATTCAGCCAATCAACGCTGGTCAATGCATTCCTATGCCGAGATGTAGCAGGGCTGGCCGCACAGGAAAGCTGGGTAACAAAAATAACTTCCACTACAGCTTCCATAATGGTTTATCCAAGCTTTCCCTAGCTCCTGAATGGCATTGTTCCACTTATGCAGCAATATCGATTAGTGCCTACTACTATAGCTAAATAAAATGTGGGTGATATCCAGCGTGACTGCAATTCCAGCTTTCATAATGGTGTGACCCAGCTTCCTCTGGCTCCTGAGTGACATTTT
Source organism: Leptodactylus fuscus (assembly GCF_031893055.1). Classification (NCBI taxonomy): domain Eukaryota; kingdom Metazoa; phylum Chordata; class Amphibia; order Anura; family Leptodactylidae; genus Leptodactylus; species Leptodactylus fuscus. The sequence continues at coordinate 45,419,721 of NC_134265.1, forward strand.
CTTTACTTATGCAACAATCTAATAATTCATAGGCTGCTATAACCAAACATTCAGAATTTTGGACTCTGGGAAAGATGGGTGATAACCAATTGACTGCCATTCTAACTTACATAAGGGTGTGACCAAGCTTTCTCTGACTCCTGAATCTCCTCTTGGTGATAACTGCCATGACAGCTTTTAATGCTGGTGTGACCCAGCTTTCCCTAGCTCCTGAGTGGCATTTTCTCTACTTATTCAGTAATATAACAATTCACCGGCTGATATAAGCAGATATAAAAAGATTCAACAATAGCTTTGCACCCAGCTTGCGATATGCGCGAGCTGACTTTTTCCCATAGGAATGCATTGACTTCACTCTCCTGATTTATCCTCTCGGTTCTGATGTGCCTTGTAGATTATTGTAAATACTGGATTAATTTCCGGTAGTGGAGCATTTATTTATTCTACCAGTTTCTGTGGTGATAACTTGGACATCAGATTTAGCACAATTTCACCTGGCTTTGGTGAAGGTGTTTGAGCGTCTGGCATCCATAGCTCAGCACTGTATGGGATTTAAACAGCTTGTTCTACTGTTTTCTGTTGTCAGCCAGTTTCTACAATTTCTGATATTTGCTCCAGAGACACTACCTGGTGACTGATGTTAGGTGGAGGACAGAGTAAGGCTAGATTCACACAACTGAGTGCTGGATCACAAACGCCCATCATCATAGATAAGTATAATGCTAAGAGTCCGTGTTCTGGCATTCTGTTCAGGCCAGTAAATTCAGCTGACACGTAGAACGAGTTTCACGGATAGAACTTGGTTGCGTGAATCTACCTAAGGTGGGGGAAAGAAGGATTGTGCTTTATACATCAGAATACTGATATTCAAGCCAAAACAGCTCTGGAGCTCACATTGCTGGTAAACTTCTTGCTTTGATTGGCAGCTCCTGTTTTCCGATTTTCCGCTGATTTCATGCCATTACTAGAATAAATGGCAATTAAACTCTCGCTAATTAGCTCAGATCTAAGCCAATTGCGGAAAGTGATGGAATGACAGCTAGCCATTGCAATGTGGAATGACAAGAGCAGATTTAGGCCAAACATTCTGAATGTATTTTTTATGAGTATCCCAACAGTGTTGGGTAGTTACAGAACTATCCAAACTATAATGCTGAGTGAGAAGTAGCGCGGCTTTATTATATAGTGGGCTTCAAATAAATTAAAAAGTCCAACACATTAAAAATGTAAAGACCAATAAAGCTGCTGAGCTGGAGTCTAAGTAACAAATTGCTGAGTGATAGAAAATCTAATAACCGTTGCATGAAGTCAGATATTCAGGGGGTTATGGGCTTTATTCAAGAATTTGTATACAGAACATAGTGCTTTATGGTGCATAGCCTAGAAACTAACCTTAAAGGGTTATTCCCATCTCAGATCAATAGGATATCCACTGTGAGATAAATGTGGGTCCCATCTTCAGAATAGGCATCTCCACTTTTATGGGATCAACAGAAATGGCTATGACCCTAATTTCCAACAGGCAAACTACTATCCTAGACACAAGTGTTGGTCCAAAGGGTTGGGCTTATATCTCTCAGACACTTTTGATCAGGTCCTGGCGATAGGGTAACCTGTACATAGGTACATGGTGCAATTCTCTTGCACAATCTAGGTGGCATCATCTTCACAACATCTGCCTGTCATCTATGACCTGTTCAGAAAGGTCTTTTCTACATGTATAAAATATACAGTGCAAGGCTTTCATAAACTTCGTAATACACAGACCTATAGAATAACCTTAAAGGTAAGCATACAAAATGAGGGAACCTGGTACTCCTATAAATCATGGCGCCGAAACATCTCGGACTGCAGACTAAGATAAGCTTGGTCACTTGCCAAGATGTATAGACCCAGAGAAGATGTGACAGTGAAAGGGCAATGACTTCTCATTACAGTGCACTGCTATTAATGCAGCTGTCTCCCAAGGGGCCAGATGATCCCTTTTTCCTTTATTTTGTGAATCTATCCCCTCTTATCCCCATGACTATGACCCAGGATGCATTGGAACTTAGAAAGCCATCTGCTTCCTCTAGAACAGCAGCCTGGCTTCATAAATGGTACGTCTGGTTTGGTTCAGACATTTCTATCTGGCTATTGGTGCAGAGTCACAGGTGATGGGGCCCAAAAACCCCTCTGCTATGAAAATGTTATAAGTAGGACATGGGGGCCCAATAAAGATTTTGCAATGGGGTTCAGGAGTGCAAACTACTCCTCTGCCATGTGATAATACATATTATTCAGGTATCTGACCCATTATTTGGGTCCCTTTTGCATTTTGCTGCAATAGGGCTACCATAGAGGCTCAGTACTGTCAGAGTTCTTCTATATGGGCTTATTACTATACCTTTGTATCCTCTTGATTCTATTCCTTCTCACTTAGACTCTATAGAAGCAATGCTACAAGAAAATAGATATGTACAAAGAGTCTGACAAGGTCTGCATGGCCGTGCACAGAGCCCTAAAGGAACTATATAGGCTCCGCACACAGCTATATAGACCCTGTGCTGTGTACATAAGTCTTTTGTCTATGACTACAACTTTATTGCTTTATTTTAGAGATTAGATTATAGTATTTCCAATTGACCGCAGTCCGGGTTAACTAGCTCACGATCTTAAAACTCCCACGTCTTGTCCCAGTAGCGTTATAACTAGAAATGTAGGGTTCCATAGGGCCTATACAAAGTTTGTCTATGGGGTCTTAAAAGATATTGTAAAATGACTTATAAGATCTAAAACCAATAACTTTCTCATTCAGTAATGTATTTCATGGATTCCTAAAATACATGTGTGAGTGGAGAGATCCTTAGCATATGGCTTCCGAGGATGCTAGAATAGACAGAAAATCTAACTAGCTTTTACAGTTCATTAAATGCCAATTCTATATGATTCAGGCTCTGTTCACACTTCTTTATTGCCTTCCTTTGGAAATATACAAGACAGATTTCTCAAGTGGAACATTCCAACATCTGCCACTGGGTAAGTATGCAGTGGAATACATCACCCATAGGAATCCATATTAAAATATACACGCAGAATATTTATTTTTATGTGCCTTTGCATGTAAATGCACCTGCACTCTGTATAGGGATCTAATATATGTAGACTTTAAGTAAATGACGTTTAATCTGAAATAATGCTTTAGTCATTGCCTCTTTTTATATACAGTGTACATAGTTGAAGGTATTGGGGTATTTTCTGATCAACAAGTCAACCTTATTTAGAAAGAAACCTACATGTACGCTCAGTCTATTATACTATCCTCCCCCACAAAGAATCGTAAGCCAAGACAAACGCTAAAGCTGTTTTTATCATATAAAGGTTAATGAGATATTTGATTTCCAGAATAGATGCCTATAGGTGGCGCTAGAGAGTTCAGAAACAATCTATTTTGAATACTTTTTCCAAGGTGGACGTATTGCTTTAGACCACATGCTCATGAGGCACGAGCGAATGCAACAGTCCATTTTTAAAGGGATTTGTTAGGAAACCTAATGCATCAAATAACTCAGTAAGTCCTGGATAACTAGAATTCCCAAGTGCTGATGCAAAAACAGTCCTGGGTGTGCTACGCTCTCCTAACTGGAGCAGAACCAGAGTTCTTCGCCAGAGCTCCTGATGGTTGGGTTGGAATTGGTAAAAGTCTGAAGCCCAGATCCGCAACTGCCTAGAGAGCAACACACACCCAGTGAACCCCAAGTAGGAGGACCCAGAAGGACCCAGACACTAACCTGAGAATGGAATCCCAGAGAGCGAGATGGACTGGAGTTGCAGATGAGCAGGAGGGAAATCCAGGAAATTCTCGCAGATACCCGAGGAACAAACTCGTGGTCAAACAAGCCGAGTCAATAACTAGAGGTAACGAGGTAGCAGAAGGCAGAGGCAGAAGCGAAGTCAGGGAAGCCGGGTCATATACTGGAGGTAAACGGAGTAGCCAAAAACAGGATCTAAAAGGGAGGAAAGGCGGAATCCAAAGGTCATACACAGGAGGTCAGGAAGGTGCCAAATCAGGATCACGGAGGAGAGGTCTGTAAAGCAAGCCGGGTTATACACATCCACAGGAAATCCAAGGTGCAAGGAAAGAGGCAGGAGGTAGCAGGACAGGAGACAGGGAACAGGAGAGGCTCGTCGCTAGGGGAGCTGATACCACAGGGAAATGAATAATCAGCGGCGGGCCTAAGCCAGAATGAAGCCTAAATGAGGCTGACTCCCTGACCCCAGAAGTGCCGGTCCCGGCACTAGGGAGAAACTGGAGTCTCTGCACACTCAAGCGGAGGCCTCCGGCTACCCCAGCGCCAGAACCAGCAAAGACCCAGTGCTGGACAGGGATCAGGTCGGGCGTAACACAGTGGAGGCCCCGGCCCATCCTAACAGGGTTGGATGGGCGACCAAAAATTCCCCTAAGATCTCCTTGTAAATGAACAGCGCTCATTCACTTTTATGGGGCTGCAGGCACTGCCGAAGATTCCAGTGATCGAACACTTATCCCTTGTCCTGCAGATAGGTTATAAGTGTCCATAACAGGACAACCCCTTTAACGTCCATCTATTTTTCATCAATATTCTGGCCATATGTCCATTTTTAAGATCTGTTTGTCATCTATTCTTTTTACCCAACTCACTGATCTGTTTTTAATGCCCATGAAACAGATACAATAGCTGAAAACCGGATGTTGAAAAACTATTAATATACCCCAAAAAACGGATGCATGTATGCACCCATTAACTTCCATTGAGTGATGGGCACACATCATTGTTGTGTGCATGAGGCCTTACACTCTCCCTATCTTGCTGTATCAGGAGCACCAGTCAGCTTCCATTTAGGACTACGGCTTGCTCAACACACATAGGCTTGCCTGGTAACGCGGGATGTCAGTAAAGCAGATGAATGACTGTGCATTGCTCATGTGACTGCTGTCTGTACAACAAAAGCTGTGTGTGCGGTGCTGTAAGAGAATAGGGTGAGAACAGGTGCCAGGGCACAGATGCTGAATGGAAACTGGCGTGCACAGCTGTAAGTGGGTACTTGGAATAACAGAATGTGTGCAGAATTTATCAACCAGTTTGCACCTAATAAAAATACTCGCTCTGCTATGTAGCTGCTGTTAGATAAAAAATACCCGGACTAGTTGTATGTTTAGCGGCGGCACTCCCTCAGCTCCTAATTGTCCGAGAGATTCCGAGAATAGTGATGATAACTGGGCTTTATGCAAACATTGGGGAAAGTGTATTAAAAGATAACTTCAGTAGCATGGCGGAACTTTGCTCTCTATTTTCATATGTAACCCCCATCATATCGGTGCCATCCTCCCCACAAAATCCAATCTAAACTGCTTATCTGGGTGCTATCATGTCCCATGTTAAAGAGGAAACACCGCTTTGACAAAGGAAATAGTTATGCACAGTTATCAATTTATTCATACATTTTCAGGAGGAATAACTGAGGTACGGAGGATTAAAACCATGTGAACTGTGAACAAGCCAAGCAGTACTAATGTGATTATGATGGATTGGGCATAAACAATGGAATTCCATATACTATATCACTATATACTATATACTATATATGTTTGTTCAGCCTCCCAAGAAATAGAATAAAAAATGCTCAGAAAGTCCAATATACCCAAAAAAGTACAGATGAAAGTTACACATAATGGAAAAAAAAAAAAAAGGGAATATTTCTGAGTCCAGTGGTTACTCACCTCTTTAGGTTCAAGGGCTGTCTGATCCGCGCTTAGTGGTCCATAAGTAGCTGGCAGAAGCTGAGTACAGGGATCCCCTATATGGATGGAAGGAGCTGAGTACAGGAATCCTCTACATGGATGGAAGGAGCTGAGTGCAGGGATCCCCTATATGGATAGAAGGAGCTGAGTGCAGGAATCCTCTACATGGATGGAAGGAGCTGAGTGCAGGGATCCCCTATATGGATTGAAGGAGCTGCGTGCAGGAATCCTCTACATGGATGGAAGGAGCTGAGTGCAGGGATCTTCTATATGGATGGAAGGAGCTGAGTGCAGGAATCCTCTACATGGATGGAAGGAGCTGAGTGCAGGGATCCTCTATATTAAAGGAAGGAGGTGAGTGCAGAGATCCTCTACACCAGAGGTAAGGAACCTTCGGCTCTCCAGCTGTTGTGAAACTACAACTCCCAACATGCTCCATTCACTTCCAAGGGAGTTCCAAGAACAGCAGAGCAAGTATGCATGCTGGGAGTTGTAGTTTTGCAACAGCTGGAGAGCCGTACGTTCCCTACCCCTGCTCTACACAGATGGAAGGAGCTGAGTGCATAGATCCTATATATTGATGGAAGGAGCTGAGCGCAGGTCGATAAGGTAGGATCTGTTGGTGGTTTATTGTCTCAAATGGACTTGACAGGTTCCCTTTAAGTGCAGGGATCTTCTATATAAATGGAAGGAGCTGTGTGCAGAGATTCTCTATATCAGGGATAGGGAACGTACAGTTCTCCAGCCGTTGCAAGACTACAACTCCCAGCATGCATAGTTGCTCTGCTGTTCTTGTAACCCCAATGGAAGTGAATGGATCATATTGGGAGTTGTAGTTTCACAGCAGCTGGAGAGACGAAGGTTCCCTATCCCTGCTCTATATGGACAGGAATGGTTGAGTGCAGAGATCTTCTTGAAAGTCCTATTTACAAGAATGGAACAGTTGCAAAGACCTCTGCACTAAACCTGCCATGTGTGAATATACCCTAATATTACTCTTTTTGTGGACTCATTGCATCTTTCATCTACAGTGTTGGCCAAAAGTATTGGCACCCCTGCAATTCTGTCAGATAATACTCATTTTCTTCCAGAAAATGATTGCAATCACAAATTCTTTGGTATTATTATCTTCATTTAATTTGTCTTCAATGGAAAACCACAAAAATAATTGTCAAAAAGTCAAATTGGATATAATTCCACAGCAAACATAAAAAAGGGGGTGGACAAAAGTATTGGCACTGTTTGAAAAATCATGTGATGCTTCTCTAATTTGAGTAATTAACAGTACCTGTTACTTACCTGAGGCACCTAACAGGTGGTGGCAATAACTAAATCACACTTGCAGCCAGTTGAAATGGATTAAAGTTGACTCAACCTCTGTCCTGTGTCCTTGTGTGTACCACATTGAGCATGGAGAAAAGACAGAAGACCAAAGAACTGTCTGAGGACTTGAGAAACAAAATTGTGAGGAAGCATGAGCAATCTCAAGGCTACAAGTCCATCTCCAAAGACCTGAATGTTCCTGTGTCTACCGTGTGCAGTGTCATCAAGAACTTTAAAGCCCATGGCACTGTGGCTAACCTCCCTAGACGTGGACAGAAAAGAAAAATTGTCGAGAGATTTCAACACAAGATTGTGCAGGTGGTGGATAAAGAACCTTGACCAATATCCAAACAAGTTCAAGCTGCCCTGCAGTCCGAGGGTACAACAGTGTCATCCCGTACTATCCGTCGGCGTCTGAATGAAAAGGGACTGTATGGTAGGAGACCCAGGAAGACCCCACTTCTTACCCAAAGACATAAAAAAGCCAGGCTGGAGTTTGCCAAAATTTACCTGAGAAAGCCAAAAACGTTTTGGAAGAATGTTCTCTGGTCAGATGAGACAAAAGTAGGAAAAGGCATCAACATAGAGTTTACAGGAAAAAAAAGAGGCCTTCAAAGAAAAGAACATGGTCCCTACAGTCAAATATGGCGGAGGTTCCCTGATGTTTTGGGGTTGCTTTGCTGCCTCTGGCACTGGACTGCTTGACCGTGTGCATGGCATTATGAAGTCTGAAGACGACCAACACATTGTGCAGCATAATGTAGGGCCCAGTGTGAGAAAGCTGGGTCTCCCTCAGAGGTCAGGGGTCTTCCAGCAGGACAATGATCCAAAACACACTTCAGGTCAGCACTAGAAAATGGTTTGAGAGAAAGCACTGGAGACTTGTAAAGTGGCAGCAATGAGTCCAGCCCTGAATCCCATAGAACACCTGTGGAGGAGAGATCTCTTGATGGCAGTTTGGAGAAGGCCCCCTTCACATCTCAGGGGGGACCTGGAGCAGTTTGCCAAAGAAGAATGGTCTAAAATTCCAGCAGAGCCTTGTAAGAAACTCATTGATGGTTACCGGAAGCAGTCGTTCGCAGTTATTGTGTCTAAAGGTTGTGCTACCAAGTATTAGGCTGAGGGGGCCAATACTTTTGTCCGGCCCATTTTTGAGTTTTGTGTAAAATGATCAATGATTTGACTTTTTTTTTCATTCTCTTTTGTGTTTTTTCATTGCAAGCAAAATAAATGAAGATATTAATACCAAAGAGTTTGTGCTTGCACTCATTTTCTGGAAGAAATTAAGTATTATCCAACACTTTATTTTCTAGGTTCTTTTTTCTGTATCTAGATTTTGTGTTTAATGTTTATTTTCATCACTTTTCCTTAGAATCTAGACCATCTCATCTCTTTGTGGACTGCATTCATTATTAGAGGGTATTGAGCTCCCTGCAGTGTTGTGGCGGTGCTGAGTAATAATACTGTATGCTGAGGTGTCTACCATCTGTCCTGTGCTAAACAAGAAGAGGCGTATTTCCAGCACCCAAAACTGAACTGCAGCCATATTAATGAGCTGGACTAGAAGGAGATATTGTAAAAGGCCTCCATTACCATGCTTGTATTACCTGCTTGCCTGAGCGTTTTCTAATCGTATGTATAATGTATGACAATAGTAAGCCATAATGTATCAGTCAGCCTCAGGGTTTATCATTGGTCTCTTCTCTCTAGGTTTTGGAGACTGAATTGGAAGGGAGACATACTAATAAACAAAATCAGGTCCTGGAAAAAATATCATCCACCCAAAATATCATTATTATTATTATTTTGCTTATTATTTATTAATAGTATTATAGAAGGAGATGAAACACCTGAATAGCACGCAGTTAAAAGGGTTTTCAGCACGCCTATATTGATGATCTATGCTAAGAATAGGTCCTCAATGATCAGCTGCTGGAAGAGGCTGCAGCACACATCGAATGCTGCGGCCTCTTCACTGCTTACCTAGTACAATGCCTTACACTGTATAATGGCTGAGCTCAGTATTGTAGTTGAGTCGGATTCATTTGAAAGCTGCAAACAGGCCATGTGTCACATGAAGATGACGTCTTAGGTTTGTGATCCGGTGGGATACGATCACTTCAGACACCTGTTCTGTGCTGAGCCCCACAAATCTGATTTTCATTACCTATCTCTAGCTAATGAAAATCACATTTTTTTTAGCCAACGCAAAGAATGGCTACAAAAGGAACAGGAAAAATATAGGAAATCCTTATACTTCTACCTTCTGCTCAATCCACTCATGGCTTTGGCTCAAAACAACACAGCAAAATCTGTAACAAAAAAAGCTGCGTTTCTGCATCAGCCTAAAGGATAAGTCATCAATAACCTGATCCTGCAAATACCTGTGAAATATCCTAGACATGTCTCCTGCAAACGTATATTGGATGGATGGAAACACAGAGAACATGGGACTGGCCTACTACAAAGCCTTGGTATTCCTATACAAGTAGAAAGGGTGCCTAACTTCTCCTTTCACATAGGGGGCATTCTCGTGATATCTGAGGTCCTATCAGTGAGACACTTTTTTTGTATCAACTGGTGTTAATAACATAAGTGTTTTGGAGAAACCCCTTTAAGGTTCTATTTGCCTTATACTCATGGAAACTCTCATGTATGCTCAATTATTGGCACCAAACATGTCCAGCAGAGGCAGGCCTACTGTACACGTCTAGCAGGGTCAGGCCTATATGTCCAGCAGAAGCAGGCCTACATGTCCAGCAGGGTCAGGTCTACACGTCCAGCAGGATCAGGTCTACACGTCCAGCAGGGTCAGGCCTACACATCCAGCAGGGTCAGGTCTACATGTCCAGCAGGGTCAGGCCTACACATCCAACAGGGTCAGGCCTACAAGTCCAGCAGGGTCAGGCCTACACGTCCAGCAGGGTCAGGTCTACACGTCCAGCAGGGTCAGGCCTACAAGTCCAGCAGGCTCAGGCCTACACGTCCAGCAGGGTCAGGCCTACACGTCCAGCAGGCTCAGGCCTACACGTCCAGCAGGGTCAGGCCTACACGTCCAGCAGGGTCAGGCCTACACGTCCAGCAGGGTCAGGCCTACACGTCCAGCAGAGTCAGGCATAACCCATTCAGCCGAGGCAGGTCTACTTGTCCAGCAGTGGCAATCATACATGTCTAGCAGAGGACAGGCCTACACATCCAGCAGGGTCAGGCCAACACGTCCAGCAGGATCAGGCATAACCCATCCAGCCGAGGCAGATCTACTTGTCCAGTAGTGGCAGTCATACATGTCTAGCAGAGGACAGGAATTCATGTTTAGCATGGGCAGGCCTACATATCTACAAGGAACATGCCTAGATGTCCACCTTTTCCATAACATGCTTCCTACAGATAAGACTACAGTTATAGCATCCCAGTAGGACTACTGAAAGGGTTATTTAGTGTGTATTGGAAGTGTTTCTGTCAAGTTTGTGCCTTAACCCAGCATATTACTGATGGTCACTTATTCATGGTTATGCGACTTTAGTTATGTCAGTAGTGCTGCGGCTGGAGCAGGACAGAGTGAACTTCTCCTCAGCCTTGGAATAGTCCAGGAGGATTGGCAAGTTTTCATGGGCTTTCCTCATGCCTTGCTCCTTGTCGGGTTGGTAGTTAGAGTTCGAGACACAGGAGATGAGCTCATTGCTCATTTTGATGTATGTGAGTTTCGTCTTTGAGGAGCATTTTCACAGGGCCTCAAAATTTTATATCTAACCAGGCCTAGCCCTCCTTATTATACTTATACCGCACAGTATCTATTCTAGGTATTTTTTTTAATGTTTTTAACACTCTTATTTTAGGAGCCTCCAAGGCATTCCAGAACTATCCGTGATGTCAATGGCAGGTCCAGGTCCACAAGTAATACTCCCAAGGACAGTTTGGATCAAGTGAAGAGTTTACTTGTGGGTCTACACCATTACCCTGTCCTCCATCCTTGTTTTGCAATAACTAATGGTCAGGGATGACAATGGAGGGTAAGGGTGGGCTGATTTATGGTCGGCTCTTCATTATGGAGCTGTAGCGCAGCTGGCTGTCTAATGATAATGAATAAAAAGCTGCTGTCTCTTTTTCTTATCCACCCTGCTGTCGTCCATACTCATATTGTCATAAACCTTGGACCGATGACAATGGAGGGGGATAAAGACTCATGTGTACGGCGCCTTCCCTTCTTTATAGACCCCGTAAGTCGAGAAATGCAAATTCTTGTTTTCCGGTCATGGCAAGATATAAGAAATATGCCATATATACTTTTACTTCATTATACAAACTGCTCAAGGTCATTGCCCCTGTAAGCAGATTGTGCCTGATTTACAAAACCTTAATCTATTAAGTGGAATGGGCTCCATGTAATCAGTCTGGGCCGTGCGGAGTCTATCCCCGGTGAGATATGTATACTAATGAGGTATTTATCAGTGTCAGACAGAGATATCTGCAAGTCTTTGCCATCTGAACCTGCAGTTTGATTAAACAATTATAAGGGTTATATCTGGAAGCAAAGTAATACACTGTATTGTTACTGTAGGCTCCATTCTATCCTCCACGACCACATACTGCTATTTTTGTATGACCTCTGGCTTTCTATATTATATCATTTTTCACTCTTTCATTATAACACATAGGATCGAAGCGAGCTAAAGCACCAGATTTTCAGAATTACTGGACCTAAATGAAATTGTGTACATAATTTTTTAGGCAACTAGGATGGATTTCCGGGGTAACATATAGCCTGCACAGGGGCCCAAATAGTGCAGAAAGCCCACTTTGGCCCCAGATGGTTTTAAAAGAAATATACTGGGTTTTCTCTCATGTCCCCAGGTATCACAGATACAATTTTATTATCATCCACTTCTCTACCCTTCACTATCAGGGATATTACCATTACCTTTAGTACCCTGGACCACCAGGCAGTGACATAAGTACAGTTGTAGCAGCCAAAACCCGGTGGGCCCCTGCTTTTTTTTTCTTCCATAGGCCGTTATGGTCCCTATTTACTTATCGATCCCTTCTCATGGTCACTTCCCCTTATGTCCTCCAAGGAGCCCAAGCCTAACATATCACATTGCTGTGGCCCCCTGGAGGGAAGAAGGGAAAGCGGAGGCGGCCGTGACAAGGAGTTGGGATTGGTAAGTAATGATGCGGGCCCGTGGCAAAAATATTTGTTGAACAAACCCTAATAAATACTGCTATCATTATACTCTGGGGTCTTTTCAGACCCCAAAGTATAATGATTGGATGCCCAGGGGAGGTGAGCCAACATGAAAACCAGTGTTACTCACCTTTCTGACGCAACTCTCCATGCTGTCTTTCACCTCTGTAGTGAAGACATTACATGGCTTAGGCCTGTGTTGCAATACATATTGATGAGGACTGGAAACAGCAGGGAGTTGTGGCAGAGCCCAGGAGAGGTATGTACCACTGTTTTTTTATGTTTGTCACCTCCCCTGGGCTTCCGGTCATTATACTCTGGGGGGGGTTTCAGACCCCAGAGTATAATAATAGTTTGTGGGTGGTGTACCCCAAAAATTATGGGTTCTGCCTGACCTGAAATTTTAGCAGTATTTGCAGCGAACATCGTTGGGACCATGATAGGACATTATACTGTATGGAGGGGCCTCTATGTGACATTATACTGTGCGGAGGAGCCACTGTGGAACATTATACTGTGTGTAGGGGCCCTATAGGACATTATAGGGCCCCTACACACAGTATAATATCCCACAGTGGCTCCTCCACACAGTATAATATCCTATATGAAGGATACTTTGGAACATTATAGTGTGTCTAAATGGGGCGTTACACTGACTGTGGGCTAGGAAAGGGGGCGCTATGTCGTGGGGGGTGCAAATTATAAGTTTGTTATGGGGCCCAGTCTTTGTTAGTTATGCCCCTGCCACCAGGGCTGTAACTATAAACTACTTCACTGCTCTACATCACACGGGATGTTACATTTAACCCCTTTATTACACTAGACAGTAATGTGATGTCTATCCATATCCTTTGCAGATAAAAGTACTCTATGTGAAAACGAGTTCAATCCTACTTGGTTTGCTACAGAATTTCAATTGTAAAAACAGAGCAAAAGTACAGTCCAATGGAGGTGAAAGAGGTTTCCTTAAATGCTATTTAACAAACAGAAACCTTCGACCAATATTTGTGAATTGTACCACTGGTGTTTTCTACTTTGGAAATCACTTTTTGCTTAGGGTTTCTCTTGAGTAGCCAGAATTTCCAATGCTAGGACCATTAACATTCATCTGTGATCTGTGCAAGGGGCCAACATTCTCTAGTCTGGCACTTATTATGTTTCTTCACCTCTCCTGAGTCTCTGATTATTATACTCCAGGGTCTGAAAAGACCCGTGAGTATAATAATAGTTCATGGGTGGGCCACAACGGGACATAATAGAGTTTGGGCAGAAACTTTGGGGCATAATAGTTGGGAGGGCAACTGTGGGGCCTAATAGAGGTTGCAGGGTCCACTGTGGCCCCTGCAACCTCTATTATGCCCCACAGCAACCCCTGCAACCTCTATTACGCCTCACAGCGGCCCCCTGCAACCTCTATTATTCCCCACAGACTATTGTGCCACTGTGGAGCATAATAGAGGCTGCAAGGGATACTGTCGGCATAACAGAGGCTGCAGTGGCCGCTGTAAGGCATAATAGAGGCTTCCGGGAAGCGCCACACCTCTAATGAGGTGAGGCGCCCGCCTTGGGCGGCGGGCCGGAGGGGGGGCGTCAGAACGGGCGATTTTTATTTATTTTTTTTACTGTTTTTGTTACTTTTCCGTTATCGAGCCAACATCGCAGTTCAGCATCAGTATCAGGACATGCTGAACTGCTGACTGCTGGCCCGATGCTGCCTGGCACAGGAGCTGTGTAAAGGAGCAGCGGATCACAGGACGTCAGAGAGGGGCGCCCAGACCCTGCCCTCACTCACGGTGCGGAGAGGATGGTGGAGCTTGGCCTGGCGTGAGCGGTGTGCCACCATGACAGAAGGTGTGTGCGTGTCAGCCACAGCATCAGGGGGTGACAACCAGCCTCACCGTGTGCTCCCGGCACTGGGACGTGCAGCCCGGCCACTGACAAGCTTGTGCTCACCGACAATCACCGCAATCCCCAAGTCAACCCACGCCCCGTCCACGTCTCCATCCTCTCCGCACCGCGAGTGAGGGCAGGGTCTGGGCGCCCCTCTCTGGCGTCCTGTGATCTGCTGCTCCTTTACACAGCTCCAGTGCCAGCCAGCATTGGGCCAGCAGTCAGCAGTTGCTGTTTTTTCTCTGAACCAGCGCAAGGAGAGCATTATATTGGTGAGTGTTTCTGTGCTGGGACCCAACCTATTGCTTAGTGGTCCTGAAGCCTGTAGCGTGAACGTCAGAGATGGCAGGGGCGGTGGATTTGGAGGTGTTATTATATAAATAATGGGAGCCCTGCAGATGTCTGTCCCTTATAGGGGGTAGATAACAGGGGGCATATAGGTGGGCTCAACTTGTACTGTCACTGATGAGAAGAACCAAATCAAAGGTCAATGTGAGAAAATGTCAGATCAATGAGATACTGAAAGTTCCTCTATATGTTGAAGGAACCCATAAAGAAATCAATGACCGCCTATACCCCTCCCCCTGATTTTTCTGCATATAGTCTTCAGCTGGAAGACATTGACATCAGTCGTCATGCTCGGCAGCTGACAGAGAACAAATGGGATGATATACAAGAAAGAAAATCCCTCCAGTGAAATCACTGAATGAAAATGAGATTCTCAATCCCATCAGCTGTATGAGAACCACATCCGATCCCCATTGTCTGACACAGCATGGAGCCCACCATAAGCAGTCAGTCGTGGCCGCTCTGTGCTATGGCGAGGCCGGCCACAGATCCAGTTCACCCCTCTGCAGATAGCCATTTGTTGTGTTTACCGAATAAATGACAGAAATGAAGACGCAGTAATGATATGTTCACATTCCCTGCAGCTGTTTTGCCAATAGATCCGGTCCGGTACCAGGCTGATAAATACATCATTGTGGTATAGAGAAGGGAAATGTACAAAAACAAGGCGAGAGGTAATGGAGGTTTTGTAAAATTGCTGGTGACATGCAATAAATGATATGCTATTAATGGCATTCAGAAAAGACGAGGAGGAGGAAGAAGAAGAATTGTTCTAGGTAGAAAAAAGATTATATTCTGTGCCGCTATGCTATGATAGATTATTAGTTTAAGGAATTGTAAGAATGGCAAAAATAGCCAAGAAAATTCGACATAACCAGCAATTACCTCTTTATGGATAGTCGTAGTGTATGGCGGCTCTTATTGTTCTGGATCACACTATACAAATCCCCATGTGTAAATATATTATAGGATTTTTTTAAAGAAAATACATATACAATTGTACATAAAGGAACAAGAAGCTTTACTGTATATACACCACATCATCCACAGAGATTTCATTGTTAAGTTTCTCATTTCAGAGCTCGTTCACATCTGCGCCCGGTCTCTGTTCTGCAGGTTTCCGTTTCCTGCACAAAACAGAGGCAGGAGATGGAAACCTGCAGGACTCTTTCATATCCATTCATTTGAATGGGTTTGAAAGCTGTCCGGCCGTGAGCGGCGGTGAGCGTTTTATGCTCTCCGCCGCGAAACGTTTTTTTTAAAAAAATCGGACACAGAGTCGGACATGCAGTACTTTGTGTCCGATTTAAAAAAAACGGTTTTGCGGCGGAAAGCATAAAACGCTCACGGCCGGACCCGCTCTGACAGGTTTCCGTCTTCTGCATGCAGAAGAGGGAAACCACAGGACGGAACCCCAAACGCTAGTGTGAACCTAGCGTCACTGATATACAGTTCCAGTTCGTACCCCACTTGTTGAACCCGAAACAGATCTATTTATATGTCATATCCCCCATAGTATTATTTGGCTGTATAGCACTATAGTAAATAACTATGTCACTCTTGGTCTATATACCTAAGACTGTCTTTGCACCCGTCACAACTCCAGGAAACATTCTTCATACATGACTCCCACTGAGGTCCACATCAGTAATTTTGGATATATTCACCTAGGAGAATGCCTGTGGACACCTCCTCGGCTCTAGTTTACCTTTAGACCTATGTTTTGTTTGTTATTTATGTAATTATGTGTTGGTAACAATTAAAACATCATCACTGTAATTGTTGTCATTATCTCAGGGGCCCCGGGGAGGGCACAGCTGCTCCTCTGCTTTACATTAGGCTTACCTACGAATAACATAACAAGGGTTAAATACATATATGTGAGTGCAGAGTACAAGTGTCGTGGTCAATATGGAGATTGTATGTTAGAGTTCAACAAAAATCCATCAGACAATACTTAGTACCAGATATTCTGGTAGCTGAAATACTTGCTGTGTTTAATGAATATCTAGCTATCTTATTGTTAAAGGGGTCATCTTATGAAGACCACCCATTTTAGATCACCATATTTGCACAGAAAGATGCTGCAGAAAATAATAAAACCAATGTTGTTACTTGAAACAGGTGGAATTTAAAGGGGGCATCTACAAGCTGCTTATGCATTGGGATTAAAGGGGTATTCCCATCACCAACCCTCCAGGCAACTCACACCGCCTGGATTTTTATTGGCCTCCTGGTTGTATTAAAGCTTGGAGTGACAGGGCCAGACATAGATGCCAAAGTCTCACATGGCCATTTATTCTCACAGTCGTTCTGTCTGTTTTGCGTTCTGTGCATGCGCACATTCTCTTTGCATCATACAACAGTGAAGAAGAACATGGCTTCAGCTCAGAGAAGAGGAACAGAGCGATTCTAAACATGAATAGTGCCAGCTATTATCGATATGTCACCCCAAAAGTATTTTGGGGTGACATATCAATCATTGGTAGCAGTGTGAGATCAGACCCAGGGACTGCAGAGACGTTGAGGATAAAATATTCTCATGTACGATTGCTGCTGAAGCTCTGTCCCTCTTCTCCAAGCAAAATCTGTTGTCCTCTTTTCTTTGGGGTGCAGTATGATGCATAGAGGCATGTGCACTACACCTGCTTGGAGTAAAGAGAATGTGCACATGTGTGGACTGCAAAACAATACACTGCCATTTAAGACTTTGACATCACTGTCTGACCATGTCAGGCTAGGCCAGGGGTAGGCAACCTTTTTTGTTCGGCATACCGATTTAAATAATAGAATCAAAGATGAAGTGCTTGGAGTCCCAGGCAATAATTGTAAGGCTGACTCCTATACTAAAGTCATATACCCCAAACCATAACACAAAAGTGATGCCACGAGATGCTTCTCGGGACGCACTTGTACTTTCCCATTAGAAGTAATGAGAGTACATGTGCAGCCCTCAATTAGTGGTAAATGTATGTGTCCAGGGGCACTGCATGACAGAACCCTTAGGGTAGTGCCACCCCTGATAATCTGAGCTTCCTGATACAGTGACACTCTTATATATACATACGGTATGTATCTGAATCAATGGTATGAATCACACTTTCTTGGGCTTCTGTTTGAGGGATTGTAAACTTTTTACTCCTATAGCTGAAAATGTAACATTTTATCATCTCATTCATGGTATTGATTAAGTTTTTCTGTTTCATGATAAAAATGAGTTGTCTTAAAAGGGGTTGAATTGGTCGGAGGGGACCCCTGTGAAAAGTTTCTGAAAATTTGCAATGCAGGATAGTCCAGATGGTGGATAAGCAGCCCCAATCAAGTTCCAAAGAAATTCAAGCTGTCCTGCAGGATCGGGGTACATCAGTGTCAGTGCAAACTATCTGCGGATATTTGAATGAAATTAAACGCTATGGCAGGAGACCAAGGAGGACCCCACTGCTGACACAGAGGCATAGAAAAGCTAGACTGCAGTTTGTCAAAATTATGTGAGTAAGTCAAAAGCCTTCTGGTAAAACGTCTTGTGGACAGATGAGACCAAGATAGAGCTTTTTGGTAAATCACATCATTCTACTGTTTACCAAAAATGGAATGAGGCCTACAAAGAAAATAACACAGTACTAACAGGCAGTGGGATAACTAAAGTCTTGTGGGTGCCAGTGCAAACTTTTGTCCAGGGCCCCCTACCCCCTCCCTAGAGCCAATTCTTGATAGTGGAGCTTATGGGTGCTGTAGAGATATCTTAGATACTTGAAAGGGATACAGCTTTAGTACTTACAACTGCAGTTATCAAGAATACGGTGAGTGTATTACAGTGTTGGCCAAAAGTATTGGCACCCCTGCAATTCTTTCAGATAATACTCAGTTTCTTCCAGAAAATGATTGCAAGCACAAACTCTTTGGTATTAATATCTTCATTTATTTTGCTTGCAATGAAAAACACAAAAGAGAATGAAAAAAAAAGTCAAATCATTGATCATTTTACACAAAACTCCAAAAATGGGTCGGACACCTTCCCAGAGCAGCTGGGAGTCTTAGTGGTTCCGAGTTCAGGAACCACTAAGACTCCCAGCTGCTCTGGGAAGGTGATTTATTGCACTTGATAAAGGGCCTAAGTGCCTGAAACACGTCATGCCTTAATAAACATATCGTTATCCAATTGGGTGAGCGCTTCTCCTTGCCAAACCTTCTGAAGATTTTGGTCCCAGTCTGTTGATGCCTCTATGTCCCAGTGACGTTTCTTCCAGCTTCTTCCCTCTCGGTTTCTAACATCTTTTTAATTGTTGGGGTTGTGTCCTACACAACCCCCTAAGGTGAGCGGCTTTCCATTTGCTTACCTTTACTCATACTTGTGCTGAATTTACTACATTAGGGTCGGCTCGGTGCCGTATTTTTCTTCTTCTCTGGATAGTACAGGCTGATTGTACCCTCAGACGCAGGGCAGCTTGAACTTGTTTGGATGTTAGTCAAGGTTCTTTATCCACCATCTGCACAATCTTGCGGTGAAATCTCTCGTCAGTTTTTCTTTTCCGTCCACATCTAGGGAGGTTAGCCACAGTGCCATGGGCTTTAAACTTATTGATGACACTGCGCACGGTAGACACAGGAACATTCAGGTCTTTGGAGATGGACTTGTAGCCTTGAGATTGCTCATGCTTCCTCACAATTTTGCTTCTCAAGTCCTCAGACAGTTCTTTGGTCTTCTTTCTTTTCTCCATGCTCAATGTGGTACCCACAAGGACACAGAGGTCGCGTCAACTTTAATCCATTTCAACTGGCTGCAAGTGTGATTTAGTTATTGCCACCACCTGTTAGGTGCCTCAGGTAAGTAACAGGTGCTGTTAATTACACAAATTAGAGAAGCATCACATGATTTTTTTAAACAGTGCCAATACTTTTGTCCACCCCCTTTTTTATGTTTGGTGTTGAATTATATCCAATTTGGCTTTTTGACAATTCTTTTTGTGGTTTTCCATTGAAGACAAATTAAATGAAGATAATAATACCAAAGAATTTGTGATTGCAATCATTTTCTGGAAGAAAATGAGTATTATCTGACAGAATTGCAGGAGTGCCAATACTTTTGGCCAACACTGTAAATACCATTGTTAAGGGATCTTAAAACTGCTGTTGGGAGAAGTAACCCTGCAAATATATGAGAGACCTGGAGCAGTCTGCAAATGAAGAGGGGTTCAAAATTCCAGTTGAGAGGTGTAAGAAGCTTGTTGGTGGTTATAGGAAGCGATTGATTTCAGTTATTTTTCCAAAGGTTGTGCAACCAAATATTAAGTTCGAGGCTGGCAGTGATTTTGTCCGCCCTATTTTTGCATGAAATTATATAATTTTTAACTTTTGTTTTTTTGTGTTGTCTAATTGTAATAATTTTCTGGGAGAAACACTTCATTTTCTGGAAAAATTTCAGGGGTGTCAACACTTACAGCCATGACTATATGTGGCCATTGCACCCTGAAATTTTTCAGATGTGTTCTGCATATGCCATTCACTTATCTCTTAGGAAACATTTATATTTGCTGAATGCTTTCTAAATACCAATCTAACATATTACAACAGCTTTTACTAAACATTTATCCCAGCTTCATTTTCTATTAATACACGGCCTAAGAATACATTGGTACAACACTGCGCTGTAAATGGATGGCAAGAGATGTAACAGTGTCATTCTCTGGTTCAGCTTTGTATATATAAATCTTATCCAGTATGTGCGTAAATGACTCTTTATACAAAATGCAATTCTCTGTACAGGGAGAAATAATCATTACACCAGAGCACCACTAGGGGGTCGCTGACAACTGTATATAAGTCCTGCTAGTGCAATGGAAAAGGAAAATGATAAGGTAAAAAAGAACCAAAAAAAAACTTATAGCAAAATACAGCAGTGAGAATCCGGATAGGTTACTTGTAATACGATCACTTTGTACTATTCGTTGCAAAAAAAATTGCAGAGATCCTTCATTTTACTGACCACACTCAGGAAATTTTGCAGTTTTTTTTTTCAATAACTGTTTCAATTAGTTTTCTTTATAAAGACAAAAAATATAGGCCGTTGAAAAGTACAGGAATACATATAACAATGGGGTGGATTTACTTAGCTCAGTGCTCCAGAATTCAGTCCTAATGTATGGCAAAAAAATCCTGTCCTATATACTGTACAACATATTTATTTTCCTCTATGTGGTATTGTTCAGCACAGTTATGTGAGTGATATACAGCACTGTTATTCTGAATATCCAGGCATGGTATGGTGGTATGATTTGGATACGGTACAGCAGATTAGATTTATTTAGATGCGAGGTGTTATATTTGGGCACAGTATGGCAGTACTTTTTTTGATATGGCACCTTTATTTCAGCAATACATTTTTTGCATATTTCTGTTCTGTGACTGATTACTGTATATACTGGAGTATAAGCCAAATTTTTAAGCACAGTTTTTGTGCTGAAAAAGCCCCCCTCGGCTTATATTCGAGTCAAGCAAAAAAAATAAAAAATTTAAAAGTTACTTATTATCTATCTATCTATCTATCTATCTATCTATCTATCTATCTATCTTATATATCTATATACAGTATCTATCTATCATATATATATATATATATATATATACAGTCCTATGAAAAAGTTTGGGCACCCCTATTAATCTTAATCATTTTTAGTTCTAAATATTTTGGTGTTTGCAGCAGCCATTTCAGTTTGATATATCTAATAACTGATGGACACAGTAATATTTCAGGATTGAAATGAGGTTTATTGTACTAACAGAAAATGTGCAATATGCATTAAACCAAAATTTGACCAGTGCAAAAGTATGGGCACCTCAACAGAAAAGTGACATTAATATTTAGTACATCCTCCTTTTGCAAAGATAACAGCCTCTAGTCGCTTCCTGTAGCTTTTAATCAGTTCCTGGATCCTGGATGAATGTATTTTGGACCATTCCTCTTTACACAACAATTCAAGTTCAGTTAAGTTTGATGGTCGCCGAGCATGGACAGCCCACTCTCAAATGATCTGAAAACAAAGATTGTTCAACATAGTTGTTCAGGGGAAGGATACAAAAAGTTGTCTCAGAGATTTAACCTGTCAGTTTCCACTGTGAGGAACATAGTAAGGAAATGGAAGACCACAGGGACAGTTCTTGTTAAGCCCAGAAGTGGCAGGCCAAGAAAAATATCAGAAAGGCAGAGAAGAAGAATGGTGAGAACAGTCAAGGACAATCCACAGACCACCTCCAAAGAGCTGCAGCATCATCTTGCTGCAGATGGTGTCACTGTGCATCGGTCAACAATACAGCGCACTTTGCACAAGGAGAAGCTGTATGGGAGAGTGATGAGAAAGAAGCCGTTTCTGCAAGCACGCCACAAACAGAGTCGCCTGAGGTATGCAAAAGCACATTTGGACAAGCCAGCTTCATTTTGGAAGAAGGTCCTGTGGACTGATGAAAAAAAGATTGAGTTGTTTGGTCATACAAAAAGGAGTTATGAATGGCGTCCAAAAAAACAGCATTCCAAGAAAAACACATGCTACCCACTGTAAAATTTGGTGGAGGTTCCATCATGCTTTGGGGCTGTGTGGCCAATGCCGGCACCGGGAATCTTGTTAAAGTTGAGGGTCGCATGGATTCCACTCAGTATCAGCAGATTCTTGAGAATAATGTTCAAGAATCAGTGACGAAGTTGAAGTTACACCGGGGATGGATATTTCAGCAAGACAATGATCCAAAACACTGCTCCAAATCGACTCAGGCATTCATGCAGAGGAACAATTACAATGTTCTGGAATGGCCATCCCAGTCCCCAGACCTGAATATCATTGAACATCTGTGGGATGATTTGAAGCGGGCTGTCCATGCTTGGCGACCATCAAACTTAACTGAACTTGAATTTTGTAAAGAGGAATGGTCCAAAATACCTTCATCCAGGATCCAGGAACTGATTAAAAGCTACAGGAAGCGACTAGAGGCAAAAGGAGGATCTACTAAATATTAATGTCACTTTTCTGTTGAGGTGCCCATACTTTTGCACCGGTCAAATTTTGGTTTAATGCATATTGCACATTTTCTGTTAGTACAATAAACCTCATTTCAATCCTGAAATATTACTGTGTCCATCAGTTATTAGATATATCAAACTGAAATGGCTGTTGCAAATACCAAAATATTTAGAACTAAAAATGATTAAGATTAATAGGGGTGCCCAAACTTTTTCATAGGACTGTATATATCATACCTCCCAACTTTTGAAGAACAGAAAGAGAGACAAAATGTGCGGTGCGCCCATTTTCATTCATTTTTCATGTGCCCCTACACAGTATAATCCTCCTATAGTCACCCGTACATTATATGCCCCCACATTATAACGTTCATTTCTTACTGCCCCACAGTATTAGGTCCCTCTCCTGGTGCCCCTGTTTAAACTGGCGGAAACTAGAGGGGACATGAAACTGGGCAGCTGGAGGGGGACATTAGCAGTGGGGGTAGTTGGAGGAGGACAATACATTAATGGCAGATGAAGTAGGACATTAAACTGGGGGCAAGTAGAGGCAGACAGGTCCAGCTACCTTCACGGTTTAATGCCCCTCCAGTTGTCCCCAATTTAATGTCCCTCCACAGTGGTCCCCTACAGCAGTGCCACCCACCCAGTATAATATATTCCACAGTGGCAGCACACACAGTATAATATGCTCCCCACAGTAGCCCCCACACAGTATAATATGCTCCCCATAGTGGCCCCCACACACTATAATATGCTCCCCACAGTGGCCCCCACACAGTATAATATGCTCCCAACACTGGCCCCATACTGTATTATATGCTCCCAACACTGGCCCCCACCCAGCATTATATGCTCCCCACCCAGTATTATATTCTCTCCACAGTGGCCCCCACACAGTATTATATACTCACAACATCCCCCCTCCGTTTCGGTGCTATTATTATAGCCTCCACAGTCCCCAGAGTATAATAATCGGAGGCCCATGGAAGGTGTATAACAAACACTCATACTCACTTTGCCTCACATTACCTGGGCATCCTCGCTCCATCCGGCTGTCTTCAGCATATTCGGCCCTCTTCAGACATCACTGTTGAGGCCTGTCATTGGGTCTCAGCAGTCACGTATGGCACATTGGTGTGCCTGTGACTGCTGAGGCCTAATCACAGGCCTCAGTCACTTGACAGAAAAGCACTGGAGGGGATGCCCAGCCCAGGAAAGGAGAGTATATGTATTTATAATTTTCAGTCACCACCGCTTGGCTGCCATCTATTGGAAAGCGGCCTGGCGATATCCAATAACAGTATGTATAGTGGTCGGGGAACCAGGCTTTCCTCGACCGCTACCATAGTGGTCCGGGGTTCCGATTATCTCCAACTGATCGCGGGCTCCATACCTCACCAGGCTCGGTCGTGGTCACATTTCCTGCAACCGCGATCATTACGCCACTGGCTATTGTAGTCAAGACATTGACTTTAGTTACTCCATCCTGGCTTCAGATAGGGTGCTACCTAAGTATCTGATTAAAGCTATGGAACCTTTTGTTACTTGAGAGCTATGGTTGATTTTCTTTTAGTGTCAGATGATGTGTTGCGTCCATGATGCAGCCTGGGCTACTTGGAGCTGATTATTGACATTGCAGGTAGTTTAGTTTGTTCTGTCATTAGTGTTAGTGTGTCCGTCTTGCTTGCTCTGATATGACTGTCACTAGGTAGACTATCTGTATGCTGGCGGTTTACCTTTCCTGTGCTTATGAATCTTTCCAGCTTTTGTAAACTTCCTCTTGGACGTTGCGAATAATACGTCCAAATATTTAAAGTCCATTTAGCATTAGACTCGTGTCAGAAGTAAACTGCAATATCTATTTATTTTATGCCGGCCAAGTCTCCGTACAAAATTATTGGAGGTCAAATCCAGTGCAGGCGCCGAGTCCTCATTTTTAGTCGAGCGTGATCTGAATAATATCAGTTCAGAATCAGATGAGGAAAGGTTAAATCAGTCAATAAGACGAGTTTAGCTGAGAAACAAGAATGAAACAAAAGTCGAAAATAATTCCTATATGGTTTCTGGTAGAAAACCTAATGAAATTATCTAATCCATTGCTTCTCATATGACTCTCCCGACACAAGTGATCACAGATTGCTCGGTCCAAGAATACATTGTCCTATGCATATTAGGCAAAGAAGGTGAAAAAGAGGGCACTGTGGCTGGCACTGATGGTATTCTGCATGTCCCACTTTAGCATGGACTACAATCACTGGTGAGGTCTGGAGATGTCAATGGTTTAGCTGTTGAGCACTTAGGTCCCATGCACACAACCATCTGTATCGTCCGATTTTAGAGCAATGGAAATCAATGGGTACATACTGTTTGTGACCCACAGGGCTGCATAAGCCCTCCCTCCCATTTTTTGGGCAACGTTTGTTTCGCGGTTAGGTTTTTTCCTTTTGGGTTTGTTATTTATTTGGTTTGTATTTCCTTTGCTTGTTATTTATTCTTTGTTTTTTTCCTTCAGGTGTCACAGCTGGCATGTTGGCGGGACCTTGCGCCTCCCCTTCCCCCCTTTTGGTCATCTGGCGTAGAAGATGAGAGGCGCGTCACCCGCTGAACATCACGCACATGTACACCGCAGGCGGTGGCGGGGCATTCTGGTGACGCACTTGTCTTGGCATAGAAGGGGGGTAGCAGGGTTCTGCTGATGTGTTTATTTAATAAAGCCGTGGCCGACCCCCACATTTTCACCCAAGAGAGTGTTTGTGTTTTGTTATTATGGGGTTTTGATCAGTCGCAAGGGAGGGTTGGTCTCAGGTATTCACATCACATTACGCTTGGTCATGCCTGTAGATGCAAGGCCATAACAAAGGCAATAGCAGGAGATTGGCGGATAACTACAAGCAGTAGAGACAGATATCTAAAACTAGCATACTTCTGCAAGCCAAGACAAACCCCCCAGACACCTCACCAGAGCCCACCCCAAGGAGAGTTGGACTTGCGCTCAATCTGGGATTCTGAATTCTCACCAAACAGATGTACTGATAATAAATGCATTGCTGCAGAACAAAAGCAAAGTCCCAAAAAACTTACAAAGTAGTGAGGAAACAAGAGAAGTCGTACCAGTGGGGTCAAAATCAGGAGAGGACATTATAACAGAAACAATAGATGAAAGCAATATCCGTTTTTAATGTCCATTTTTCGGGGAATGTAATAGTTTCACTGACGTCCAAAATGGGTGAGCGGGTCAATAAAAAAAGACCAATGAAGTTCATCTGTTTTTTTTTTTTCACGGATAATAAAAATCAGATGACAAATAAAAGCAAAATAGACATTAAAACCTGACACAAAGCCAGAAAACGGATGAAAAATATGTCACTCACTGATGGAAACGGGTCTTTAAAAATTGGTAGTTTCATGTCCAATTTTTTAAAGTTGTGTGTGTGTAGCTGTAGGCCGCGTGATGTCTGAATTTAACCATTTTAAAACAGCGGACACCCAGTGGACCAAATTATAGTCAATGAGGTCCGCCAGTGTCCGTGTATAATTGCTGTTTTAGCGGTTCAGCTCTTTCCCGGCAAACCCAAACCCAATGGAGATTGAGGCGTTAGCGTCATTGTAGAAGGCGAGGCGAGACCCAGGCGCTAGCATCATTGTATAACTTCTAGCAGAATCTAGCGTCATCGTATAAGGCGAGGCGAGACCCAGGTGCTAGCCGTCATTGTATATCTTCTAGCAGAATCTAGCGTCATTGTATAAGGCGAGGCGTGACCCAGGCGCTAGCGTCATTGTATAACTTCTAGCAGAATCTAGCGTCATTGTATAACTTCTAGCAGAATCTAGCATCATTGTATAACTTCTAGCGGAATCTAGTATCATGTATAACTTCTAGTGGAATCTAGCGTCATTGTATAAGGCGAGGCATGACCCAGGCGCTAGCGTCATTGTATAACTTCTAGCGGAATCTAGTATCATGTATAACTTCTAGCGGAATCTAGCGTCATTGTATAACTTCTAGCGGAATCTAGTAGCATGTATAACTTCTAGCGGAATCTAGCGTCATTGCAAAACTTCTAGCGGAATCTAGCGTCATTGTAAAACTTCTAGCGGAATCTAGCGTCATTGTATAACTTCTAGCGGAATCTAGCGTCATTGTATAAGGCGAGGCATGACCCAGGCGCTAGCGTCATTGTATAACTTCTAGCGGAATCTAGTATCATGTATAACTTCTAGCGGAATCTAGCTTCATTGCAAAACTTCTAGCGGAATCTAGCGTCATTGTATAACTTCTAGAAGAATCTAGTGCCATTGTATAACTTCTAGCAGAATCTAGCGTCATTGTGTAACTTCTAGCGGAATCTAGTATCATGTATAACTTCTAGCGGAATCTAGCGTCATTGTATAACTTCTAGCGGAATCTAATAGCATGTATAACTTCTAGCGGAATCTAGCGTCATTGTATAACTTCTAGCGGAATCTAATAGCATGTATAACTTCTAGCGGAATCTAGCGTCATTGCAAAACTTCTAGCGGAATCTAGCGTCATTGTAAAACTTCTAGCGGAATCTAGCGTCATTGTATAACTTCTAGCGGAATCTAGTATCATGTATAACTTCTAGCGGAATCTAGCGTCATTGTATAACTTCTAGCGGAATCTAGTATCATGTATAACTTCTAGCGGAATCTAGCGTCATTGTAAAACTTCTAGCGGAATCTAGCGTCATTGTATAAGGCGAGGCATGACCCAGGCGCTAGCGTCATTGTATAACTTCTAGAAGAATCTAGTGTCATTGTATAACTTCTAGCGGAATGTAACGTCATTGTAAAACTTCTAGCGGAATCTAGCGTCATTGTATAAGGCGAGGCGTGACCCAGGCACTAGCATCATTGTATAACTTCTAGAAGAATCTAGTGTCATTGTATAACTTCTAGCGGAATGTAACGTCATTGTATAACTTCTAGCGGAATCTAGCGTCATAGTATAACTTCAATAGTGCCCTGGCTGCCTTACTTGAAAGGAAAAATATTATCGAGTATTGGTTTTAGATTTTTGGTGAAAACAAGATGTCCCAGGGTTTTATATTGCCATATTTAGAGTTTGCAAAGAAATTTTTGCCCCGACTATAACCCACTGTAGGGTTATAGATTGGACTTAATTGATGAGACTTCTACTATGATATTATATAAGATATTTGACTACAAGATGATTTTATGCTTTTTATGTTTCGTGGAAAAAAAACAAGAAGAAAACGCTGCCCTGGAAAGCGCTGGTTCTTTTGTTGGTAGCTATGGAGACACATTAATCACTATGTGACTGTAGTGTCTGAACTCCAGTAACAATGAATAAGAAAGACTTTCCTAGCTGAAGCAAACAGGATGTCCTGCTTATATCTGGGCTATTAGAGGAAGTCTGCACAAATCAGCTTTCCTGGACTCCACCAGTTCATCACCCAGTTCATGGTTTACACAGGGCTAAGGTTGCAGGATCACCAGCTCTGCGCTGCCATAAATTGCAACAGTTTCCTTTCCAGCAACTCTCTATACAGAACGTGTGATGGCGGCTAATAAGGTCATCGATCTCGGGTAAACTACCGTCATATCTTAGCTTGTTTATTCCGTTTTGTGATGGAAAGACCTAAAGTTATTTTTAAGTTCAGAGAGAGGTTCACATTTTAGCTTGAAGGCTTAGGCGAGCGTGTTGCCCTTATGTTTCTATTGCTTATATATATAGTAGTGTAGTGTGCAAAAGTTTCAGGCAGGTGTGGAAAAATTGCTGCAAAGTAAAGCTTTCAATTAAAGTGTTAATAGTTTATTTTAATCAATTAACAGAAGGAAATGAATGAAAAAAAGAGAAATCTAAATCCCAGCAATATTTGCAGGACAGGTAGGGAAGCCGATAGGGAGCAGTGAAGCTGCAAAGCTACAGAAGTTGGAGATTTAGCAGGCAATTTTTATAATTTTTACAGTATGTATATATATATATATATATATATATATATATATATATATATATATCTCTAAAAGAGTTTTTCCAGGTAAAAGATATCTAATATTAGATCAGTGAGTGTTCCAGCACCCAGCACCTCCACTGATCAGCTGCTATTCACTATATGGTAAAAGGAGACAACTCGGTCTGCTGGATAGTGCCCTTACTGGCTTATTGTAGCTCAGCCCGAATTCATATAAATGGGGGCTGAGCTACAGTAACCACTTTTTATTTTTATTTTACTTATTGTGCTTGCTTATATAGCACCAACATATTCCACAGCGCTTCACAGACATTGTCAATACTCACGGTTCCATATAGGACTCGCAATCTACATTCCCTATCTGTATGTATTTGTAGTGTGGGAGGAAACTGGAGTACATGGAGGAAACCCACACAAACACAGGGAGAACATACAAACTCCTTGCAAATGTCGTCCTTGGCTGGACTCGAACCCAGGACTCCACGCTGCAAGAAAACAGGGCTAAACACTATAAAGTGGATTGTGCTTTTTGCTTCCAGCACTCTCTACTGTGCAGTAACAGTGCTGCAGCTCCCGTCATGAGTAATGATAAATTTGGGATATTGGCCCCTATGTAGCAATAGCTGATATTTTTTGGATTACCTTCTATCTAACATGGCTACTAAAGAGTCAATTGCCCATCGAATGTAGTCTTTGGCATGTAAACTGGATGATATCCTATAAATCCTAAACATACTAGTTTTTCTGGTCCTCCCACATGTTAAGGATTGCCCGGAGGAATATCTATGAGTTATTGTGCAATGTACTATTCCCATAGTTTCGTTTGTGGGTATATGCCACTGTCTGTTCCAATTTTGAGCATAGGAGGATAATTTATTGCCACAACTTCCTTATTAGAACAGAAATAAGTAAATATGGATGTTCTGTATACTGGCAGGAGACATCCATCTTGTGCAATTTCATAATACTGTGTGCAGGGGCCACTATGGGGCATAATCTGTAGTACGGGGGCACCACAAGGTACAGTTCTTGCCCCATTCCTCTTCACACTGTACACTGCTGACTTTAGGCACAACTCATCCAGCTGTTACTTACAGAAGTACTCTGATGATTCTGCTATAGTCGGCCTTATCACTGATGGCGACGATAGGGAATACAGAGACTTAAATCGGGATTTTGTTGAATGGTGCCAGCAGAACCAGCTCAGGATTAATGCTGGGAAGACCAAGGAGATGGTGGTGGACTTTAGTAAACGGAGAGGTGCTCCGACCCCGGTGGAAATCCAGGGGACATGCATTGAGATAGTCAGGACCTATAAGTATCTGGGTGTGCTCCTCAATAATAAACTAGACTGGGCTGATCACCTGGAGGCGCTGCACAGAAAGGGCCACAGCAGGCTCTACCTGCTCAGGAGGCTGAGGGCCTTCGGAGTCCAGGGGACACTTCTTAGGGCCTTCTTCAACTCTGTGGTTGTTTCAGCCATCTTTTTCGGTGAAGCCTGCTAGGGGAGCAGTATATCAACCAGGGACAGAAATAGACTTGACAGGCTGATCAGGAGGGCCAGCTCTGTCCTGGGGAGCCCCTTGGACCCAGTACAGGTGGTGGGTGACAGAAGGATACTGTCTGTGGTGACCTCCATGCGGGGGAACAAATCCCACCCCATGTATGGGACCTTGATGGGACTTGGCAGCACTGTAAGTGACCGTCTGCTTCACCCCAAGTGTGAGAAGGAGCGCTATCGCAAGTCCTTCCTTCCAACCGCGACCAGGCTGTATAATCTACATCAGACCAAGCAAAGATCACTCCGCACAGAGAACTAATGATTATGAATGTCCTCCTTCTTTCTTCTCTGTTCCTAAGCTGCTATGGACTCCTAGCATATCTTTCTCAGTATATGTGTGTCTACTACTTCTGTAATATTTACTGTGTATTATCATGTATCTGTATTACTATGCAGCTGTAACATACTGAAATTTCCCCACTGTGGGACTATTAAAGGATTATCTTATCTTATCTTAATACTGTGTGCAGGGGCCACCATGTGGCATGTTAAAACATGGATTTCTTGGTCATAAAACATGTATGACCATTGCACGCCCTGTCCTCTATATGGCGCTGTCAGTAGTTTTCAGGGGTCAAACCTGACTACAAATTCCCTTTAATTACATTTCATAGCATATGATCCCAATCCCTAAACCCCTCCACACTCTCTGTGTTCCTGAACTCTTGCAAATGGCATCAGGATATCTAATCCAAACCTTGTGATCTGCGGTTCAGGGCATCGACATAGTGGATATCGGCATCTGCTTGGGTTTCCTAACCATACACTTTCTACAGCGTATAATATACAATTAGTGTGAAGCGAATTATAAATGTGGTTTCCCCATTTCTTAAGTAAACATGTCAAATGCTTATTTTTAGATAAAATCTTTATTTGGTCTAAGAGAGCAACGGAGGATAAATGTAATGGCTTCCATGATGTGACTATAGACACGTATGACTGAGTACGAGTGTTATAAGATCGTTCTTACATTCTTATTACACATTTATGAGTATATGGTTGCTTAAATGGAGGGAATCTTCATGGTGCTATTTTTTTGCTGATTTCTCCTATTATTGGGGGTGATACATTAGCCCCAGGAGGAGCTCAGCCTGATCTGGGTTCTTTAGGACCCAGCAGCTCACACAGTCTCTGGATGACATCACTGCTGGAATGATGACAGCCCATCCGCTATAACAGTAGTAACCCACAGACCCCATTTAGTATAATGGAGTTGTCCGGGTGTGTGCGGGTTTACGCCATTTTTATACTGAAACTGACAGAGAGAAAAGTTGGAGACTCCAACTCAGATGTGAACCTAGCCGTAACAGTGGACCATTCATAATATGCCGTACTTTTACGTCTGTCCAAAAAAACCCCGGAAAGAAACAAATCCCTTTTTTTTAAACATTAATGTCTACGGCCAACAGTTTGGATCAGTTTGTGTTGTTTTTTTTTGCGTCCATTTTTTGCCTGCATTAAATGGATGTAAAAAATATGATCGGAATAGAGTCTAAGTTGTATGCCAATATATTCCTTACCCTTAACATATTGAGGACTTGCTCACGGTCTCCCTCGTGCTCCGCACATCCTAACATTGCCTGTGTAAGATACAGCTCACTCTTCATTAAAGCAGTAAGTAGAATGGACAGGCAGGTCAGCGCGGTCCCTGAAGGTCAGCCGCACATTCATCTCCTTCGGCTGTGATCTAGGATTTCAGTATAATGATGGCGTGTACACTTCTATAAAGACGGAAAGAGCATAGGAAGGCAAGGTGGGGCGACAAGTGCTACCCCAATGCTTGTTAATGTTTGCTATGACTTTATCTATTCTCTAGTTTTATAGGAATATTGGTATATATGACACAGCAGACCTACTTGTTTATTCAATCTCTATCAATCTCCTAACATGTTGACTGTCTGTCTGTTCGTTCTCTATGCGCGACCAAACAACTTGACCGATCTTCACCAAATTTGGCACACAGATACTTCAGGTGTCCGGGAAGGATTAAGACAAGGCCCCAACTCACTCGGATGTACTGTTCCAGAGATACAGATTTTCCCAACACCCTGACCCCCCCCATTAGCCAATACAAACCTGCAAGTCTTTCACTCATATTCCAACTGCAATACACACAGTTACTCCACATGTACAATCCAACACTGATATCCAAACTGAGCTACACACATCAGAAGATTAGATACAGAGGTCAGTACCCAGTATCACATGCCAGAGGATTAGATACGCACGTCTGCACACAGTTCCACATGCCAGAGGATTAGATACGTGCGTCTGCTCAAAAAACCACACGCTGAAGGATTAGATACACAGGTCAGCACACAGTATCACACAGGATTAGAGATGCACATCTGCACACAGTTCCACAACCCAAAGGATTAGATATGCACGTCTGCACACAGTTCCACAACCCAAAGGATTAGATATGCACGTCTGCACACAGTACCACACGCTGAAGGATTAGATACACAGGTCAGCACACAGTATCACACGCCAGAGAATTAGATACGCGCATCTGCACAAAGTACCACATGGCTAAAGATTAGATACGCGCATCTGCACACACTGATACATACCAGAGGATTAGATACGCGCATCTGCACAAAGTACCACACGCTGGTGGATTAGATACACAGGTCAGTACACAATATTATACGTCAGAGGATTAGATACATGCATCTTCACACAGTACCACACACCGGAGAATTAGATACCCATGTCTGCACACAGTACCACATGCCGGAGGATTGGATACACGCCAATGCACACAGTTACACACCCCACAGGATTAGATACGTGCATCTACACACAGTTACACTTGCCAGATGATTAGGTACGCACGTCTGCACAAAGTATCACACGCTGGAGGATTAGATACACAGGTCAGCACACAGTATCACACACCAGAGGATTAGATACACGCATCTGCACACAGTTCCATATGCCAAAGGATTAGATACGCACCTCTGCACAGTTCCACATGCCAGAGGATTAGATATGCACGTCTGCACACAATTCCACATGCCAAAGGATTAGATACGCGCATCTGCACAAAGTACCACATGCCGGAGGATTGGATACGCACCACTGCACACAGTACTATCGGGGGATTAGATACACATGTCTGCACACAGTTCCACGCACTCGAGGATTATATACATGCTTCTATACACAGTTGCACATGCCGCAGCATTAGATACGCATTTCTGCGCATAGTTCCACATGCCGGAGGATTAGATATGCACGTCTTTACACAATACCAGAGGATTAGATACGCATGTCAACACACAGTACCACACACCGGAGGATTGAATACGCACGTCTGTACACAGTACCACACGCTGGAGGATTAGATACACAAGTCAGCACACAGTACCACATGCCAGAGTATTAAATATGCACATATGCGCACAGTACCACAAGCCGGAGGATTAGATACGTGTGTATGCACAGGGTACCAAGCGCCAGAGGATTAGATACGCACGTCTTCACACAAATCCACAAGCCAGAGGATTAGTATGCACCAATGCACACAATACCACACAGGGGAGGATTAGATACGCGCCACTGCACACAGTACCACACGGCAGAGATTTAGATATGTGCCACTGCACACAGTACCACACACTAGAGGATTGGATACGCACCACTCCACACAGTACCACATGCCAGTAGAATAGATACGTGCATCAGCACACAGTACCTCACGCCGGAGGATTAGATACACGGCTCTGCACAGAATACCACATATTATAGTTTTACTCCAGGTTTCCAAAGCAACCCAGCCATTTTTCTTCACTACTTTATGTCAGCTTTAAAGGGGCATGGCGCTGTGGATGACACTGTTACACAAGGTCACATACACACAGCTTTACTCCAGGTCTCCATAACAACCGATCGCAGGTTTTTCACTGATATCCTAAATGAGACACACATAATCACATGACGCCTATAGACACACACAAATGATATACAAAATACACCAGTGCAAAACTGGACAATTCTTATGGGGCCACTACACAAACAAAAAAATAAAATATACCCATGCGAAGCCGGGTCCTCCTGCTAGTAACATATATACTGTAACAGCTGTTACCTTTTTCAAACGCAGTTTCAAACGCAAACTAAAGACGCATCTTTTCAGACAAGCCTATCACAATTCCTAATGCACAAAATTGTCTGAACACTGTATAAGCAATGCCGCCCCTGCTACCTCTTGTGTCACCCCCTCTACCTCATAGATTGTAAGCTCTTTTGAGCAGGGCCCTCAGTCCCATTGTGTGAAATGACGTTCTTTGTTATGTATGTCTGTATCTGAACCCTATAAATTGTACAGTGCTGCGGAATATGTTGGCGCTATATAAATAAAATGTATTATTATTATTATTACCTTTGGTAATCCACATTATGTTCTAGTTGACTATGACCTCTGATATTCTATGGTTTTGTCTCCTCGCCAACTTCTGCTTCATATATTATGGTCCACTATGTCTCCATCTTACAGAAATGTGGGCGTTTGAAAAACCAGTTTAGGAATCTGCTGGTGGTTTAAGGGCCCAAAATCTGGTGACTGGTACCTTTAACATTCAAGTGGTATTCCAATTTCAAGTCTTTTTTTTACCACACAAATGGCACCTCACCTATCAGGAGAACAGGGGTGCCATGGCTACTAGATGTACCCTCTTCAGTGAGGAGGTGCCCAGGCTGGTGCTTGCCTCGCCATGTTAAGTCTACAGCACCTATGGCAAGAGCAGAGCAAGAAGAGAGCCAAGGGCATCAAATACTATAGAGAGGAGGCCACTGGCACTGCCTGGTCCTACTATTGTAGACTTCAATAAAGAGGGCTGTGTACAAGCCTGGCCCCGTCTACCCTAAAGCATCTGTAATGTCCTATGTCACCAGACATGTTGTGTATGGAGCTCAAATGAATAGCGTATCTATGTATATGAATACATAGTTGTGTGCAGATGTCTCCCCAGTGCTGATAGTTATAGGAGATTTCTGAGACCCAGGCCTAATGGCTACTGATGATGACCCATCCATAATATAGATCATCAGTATCTGATCAGTGGGGTTAACACCCAGACCTCACACCGATCAGCTGATTTAGCTGCTGCAAGTTATATACAAAGCATATGGCCGGAAGCAGTTTTTCCAGCACCACTGCTACAGTGTATGGAGACAGAAGCTGTATACAGTGTATTGAGCTGTACTCTCTAAAGATGGCACCAAGGAGCTGGACTCTGATCCCATTCACTTGAATAGGGGCTGAGCTACTTTCCATTTGTTTACTTATATATATGGCTTCCATCAGTCAACTCAGCTGATGCAGATTCCGGATGTCAGACCCACACCGATCTGATACTGATCACCTATCCACACGATAGGTCATTAGGATCCATTATGTCTTGGTCTTAGACAACCCCTTTGATAAAAGCTATGCTTTGATATCCATCCTTGTCATTAGAGCATAGCTGAACAAACCTGCCTATGTGACTGGCCAAGTATCTAAGGCTATGTTCACATCTCCTGTCTGCCCAAAGTTGGTGAAGGAAAAATTCCCGCACGAAGAGTGTCCATTGTTTCTTAAAAACCACGGACGTCCAATGGACCCATTAAGGGCCCCTTCACACGGAGGATACGCTGGCTGATTCTGAATGTGTAAACGTTCCGAATCAGCAGCATTTAAAACAGGTCCGATTGCTTTTTATGGGAGCCGGCATATGCGCGCTCCCCATAGAAATGAATGGGAAAAAGCAGCCCATTCATTTCTATGGGGAGCGCACGTATGCCGGCTCACATAGAAAGCAATGGGACATGTTTTAAACGCTGCTGATTCGGAACGTTTACACGTTCAAAATCAGACAGCGTATCCTCCGTCTGAAGGGGCCCTATTACAGTCGATGGGGTCTGCTAGGCTCCATGTGTAACAGCTATTTAGCGGTCCACATCTCCGTTGTTCTGGTCCTATGATGAATAAGAACAATGGAGAGACAGCGCTAGTGTGAACCTAGCGTTATGTGTATGGGGGTCTCATGACCCTCCTCCAAGGATAATATTGGGGGGGGGGAGGATGGGGCATACCAGAGCCTGTTTTCTACCAGCTGTTACTCCCCCATTGAGAACACATGCACACTCGGCTAAACTGAGTTTCAATGTGAATAGGGGGCTGGGAGGAATAGCTGTTGGCTGAAGCTGCTGAAGATGTATGGGCACCGTAAAATCCATAGATGCCAGACTGTAGACTGAGAAATGAGTTCTATATAATAAGTATCCAGAAGTCTCAGCGCCTCTCCCTATATATGTATTGTGATCTGCTTTGTATCAGCTGATGTATTCATCTCTTAATGCTTCATAGATAACCTCACTTTATATTGGCTTTATCCAGTCATCCTGTTAGTATTCATCCCATGGTATATAAATCATACATACGTGTATCCCCAAGTCTCTGTACTTTAAATAATGTATTGCCATATCTCACAGTCACTCATCTGTCCTTCTTATGTCGGAATCAAGATTGGTCGCAGTCCATCATCCTTGTCTGAATTATAATTCTATTTCCATACACGACAAAGTTCAGTCTTCTGTTATTAGACAATGACTTTGGATTTGCAAAAACAAGGTCATCCAAATTTTTGATTGTCTGACAATATAAACAGCACCAAACCTTATCAGCTCGAGCATGTGCGGGATAAGAAGTAAGTCTGATGAACAGCTAAAGGGTGTTTTGTGTCTGTCAGGACGGCATATGTTCAGATATGAAGTGTGCGGTCCTCATCATATTGATGCCATTTATGTTAATAGACAATGCACACCAGCAAACGCAAAACGATTCTGCGGCTTCCCACTTTACATTAAAAATAGTCATTGTTTATCGCCATCATGCCCACGACGGCTTACGTCATGTCCATGGACCCTATATAACAGCAGCTACAATAGGACACAGGTGGGGAAGTTTCTAATAATACCTGTGCAGCCCCTATGGGCCAAGTATTAAATTCCATTTTCTGCCATTAGGTAAAGTGATATCCATTTGTTATTCACCTGTGGTACAGACCCAGTTTAGTTCACTAACCACCCCCTGTATCTAAATACCTTGGCCCAGGCAAATAGGTTTATTGGTAACCGATACCTGGCGCCCAAGTCCCCTGACCATGGTCCTTGGTGGAGTTCACTACGTTACACTTTTGGATAGAGCTGAATGGGAGCTCCTCCTAGTGGTGGCTGGAGACAAACAGAATCTTATCATGTCATGCAGATCTATAGATACGGTACATTTTTCTGGACAAAACGACTTCCATTAAAGGGATTATAGAGGATTAAACATTGCTGCTTTATTTTATAAAGAGCTCCGCTTCCTCTTCTCAAAAAGTGACATCATGTCCGCTGATCACATGGCCATGCTATAGTTTGGTCCCAATGAGACTGAACTGTAACATATCCATATGTTCAACTGATGTGATGTCACTTCCTTATAGGAAGACGGGGAGTTCTTTCTGAAGTCATATATACTAATCCCTGTAACCCTTTTAACTTTTGTGCCTACCCAAGCACATGTAATATTAGGTATTAGGGACCAAGGATATCAATTGTATCAGTTTGTATATAATGGGGGCATTATGTTGTCTCCATAGAGGGAGACACTCACTAATCTCCCTGTATGAATCTTATATTTGTCCGTTAAGGTTCTTATTTTGGACCCTTTGGTCAATTTCTGGCTGCTGTAAGACATCTTATTCTCCTAAAGTATTTTCTCCTAGAAGCATTGCGATATCTTGGATTCTGTATATATACCGCCTAAATCAGAGGCACATGGAGGTACAGTATGGGTTATAGCAGTCTATGGTGCCATATTATTGGTTCGTATAGCACTGATCCATATCACAGTCAGGTTCTTTGGCTAATATGGAAGCTACACATAGTGGCTGGTGCATGAAGGCATGCTATGCACATTGCAGACGATTTTGTGAGAATCTTTCATACAATTATAATGCAACTTCTATCAACAAAAAATATTCAATCCAATGTAAGTGAATCGCAGTATAAACGTATTAAACTTGTTCAAGCTATTCAGGATTGGATGAGAATAGGCTATCAATATTTGATTGTGGGGGTCCTACTGATCAACCGGATGAAGAGGACGCTCATGATCAGACTTAAGGACAGGTCGCCATTATTTGGGTCCCTTTAAGTCTTGGCACACTTTGGACAGTGTAATTTATGTCAAATTAACAGATGACAATGTCACTGATCAGTCATTGTAGACATTAAGTACAGGCTAAAGATGCAGATGAAGCTGAATATTTTTGCCGGTGGGTATATCGGACACAGAGATGCCCAGGAGTGTTGTGGACAGAGCTTCATTATGATGCAGAGGAACAGACACTAGAGATGAGCGAACAGTGTTCTATCGAACACATGTTCGATCGGATATCAGGGTGTTCGCCATGTTCGAATCGAATCGAACACCACGTGGTAAAGTGCGCCAAAATTCGATTCCCCTCCCACCTTCCCTGGCGCCTTTTTTGCACCAATAACAGCGCAGGGGAGGTGGGACAGGAACTACGACACTGGGGGCATTGAAAAAAATTGGAAAAAGTCATTGGCTGCCGAAATCAGGTGACCTCCATTTTAGACGAATAGTGGATTTCAAATCCGGGTCATATGAGAATGTGAACTTTGTGACTATGAGACAGGGATAGCTGTACAGGCAGGGATAGCTAGGGATAACCTTTATTTAGGGGGGAATGTTATTAAAAATAACTTTTTGGGGCTCTATCGGGTGTGTAATTGTGATTTTTGTGAGATAAACTTTTTCCCATAGGGATGCATTGGCCAGCGCTGATTGGCCGAATTCCGTACTCTGGCCAATCAGCGCTGGCCAATGCATTCTATTAGCTTGATGAAGCAGAGTGTGCACAAGGGTTCAAGCGCACCCTCGGCTCTGATGTAGCAGAGCCGAGGCTGCACAAGGGTTCAAGCGCACCCTCGGCTCTGATGTAGGAGAGCCGAGGGTGCACTTGAACCCTTGTGCACCCTCAGCTCTGCTACATCAGAGCCGAGGGTGCGCTTGAACCCTTGTGCACACTCTGCTTCATCAAGCTAATAGAATGCATTGGCCAGCGCTGATTGGCCAATGTATTCTATTAGCCTGATGAAGTAGAGCTGAATGTGTGTGCTAAGCACACACATTCAGCTCTACTTCATCGGGCTAATAGAATGCATTGGCCAGCGCTGATTGGCCAGAGTACGGAACTCGACCAATCAGCGCTGGCTCTGCTGGAGGAGGCGGAGTCTAAGATCGCTCCACACCAGTCTCCATTCAGGTCCGACCTTAGACTCCGCCTCCTCCGGCAGAGCCAGCGCTGATTGGCCGAAGGCTGGCCAATGCATTCCTATGCGAATGCAGACTTAGCAGTGCTGAGTCAGTTTTGCTCAACTACACATCTGATGCACACTCGGCACTGCTACATCAGATGTAGCAATCTGATGTAGCAGAGCCGAGGGTGCACTAGAACCCCTGTGCAAACTCAGTTCACACTAATAGAATGCATTGGCCAGCGCTGATTGGCCAATGCATTCTATTAGCCGGATGAAGTAGAGCTGAATGTGTGTGCTAAGCACACACATTCAGCACTGCTTCATCAAGCCAATACAATGCATTAGCCAGTGCTGATTGGCCAGAGTACGGAATTCGGCCAATCAGCGCTGGCTCTGCTGGAGGAGGCGGAGTCTAAGGTCGGACCTGAATGGAGACTGGTGTGGAGCGATCTTAGACTCCGCCTCCTCCAGCAGAGCCAGCGCTGATTGGTCGAGTTCCGTACTCTGGCCAATCAGCGCTGGCCAATGCATTCTATTAGCCCGATGAAGTAGAGCTGAATGTGTGTGCTTAGCACACACATTCAGCTCTACTTCATCAGGCTAATAGAATACATTGGCCAATCAGCGCTGGCCAATGCATTCTATTAGCTTGATGAAGCAGAGTGTGCACAAGGGTTCAAGCGCACCCTCGGCTCTGATGTAGCAGAGCCGAGGCTGCACAAGGGTTCAAGTGCACCCTCGGCTCTCCTACATCAGAGCCGAGGGTGCGCTTGAACCCTTGTGCAGCCTCGGCTCTGCTACATCAGAGCCGAGGGTGCGCTTGAACCCTTGTGCACACTCTGCTTCATCAAGCTAATAGAATGCATTGGCCAGCACTGATTGGCCAGAGTACGGAATTCGGCCAATCAGCGCTGGCCAATGCATTCTATTAGCCCGATGAAGTAGAGCTGAATGTGTGTGCTAAGCACACACATTCAGCACTGCTTCATCACGCCAATACAATGCATTAGCCAGTGCTGATTGGCCAGAGTACGGAATTCGGCCAATCAGCGCTGGCTCTGCTGGAGGAGGCGGAGTCTAAGATCGCTCCACACCAGTCTCCATTCAGGTCCGACCTTAGACTCCGCCTCCTCCAGCAGAGCCAGCGCTGATTGGCCGAATTCCGTACTCTGGCCAATCAGCACTGGCTAATGCATTGTATTGGCTTGATGAAGCAGTGCTGAATGTGTGTGCTTAGCACACACATTCAGCTCTACTTCATCGGGCTAATAGAATGCATTGGCCAATCAGCGCTGGCCAATGCATTCTATTAGCGTGAACTGAGTTTGCACAGGGGTTCTAGTGCACCCTCGGCTCTGCTACATCAGATTGCTACATCTGATGTAGCAGTGCCGAGTGTGCATCAGATGTGTAGTTGAGCAAAACTGACTCAGCACTGCTAAGTCTGCATTCGCATAGGAATGCATTGGCCAGCCTTCGGCCAATCAGCGCTGGCTCTGCCGGAGGAGGCGGAGTCTAAGGTCGGACCTGAATGGAGACTGGTGTGGAGCGATCTTAGACTCCGCCTCCTCCAGCAGAGCCAGCGCTGATTGGCCGAATTCCGTACTCTGGCCAATCAGCACTGGCTAATGCATTGTATTGGCTTGATGAAGCAGTGCTGAATGTGTGTGCTTAGCACACACATTCAGCTCTACTTCATCGGGCTAATAGAATGCATTGGCCAATCAGCGCTGGCCAATGCATTCTATTAGCGTGAACTGAGTTTGCACAGGGGTTCTAGTGCACCCTCGGCTCTGCTACATCAGATTGCTACATCTGATGTAGCAGTGCCGAGTGTGCATCAGATGTGTAGTTGAGCAAAACTGACTCAGCACTGCTAAGTCTGCATTCGCATAGGAATGCATTGGCCAGCCTTCGGCCAATCAGCGCTGGCTCTGCCGGAGGAGGCGGAGTCTAAGGTCGGACCTGAATGGAGACTGGTGTGGAGCTATCTTAGACTCCGCCTCCTCCAGCAGAGCCAGCGCTGATTGGTCGAGTTCCGTACTCTGGCCAATCAGCACTGGCCAATGCATTTCTATGGGGAAAAGTTAGCTTGCGAAAATCGCAAACTGACAGGGATTTCCATGAAATAAAGTGACTTTTATGCCCCCAGACATGCTTCCCCTGCTGTCCCAGTGTCATTCCAGGGTGTTGGTATCATTTCCTGGGGTGTCATAGTGGACTTGGTGACCCTCCAGACACGAATTTGGGTTTCCCCCTTAACGAGTTTATGTTCCCCATAGACTATAATGGGGTTCGAAACCCATTCGAACACTCGAACAGTGAGCGGCTGTTCGAATCGAATTTCGAACCTCGAACATTTTAGTGTTCGCTCATCTCTAACAGACACGGGTCACATCTGAATGGGACGTTCAAGAGTTCGACTGACACTGGCAGCTGAACATCTGTTGCTGTAATTCTCTATTTTTTTTGCATTGTATATGATAGGAAGCATGTGAAGTATGGTTACATAGTCTGCCCAGTGCAACACTGGGGGAAATTTTTCAGTAATGCTGTAAGGGCAGGTTTTGGTGACATGTACTATGATACACTATGTTACATGTACGGGCCCAAGATCTGCGGTACCCCTGTCCTACTATCCATGTGCTCTACTTTAGAAATACAAAATGCTATCATTAAAGGTTATTATACAGCAGCCGAGGTCACTATAGACACAGCTATAGGGGATGCAATGGTAGCAGTCAGACCCAGACCCTGTTGCCTGAAGAGCCCATAAACCTCACTGACATATAAGAAGAAACCAGTATTATAAATGACACATTG
This sequence comes from Leptodactylus fuscus, assembly GCF_031893055.1. Lineage (NCBI taxonomy): Eukaryota > Metazoa > Chordata > Amphibia > Anura > Leptodactylidae > Leptodactylus > Leptodactylus fuscus. Next base: position 45,461,895 of record NC_134265.1, read on the forward strand.
TAGTTGGGATGGAAGGAGGGGTTGCAGATTTTGCACAGAAATACAATATCTTCAAGTTATGCAACAATGCAAACTTGGTATGGATCCGCAACACTGAGGTAAGTATAAAATCTTGTTTTATTCCATCAAATTAAAACAGGTCAAAGGGACCTCCAGACAAAACATAAATCCATTAAAAGGTGCAACAAAAAGAAGGAAAAGTGAGAAAAAACATGATGCCGCAAGTCTGACGCGTTTCGGGGTTTTTAATGCCCCTTAATCATAGCTCAAGTTTGCATTGTTGTATCAACACAGCTCCGTGGAATCGGGAGAACGGGTCGTGCACCTGGGTAATGCTTCTGTGACTAAAGAAACATACATCTGAATGGTGAGCTTACCTCTCATATATATATATTTTGATCTTCAAGTTATGCTTCGGAAGCACCATAGGTGAGGACATCATATTAGGAATCAGCACTGCCTTCCCCCTAGTTTTCCAGTACTATACATTACATAATGCAGCTCGGCCGAGTTTACACAGCAGTTTCTGAGCGTTTTTCCCCAGTTCTATTTTTGTTGTGCAAATGCCGAGCTAGCTGATGAAATGTGATGAGATAAAACAGGAGGAAACATCATAGAGGAAGTATAATCCAGGTCAGGATTCGTCTCTGCCAGGAGCACATTTTTTAGCAGAGCAGAGAAAATAGATGTGGAAAGTGCTCCAGATAACTCTAGAAGGGAAAGTCTGCGAGTCTAATAGGCCTTATACACAAAACCAAAGGCAGAAAAGCTACCGAGAAATGTATGGATGGAGGTGAAATAGTGTGGGACCTCTGTTATATTAGAATAGTAAACCGATAAAACTCATATCTTGATGATCGTCTTGTTAGTTTTGAGTTAATTGTACTTGTTTTTGTACTATATATATATATATATATATATATATATATATATTAGAGAGCATTCAACAAATCCCTATAGAATATCCAATTATACATATGTAGCAAAACTGTAACAATGTATCTTATATATTACTGTGCAATGTTATACAGTTTTGTTATCATAGTTATTTTCCCTAAACTGTCCCTGTACTGGAATGAATAGATACAGAAGGGCTCTTGGCATTCTCTGCCCCCAAGCCATGAGCGTGGGCTGTCATGGGGACAGTCATATCCCATTGAAGTAATGTCCTTCACTTGTATACTATGCCATAGAGGCACAGAAGGAATGGAGTATGACTATAGGAGGAATAGACACAATATTAATAAACACTGAGATAGAAGTGAAGCAGAGATTAGTGAAGAGTCTCTATATAGGTGGTCACATAACCAAAGCTTTGACTGACAATGGTTGACTGAAACAACATGCAAAGTTGCTATCTTTGCAAAAAAAGAAAGGAAACCCGCCAGATTTATTGGGATCACTACACTGCCAGCACACAGTTAAAGGGATTCTATCATTAGAATGCCATATTCCACAAATACCACGTCGGAATAACCTTTAGAAAGGCTATTCTTCTCCTACCTTTAGAGTTCATCTCCGCGCTGCCGTTCGGTAGATATTCCCAGTTTTCTTCGTTATGCTAATGAGTTTTCTCGCAGTACTGGGCGTCCCAGTATGTACAGGAAGATGTCCATATACAGTTACTGTGAAAAGGTGTCCTTTGTGACCCCTTCTCTATACTGACAAGTCCCCTACATCCCCCTCACTATTAACATGGTATCTGTTGATGCCATGACAGTATTCTGCCATCTATAAACTGACATCCATGTCTTCCTTTTATGACGACTCATCTACTTTGTCAACAATCCATTTGATATACAATTGTTAGATCTGTAACAATAAATCTCATTTATCACACCCTTTTAATGCATATGAATGTCATGGCGTGGGAGCTGAGATTTCCCCAGTAATATCTGCTGTGATTTAGGATATTGAGACTCTGGACCTGCATTGATAAAGTGATCAGTGCCAGGCTAGTCTATTGGATTAGAAAATCGACACTTATCCCTGTCCAGTAGATAAGAAATAAGTGTCTGATCACTGGGGGCCCTACTGCTAAGACCTAACAAGAATGGGGGTCCTGCACCGCACATACACTCTATACAAAGTCTATGGGACTTATAGCTGAGAGATATAGGTGTGCAGAGCCTGGCTATCTATATCTGCCCCTTAGAAAGGAGTAGGTTATAGATGTCAGTGTTCAGAATACCCCATTAATGTTATACTGTATCGCTCTATCTGTGCATAATACTGTATGAAAAGGTCGCATTGCCTTTCATCTGTATTGAGAGGCTTTTTTTTACTTTTATTGTGTTCAGTGTTTTAAGACCGTCTTTTGTGCCTACATTTTAGAGAGGTTCTGATAATATTAGCATTTCACATTTTTTGTTCTTTGTGTATAGAAACAATGACATGCTGGGGAACAAAGGATGAAAAACAAAGAAAGGATTGAAAGTAGGACAAATACGCTCATGCAGTCATATGGAAGTTCAATGCACATTTGGCGCAAATGAAGAACACTTATAAAAACTACTGCATGCTAGACTCTATTGCTATGGCTAGAATCCTGGGTGAACAATAAACTACAAGTTATATTATATCCGGGGACTCACAGAAAAACGCCATGATGTAGGAATTTCACAGGCAAATAAGATTCGTAAGACCACAACTATATGTTGAATGGTCAACAAACTTTGCATAGATCAATAGCCCAAATGAATCTAAGAAAATCTGTAATTTGTGTTATCAGAGAAAAATGCTTCTTTCTTCACTTAAAAGGAGCATTTCTTCCTTATCCTCCCTACTAAGTAGCACACTTACATTTAAATTTCTGCTAAATCCATCTTACTCTCCCAAGACAGACTGTCAGCTCACTGTAGGATCAAATTAAGATAGGGAGCAGGATATCTGGATTTCTCCATGTGCTATGTTTGGAAGATATCATAAATAGCTCACGGACAGCTGATAATTTAAGAGAGTCTGCAGAGGTGGAAAACTGCTAAAAAAAGAATAAAAACATAATAGAAAAAGTGTTTTCACATACACACAAATGAAAGCTAGGCGTGTGGAGATATTAGGAATAATTTATAGCAGCAAATTATTGTGCAAATAGGTTGTACAGCAAGATTCACAAAGAGGACTGGCATATGGAGTGTAATACACAGTCCAGTCACATTAATGTGACCACCTGTTAAAATCCAGAATAGCCACCTTTGGCAGAGCGGACCGCTGCGAGATGTGCAGGAACAGAGGGGATGTTGTGATGATGGTCACTGGGATGTTGAGCCATGCCGACTCCAGTGCCGTGTCCAGCTGCGCTAGGTTACACGGTTGAGCATCCATGGCACGAACAACCCGATCGAGGTGGTCCCACAGATTCTCGATTGGGTTCAAGTCCAGGGAATTTGCTGGCCAAGGGAGTACGGTAAAGTCATCCTGGTGCTCCTCTAACCACACACGTACACTGCGAGCTTTATGACACGTCACATTGTCCTGCTGGTAGATGCCATCATCCTGAGGAAAAGCATTTCGCATGTAGGGGTGAACATGGTCCGCAAGGATAGATATATTGATCCATCGTGCCTTCTACAATGATGAGTGCCCCCAGATGGCTGATGACACGTGCCTTCTGCCATTGGTTATTTAACGTTGACATCAAAAGTAGGTGGTGGTCACATTAATATGACTGGACTGTGTATATGTAGTACAATGTCTATGGAAGGAATTTAAAGCTCGGTTAGTAAATGAGTAAAATGTAACTGGAATGGTTAATGATCCTGATACCAATGTCATTTCTTGGCCACTCTTGAGAGTGGTTACCCAGAATATGTCTCAGGTTGTCCTCTCCTCTCCTAAATCACACAGACAACCCATTTAGATGAATAGTGTAATGTTTAATCTCACCAGTGGTGGCGCTGCATGGAAACTGAACACTTGCAGCTTGATTTCTGGACAGATTAGAATTGATTGCTGATTGTTTGATTGAAGTTTCCAACAAAGGGTATCAGGGACCTACCTATAGGGGGTGCAGGTTGAGACTGATCATTGTCTGCAGGTCTAAGGCTGCTTCATTTACACTCTGCCTGAGCAAAGGTTTCTAGTTTACTGTGTGAAGGTTCCTAGTTTACTAGTGTCCTGCCAAGGTGTTATATTCTACTTATCGTTACTATGTTAATCCCAACTTGTTATATGACCTAATCTCTGCCTTCAGTCTGTAGTATATTCTTCTGGATATCTGTTTTTGACTTTGATATGACTTTACCTTTGCCTGCTATCACTATCTTCTGATCACCTGGTACTGACCCTGGCCTGTTCCTGACCACTGAACCCCTCCTGCAGCTTTGACCTCAGCCTGTATTCAGATTCTGTTTCTGTCTGACTTTATTGGTACACCGCATCAGTCCCTGACTTGCCTGGTTAGTTGTTACCAACACCAGGACCACTCCAAGAGGTATCAACCTTGTGGTCTCTCTGCAGTGAAGGCAATTAATGTTAAAGAGGGGGCGTGCGCCATCATGTGTCCCCATTCTCCGCACATTACACCCATGGTCATCTTTGTTCTTATAATATACCAGTTATACTGTATAAACTCATTACAATGGTAGTTAAAACTTGTAAATTCTCATAAATTAACCTTTGTAATATGCATGAGCTGGCGGCTGTATGGGCTTTCGGAGGAGCTTGTTCCATCTGAGGTTTGCTTATAATATCCTATGCCAGTCTTTTTGCATATAACCGATGTATAATTCCTCTTGTGGAGCGATGTTTGGAAGCAGAGGCTTATTTTACAGGCCGGTATGAATATCATGTGCATGTTGCAGGTAGGCGTATTCTCAGGTGAGCCAAAGGCAGCAGCTGGTTGGAGAGTTGGACAAGGTGGCAGGTGACAAAGTTGATGAGATAGGAGATATCCAGTGCAGGACTCTGCATATATAAGTGGTTGTCATTTTTCTGTCACTAAATGATTTATAGCTCAATTTCATTAATATTGAGTGAATAAAACATTGGTGTCTTATTCAATATTCATCTATATTTTACAGTAATGAGATTAAAACTGTTTCATCCTGTGGGGACCTTTTAAGGGTGTAAGTGAGGACAAATCTAAATTCTACACTAGGTCCACCTTAGACTATCATTTTACAAGTCATGTGTAGGTTTAAAAAACATTGTATAAGTCACTTTTGTATATACATTACATTATGGGGCAGCCAGTATTATAGGGCGGAGCTGCCGACATAACTATAAACTGAGCTGAGCAAGGGATGCTGGGAGATTTTAGCTCTGAAACCAGCATGATAGTGAATGCAGCTATGGGCTAGAATACAGGCTTCATCTGATTATCCCTATTTCTCATATTATGGCACTATGGATTAAATAAGGCCATTCGGCAGTGTAGCTGGCACTTTTTTAGGTACCATGGTTATGTAGCAACAGAATCTATGTGTTAGTAGCACGAAGGATGTCTTAGGATTATTAGAATGTGGTACCAGGGGTTAAAACCCAATAATAACAATTGGGGACTTGGACTAACTAAAGTGGCCAACGCAACAGGCGTTGCAGTAAATTGTTATACTATGGGGTTCGAAGCGATCCCACAGTATAAGTGGAGCCAAAAAAATAAAAAAAATTATACTCACCGTCCCTCACCATTTTTTGGACTTCCTTGAGGTGTCTGGGGCCTTCCTAGTTACGTCATTACGCTCAGTGTGCCGGTGTCATGAAACCCCAGGCCATGGCATGGGCATAATACTGTGTGCAGGGACCACTATGGGACTGCCCAATCCAAAACCAAATGGGACCCCAGCCACTTGACCCGAAACAAAAGTAATCTTGAAGATCGCCCATCTCGATTAGTAATTAGCAATAAACCCGATTTCTTAGGAAGCTTATTTACAATAGTTTTTGGAGTATGGGAGAGAGAGAGAGGACAACCTAAAAGGGTATTCTAGTAATAAGTTACCCCCTATCCACTGGATAAGGAACAACTTTTAGATTAGTAGGGGTCTGACCATTCATAAGACTGGAGGTCTTGAGTTCCTCTTTTTGAAAGAAGTGGTAGTGACGCACACCTGCTGTTGCCCTATTTATCTTTTTGGAACAAAGAGAAGGTAAGCACAGTGCTTGGCTATTTTCGATACTCTCATACAGATACAAAGAGTGACAGGACTCAGTATGGCTGCTGCTTCCGTCAAATAAGGTAGATTTAAGCCCTCCTTTTTGTAGGACTGAGGCTCCCATGGGGCCCATGAACACCCAAATGTCTTCCCAACTTTAACAAGTGTATACCTCTTAGAAGTAGCCTATGGTGGCAGTAGAATTGTACATGTATCTGTTAATATACTTATGCCTGCATAAGCAAAGGGGTAGCATTATAGCGTGGGCAGTGCATGCCTTCTCCGGGAATAGCAAGGGAGTCTATTGCTCCTTCACAGTGAAGTCCCTACTGTACTGTGCTACACTCCCTTGATCCCTGGGTTTTGCAGCATCCTGAGCATGTGCAATGTATAAACTCAACCTAATATTGGGAATTGATTGAGAATGAGCGTTCCTATGAGTGACCATTCAGCCCATTTAACTTTAGCCTGGTGGGGGCTCCACAATCCTTATTCAGCCCAAAGTAGTCTTAATCAGTTCCAATTTCATTCTGCCCTTCATGACAGAGAACCTCCCGTTATATTGTCCCTCTCCTTGCATTGCTCAGTTATCACATACCATCATCCAGTGAGTTGCACGGCCTGACTGGTTTGATATTACTGCCGGTTCATTTAGCAAAATTTTACTTGTACTCAGGACTCATCTCTGGAGATATTCTCCTGGGTCCAGTTCTCCAAATGATTTCTTCTCCATTTCATTTCACCTTAATATTTGTTTATCAGATCTACAGCTACAGAAATGTTTGCCGTATTGAGCGCCTCGGTCTTCTGTAGCTGGAGGAAATTAATTGGGATTCCTTGGTGGCTCGGAAAATGTCAATTAAACAAACATGATGTCTCTTTCCCAAATATTCATTATTCACACATACACTTCTCTATACGCCGCTGTCATTACACCTTCTAATTCTATGAACAGAGCACCTTCTCCTTCCATCCCACGAGGCTCTTCTTCTACCCCTACAAGTCATCTACAGGAAAATGGTCTTCCAATTAAAGATATCACCACCCTATTGAAATGTGCTGTTTCTTCCAGGTTCCCATAGAAACTTCTCCATAGTACGGCAATCTGGGTATCCAATTAAAGGAGGGATATATTTAGATACATGTTTCACCTCAACGAAATGTAGTATTGATATATTTTTACAACTCGGAATTGTCTTGGGATACTACCACAGCTAATACATGTAATTACACTGCCATACAATACAGGGAGACCATGTGCCGAATGCAACCCATGTCACGATGTCAGGCGCAGGTCTTATAGTACTTAGAATTGATTCACACAAAGCTTGTTACATGGGCTGCAGAAAATGTCAAGAGCGTAGAAATCAAACTTCATGGAAATCATATACAATATAGTCCAGGAGCGGCTGGAGTAATCCCAATACAGTACAAAAGTTACAAAACCATGCTAGATCTCCAGGGATGACCCAAAAGCATCCTGGACCACCATGGAATAATGACTTGTAACATAGACATAGATGGCTACAGCAACGCTACACCCCAGAATTTACAGGAATACTATAACTAACCCTACAACCACCCTATACGGAAAGTATAGGGAGATGTGGGGCATGTAGGGATAGACAGTATACCATATGTAGTGAAAGATGAGAGCTAGGTTTTCTTTGTGAGACGTACCAATGCATTTGGCAGTCCCTCTTTAACCACTTCAGGTCCGAGCCAATTTCCCTGATTCAGAACCGGACACGTTTTCAGGTTTTTTTTGTACATTCGGTTTTGAGGGCTAGAACGTTTTTTTTTTTGTTCGGGTTATTCAAATAACTTTAGTGGGGTTTTTTCAATGTCACATAGGGCTTTACTTTTATGTTATTTTTCTTTTTGCATATTTTTTTTTCTTTTTTTTTATATCCGGGAGAACGTATGCAACAATAAAGGGAAACGTGTTTGTTTTTTACATTTCACACTGTTTTTTAATAAGTTCGTAATAAGGTCATAATATACCTCTTCTAACCTGAACTGCAGAGCTGATCTGTGTCCTCTAGGACCTAGCGGCTTCTACATTTACCAGCCCCTGGCAGACCACGTGACCACCAGCATCATAGCTCCCATATCTGTGTACAAACCATTCCTGTCTTCTCTATGGGGGGTCCGGCTGTAGTCACAACCGGCTCCTCAGTTCTGCAGCTGCATAATGTTGTGAAGCTGCTTAACACTTTAGGCCCTAAAGTTTAGGGGGTAAGGGTATGTCCTTGCAGGGTTAAGAGAGGACCGCCCGGACAAAATTGGTTAAAATCCTGGGTTTGTTACTATGGCATTATTTGGTCATACTGTAAATCCATTAGGTTTTTTGTATTATATTACATCACTGGGTACTGGTTCTTTTCATGAGACCAGATTCAGACTTCGGATCTTTGCAGTGCATACAGTGCTGGGTTCCCTTTGCTGTATATCGGGCACCGCACTCATTTTGTAATGGCTCGGCCTGGTATCACGGCTAAGTCTTGTTCACTTGAAGTAGCATTGAGCTGCAGAACAAGTCTCAGCAACTACTATGTATGGAGCTGTGCCTGGTAAACAATGAGGCACTTGATGCCACTCCGATCATATGATCTGCGGGGGTGCCCGGAGTCAGGCCCGCTTTAATATGATATTGACAACCTTACCTAAGGATAGGCCATCAATATCAAAGTACTGAAAACCAGTGTCAGACTGAGGTACCTAGGACCCACCAGTAAAATCATTCTAGTGGGCTACTGTTTAGGTATAGGCAAATATGGCCTGACCCCCTCTCACAGATTTCTAACACTTTCTACATGGAGTTTGTACGTTCTCCCCGTGTTTGTGTGGGGTTCCTCCAGGTACTGCAGTGTCCTCATACACTGCAAAGACATACTGATAGAACGAATGGTGGGCCCTATGGTAGTGGGAGCCCCCTTGGGACACTTGGATAGTCCTGCATTTGCTGTTTCGTTGTTCTGGGTCCGAGCTGCCCCAACTCATCTGCATCCTCCATATGCCAATGAATTTAAGACAGTGGTGAAGTAGTGATGAACTAGACTCCGCGCCATACCACTAGAAGTGTTAGCCCAGAGACTTCTATTTACTGGTGGTGTTTTTTATAATGGGAAACCACTCTTAAGGTTTGTTTTTTTTGGGTTTTTTTAAAAAAACATCTTCAAAGGAAATTTCTAATATTGTTGCAGACACGTTTCATTGTTTCCTCTAGAGAAATAAAACACTACCACGTTGGTATTGGGGCCTATCAGGCCTGAGGCTGGCGGGTCATCCACCCCTAGTGTAGACGATTGCTGTATATTAGTAATTATCAGCCAGAACCTCATGTTGTTGACTTTGGGTCACAGATCTTTTTCTTTCGACTAGGTAGAACTTCACACCTAAGCGGTGCTTTCTCATGACCCGTGAACATGTAGTTTCCATGGCAATGGCGACTCCTGCAGTTTGTAAACAACCTCATTGAACTTCCAGCCTGTGAGGTTATTTTTGCAGATATTTCTATGATCGATCTACAATGCTTTCCTGCAGGATGTATGGCTCAGAAATACAATGGCATTATTAGCCCGTGCTCACACAATGTCAATAGCTAAACAGGTGGCTGTCATCTCTGCCTCTGGTGTGAAAGCAACGCTAATGGTATTCTTTAGGAGCCGGAACAAAGAGAAAATAAGCTAAAAAAAGAACCAGAACTCAGGTCTGCGGCCCCCTATGGATATTATTCATATCACACTGACATGGTGTGTGCTTATAGTATGCTTATAGTTAGATCAATCCATGTTCCCATAAATTTTAAAGCATACTTGGACCCTAATGAAGGTCCCAGATCCCAGTAGGGTCCACACTCCCCTCTGGGACCCGATAAGCCCCTTTTAGTGGTGTGGAACTGTGCAAGCCAGACCCTTTTTTTGTCACGTAAAAGTGAGCACATTACAAAAGTGGTGGAGCATTTGCCTGATTTTCAAGGACTTTGACAGATTACCATAGTTCCCATGATCAGTGGGGGTCCCAGTGGTAGGACCGTCACCCACCAGCAAGTTAACTAGTAAGCAGAGAAACTCCAATATAATAAACAATAGATAAAACATAACATTTATTGAGTCTCAATAAAAAACAACCACATAATCAACAGAAAAGGTGTATTAATAATAATGGAACAGTCTTACCAGTTCTAGTAGGTAATGTACCATCACACACTAGGGTCAAGCACAGCGCCGCACCTCCCATGAGGCGACCGCTTCAGGCGGCGCTTTGCTGGGCCCCCGGGGGGGGGGCGGCATTTTTGCTGACCTAAGCCAGTCCAGGACAAACTGTCCTAGACTGGTTTAGCGTCACCGTCTCGGCAGCCCGGCACGGGAAGTGAGCAGTGGATTGGGGAGGCCCTATGGATGCAGCGCTGCTCCACCGGCCTCCCCTCACGCTCAGGCAGAGAGCAGGTCCTCTCCCTGCCTGCTCTCTGCCTGCTAACGCCACCGGGGTGGGGGGGGTGGCTTTCTGTCGTCCGCCTCAGGCGGCATAAAAGCTAGGTTCACCCCTGGTCAAGCAGATTATCAGCAGCAAGGGAAACACAATGGATGCAGGAGAACAATACTGAAACACCCTGTCACCCCAAAAATAGCTCTAACATCTGTGAGGTTGCTGTGAGCTCCCATGTTGAGCAGCATTATATTGTGTGTGGGCCACTGTGGAGCATATAATATTGTGTGGGGCCTACTGCAGTGCATATAAAACTGTGTGGAGGCCACTGTGGAGCATATAATACTGTGTGTGAGCCACTGTGGAGCATATAATACTGTGTGTGAGCTACTGTGAAGCATATAATACTGTGTGTGAGCCACTGTGGAGCATATAATACTGTGTGTGAGCTACTGTGGAGCATATAATACTGTGTGTTAGCCACTGTGGAGCATATAATACTGTGTGTTAGCCACTGTGGAGCATATAATACTGTGTGTGAGCCACTGTGGAACATATAATACTGTGTGTGAGCCACTGTGGAGCATATTATACTGTTCCAGTATTGTTTACATGCCAGGCACTGCTCACTCACTGCATTATTGGTAAGTTGTGGGTACTACAGCTGTATCCCTTTCAAGTAGCAGAGATATTGCTGCAGCAAACGTAACTGTCACTATCAAGAATTTAATTATGCCACTGTATATATCCATTTTGGCACATGGACATGCACCTGATTTATTAAAAGACTGGAGCCTCTTGGAGCCTCAGACACACCTTGTACAAGTTGAGGGGTCTTTATTAAAAACTAGCGTAAGCAAGGCCAGTCTGTGCTCTTGGATAGACCAGTCTAAAGTCGGGGGAGTGTCTTAGACTACCAGAGCACCATGTATATGAATTAGTTTGAAGAGTAAATGGAGGACTGGAAATTGGACCAGAAAGATTATAAAGGGCAACAGGTATTTTAACTATGCATTAAGCGTTTGTTTTGAAATTTTTTAAAGGGTCGCTTTAAGGGGTAAGGCCCTGCACTAGGTTTTCGGTCATCTATATTCAGGTACGGATAGGTGGGCAGGTCAAAAAAATGCAAAACAAAACTGGACAACCCGCTATCAATTATTATATGTATTAGCCTGTTATATTATGTGTTAGCCAAGTGTGGCTTGTGAAAATAAATCAGTAAATGCGCCCCTAGATACATACATACATATTATTACGGTATGTTATTTTTAGCGAGCCACAGCTCTGAATTATTCACAGTGACGTACTGAACAATGCCAATCTTACCCTGGTGATTATAGTCCTCGGTGATTTTCCCAGAAGACGCTATGACCAGTCTTGGTTCAGGTCAGATTTTAGAAATGAATAGTAGAAACTGTCCAAGGCTGGTCCCTGAAGACGGCTGTCAGGCTGCAATGCTTGGAGTGATCTCCACATGCACAACTGCAAATGAACCCGTATTAACATTTCTGCTGGCTTCAGACTGCATGGTCTGATAAATGAGAGGAGCTTACATCTTTCTGCCAGAGGGCCACCTCCCCATGTCTTTTTATGTGTCACTGGCCCCATGGCAGTCAAAGCATTAATAAAAAGCTTAATCTCTGTCCGTTTCCATCTTATCTTATTATTTTTGTTGTAGGCTTCCTTATTAGAAAAAATCTCGACATTTCACCCCCTCCTCTCGTCTGAGGCCATCTTTAAGGTATTTATTACTGATTGAATTATAGATTAGTATAGACGTATACAGAAACAGTAAGGACAGCAATGTGTGAACATGTAATAAGACTATGTTCACACCTCTTGCACATGACAGTGATTCTTTTGATGGGGTTAATGTCCTGTCCATTAAAAACTCACATTAATGGGGGTTTTGCATCAGTTTGCATACGTTCCATTTTTCTGTTTCTGATGGATGAGTATCATCGGTTTTGTATCAGTTTTCTCATTGAAAAGAACATATACATTTCATTGGTCTGTCTGTTTTGACCCAAATCACCATCAGTTTGTTTTACATCAGTTAAAATCGGATCTATTGATTTCTATTGGTTGAGGGTGCCCGTGGAAATGGACAAAGAGCAGGCGAAAAACGAGTGGTTAAAAAAATGTGCATGCGAATAGACGCATTGAATTCAGTGTCTTAAAACGGAGATGTGATGGACGCTGGCGTTTACAAGAGATCAATAATGAATAATGGCCGTGTCACATAGGTTTTTTTAATGGATGTCACATGACATGGGGGTTATTTACATGACTGTTATTTTGACATTCTGTTAAAACGGACCGTCAAAATGTAGGTTATGTTTTATTTTTGTTTTCACAAACGCCTCCACCAGTGGTGCAACAAAGAATGTGGGGTCCTGTAGCCCAACTCACTAACCCCCAACCACTTCCACCCCAATCGACTCCCCCCCCCCCCCGAAGACCTGACCAATCCCCCCCCCCCCCCATATTCCTGCACGCATTATTATGCCCCATAGTGGCCCTTTCACACAGTATTATGCCTCATAGTGGCCCCTGCACACAGTATTATGCCCCATAATGGCCCCTGCACACAGTATTACGCCCCATAGTGGCCCCTGCACACAGTATTATGCCCTATAGTGGCCCCTGTACACAGTATTATGCCCTGTAGTGTCCCTTGCACACAGTATTATGCCCCATAATGGACCACCCATAAACAATTATTATACTCTGGGGTCTTTTAAGACCCCAGAGTATAATAATCAGAGACCAAGGGGAGGATACAAACATAAAAAAACACTGTTACTTACCTCTCCTGGGCTCTGATGCACTCCCTGCTGATGTCGGCCATCTTCAATGATGGAAGAGACATCACTTCAGCTGGGGCTGGCATTGCGATGCATGAGGACACAAGCACAGCCCAAGTGATGTCTGGGACGTCACACAAGTAGACTGAAGCCTTCCAGAGCCAGGAGAGGTAAGTAACAGTGTTTTTTATGTTAACCTCACCTCCCCTGAGCCTCCAATCATTATACTCGGGATGGGTGTCTGAAAAATATCAGTGGATTCAACCCCACAATAGCCTAATCTTCACTTTTGGTTAAAAAAATAAAATAAAATAAAAAAATAACAAAGTAAATTAATTCATCTCTGCTATTATCTAATAGGAAAATCTATATTGAAGCCCAAAAATACATATTGGCCCTCACAACGGCCTTTGTCAAGTGCAAAGAAAATAACTAAAAGTTGTTATGAGTATGGCAATGATGTTTTCTGCATCATAACAATTACTAGTAACAATCTTTAGATCTTTAGACCACATCAGAAGTCTTAGTGATACAGTGACTGTACCTGCAATGTGTATACATGCCGAACAACATCTGTGCACTTCACATGTAACGTGTCAGTGCATCTGGTAGCAATGTGCTTGTAAGGTCATTTATGTGTTCCCAGCAATGTTTACCAGGGCTCTTTGTTATTATAGAGTAGACATAGCGAAGTACGGCGTTATACGGTTACGTTATTCAGTCACATGGGTGATTCATCCAGTTACTGGAAGTCAGGATATATACCTCCCTGGCTGCTAAGTATATAATGAAAGCTATAGACGATGTACATGAACACGGACTGTTTTACACCGCATTAGTCATCAGGTTAGTCACATTCTCTTTCCATACCCCGGAGCAATGACTCTTTACATAAGTTATTTTCTATAATATCCTGCAGACAAAATACTTGTTAAAAGTGTCTCAACCCATGTGGTATATATTAACAGAGCCGAAAAATTCTCATGGTGCAGAGTAACTAGGACACTGACAAGAAAGCTGATTCATAAGTTTTATAGCAAAGATTTTCCTTTTAATTGTGGGTTTTTCCCAAATATCTATATCTGGACTGCGACTATGGACGCCCACAGCGTGGGTTGATCGAAGGTCCTTTCTTGACACATTGCTTCAGAATGGAGTGGGTAAGGAGAAGTTGGTGAGTGACAACAGGGAAGGTGCCTCGTGGCAAGGCAAGGTGTCTACTAAGGCTTCTGTCTTAAGGGCATGGATACAAATTAATTCCAGGAAGAGGTACCGGCAGGGGACAGTATGTGCCCCTGGCTGGCCCTCCTTGTTTGATCTTGGCTGCCGTCACCGTGTACACCTGCACAGGTAATACATAGCTAAGGCTGGGCATGAGTGATATCACCAATTGTAACAAGCTGTTCAGTTAACTTATATATACTGACGTCTCATTAAAAATTGCCAGCATAATTCTAAATAGGACTTGTCAGCTCTCCTGACATGTTTACTTTTTTAAAGAGGACCTTTCATCTCCTCGGGCACATGTGGTTTTATACACTGTTAGAAAGCCGACAGTGCACTGAATTCAGCATACTGGGTGCTTTTCCATTATGTGCCCCGGATAAAGAGCTATCGGTGCTGTTACCGATAGCTCTTCACTGTCAGAAGGGCGTTCCTGACAGTCTAGCGGGGAACACCCCACCTGACAGTTCTGTCCATAGGGATGCACTGTGAGAAGACGTTCCTTACTGCCCAGCCATGATGCTGAGCTGTGAGGAACGCCCTCCCAGTACTAGTCTATGAGCGAGTACTGTCAGGAGGTGGTGGGAGTCCTCACCACTCAGCATCATGGCTGGGCGGAAAGGAACTACCCTTCATAGTGCAGAGCTATGGACAGTACTGTCAGGAGGGGTGTTCCCATCTAAACTGTCAGGAACGCCCTTCTGCCAGTGAAGAGCTATTGATAACAGAACCGATAGCTCTTCACCCAGGGCGCATAATGAGAGAGCCGACAGTGCGCTGAATTCAGCGCACTGTTGACTTTCTAACGATATATTAAAACGCATGTGCCCAAGGACATGAAAGGTCCTCTTTAAACACTTGCCTTTCTTATAAATCTATAAACTTCCAGGAAGAATAACAGAGGAAAGACACAAGGAAGAGTTCCAAAGAAAAGATTTGTTATCTTATACAGAATACAAATTCGTTCTAAGCATGAGTAAACTGATTCAAAATCAATTTCCCAAAAGTTTCAGGTTTGAACAATATACAGAATTTTGGGGATTCAGCACCCATGTATGACAATTATACTCTGGGGTCAGGAGAGGTGCAGAAATATCATAAACACTCATACTTGCCTTCACTCACCTCTCTTGGGCTCCTTTGTCTCTTCCGCCCTCTTCCAGGTCCCCTTCGCCCATCTTCCAGGGTGTTGGGTGATTTCACGGGAGACCACTGAGGCCTGTGAAAAAAATTCTGGAGAATTTCTAGTTTTTGGTAAACATTTTGGGACTAAGTTTGGAAGGTTTTTTTTTAAGGTAGAATAGGTCAATGAATTTTGTCTCTATTTACATGTGGTTGGCACCCCTCCATGAGGTCATTACGGGCTGAGATACCCATTTAGTGGCATCTGTAACTTTCCCTACCAAAGATTATGGTCCCATACAATAAGATACATGTGAAAGAATATGCAATCTGATAGCTAAAAATGCTAACTCATATATTCCACAGCTCTATGAGCAGAATGTACTTACATCCATGTACTTAGATCCTCTCGGGGCTCACAGTCTAATTTTCCTCCCTCACACACTTACACACACTCTCAGGCCAATTTTATAGTAAACTCATTAACCCAATTATGTCTACGGAATATGGAGGTAGGCAATGTTCCAAAATATCAGTGGCCACAGATGTATGACAAGATTAGTGACCTCAAACCCATCGGAAGGAGACCATGAGGCTACTACTATGGGGCTCCTTAAAAGACTTGTGTAGGTCTCATCTCTCTACAGGCCTCACAATACTGGAAGACTCGAGCGGGAGGAATAAGGAGATTACTGGCAGGCCCGAGTGTGGGGAATAAGGAGATGTAGGCCGAAAAAAACCTCTAAGTGCTTCTGTCAATAGCGTTTATTAGTGTGGTAGTGTTATGCAGGACCACAGGAGACCCTGTTTTAATCTTGTCCACCCGAGTCAATCCAGACTTTACTTAACCATTTCTTCACCTTTTATTGTGATAAGAAGCAAATATGGAATCGCTCCGTCTACAGTATCTGGGGCTATGGATTGCTCCGCATTGCCGGTGACTTTAGATCGTCCTCTGCTCCTCCGTCACCCTGACGTCTAGTTCCCCAGGAGTGAAATAGTCAATGCAGGTAATCTACTGTAGACCAGAGGAATGCAATGAGCTGTCTAGCAGTGTTTTTGATAAAGCAAAGATTGATGTAAGCAGATTGCATGTGAGATCTTACATCCTGAGTCTGCTTTCTGTTACCTCATTGATCCTCATCATGGTGATCTGGCCTAGAGGGATTACTTACAATCTAGAACTAATTCTGTGGAGAGGGTAGACATCGAAACTGGATATGTGGTCCTCACCAGAAAGGACTGAACTAAAATATTATAGCTAATATTTCTTCAGCGGCAAAAATAGAAGAAGAGCTAGTATGAAAAGATTAGACCTTTATACATTCTGGGTAATATATGCTGTGAGAGAGTGAAGGGTGTGGTCTGGGAAGACAGGTATGTCCCAGCCAGGCAGCTAAAGGGTGTTTGGTAAAAACTCACACCAGGGAGGTCAGCTGACTAATTAGGCTCTAATAACAGTGAGTGTGAAGACTAGCAGGGTGACAACACACTGACAGAGTTGAACTGTCCAGACCGGACCTCCAAAGCAGGTACTGTGCCACCCGTTGTTGTTGTTGCCAAGGTGGGAGACTGGTAGCCAGTCTCCTGTATAGTCAGGGAAAAGTTTCCTTATGTTTAAGTTAGTTTCTCAGCCGAGAAGGGTTTTGTTTTGTTCATCCTGTGGCTTTGCAAAAACAGTGTATGCGTTACATGTGAATAAAACCTGAACCTTTGTGCAATCCAATGTCTGTGTCCCTGTTTCCTGCACTGCTGTAAGCATCTACCTGAGCGGTTCCCCACAATGCCCATAGGACCTAACCACGCACCAAAAATACAGTATAATAGATCTAGGCCACCAAACATGAAGATACAAAACCAACAATGACAATAACTGAGGATATGATAGAAGAAACAAGATAGGGAAGGTTAACACTAAACCTGCACTCTTGGAATTCACCCTGTCAAAAGTCTGGGTACTTCGGGGGAATTTACTAAGATATCCATTTGCGATGCCAGTCTTAGTCCATTCCATTGGTCCTGTGAGATGTACCAGAACTACTTAGAGGCTCGGGTGCATTTTGCAAGGTCTTGTTCTTCTGAACTGAAATTCATGACAGCCAAATTGTAGTCCTGCTATTCATTGTGAAGTTTGTATGACTACAATACCCAAACATCTTGCGGTTCTATTGTCCATATATCCAGAAGAAGCCGTAGCAATGTTCTGAAACATGTAGATCATCCAGAGTAATAATAGGACTAAGTGCCTCTATGTTAGTTAAAGAGAAGTTTGCACTCAACAAGTGAATCCAACAAGGGGCAGAAGTGTGGGGGTGAGGGCATATGATGCAGCCAACACTGGATTTAAAGCCCTGTCTACCCTTGGAGGCCAAAACTAAGCCTTTACCAACAACAGACATCCATTGGTCACTAAATGTATATGGAGCTTCAGAAGCATTGGCGGATGTGGCCTTAACTAGAGATGAGCGAATAGTATTCGAAACTCTAGTTTCGAATACCTCGCTCCTTAGGCATGAATGGGAGCAGCCGGCTCTTATCCCCTTGCTGTTTGCCCGCTCCCATTCATTCCTATGGGAGCGAGGTATTCGAAACTATGTTTCGATTACTATTTGAATCAACACTAGTCTTAACCCTTAGCCCCATGCACATTGGGTAATCCAGTCTGTACATTGACTGAATTTTCTAGAAGATTGGACTCCCAGTATCATAAACCACCATTATGCAAGGTGTCCCATTTTCTGACTAGGCACAGACTGGGAAATTCGGTTGATGTACAGAATGGATCCTGGTCTGGATTACACCATGCACAATGGCACTTAACCACTCTCGGAATAGGTGGCCGTACACATTAGATCAACGTCATCTGCATCTGCCAATTTTTCCATTTCAAGATCTCAGTCATTCAGTAGGAACATTAACTGTTTACTTCCAAGGAGATAAAATGTGGCCATGTGGTAGACGCACATCTGTATAGCTGACCATGCACTTAAGATAGCGGAAAAAAAAACAAAATAATTCACTTAGTAAAACACAGAATTACAACAATGATTAATAGTGTGAGGAAGCGCTACCAGTAAGGATCAATAAGTAATAATGCTTCATTAACTACTCATCGAGTAAAGTTTATCACTTGCTGGATACCAGATCTAGGGCTGCACGAGCCAATGCACTGCTAAATAGATCAATGACTCTCTAATGTCTTACAGTCAGATATATATACTGCTATATACAGTATGTGCTGGAGTATGATCATGAAAAATGCAAGGGAAGAAGAAGAGTACCACCTCCTGTATCGCATTAATATTCATAATATCACACAAATATACCTTTCTAAATATATGAAGTACTTAGTGTGCCATGTAATAACTGTAAGGGTGTGCACCTCCTATATCAGTGATCCCAACAAGGAACCTCAACACTATGGTTAGAAGGATCCCCATGCCTTCACACAACGTTATCTGTGTCCTGAGGATGATTTTTGTCTTTTGGTAAAAATTATCTGGTTGGGGTTCCCCAGGGAATTCGCTTTTTTTTCAAGGGTGCCCTCAGTCTGAAAAGGTTGGGAAACACTGTCCTACATGAAAGTCATATAATGCAAACCATTGGGTTGGACATGGGGCCAAGAGTAACCTGCCATGTGGGGTAGAGGAAGTCCATCACACAGCCTAGTCTTTTTGTTGAAGAAATCCAAACATTTTTACAGCCTTATTGAAATGAATGAATGAATGAATGAAAGAAAATTTAGCTGCCACATTATACTTTGCATAGGCAATTGCTGTCCTTTGGCTAGTCTACTGACCTGAATGAATTGATTTTAATGTAGCCATGTCCTGCTGTAAAAAAAAGATGGCTGCCACAAGGCCGTTAAACTTGTTCATGTGTATAGATGCCACACATTGTACACATTGTACTAACCCCCCTATTCTCCCCGAACATCATAAGATAAGTATATTTAGTTAGGTATTAGCTGATATTTACTCAGACTTGCAACCAAGTACAAGGGTCCTCATTGTTTGGTGACTTCTTACCTTACAAGGATGACTTCCACTCACATCACTGGAAAGGCCGGATTTACTAGCTTAGACTAATGCAAGGACATGTTAAAAATAACAATGCCAAGTACAATGGATCTACATACAAAGCTTTTTATTAGACAGCAGTGTCTTAAAGGGGTTGCCCAGGATTAAAAAAACATGGCTGCTATCCTCAAGGAACAGCACCACATCTGTCCATGGGTTGAACCTAGTATTGCATCTCGGGTCTTCTTGAAGTGATTGGGGCTGGGCTGCAATATCATATACAACCTATGGAGGAAAGTAGCCATGTTGTTGTTATCCAGGACGACCCCAGTTCTTGTGTTTTGGAGCCACAAAAGCTTTTCTAGCCATAGCTCTCTTGGTGACCTCACTCTCTAGAGCCTACAGCTATGTCTAATTCCTTCCATCATTCAATGGCTTAATGAGGGATTATCCCGTGAATTTTTTGCATTCGCCCCTGACCTTGTCAAAGTCTAGAGTGAAGTAGAATATTCTGTGGTCTTCCGAATGTTGTTTTTGCCAAGGAAATGACTCAACAACAGTTGAACCTTCCAGACACAGGTATTCACATTACAGTCACATGAGTGAGCGCTCACAGATAATCTCCTTCTTACGCTGCGTCTTCAAACTACTTCCAGGGATGTGTCAGGCGAGTTATAAGAATGGGGTCAAATAATTGAGCATTTAATGGTTTCTGCATTTAATAATTACATATATGGATTGATTTGCCACCGCTTTTACATTAAAGAGAAGGTCACATATTTAAGTATGCGGAAAAGAAATGTGGTTTTATTTTTTTAATGTAGCTATATATTTTTTATTTTCAGAAATTTCCTTTGGGACAATCACTTACTGTAAAGTTGTGCGTGTGAGTTTTATGGCAGTAATAATAAATGTAATAGATGTTTCTTAAAGACTAATATGCTGGAAATCTCTTTAAGGCTAAAGCCCCATGGTGTGGAAATGCAGCATTTTTTGTTGCGATTTTTTAAGCCAAAGCCAAGAATGGCTACAAAAGGAATGGGAAACATATAGGAAGCTTCTTATACTTCCACCTTCTGCTCAATCCACTCCTAGCTTTGGCTCAAAAAACCGTAACAAAATCTGCAACAAAAAAAGCTGCGTTTCGCAATGTGGGGCTTTAGCCTAAAACACATTGATGTAACTCTGTCCTCAGGTTTGGGGCCCATGACCAGCAGCATGTCCTTATGTTGCTGAGGTTTAAGCTTGGTTCACATCTGTGTTCGGTATTCCATTCAGGGAGTCTGTTTTGGGAACGGAATACTGAACGTATAAAAATCAGTGAGCATTGAAAGCACACGGACCCCATAGACTATAATGGGGTCTATGTGTTTTCCATGTGGTGTTCACAAGTGTCATGCAGAGAGAAAAGTACTTCAAGAACTACTTTCCTCTTCATATGATTCGTGTGAACCCCGCTCGGAAATCACACGGACTGGAGCAGATTCACCAGAATATTATTGCAATCTATAGAAGGACCTTGTATTTTTTTTTTTGTCTTTGTCTTTTTCACAAAGCAAAAAAAATATCCAATGAAAAACCTGATGAACAGTTGCCAGAATAATTTTGGTCTGTGGGAGGAAACCAGAGTTTTGGAATACGGGAAGAACAAATTTCATGTAGATAGTATCTAGTATCAGCATGGAAACTTGGATCTAGTGCTGAGAAAGCAGTGACAGCCGCTGCCGCGGTAATAGATGAACGCTCGCTTCATTTACTCAGACTGTTTTTACTTCACTTTTTTTTTAGGTTAACTGGAAATATGAATATATTGTTATTAATAGGATTTCATTTTAGCCTTAGAGTGTTGGTTATTTTTTGGTTTTAACATAAATGTCTATATTTCTAACTGACGTACAATTAATAGATAGATAGATAGATAGATAGATAGATAGATAGATAGATAGATAGATAGTAGATAGATGATTTATGTATGTGATAGATAGATGATAGGTAGATAGATTGTAGATAGATAGATAATAGATAGATAGATAGATAGATAGATAGATAGATAGATAGATAGATAGATAGATAGTAGATAGATGATATAGATGATTTATGTATGTGATAGATAGAGGATAGATAGATAAATAGATAGATGATTGATAGATAGATAGATAGATAGATAGATAGATAGATAGATAGTAGATAGATAGATGATTTATGTATGTGATAGATAGATGATAGATAGATAGATAGATAGATGATTTATGTATGTGATAGATAGATAGATAGATAGATAGATAGATAGATAGATAGATAGATAGATAGGAGATAGATAGATAGATAGATAGACATGAGATAGATAGAAATAGTTACTTTAATTCTGATTCTACATTTTGCTTCACATTTCTTTAATGTTAATCTAAGTATTAAGTATTTATTAATATATTTCTTTATTTTAGTCTTAGAATGTTGGTTATTTTTTATTTTTAACATTAACATCAATATTTCTACCTAATAATTTACAATTGATGATAAATAGATACAGTACATAGAAAGATATTAGCAAAAAGTTCAAAGGAGCACAGCGATAAGAAAGATGGGTGCATAATACAAGGGAAGACGTGGAGCGCTGCCAGTTTGTCTTGATCTAGATAAATATTTAGATAGATGGATATTTATTTGAATTCTGATTCTACATTTTGCTATTAGAATGTTGGTTATTTTTTCGTTTTAATGACAATGTCAATATTTATACCATACAGTATTTAATAGATAGCAGATAGATAGATAGATAGATAGATAGATGATAGATAGATAGATAGGATATAGATAGATAGATAGATAGATAGATAGATAGATAGATAGATAGATAGATAGATATGAGAGATAGATAGATAGATAGATAGATAGATAGATAGATAGATAGGAGATAGATAGCTGATAGATAGATAGATAGATAGATAGATAGATAGATAGATAGATCTTTACTTTAATTCTTTTTACATTACATTTTTTATTTTAAATGTAAATATTAATATATATGTTTTAATTAGAATGTCGGCAAGTTTTTATGTTAACTTTGATACCTTATAACATACATCTGATGATAGATAGATAGATAGATAGATAGATAGATAGATAGATAGATAGATAGTTCTGTATGAGTGCCATTGTAATGATCTCTAGGCTTTCGGCTTGGTGTGGGACCCTGGTGCTGAATGATGCCCTTTAAGTCATATTCCCACAAAATGCATAAAAAGACCCAGTGTGCCTCTTCAAAACTGACAGACACTTAATAATACGTGACACAGTTTGGGGGGGAGGGGAGACGTGATATAAGAAGCCTGTGTTTGATATGTAGCCCATAATAACTGGAACTTGTTGACAATGCTGTGACACTTGTCAATTACCAGCTGGCAGAAAATGCAGATGACATGCATAATTCATCAAAACTGTACCCTTTGTTGTCACGCTGTCTGATTTAGATTCACAGTGTAATCGAATGTTGGGTTTTTTTTCAAATAAGGAAACATATTTTAATTAAACCACAGACTTTTCTCAATGTCAAGTTTCAACTTAGATGTTCAATTTAATGCAATTGCTGGGCTCGCACTGTCTGCTTCATCTATATGCAGATTTATCAGCTTTAAATGTATATACGGTGTATAATATTTACTGCCCTTTAGATTACAAGAACTCCATGCAGGATTCTCATTTACATTGTAATACATTGTAAAGGTGTAGAGATTTTTTTTATTTATGGCCGATCCTTAGAATAGCCGATAAATATCTGATCAGTAGGAGGCTGACAGATAGATAGTTATGGCCTATATAGGCCATAAATTAAAAAAAAAAAGAAAATCATGGAGTACCCCTTTAAGAAACCATAATTGAATTTGTCAAAAATGGAGTATAAAGATAAATTGGGCATTGTTAGTGGTGTATCCCAATCAGGGGTATAACTACCGGAGTAGCAGCTGTAGCGGCTGCCACAGGGCCCTAGACATTAGGGGGCTCAGTGACCGCTGCTACACTGCGTTTTTTTTTTTTTTTTTTTTAATAGGCCGTTACCGCAGAGGCCAGGATTGGTAAGTGATGCCGCGGGCCCCACAAGCGCTATTATACTCAGAGATCTTTTCATACCCCTGAGTATAATGATCGGAGGCCCGGGAGAGGTGAGGGAACATAAAAAAACAGCGTTACTTACCTCTCCGGGCAGGCTTTGGGCCTACTTGCGTGACGTCCCTGAATTCACATGACCGGGCCTGCATCCAAATGCGTCATGACGAAGGTCTCCCGTCACATTACGTCCCGGACGTCATTGAAAATGGCCGACAGTGGTGTAGAGTGCAGCGCAGCCAGGTAGAGCCAAGTAACATTGTTTTTTATGTTTTTATCCCCCCTGGGTCTCCGATTATTATACTCTGGGGTCTGAAAAGACCCCAGAGTATAATAATTGTTCATGAGTGTCCACAATGTAGCATAATACTGTGTACAGGGGCCACTATGGGACATAATACTGTGTGCAGGGGCCACTATGGGACATAATACTGTGTGCAGGGGCCATTTGGGTCATAATACTGTGTGCAGGGACCACTATGGGACATAATACTGTGTGCAGGGGCCACTATGGGACATAATACTGTGTGCAGGGGCCACTATGGGGCATAATATTGTGTGCAGGGGCCATTATGGGTCATAATACTGTGTGCAGTGGCCACTATGGGACATAATACTGTGTGCAGGGGCCATTTGGGTCATAATACTGTGTGCAGGGACCACTATGGGACATAATACTGTGTGCAGGGGCCACTATGGGGGATAATACCGTGTGCAGGGGCCACTATGGGGAATAATACTGTGTGCAGGGGCCATTATGGGTCATAATACTGTGTGCAAGGGCCATTATGGGTCATAATACTGTGTGCAGGGGCCACTATGGGATATAATACTGTGTGCAGGGGCCACTATGGGGGATAATACCGTGTGCAGGGGCCACTATGGGGCATAATACTGTGTGCAGGGGCCATTATGGGTCATAATACTGTGTGCAGTGGCCACTATGGGGCATAATACTGTGTGCAGGGGCCACTATGGAGCATAATACTGTGTACTGAGGCCACTATGGGGGATAATACTGTGTGCAGGGGCCACTATGGGGGATAATACCGTGTGCAGGGGCCACTATGGGGGATAATACTGTGTGCAGGGGCCACTATGGGGCATAATACTGTGTGCAGGGGCCACTATGGAGCATAATACTGTGTGCAGGGGCCACTATGGGGGGGTCGGTTGGTCGAGTTCTCTGACGTTGGTCGGGTGGGGGCCATGTCAAAAGTTCACCATGGGGCCCCGCCATTCCTAGTTAAGCCACTGATCCCAACCTATAAAGTGTTGTGGGTTATTAATAAATCTCCCCCAGACGAAAAATGGACTGAGAACTCTGTTTGTCACAAAAAACTGGACGTTCATGTGAGTAAAGCCTTAGCGTTTTTAGTAAGTGACTTCACAAATTCTAGAGCAACATCCCAGCCTTGAGGTTTTTAGTATTGCTGGTTGGCCTCTGATCTACAGTAATGCCATGTTTATATTTACTGTGGCCGTATTCACACCAGACACTCCACTACAGTATATCCTCTCTTACAGGTTCTCTGGGGCACAATATTCCCATGAATGGAGGTGTATGAAGATTGAAGTAGAAATTACACCCGCTTCACTGTTACATCTTTCTGACATAAGACTCGGCATTGTAATTTCAAGTGTTTCTTCTAGATGTTGCCCTCAGGACTGAACTTCCAGGGCCTTTTAGTATCGATTTAGTATGGACAGGCATATTTACTACTGGATATATTGTAGATAAAATACTATTTCTACAATAACAACGTATAAAGGGAAATGTGTCGATGAAACAAAACAATGTCTTGTGATTCCTGTTTTTACAATGTAGTCTATCTGCAGAATTCCATAGATGCCAAAAAATTCTACATTTAAAGGGATGGCTCTCAGGAACTTGGTAATGGGAGGGCGTTACTCAAGGTCAAAAATCTTGATATCAAACCAGAAATATGCAAATGAGCCTCAAGTGCAAAGGGGCGCCAGATCCTCCAAGGACTCTGTATTGAGGTCTGCAAATCTGAAGCTATGGTACGACCCATTGCACTGTGGGCAGAGCCATCAGGTTTTATAATAATATATGTAAATAACGCCTGAAATCAGCTATGGACTAGAGTAGATTTCAGCGCAGGGACGTAGTCCTGAGGAGGTTGCAACTGACTTATGAGAAGCTTGTAAGAATCGGAGACCATTGAAGAGGCCACAAGGACTCGTAAAGGTGCAGAGCAATTCCCATACTAAGTGTGGTGTAGTGTGGAGCATCTCAAAGATATTGTGATCTGACTAGTGGAGATGAAGGTCCCCAATCCCAGGGGCAGCACAGTGGCTTAGTGGTTAGCACTGCAGCCTTGTAGCACTGGAGTCCTGGGTTCAAATCCTGCCAGGAACAACATCTGCAAGGAGTTTGTATGTTATTCACGTGTTTGCGTGGATTTCCTCCCATACTCAAAAGACGTGATAGGAAAAACAAAACATTGTGAGTAGGGTTGAGCGATCGGGATCGGATTCCGATCAAGTAAATTTCACGATCGCGATCGGAATTCCAATCCAGATCTTTTTAGGTGGGATCGAGGTCGGAAGTTATTTCCCAAAATGCTTTGCTACTGGCCAAGCATTGTGGGAAAAGCTAACAATGTTAGCTAGGTCCCATAGGAATGAATGGATGCAGCCGGCTGCATCCATTCATTCTAATGGGAGACTAGCTAACATCTCTAGTAGCTAATAACACTTTCCTGCACAGAAGCGCTGCTGCAGGTCTGGTCCCCGCTGTTATCGCTCCTATTCTCACCTCGCTGCCCCCGCCTGCCAGGTTAGTGTTACAGACCTAGGAAGAAGGCGGGGCATGTGGCGTAGGAGAGTGTGAGCAGGTACTGTGAGGGGAGACTTGAGTGATGCACTCATATCTCCCCACCCTGTACCTGCCCACACTCTCCTAAGCCACAAGCCCCACCTTCTTCCTAGGTCTGTAACACTAACCAGGGAGGCGGGGGCATCGAAGTGAGAAGAGGTGAGAAGATGAGCGAGAACAGTAGGGAACAGACCAGCGGCAGGGCTTCTGTGCAGGTAAGTGGACAACAGGGGGGACTAAGTAGCCAGAGGATTTTTTTTTAATCACTACACAGCGTGGAGTCTAACAATTAAAGCGTTCAATTTTTAGACTCCATGCTGTGTAGTGAATAGGATCGTTTTTAAAATCCAATCTTCGATTATTAAAAAAATCCCATTGACTTGCATTGGGATCCAAATTGGCATCGGGATCGGGTTCGAATGGAAAATGATTGGAAATCGGATTTTAAAAATGATCCTGAAATCTCAAGATCGGCTCAACCCTAATTGCGAGCCCTATATGGGGCTCACAACATATATATGTATACACATATATATAAAAAGTCCCCAATCCCAGTTTAGGGGCCACTGGTGAAGGTCATGGGACTTCATAATAAACTATTTGCTGAACTAAATTGTATAACTTGGCCCAGGTAATCCTTGATATACGATGACCCTGTGAAAAGGCTGCTGTACTCCAGTAAGTGCTGCAGTCACCCCTTTGCTCTGCTGACTAGTAAGATCCTGGAAGTTGTGCTAAGTCTAGGTTCACACTTGTCACGTCTCCATTTTGGGATTCTAAGGTGTAAAGTATGTGCCCTGTTTTTTTGTCCAAAATTCTGCGGCATTAGTTTATCTGCCCCAGTATCTATTCCTAGTCTATATCACTGAACATATCCCCATGTAGATTCAGATTATGAGCTCTTTGCACCTCTTTTACATTCCTAACTTGCTTGCTTAATAATAAACTATATTTTGTCCCGTACACTACACGTCTTCTTTAGTTTGTATTGTTTGTTTTCTTTGTGTATTTGTCTGTAATGGGATTTCCATGTGGCGTATGTGCAGTTTTCAGTTCTTTAGAATGATACGTGACAGGGCTTCATGTTTCTGCTCAGTCTGTTTATTTTTACATAATTATCGTTCCATAATTAGCTATCGCTCTGTCCGTGGGGGGTTGATTTATGAGGATTTTCTCACACTTCTCGTATTATCAGAATTTCTTTTAAAACAGAGGCAGATAAATATTAGCATCATTAATAGGTGCCAACATATTTATTGGGCAAGATATGATCAGTTCATGCAGATAGAAATACTATATAATAACATGTATAATTCAATATAATTACAGAAGACATATACAGTACTGTGTAAAAGATTAAGAAAATGGCAAGTAAAGTAAATGAACTAGAGAAATCTAAATCCCATCAATATTTGGTGTTCCCTTTGCCCTTTGGAGGAGGAGTCCTGGAAGTGATGATACGGCCCCTGCAGAGCCCTGATCTCAACATCGTCCAATCTGTCTGGGATTACAAGAAGAGACAGAAGGATTGGAGCAAGCCTACATCCACAGAGGATCTGGGCTTAGTTCTCCAAGATGTTTGGAACAACCAAGTTCCTTCAAAAACTGTCTAGAAGAACTGAGAACAATTGATGGAAGGCAAAGGGCAAAGGTCACACAAAATATTCATTGAATTTAGATTTCTCTTTTATTCATTCTCTTAATTTTGTTAATTGACAAAAATAAACTTCTAATTCTTAAAACTTTCTTACTATGCAGCATGTCTTCCAAACCTACCTAAAATTTATACTGTAGAATATGGAAATCAGATGGAAAATACCTACTAAAGTCTAAATCTCCTCATAATAATTAGAATTGTGATGATAGTCTAATTTCTATAGATAATGGTAGATTCTCACATAGCGACACCAGGGATACATCTCTTTATGCAGTACATACATTTAATCACATTTTCCGAAGTCCCAAGGATACCTGTGTGCTCCAGGCTATAAGACTCTGGGAAACTTCAATTTCTCCTCCAATTTAGGCACGTTCTCTCCCTTCAATGGGCTGACAGCAAAAGTTTCCTGTCGGAGGGCCACAGCAGTAAAGATTTCCTACAGGGGCTGCAGTGGTTACTCAGCAATGGAGTGATCTGGAGACTCAATCTCCTTCAATCTCCTTCCCTGCCAATGGTTGGTTTGACTGGAACAAGTCCTACTGCAAAAGGAGGGGTGTACCAGTCCACAGTAGATTGCATCACACAGGGGAGAAAATAAGACAAGGGAAGGTGTCAAATAATTAAATATATTACAGTAGCACATAACACAATAAAACAGTGTCCATTGGGATGCTGGCCATGTATTAAAGGGATCCTATCACTCACACACATTTTTTTCTAGGTACCACGTCGGAATAGCCTTAAGAAAGGCTATTCTTCTCCTACCTTTCGTCGTCTTCTCCGCGCCACCGTTCGCCTACAATCCCGGTTCTTGTCGGTATGCAAATTAGCTATCTCGCAGTACTGGGGGCGGGCCCCAGTGCTCAAACAGCACTGAGGGCGTCCCCAATGCTGCGAGAGAACTAGAAGTTACAAGCCACTGCCGGAAGAAGAGGATGAAGATGACGCTGCTGATGAAAATGGAAGCAGCACTGGAGAGAGTTCTCTTGCAGCATTGGGGATGCCCCCAGTGCTGTTTGAGCGCTGAGGCCCGCCCCCAGTGCTGCGAGAGAGCTAATTTGTATATCGAGAAAAACTGAGATTGTAGGTGAACGGAGGCGCGGAGAAGACGATGAAAGGTAGGAGAAGAATAGCCTTTCTTAAGGCTACTCCAACGTGGTACCTAGAAAAATTGTGTGAGTGATAGGATTGTAGTATAAATGGTGGTGCCCCATAAGTAGAATCCATCTCCCACACATGGCATGTTGTATTACAGTCAGAGCGTTCCGGGAAATCCATTGGTTGCAGGAACTAAAGCCATGAGGATGAGCGGTTTGTCAAGGCAGCAATCTGTGGACAACCTCTATTTGGTAACAAGTCTATGGGGTGTGTCTATTTCTCAACGAGTCTAGAGGCTGGAGCTTCAGCGATCTGGAGGTCTATAACAGGCCAATGAACTTTCAGCTTGTAGAAGAACCTACTACATGATGTATTCTAACGGGGTGAAATCCTTGCACAATAGGCACACTTATGAGATTCAGCGGGATCCTAGTATGAGAAGCAACAATCTTCCAAAGACCATGATAAATTATACCATTTTGCAGATTTATCAAAAATGTTAATCTTGGTGGCAGATACTCTAAGAGAATGCTAAGTACTTTGACCAGGATGAATTGCGTGATTACTAGGATATGTGTAGCTTGGGGACATGGTCAGTGCACCCCAGCTTACTGATATTCAGCAGAATGTACTGGAGCATCGCACTCAATGAGACTCTTTTTTTGCTTTCCCAACAAAAGCTAATTTATCTTTCAACAACCTCTTTGTGTCGGCCCTCCTAGGGACATGGACATTTCAAAAGGCAAACACAATATTCAATGGAGCATAGAAAAATATTTTGATTTGTATAATTTTCCTGTCTATGGGTGTGAAAAGGTTTCTCAACTAATAATAGAATTTCAGACATTCCTGGAAAAGCAGAAGTGAGGTTTTTTTTTTGTGCTGACTGAGTTCATCTTTACATAATGAATCAGCAAAAAGAGTCTATTAATATATTGTCCTTTTTGTAGTTTTTGGCCTGTGTTTAGGTCACAGGTTATCAAAATTAAAATTTTGTGAGTTATAATAAATATGTCAGGCTGAAGGATCCCCGGCTTGGCCTGTCCCGCTTTGAACACATTTGCACAAGATGGTGAGCGAGTAGGGTTGAGCCGAGCTTGATATTTCAGGATTGATTTTAAAATCTAATTTCCGATCATTTTCCAGCCAATCCCCATTGTGGAATTTGCTCAATTGCTGATCGGGATCCGATCTTTCTCTTTGCTCAACCCATTTAATGATAACTACATGAATAGGGTTGAGTCGAACTTGAGATAACCTCTGACCTCGATCCCGCCGGAAAAGATTGGGATTGGAATTCTGATCGTGATCGTGAAATTTACCCGATCGCCAATTGGAATCCGATCTTCTCCGATCCCAATCGCTCAACCCTATGAGCGAGATGTAGAGCAAGGATCGTGCACCCGTTTGGCATAGGAAAGGGTCTTGAGCCAAATGTGTATCAAAATATCATTACTCTACCCCTAAAAAACTGGTGTAAAGAGATTGTTAAATCCCCCCATTGAATAAAAAATAAATAAAAAATTGTCTATTTTAATGGCCCAACAAAAAAAGGAACATGTCTTACTTTCATGAATCTATTAATAGACTCAAAACTGATGTATGGTCATGTGAATAAGGCCTAACAACGACAAAACAAGGCTCAAATTCTATATCAATAATACGCAACACGGTGGCACAGTGGTTAGCAGTACAACCAGCGCCGCACCTCCCAGGAGGGAGGGCGGCATTTTTGCTTACCTAAGCCAGTCCAGGACAAGCTGTCCTGGACTGGCTTAGCATCACCATCACCGAGCGATGGATTGGGGAGGCCCTGTGGATGCAGCGCTGCTCCAGCGCCCTCCCCTCACGCTCAGGCAGAGAGCAGGTCCTCTCCCTGCTCTCTGCCTGCTAACGCCACTCCGCCACACCCCCTTTGCTCCACCACGCCCCCTTCGCTCCGCCCCCTCCTCCCGGGGGGGGGGGGGAGGGTGCAGCTTTCTGTCGTCCGCCTCGGGCGGCAAAAAAGGTAGGTTCACCCCTGACTACAACCTTGTAACGCTGGAGTCCTGGGTTCAAATCGTTTCAAGGACAACACCCATAAGGAGTTTGCATGTTCTCCCCGTGTTTATGTGGATTTCCTCCCATACTCCAAAGACATACTAAGAGCGGGGAAAAAAAAATGTACATTGTGATTCCTATATGGGGCTCACAATCTACATTAAAAAATAAATAAATTCTATATAAATAATGAACAAAATTAATTTTATTTAATCAATTTTAAAAAATTGTCTGCAATATACAGTATTTCCCAAAGTAGAGACTTTAATGGTGCAACAGAACTTCATTTGTGAGGACAACTTTTTGTCAGGAATGCATTGCAGTTCTTCCTGCAGCACCTTGAACAGAAAGTTCACAGAGTTTTCCTCCATGGACTTTCTGTTACAATTATATCTACTGGAAAGCTGCCAGCATTTCCATTGATATAATTGACATGCTGCGATTTCCAGTTTTGGAAATCGAAGCGTGTCCGCGCTTCGGTTTTAAACGCTAAGTGGCCATGGGATTCGCATGAATCCCATCCACTTTGCAGATATTGTAAAACACTGGGCAAATCGTGGTGTTTCTGGCCCATGGGGCCCTGTCCTTAGAAGGTAAGTATACATGCATAATTGGTAAAGATGAGAGTGCATGTGTATGCAGAAGTTATCATCTGAACTGATTGGTTTAAAGGTAATGTGTTTCTAGAAAATGACTTATTTTTTTTTTAATCAAGTTTTATGTTAAACATATTTTAAAATAATTTTTGGTAAGGTTTTTGCATCTTTTTTCATGTTATTAGCTATATTTAAAAAATAAAAATCCTGCCGTTCTGAGATTGTTCACTAGGCCATAGAATATGCTGAGAGTGTTTTCTATAGGGGACTTCTTTCCGTCTTCTCTGAACATTGTGTCTATAGGTGCTTCTATAGGAAACACGAAATCACAGAGTGTTTTATGGCTTAATGGCAAAAGGTGAAATTGCAAGATTTTTAGGATTTCTTTGTAATATAGCTATAAAAGGAGAAAAATTAAGAACATCAGCAAAAAAATCTTAAAAAAACATGTTTAGCATAAAAATGTGATTTAAACAATAGGTTATTTCCGGGTTGACAAATTCCTTTTAAAGACGAAATTCCTGGCCACCATTGATCGATCACTATGAAATGTCCCTACCCTTTTATCACACTATAGCAGTAGTATAGCTGAAGATCAGACACTACACAAGGTGATAGGTTCCCTTTAAAAAGAACATCACATGTCATCTAGAGATTGGTATAGGAAAAGGAACCACCTGTACAATTTTTTACTATTAATATGTCTTTGTAGAATGGGAGGAAATCTACACAAACACGGGGAGAACATACAAACTCCTTGCAGATGTTGTTCCTGGCAGGATTTGAACTTAGGACTCCAGCGCTGCAAGGCTAACCACTGCGTTGTTCCCTTATCTGGGCCAAGTTATGTTAAGTGCTAAGTCAAGTTAAATGCTGACCACTTGATGTATATACTTAATGGACGTAAGGAAACTGTTAAAGGGGGTGTCCGGTCACTATAAGTGAAAAACAAGTTCCCCCTATCCATTGGATATGTGGTAGTTTGCTGATATGTAGGGGTCCTAGAAGAGGTCACTAGAAGTGAAAAACAAGTTTCCCCCTATCCATTGGATGGGCGCTAGCTCACTGATCTGTAGGTGTCCCAAAGCTAGGACCCCCAGCAGTCAAGAAAACTTGGCTTTTTTGCATCCCAGTTTAGAATGGTCAGACAACACATTCTGTTGTCAAAGGGACCAATAGAGTGATGCTCCATTCAGTCCTTGGGTGCAAAACCTCTAAATCTTGTGATTGGTGGGGACCCACAGCTGGACAGGGGAGTAACTTGTAGCCTGGGTTAAAGCTTTTTACAAAATTGTTTTATTTTCAGTTGAAACAAAGAAAAAATTAGTTGCAACGGCGTGCCTTCCCTTTAAAGGGATTTTATCATTGGCCGCTTACAGGCACTGTACGCTCGTGTAAGTGGCCCTACCATACAGACATGCCTAGTTGGATCTGCCCAAAGCCCAATGGCAGTGCTGACTGAGCATGTGTGGGATTTCCATACTGAACATAGGCTCGGCCCGGTGATGATAACGTGGAGAGGCGCAGCTGAAGAGTCTTTCTGGAGACTCATTTGCATATGGCGAAAAACCAGGATGTTGACAGAACGGTGGCGTGCAGCAGAATTATAAAGGTAGGAGAAGAATAGAATTTTTAAGGCTATTCCAACTTGATATTACTTCAAAAAGGGATTCCAATGATAGAATCCCTTTAATGTCTCTGCTCCATTATGAGTGAAATACGACCCCCGATCTAGTTAAATGGGGTACAACAGTTGGGAACCTCCTAGTATAAATTAACCCCTTGTGTTTGCGTTGATTTTACTATCTTGCTATTTGAAGACAACTCCAGTAAACGCTTCCATTAGACAACTTTATGGCAAAGTGCTTGATAAAATCCAAACTTGTGCTAGAACCACAGGCGATGAGCTGTGAAACTAGTTAAAATTGAGGGGGATCATGTTACAGACATGAAGTTTTCCTAATCCCTTCCGTCTGTTATTAGCTGAGAAAATATTGGCAGACTCTTTAATTAATAGCTCAGTTTCCACTTACAATCTATTATCAATTGTGAGAGCTCCCTGTGCTATTCTGCCCATATGCTCCAACACATTATCCAACACCAGATCTAATCTGTACAGTAACTTGTCAGGTTAGTAGATAATTGGGCACAATCTCTGTTACCTTTTGAAATTCGCAACGACATGTGAACAAGAGATTGGCATCACTTGCCACAATGTCTTACAATAGGGCTTTCTTATGGCATTAACGGTCGGATATCTCTTTCCAAGTTTACCCTATAATCAAGTATCAAAGGCCTTACTTAAGTCGATTTCATCACATCTATAAGTGTTCGGGGTCTCCTTATGTGTGGGGTTACTACAGCTCACCAACCATGGTCTAATCTTTCTGCCAGCCATAGGAATACAGTAAACACCATTAGCATTTGCATAGTATTATTAAGGGGGAGCTGTCTTATATCACTCGCAATTCTTGGGAAAGAAAAGAATAGAATATGAGAGCCAAAATTCCAGTCTGCGGTATTCTTTATTTCCAGAGAATAGACAATCGAGGATGTCTTACAACTTACAAGGAATGACAGAATCACTTCTAATATGGCCACACAACGTGATCATATGTGGATGTTCAGAATTTGGGATTAGTATCAGGTCTATACGAGACAATGAATTAAAAACTAGGCAAAATAAATGTTGGCGCTCCCATTCCATTCATAGCACAACATGTCCCCTTCGAGAAGCCAAACATCAGAGAAGTAGCTACATGTACGTGCGTGGCTCTGTTCATTGAGCCATTGACTTGTACATGGAACCATATGCCCATACACATTGGAGCAACATCATTCAAACCTGACAAGTTTGCACACTCGGCGACTTCTTCTCCTCTTCATGAGGGTGGGTGGGTGATGGAGGGCCTGTAGTTTCTCAATTTGGTGGAAGCCCCAAGTATGTTCCTTTCCTATAATCTGTCCCTACCTGTAAACTTATTCATATAGTCTTAGATGGATCAAGTCACACTCAAAGTAGTTGGCTGATATCCTTCAATAATACTAGTCAGAATGAAGTTGGCCATATATTATAGATTTCTGAACAATTTGTGATTCATGGCTGGTCTGTCATGGTTGTGGTTTCGGATAACAACCTGCCGACATCTGGGACCTCTGCGTATCAGCTATTAGGGCAGTGGTGCTCCGCCGCTTCTGCTCCAAAGACCATGTGATGTCACATGTATCAGTCACGTTGCCCAATCGCAACTCAGTACCATTCAAGTGTATGGGTTGAGCTGCCTTACCAAGCAAAACCGCTGTACAAATGTGCACTGTGCTTGGTAAGTACTGGAGGGGCTGTACCACTCAGCCAAAATCTTCAGTTTCTTCAATCAGCTGATGGGCCATGGTGGAAAACCTTGGTCCCGGCCTGGAAAACCTCTTTAGGGCTCGTTCACATCTGCACCTGGTCTCCGTTCATGCAGGTTTCCGTTTCCTGCACAAAACTGAGCTGGAGACGGAAACCTGCAAGACTCTTTCAAACCCATTCATTTGAATGGGTTTTAAAGATATCCAGCCGAGAGCGCCGGTGAGTGTTTTATGCTCTCCGCCGCAAAACTGTTTTTTTTAAAATCGGACACAGAGTCGGATATGCAGTACTCTGTGTCCGGTTTTTAAAAACCCAGTTTCGCGGCGGAGAGCATAAAACGCTGACCGGCGCTCACGGCCGGACCCGGTCTGGCAGCTTTCCGTATTCTGCATGCAGAAGAGGAAAGCTCAGAACAGACTCCGGGCGCTAGTGTGAACCTAGCATTAGGCTGGGGCCCCACATTGCAAACATGCAGCATTTTGGGCATGATGGAAAATGCTACGTTTTACATTAACTGCAAAGTGGATGGAATTCTGGCTAATCCCGTCCACACATTACATTAAAAAATCTGCAATGTGCGGTGTTTTCCATATATGTAATAGAGGCAGAGAGTCTGAAGAAAGCTCTGCAGGCTTTCTGTGAAAAACGCTGCTGAAAATAAGCGATAGGATTTCTCCACGATCATTTCTGCAGCGTTTTTTTGACTGCAGCTCACTACATGGGGCCTAAGCCTTAATCCTACTTGCGCATTCTCAATATACAAATACAATTAGAAGACAGATACAGTTAGGGCCAGAAATATTTGGACAGTGACACAATTTTCGCGAGTTGGGCTCTGCATGCCACCACATTGGTTTTGAAATGAAACCTCTACAACAGAATTCAAGTGCAGATTGTAACGTTTAATTTGAAGGGTTGAACAAAAATATCTGATAGAAAATGTAGGAATTGTACACATTTCTTTACAAACACTCCACATTTTAGGAGCTCAAATTGGACAAATAAACATAACCCAAACAAAATATTTTTATTTTCAATATTTTGTTGCGAATCCTTTGGAGGCAATCACTGCCTTAAGTCTGGAACCCATGGACATCACCAAACGCTGGGTTTCCTCCTTCTTAATGCTTTGCCAGGCCTTTACAGCCGCAGCCTTCAGGTCTTGCTCGTTTGTGGGTCTTTCCGCCTTAAGTCTGGATTTGAGCAAGTGAAATGCATGCTCAATTGGGTTAAGATCTGGTGATTGACTTGGCCATTGCAGAATGTTCCACTTTTTTGCACTCATGAACTCCTGGGTAGCTTTGGCTGTATGCTTGGGGTCATTGTCCATCTGTACTATGAAGCGCCATCCGATCAACTTGGCAGCATTTGGCTGAATCTGGGCTGAAAGTATATCCCGGTACACTTCAGAATTCATCCAGCTACTCTTGTCTGCTGTTATGTCATCAATAAACACAAGTGACCCAGTGCCATTGAAAGCCATGCATGCCCATGCCATCACGTTGCCTCCACCATGTTTTACAGAGGATGTGGTGTGCCTTGGATCATGTGCCGTTCCCTTTCTTCTCCAAACTTTTTTCTTCCCATCATTCTGGTACAGGTTGATCTTTGTCTCATCTGTCCATAGAATACTTTTCCAGAACTGAGCTGGCTTCTTGAGGTGTTTTTCAGCAAATCTAACTCTGGCCTGTCTATTTTTGGAATTGATGAATGGTTTGCATCAAGATGTGAACCCTTTGTATTTACTTTCATGGAGTCTTCTCTTTACTGTTGACTTAGAGACAGATACACCTACTTCACTGAGAGTGTTCTGGACTTCAGTTGATGTTGTGAACGGGTTCTTCTTGACCAAAGAAAGTATGCGGCGATCATCCACCACTGTTGTCATCCGTGGACGCCCAGGCCTTTTTGAGTTCCCAAGCTCACCAGTCAATTCCTTTTTTCTTAGAATATACCCGACTGTTGATTTTGCTACTCCAAGCATGTCTGCTATCTCTCTGATGGATGTTTTCTTTTTTTTCATCCTCAGGATGTTCTGCTTCACCTCAATTGAGAGTTCCTTTGAGCGCATGTTGTCTGGTCACAGCAACAGCTTCCAAATGCAAAACCACACACCTGGAATCAACCCCAGACCTTTTAACTACTTCATTGATTACAGGTTTACGAGGGAGACGCCTTCAGAGTTAATTGCAGCCCTTAGAGTCCATTGTCCAATTACTTTTGGTCCCTTGAAAAAGAGGAGGCTATGCATTACAGAGCTATGATTCCTAAACCCTTTCTCCGATTTGGATGTGGAAACTCTCATATTGCAGCTGGGAGTGTGCACTTTCAGCCCATATTATATATATAATTGTATTTCTGAACATGTTTTAGTAAACAGCTAAAATAACAAAACTTGTGTCACTGTCCAAATATTTCTGGCCCTAACTGTAGATAGATAGATAGATAGATAGATAGATAGATAGATAGATAGATGCAGTGGTGTAACTAGGAATGGCGGGGCCCCGTGGTGAACTTTTGAGCTGGAAGACCTCGACCAACTGACCCCTAAAGAGGCCCCCCTTCCCAGCACGCGCATTTCTGCGCACACTATAATACCCCATATTGGCCCCTGCACACAGTATTATGTCCCATTGGGGA
Source organism: Leptodactylus fuscus (assembly GCF_031893055.1). NCBI lineage: Eukaryota > Metazoa > Chordata > Amphibia > Anura > Leptodactylidae > Leptodactylus > Leptodactylus fuscus. Next base: position 45,499,925 of record NC_134265.1, read on the forward strand.
CACACATGAACAATTATTATACTCTGGGGTCTTTTCAGACCCCAGAGAATAATAATCGGAGACCCAGAGGGATACAAACATAAACTATGGTTACTTACCTATCTCCTGACTCCCCTGTATTCTCTGTCGCTGTCGGCCATCTTCCGGGACGTCATGTGACCCTGCGTCGCGGGTCATATGACGTCACGCAAGTAGGTCGAAGCCTGCCCTGAACCTGGAGAGGTAAGTAACACAGTTTTTTATGTTATCTTACCTCTCCCGGGCTTCCGATTGTTATACTTGGGGGTCTGAAAAGACCCCCGAATATAATAGTGCTTGTGGGGCCTGCGCCGTCACTTACCAATCTCGGTCCCTGCCAGGATCGGTAAGTATATAGGGCCCGTTACCGGTGGGAGTACTATTTTTTAAAAAAAAATGTCCCAGGCCCCTGTGGCGGCTGCCTCCGCTGCTTCTCCAGTTGTTACGCCCCTGGATAGATGCTGGTTTATCTATATAACACCTTCATGGCGGCTTCAAGAATAATTATAAGCTTTTATGAAGTCTACGGACAAAGGCCCGCTCAGGATAAAAAGACCTGAAAATTTCCCTCTACACAATGCTCTGCTATGTCGTTCTGAACTGAAAAATACATTATTTCAGCGACTGAGCAGAGCTGAGCTTGCTCTGCATAGTGCACGAGCTTCGTACTTGGATATATTCAGTGACATTTAGCAGAATAAAGAAGCGTCGGGCAACAGTAACATATTATTATCAGATACGGCACTTCCACAAAGAAAAATAGATCCGTTCTTCTTAAATCCAAACCCTAAATCTTCCCTATCTCCAGACTGAAGCAGTGACTTTGTGCAGGCTGCTAGATGGATGCATTGAATGTAACCCTGAATAACAAATGATTAACTGTTTACAGAAGTTGATCTCTTATCACATCCATGGAAATAAATCTGCAGACTTGAGAAGAACAGCTTGTTTGCTGCAGCATTTTTTACACCACAGTCCTTAGTGACATTGAAATCCAAGTCTCCATGCAGCCCTGAACTTAGCCTGGACCTGCTTGTTTTCCTCTTTGTTTCATTATCTTGACCCTGAGGTAAGGCAGTTTCCTGAAGTATTGCTTGCAGGAACAAGTCTGTTATTATCCAGCAGCAGAACAAGAAATTCAGCAATATAGAGTCCTCTTATAATAAGTCTATTCAGGCGGCCAGGAAGCAAGGAGCAGTCTGGGTTCACAATAGAAGTCTAAACCCCGCAGCAATCGCCATTGTAGAGCTCGGGATTAGCAGGGACTTTTCAGCAGCTCTGGTTAATGACATTTCAGAAGGTTCTAGTCTTGATTCCAGGTCTCAATGAGCTCTGGTTATATATCCACCATTGTGCAGGTTTTTTTTTTTCTACTTACACAGCTGGGTCACGGCCAGTTTGCATAGATTGTTGTAAAAGATGGACAAGGCCTACCCAAGGAAGTCAAGATTTGCTGTAAGGACATAGGCATGCAGGGCTTTATACTTAGTGAATGGAAGGGGTTGTCCAGGATTAGAAAAACATAGGTGTTTTCTTCTTGCACCAGTTGTTTGCACAGAAATTTTGCCTTATTTGCACTTTTTTGAGATGGTTTATGCCTTACACTAGGTTCACACTGGCACTGGGATCTCCGTCTCTCCCAGCAGACCCGAACAACAGAGAGCTGGATCGCTACAACAGCAGCTACACATGGAGCCCAGTCCACCCCAGGGACTATAATGGGGTCCGTCGAATGTCTGCTGTTTAAAAACTGAAAGTGGTGGTGAAAAAAGTCGCCTGTGCAGGACATTTTTCTCTGCTGGTTTTCAGCTGTATCTGCAACAAAGTCTCTAATGTGCATCTGGCTCAGGAAGGCTGAAGACCAGTGGGATGTCCCTGGGAGAAGACTTCCACCACCAGTAAAGGGGTTGTCTCATCTCAAGGAGCCTATCTATACTTGTAGCTTATGTAAATTGAAGCCTTTTCCTAAATATATTGCTTTAAAAATTCTGCTTTGCTCTCCTACTATGTGACATTATTCCTCCCATTGTTTACACAGCATTGCTATAACCAAAGACCTATAGGACAAGTGATGTCACTTACTCAGTGTTCTTGCCGGCAGGACAATCATTCAGCTAATTGCTGTTTGCAGATAAAGCTTGGTCTGCTATCTCTTTATGTAAACACACAAATAACACATAATAGTCCATTCTGTACAAGCATCTGCATATTATCTGATCTGTATAAGTGTTCTGTGTCCCGTTCAGCAAGAGGGAGAAGAGAAATACAGGAAGCGAGAAGAAGACATTGCAGACAGCCTGCTGATACACTGAGATATGAAAACCCCTTTAAGTGCTTCACAGGCCCCCACAGCTCTGCACCGACCCAGAAACAGAGCTATAGGATTTGGCTTAACAAACCAATGTGACGACTATTTACTACTTACCACTACCACTACTACTACCCTTGGGGGTTCCCTACAATGGGTTTCTGCACTGGTAACCTCTAGAGATGAGCGAGTACTGTTCAGATCAGCCGATCCGAACAGCACGCTCGCATAGAAATGAATGGACGTAGCCGGCACGCGGGGGGTTAAGCGGCCGGCCACCGTCAAAGCGGAAGTACTAGGTGCATCCATTCATTTCTATGGAGCGTGCTGTTCGGATCGGCTGATCCGAACAGTACTCGCTCATCTCTAGTAACCTCTACTGTGCCAAAGAACTACCTGAACGAGATCTACCAGAGTGTGCACATGCTTTCTTTGCTCAAACTTCTAAGCACCAGAGTGTCAGGGACCTGGCCGTCCGGTCTTTGGATGGGTTGTGATAGGAGAGACTGCATCAATGGTCCCGTGCGGTGTCCAGATGAGGATGTGGCTCCCTTACAAATATTATAAGTGGTATATGGTGAGTGTTACACTATGTTACAGATCTTGTACAGGGGCTGAGAAACATCTAGGTTCACTCCTGACTATAATATTCAAGCATATACAGTCCTATGAAAAAGTTTGGGCACCCCTATTAATCTTAATCATTTTTAGTTCTAAATATTTTGGTATTTGCAACAGCCATTTCAGTTTGATATATCTAATAACTGATGGACACAGTAATATTTCAGGATTGAAATGAGGTTTATTGTACTAACAGAAAATGCGCAATATGCATTAAACCAAAATTTGACCGGTGCAAAAATATGGGCACCTCAACAGAAAAGTGACATTAATATTTAGTAGATCCTCCTTTTGCAAAGATAACAGCCTCTAGTCGCTTCCTGTAGCTTTTAATCAGTTCCTGGATCCTGGATGAAGGTATTTTGGACCATTTCTTTCTACAAAACAATTCAAGTTCAGTTAAGTTTGATGGTCGCCGAACATGGACAGCCCGCTCTCAAATGATCTGAAAACAAAGATTGTTCAACATAGTTGTTCAGGGGAAGGATACAAAACGTTGTCTCAGAGATTTAACCTGTCAGTTTCCACTGTGAGGAACATAGTAAGGAAATGGAAGACCACAGGGACAGTTCTTGTTAAGCCCAGAAGTGGCAGGCCAAGAAAAATATCAGAAAGGCAGAGAAGAAGAATGGTGAGAACAGTCAAGGACAATCCACAGACCACCTCCAAAGAGCTGCAGCATCATCTTGCTGCAGATGGTGTCACTGTGCATCGGTCAACTATACAGCGCACTTTGCACAAATAGAAGCTGTATGGGAGAGTGATGAGAAAGAAGCCGTTTCTGCACGTACGCCACAAATAGAGTTGCCTGAGGTATGAAAAAGCACATTTGGACAAGGCAGCTTCATTTTGGAAACAAAAATTGAGTTGTTTGGTTATAAAAAAAGGCGTTATGCATGGCGTCCAAAAAGAAACAGCATTCCAAGAAAAACACATGCTACCCACTGTAAAATTTGGTGGAGGTTCCATCATGCTTTGGGGCTGTGTGGCCAATGCCGGCATCGGGAATCTTGTTAAAGTTGAGAGTCGCATGGATTCCACTCAGTATCAGCAGATTCTTGAGAATAATGTTCAAGAATCAGTGACGAAGTTGAAGTTACGCCGGGGATGGATATTTCAGCAAGACAATGATCCAAAACACCGCTCCAAATCCTCAGGCATTCATGCAGAGGAACAATTACAATGTTCTGGAATGGCCATCCCAGTCCCCAGACCTGAATATCATTGAACATCTGTGGGATGATTTGAAGCGGGCTGTCCATGCTCGGCGACCATCTAACTTAACTGAACTTGAATTGTTTGTCCAAAATACCTTTATCCAGGATCCAGGAACTGATTAAAAGCTACAGGAAGCGACTAGAGGCTGTTATCTTTGCAAAAGGAGGATCTACTAAATATTAATGTCACTTTTCTGTTGAGGTGCCCATATTTTTGCACCGGTCAAATTTTGGTTTAATGCATATTGCGCATTTTCTGTTAGTACAATAAACCTCATTTCAATCCTGAAATATTACTGTGTCCATCAGTTATTAGATATATCAAACTGAAATGGCTGCTGCAAATACCAAAATATTTAGAACTAAAAATGATTAAGATTAATAGGGGTGCCCAAACTTTTTCATAGGACTGTACAGTACCTTCATATGTAAAAGAAAAACTGAACCAGAACTGGAAGACAAAGCTTGAAATCAAAGGCATATTCTCATGTGCAGCGCAGTCCACCTACTGCGAGAAATTCTCTTTAGCATACAATACAAAGCTGGTATTCATAAAATGATACAATTAATGAACATAAAAAACGTTTGCACCATTAGTTGATCAACAGTATAGAAAAAGCGGTCATGATGTGGGAGTGTAGGATCCCGGCAATGAAAAGATTTGCATTTTTAGTGATGCGACCCCTGACCATTTGTAATGGGTAACAGCGACTACTGGGGAAAAGCTAGCTGTTAGATGTTGCTAATATTGTCCGTAATTAGCAGCTTACAGATAGTAATCTTCTGCAGCAAACCATAACCAATCAGGACGGCAGCCAGAGACAATGGGGGAGGCTTTGTCATTTTTTCACATTATTATTCACATGCACAGAAATAAAATAGACAATTTAAGGAAATTCTATGTTGTTTTTTTTTTCCACTGGTAAATCTGCGTGTGTATATTATAGAGCCGGCTGCTTTGTCGTATTACAGGACCATTCAACTAGGAACATTAGTGGGTGTGACAGATGCGGACCATTTCTAAAGAGAAATACAATGTAAAAATAAAAAACCACAAAACCGTATTGTCTGGTAGCTGCGAATATTGGAATTGCATGTGCCTCCGCATTGTGTGCATTAGTAAACACTTGTACGACTCTTAAGTTACTGAACTTATATAGACATTCTTATATAGGAAAACTTTTGTTAGATTCTGTTTAGTACTGGGAATCGTAGGCATCCACCTACTCATACATGTCTTCTATAGTGAGGGTATGTTTAGGAGTAGGAAACTGGGAAATTGCCCAGAGTCCACATTTTCTAGAGCAGGGGTCCCCAACTACCAGTCCACAGACCAGGCCCGGGTCGTTGGCTTTTTTTGCTGATCCGTGGGGCAGCAGGCTGGTCTTGGTCTTAGATGGATACTTTGTGCTTTGTGTATACTATTGGATAGCGTGGTGTTCTGTAGCTGTTAAGGACGCCGCACTACCTGATAGTTTTCTTGTTATCATAGCAATGTGGCCTAGCACGATGTATCCAGCCTTGGTGTCTATCGATCGCCATGTCTGCTCAGATGCTTATGTCACGCCCGCCTGCCTTGCAGACCATCCCGGCAGAGAGCCTTCCCAGTGGAGCCCACCTATAACCACTATATGCCCAAATCTCTGCCCCACTCTGACTCCACCCTGCCGGGCCATGGAGAACTAGTCTTGCTTGAAGCCGATCCCTGATGCAAAAAAGGTTGGGGACCACTGTTGTAGAGGACCTAGCCACCTTAGGATAGGCCATCAATATTAGATCTGTGGGGATCCAACAGTCAGAATCCCTACAAGTTCTGCTGTTTAGGGACAATGCGGTTCTTGGTTACATGTTGAGAGCCTCACTGCTCAATTACATCGATGTATAGCGGCATGTTTAGGTACAGTAGTGGTGTCTCAGACTTCAATAAGACGCCTGAATCCGCCGCTAACCATTGTACATTCAGTGAGCAGCAAGGCTCCCAGCATATACACATTATTGAGTGAGTAAGGGCTAGTTCACACGGGGCAAGAGGGGACGGATTTTGAGGCCGAATCCACCTCAAAATCCGTTCCCTCACAATAGAGGTCTATGTAGACCGCTAGCATTGTATTTTCCGCGAGCGGTTTGTTCTCACTCACGGAAAAAAGAAACAAGCTGCACCTTTTTTCAGGCGGATTCCATGGCTGATTCAGCTGCGGCGTCCGCTTTGCGACACCACCCCCCGGACTAGGCCCATTCATTTGAACCTAATCCGGAGCGGAAAGTTGCGACAGAATGTGTTCAACGCGGAGCCCCATGTGAACTAGCCCTAAGCTGTGCGGTCCCGTTGATCTGCAGGAGTCTCATCTGTTGGCTATCCTTAGGATACGTTGTCAATATTTGATGAACACCCAGGACCTCCACTGATCAGCTCTTTTAAGAGAGTATGGATGAGCACAGTGACATATATTATGTGGAGGCCACATGTTAAATGAACATGAAGTTACTAGTCTGTGAAGTGGAAATGGCATTTACCCTAGAATGACTGCTGCTTTGTGGCAGCTAATCTGGAAGGTGTGGGTGGGAGGTCTGTGGTGTTATTATGGGGCACGCAAATGTTATGGTGCTATGAACAAGCATCATGACATCAATGTGCCCACATCACCAGTAATTGGGCCTCAGTGGTGACCCCAAAATGCCTGACATCAGTCAGAGGCCAGAAGAGGACACTGGAGAACTGCTGGACACCCATAAAACTTAGACAAAGTGAATATAAGTGTTTGTCATTTTTACTCATCTCTCCTGGGCCTCCACTTATTATACTCTGGGTCCTGAGTATAATTGAGTTTTATGGTCAAACCTAAAACTTTTGGCAAATTTGGGTTGAATCCGGTTCTAACCAAGTTGGTGCGCTGATCCCTAATTACAGGGATTTTCCCCCAAATGCAAATGATCCCTTTAAGGTAATCTCGCCATTTACTTTGTAGCAGCTATATATCCTAGACAGTGAGGTCGCCTTGCCTCTATACAATACCGGCCGTCATCATACAGATGGATTCTTGTCAGGCAGCACTGGAGCTGAATTATGATTTCAGCAGAGCAGAACGTCTTTCTAGTCACAGCTACATGTGATGTAACCAGGAAACCATATCCTCAAGCTGAAAATTCCTCAAAATACAAAGTTCAGTATGTGATACTATACTGGAGACATTTTATCACTGGCAGACAGGGATGAGGATGACATGTAACTGACTCTCCTAATGATGAAACTGAGATGTCCCAGATTCTCGCATCTTTGATATGAAAATGCTTGTAGCAAAATACATATTAATACTATGCAGGGTCCAAGGGATGGTGAATGAAATCTGAGGGTAGCCATTTTTGTTGACACAAAACTACATAACTCTCAGCTTTTATTATTCTACGTGCTTGTCAATATTCTACAATTTATATAGTTGTAGTTGCTTATACAGTATAATATCTATATGTTCCACAAGAGTAAATTAAATTAGTGAAGTGACCATGAGGGGTTAACTATTTCTGTATCAAAAACTCACACTACAGCCAACTTCGTGGGAAACCAATTGGCCTATGGAGCCTGGTTTGGCATATGGGAGGACACCAGAGCCCCTGACAGACAGGGAGAATATGCAAACTCCATCCTGAGACTGTCCATGGTTAGATAAGAAATCTTAGACTCCATTACAAAGTACAAACCACTGAGCCATTCTTATAAACCATATTGTATATTTTAGCTATGTATACTAGTACTATGGTATTGGATATAGACCAATACTATAAATGGCAGTCCTACAGTAAATGGAACTACATTGCACTTTCACCTGACATGTTTCCCCTTGGAAATAATATCGCAAATTATTATTCTTTTTGTTATTTCCTTTCTTTTGCAAAAACTTTAGGTAGTTGAGAAGAAAATGCATCAAAGTAACACTAAGTTCACATCTCTGCTCGGGTCCACTTGGGGACCGGAAGAACGTAAACCTAATCCACTTAAAAAGCGGTTACCCACAGAAACCCATGAACCCATAGACTATAATGAGGTGCGCCCGATTTCCACCCGAAAAGGTGGAAAAATGGGGAGAGAAAAGTCCTACAAGCAGGACTTTTCTCTCCACATTTTTTAAGTGGATTTGAGGACTGAAAGCCCAAACGTATAGAAGCAGGTGCAAGTGTGAACCTAACCTGAGAACGCTTTCAAAAATGGAGTTTATAGAAGTAAGGCTACATTTACATGACAGTGAAAACTGGCCATGTGATATCCATTTTTTTAACTATAACCCCCCATTAACTATGAGTAAATGGGGACTATTCACATGATCATTAGCTTGATAGTCTGTCGTCACTGACTTAAAATATAGGTCATGTCTTATTTTTGGCTGTTTTCACAGATCCTTCCATACACCAAAATGTATGGGGGATCCAAGAAAACGGTTCCCCTCGGGTGCAAGATGGCCGTGATTGGGTGCTATGCCAGATGACCTGGCCTCCACAACCACCAGACCTGAACCCAATCGAGATGGTTTGGGGTGAGCTGGACCGCAGAGTGGAATGAAGGCAAAAGGGCCAACAAGTGCTAAGTATCTCTGGGAACTCCGTCAAGACTGTTGGAAGACCATTTCAGGTGACTACCTCTTGAAGCTCATCATGAGAATGCCAAGAGTGTGCAAAGCAGGAATCAAAGCAAAAGGTGACTACTTTGAAGAACGGAGAATATAAGACATATTTTTAGTTGTTTCACACTTTTTTGTTAAGTATATAATTCCACATGTGTTAATTCATAGTTTTGATGCCTTCAGTGTGAATCTACAATTTTCATAGTCATGAAAATACAGAAAACTCTTTGAATGAGAAGGTGTGTCCAAACTTTTGATCTGTACTGTAGACAACAGGACAAGCATATTAAGGACAATACCAATAGCTAATCTTTGCTATCATTGCCTTCCTAGAGAAAAAAAAAATAATTTTCTAGAACAAGTTGCTACTCTGAAGTCCTCCTGCATTTGATCTTGTCGTCACAGTGCGGAACGAATGGCACAGATTTTATTCCACGGCGCAGAAAAATTAACAGTAGAAGTAGATCTTGATAGAGATATAAGATGTTCCAGTCACGTGACATGGCTTAACTATGGGTGTAGAGTTCTCCAATTCCCAGAGAGTATGTTTTGGGTTTAGAGGTTAGAGATAATTGGATTGGAATTTACCAGGGGGGATTACTTATACTCTAGTGAGTGTGTGTCACATACACATGTCCCTGGTGAACATGGAGGACGAGAACTGAAGAGGTTAATCACAGCAGGGGCAACCAGGCAATATGTCACTTCCCCGCAGGGCATAAACATAAGCACAACCTCATCGCACACCCCAAACCTCAGCCTGTAACCAGGATTATGCTCTTAGGCTAACTACTCAAGCATGTTTTTTTCTGCTTCGCGTCAAACTACTTCATTAAAAGAAAATAATTATGAAGACGCAAAACCTTCTCCTTGCCATAGAGATCAGTAGTTAATCAAATGCAAGGTCTGCAGGAAGCCTTTCGCTTGGGCTCTATCAATTTGCATTCACTTTAAATTAGAGGAAAAATAAGACTAGAGGAATTAATAAAAAAAAAACTATCGTAAATGCAGAAAAATAAATAGCACAAAAACAATATCTGGAAGCTACAAATAAATCTAGAGATTAAAGGTGAGATAAATGTGGAACGGCACAGATGAGCGGTTTAAAAGAATTGCAAGCCCGGGGCAAAATGGAGCTTTTTAAGATTCATTAAGAGAAATATATGTAGAAAAAAATCATAATATTTGGGTTAGTAGAAACGTCAGAGTAAAAAAAAAAAATCTAATGCTCTATCGAATCTGCTTATCATAATGATGATGATGATAATAATTATACGGTGAAGAGTAACATAGAAACTTTTTGGTTTTATGTATTTTTACATTGCAGCTGCACAGGAATCAGCTGATCGTCGCAGGTCCAATTTCAGAAATCCACAGCGATCGCCAGGATAGTCAAGCTTCGGGGAGAATGTAGTATAGATTGTCGGTCGTGAAAAAGAATGGCTGACCATGTACTGGGATGGAGGAAAATTTGGGATGTTCACTCATTGTGAATGTTGGTTGCTCTCATCCATTATAAGATGAGAGCAACGAACTGTAACAGGGATAGAGTGATGGACATAGACAGAGCCCTCTCCATCTGCGTCTGTTCCAATTGACTCTAATGTAAAAAAACATGACGCAAACTTTCTTCCATCAGAAAATTAAAAAACATACCGGAAGAAAGCTACCAACATCTTTTTTAACATGAGACAGACACCAAACAGAGGGACTCTGCATGCATTCTATGGTTAATGTCCGTTGCTCTTATCCTATAACGGATGAGTCCAATAGATATTAACAGTAATGTGAATGTACCATAATCAGGGCCGCTTTAACCATGGGTGCAATGTTGCAGCCGCATTGGGCCCCCTCAGCCACCCCTGATTGAGTAGGACAGTCCCACAAATTCGGGTGATGTCCTGCTGCTCTCGGTGGCAGGCAATGATTTCACCTCTATCCTTAGGACACCGACAGAGGTTGAATACTATAGTGGAGCATGGAGCTGCTATTAGCTCCGTGCTCCATTATTCAGCCTTCTGCTGATAATGTCTGCGGCAGGGAAGTGCAATGGGCACAGGCATTACTATCGGAACCAACCTAACATTGGTGGTTGAGGGCGCAGGAGAAATTAAGTTATGGAGAGGTACTGGGGGCCCACTTTCAAAAAGTTGTACAGGGCCCCCCAATGCAATAAAACAGCCCTGACCATAATATATTGAAGGTATGGGTCCATCAGAAAAGGAGCAACTCTTAGTGGTTCTTAATTCTAGATTATAACGGGGTATCCTAGGTGAGGTATATTGCATATAGGTCAAGTTGTTCTGCACCATTCTTCTACAGAAGCATGTAAAAGTCACCAGGTATTTTAACTAACCTTTATGTGTTTATTGTAAATTTTTATTCTTGTTCACGTGGAGCATAGATTTTGTTTGTATCCCTTTCCTCCACTGACTACATATGTGCACATGAATACATACATATTATTGCAGGCGGCATACATAGATTTGTAAATCACCGGCCCATCTACTTGGCCCCCCCTACCCTATCACTACTCCTGGGAGGTGGTCCTGATCTCCTTGTTCTTATCTACCCTGTATAGTGTATCTGCTGCCTGGATAATATGTATTCCCATAAAGATTAACACGCTCTATTATTAACTCTTGATACTTCTCCATTAGCACCTCCCTACCCAGCAAACAGATCACATGCCCCATAATCCCTACCTTGGCTGCTCCATATTTCAGTCACATATGTAGTTATTGGTATATCGAACATTATTTTTTATAATTTCTGTATAACTCAGAGGTGACAGGTTTGTTTTAATATGAATTAGCAATATAGAGTAATATTTTTGTCGCCCATTCCTTTAGTCAGCCGTTTCGGCACACATGCATTGGGATTAAAGTATGGCCGAGGTATATGTGCCTTTCACATAATTGTATTCACCTACATAAAGTCATTTAATTAGATTTTACAGTATTGCAGTGCATTGTAACTAATGTTTTATAAGGCAATTTAGCTGTACAATTATGAGAATAGGAAGAAACGACCTCCCTATAGAAATTATTAAAAGAAGGGTCAGCTTGAAAGGGTAGCAGGAAGGCAATTACTTACCCCTAGGCCACTTTTATTTTCCACATGAGAGGCCAGGACCAAGATATGGATTAAATGTTCAGCTCGAACTGTAAGTAAAGGCCATTCTACCTAGTAAGTGTGTGACATTATGCTGCATGCCATGGACCAGAGTCACATATTCTGGCCTATTGCTATTATTATACATACATAGTGGATTCTCTGGTTATATTACGTACCTGCTTGCCTTGAACCCGAATATCAGTGGCATTCTAATAGGCAATTTGTCTATATTTGAGAATATTCCAAGGGCCGTAACTAGAGATCAGCTTCGAACGAATTTGTTCACCTAGATTGAACTGAATTTTCCATATTAACAAAAACGAATAATTGGGCTGAAATGCAATAAATTATTTTATTGTGGGGTCTCTTTAGACACCATAGTATAATAGGTGGAGGCCCAGGGTGAAAAAATTTAAAAACATTTATATTCACCTTTCCTCACCTCTTTTGGGCCTCCTCATGGCATACGCACTATACTGGTGATGTTATGTACCTGGGGTCACAGCTGAGACCTGTGATTGGGCCACAGCGATAACATAACAGCAGGCCGCAGAGGTGATCTGCGCACATGATGTCATCAAGTAGATCGAGAGAGAACACTGTTTGCCATGAGGCCCAGAAACGGTGAGGAAAAGTGAGTATAAATGTTTCATTTTTTCACACTTTTATACTCGGAGTTCTGAAGAGATCCCCGAGTACGATAATGTCACTTAGAGTTCTATCAGAACTCCTTCAAACCTAAACAAATCCGGGACCTGAGCCACCCAAACCCGAAACTAAAGAAATCTTCAGAGGTTCACCCATCTCCAGGGTCGGACTGGGGTGTCTAGGGCCCACCAGTGGAATTATTTCTAGGGGCCCACTATCAGGATCCCTGCAAACCAGCGATACCAAGACAGGGCGGCTGAAGGTAATAACATATCAGGAGCCATGCTGCTCACCCGCCATACGATGTGCAACACACACAAGCGGGGACAAACAGGGTGCTGGGGACAAAAGCTCAATGAAAAACACTGTGGAAAAAATATATTGAGATTCACTGCAATTTTTTTCCCACAATGTTTTTTTAGTTGCATCTCGCTGTTGCGCCTAATCCTTAAAGACCTTTCACCATCTGGGGCACATGAGGTTTAATACACTGCTAGAAAGCCAACAGTGCGCTGAATTCAGTGTACTATTGGCTTTCACGTTCTGTGCCGGTACCGTAGATCTTCATCGTCAGAAGGGCGTTCTGATAGTCAGTCAGGAACGCCCTTCCTTACGGTAGCGTCTATAGCGCTGTACTATGAGAGGGGTCGCTGCTTACCAGCCAGCGATGACGCTGAGCGCCTATAGCGCTCTCACAGTACAGTGCTATAGGCGCTGCTGTGAGGAAGGAGCGTTCCTGACTGACTGTCAGAAACGCCTTTCTGACACTGAATAGCTACGGTACCGGCACCGATAGCTCTTCACCGGGGGCACAGAACGGGAAAGCCGAAAGTGCGCTGAATTCATCGCACTGTCAGCTCTCTAGCAGTGTATTAAACCGCATGAGCTCCAGGAGGTGAAAGGTCCTCTTTACCATCTCAAAATACTGTACACCACACTATAAGGACAAGGCCTAACACAGCGTCCCGCAGCAAAAAAGCGCTGCGGGAAAACCCCTGGCGCCGACACATCAGTTTTTCCTGCAGCACTTTTTGCAGAAACTCCACAGAGGTTTCCTCCGAGGACTTTCTGCTTCCTTTATACCTATAGGGACGCTGTAAGTGTTTCTGTAGGTATAAATGACATGCTGCGATTTCCAAAAACTGCAACATTTACCTACACACTCATAAATATAGATATTAAAGGGGATGTCCAGGCTTAATTATTTTTATGGCGTATCCTCATGGTAGGCCATAAATACCTGATCATTAGGGGGCTGATACACGGCCCCATCAGCTGTACGGAACCACTTCTGGCGCCCGTTTTGTACACAATACAGGACTGGAAGCAGAAAGTTTCATCCACTGTATAGTTGCCTGGCAGATTCACTGCAGCTCAGCTCCCACTGACTTCAATAAGTGCCGAGATGCAGAGAAGGTGCCGGCTGATATACAGTGGACAGAGCTTTCTGCTTCTGGCCCCGTATTGTGTACAGGACTGGTGCCAGAAGTGGCTCCATACAGCTGATCGATCTGAGGGCTGGGTGTCGGCTCCTACAGATCAGGCATTTATAGCCTATGCTGACAATAAACCATAGAAAATTATGCCTGGACAACCCCTTTAATTTTCCCCCCGAATGCCCCACACTTTAAAGAGGTTGTCCAGAATAATTTTTTTTTTTGATTATAATTATTCCGGGGAGGTGAAAAACAAAGCACACAAAAACCCCCGCACTCATGTGTTCCCAGTGCTCCGGTCCTGCAGTTCTGCTGGTAGTTACATGCCGGACTGGACCGCACTGGGAGACACTGGGAATAGGAGAGTATGCTTGTGTGCTTAAAAAAAAATAGAAAGTGTTTTTAAGGGCTCGTTCACATCTGCGCCCCGGCTCTCCACTTTCAGGTTTCCGTTTCCTGCCCAAAACTGGGCAGGAGATGGAAACCTGCAGGCATTTTTCAAACCCGTTCAAATGAATGGGTTTGGAAAGTGTCCGGCCGTGAGCGCCGGTGAGTGTTTTGTGCTCCCTGCGGCAAAACGTTTTTGTTTTTTTTTAACCGGGCACAGAATCGGACATACAGGACTTTGTGTCCGGTTTAAAACGGTTTCGCCACAGAGAGCACAAAACGCTCACCGGCGCTCACGGCCAGACTCGGTCCGACAGGTTTCCAGAAGACGGAGACCTCAGACCGGAGACCAGACGCTGGTGAGAGCCCAGTGCTAGCTGTGTTTTGATCAGTTGGGCCTAATCCTTAAAGGGGTTGTCCAGGAATTACAGGCTTCTACAAGGAGGCCGGTGAAGGAAAAAAAATAAAACCCACACTCACTTGTCCCTGATTCTCCTACCCCTGTCCGCTCCAGCGGTGCCCAAGAGTTTTTTCAGTCCTCGCCACACGTAACTGATGAAGCCAATCATCTGCCTCAGCAGCCTAAGGAAAGAAACTGCGATATCACTCACATATGTCACCTGTGATGTCACGTGTCCTTTCCTTAGGCCGCTGATTGGCCTCAGCAGTCACGTGTGGCGATGACATCTGCCAGAACAACGCTCCGGGAGCCACTGGACCAGACGGACGTGGGAGACACCGGTGACAGGCGAGTATGGGTTTTGCTTTTTTTCTTATTTGTGACCTTTCCCTTGCAGAGAACTGTAATTCCTGGATAACCCCTGTAACATCTCAGTATACTGAACATCACACTATAAAATACAATTCTAGTATGCATAATGGTAGACATGTACAGAAGAAAACAGAAACACACTCATATGCTGGATATACTTAGGCCTGGTTCACATCTGTGATCGGTATTCTTTTTTGGGAAGTCCACTTGGGGTTCCCCCAAACAGAAACCTATACGCATTAAAAAGTGGTGAGCAATGAAACCAGACGGACCCAATAGACTATAATGGGGTCCATGTGTGGTGAGAAAAGTGCTGCAAGTACTCCTTTTCTCTCCACGTGATTCATGTGGACACCGCACAGAAAACACAAAGACCCCATTATAGTCTATGGGGTCCGTGTGGTTTCATTGCTCACTGCTTTTTAATGCGTATAGGTTTCTGTTCGGGGGAACCCCAAGTGGACTTCCCAAAAAGGAATACTGAACGCAGGTGTGAACCAGGCCTAATACATATAACATATATTTACACACATACATTCATATACAATATACATACACATATACACACACACACCTATCTACAAACATACAGGACTCACACAGTATATCAGACACTTTACACAAATATACACACATTAAATATACATACATATATACACACACACACACCTATCTACAAGCATACAGGGCTCACACAGTATATCAGACACTTTACACAAATATACAAACATTAAATATACATATTTTTACCCAAAAAATGTACTTACATTTGGCCTGGTGCACTGGATATGGAGGAGGCTCCTGTGCAGCTTTGTCCTGTCTGGCCTGTGGTGAAAGCCCTGCTTCATTGCAGTAGCCGACAGACTTCCCCCTGCACTCTCCGATCTGTGTGGGGGAGGGGCAGCACACGTCCTGCTACATGCCGGCAGTGCACAGTGCAGGGAGGAGAAGCCCCGCGCCTGCTAATTCTCACACACTCGCAGGGAATGGTACAGGGGCCCATTTTGGGATGGTCAGGAGCCCGATCGGGCCCCTGAATATCCCGATCAGGCCCCTGAAGTCCCTGAAAGTACATTGGGAAATGAAAACTAATAGTCAGCCTCGGGGGCCCACTGGGGGATCCCCCGGTTTACCGGTGGGCCAGTCCGACCCTGCCCATCTCTATCCATAACACTTGATAAATTAAACGGGTTTCCTGGGATGGTAGTATTGATAATCAATTCTTAGGATTGGTAGTCTGGGGATGGTCTGGCATAGTTGCGTAAATAGGAATGGCGGGACCCCGTGGCGAACTTTTGACATGGGCCCCCCTCCCGAATGACGAAGATTGCCCATGACTGACCCCCCCCACCCGCAATCCTGTGTGCACTACTATGCCCCATTGTGGCCCCTTCACCCAGTATTATGCCCCATTGTGGACACCAATGAACAATAATTATACTCTGTGGTCTTCTCAGACCCCAGATTATAATAATTGGAGACCCAGGAGGGATACAAACATAAAAAAACACTGTTACTTACCTATCCCTGTGCTCCCAGCTGATGGCGGCCATCTTCAATGACGTCCAGGGCGTCACATGACCGAGGGGACAGGCTTCGCAACGTATAAGGACGTAGGACCCGGTCAAGGACATCACACAAGTAGGCCCGAAGCCTGTCTGGAGCCCAGAGAGGTAAGTAACACTGTTTTTTTTATGTTAACTTACCTCTCCTGGGCCTCCAATCATTATACTTGGGGGTCTGAAAAGACCCCCAAGTATAATAATAGTGTTTGTGGGGCCCACAGCGTCACTTACCAATCCCAGCCCCTGCCAAGATCGGTAAGTAAATAGGTCCCGTTACTGGAGTAACTCCAGCCGGTAACGGCCTATTAAAAAAAAAATGCAGTGGTAGTGGCTGTCACCGGGCCCCCTAATGTCCTGGGCCCTCAGGCAGGCGCTACCACTGCTACCCCGGTAGTTATGCCCCTGATTTGGCATCCAGGACCCATCACTGATAAGCTGCTCGAAAAAACCACAGAGTTCAGGGGTGTGCTGCGGCCACTTCATTGAATACGAAGCACAGTGCTGAACATTGTACAGGTATAGTTGGAGCAGTTCAGCTCCTTTCTCTTGAATCGGATTGAACAGCAACAGAATAGAGGAATAAACATGGCGTCACATGGCCTTCAAAGAGGAAACAGCACTCACCCTAGCTGAAACGTTGCCACTAGGTTCACACTAGCATTGGCGGTCCAGAACAATGGAGTGACGGACTGTTAAAATAGCGGTAACACACAGTCCAATGGACCCCTTGACTATAATGGGGTCCATCATTTAAAAACGAAAAAAGTCCTACGTGCAGTCATCCATATTTTCTCAGGTACATGCTGTGATGGAGTCTATAA
This sequence comes from Leptodactylus fuscus, assembly GCF_031893055.1. Taxonomy (NCBI): domain Eukaryota; kingdom Metazoa; phylum Chordata; class Amphibia; order Anura; family Leptodactylidae; genus Leptodactylus; species Leptodactylus fuscus. The sequence goes on from NC_134265.1 coordinate 45,517,448, forward strand.
TGGAGACCCTGGCACACAAGGAACTTAGCCTGAGCAAGTTATTTGTGGGGGCCCAGGCATCGGACCCCCACCAATCAGATATTAATAAAGACAACAACAAACATTTGTAAAGCACTTACAATAGACTCAAAGGATAAGTCATCAATATTCAGCTCTGGGAAAACCCAACAATAGCTGAAGATGTCAGGTACTGAACAGATTTATTTATCTAAATGGTCATTGTAACATCTTGAGCAATACCTTTACCATACCAGTTAATAAAGCCAGGAAAGACCTGGGGACTTCCTACACCAGTTGACATCTCTGCAACAGAAGGCTTAGACTGGCCCAAAAGTGAACAGGAAAATCCATTGGTGGGCCCCTGAGCCAGATGGACCCCCAGATCGCCCTTCTATGGCACAGTACACTCATTGTACTTTATACAGATACTCATTGTATAGCACCTCAACCAGACTATGCATCACATCAGTATATACACTCACCATCCACTTTATTAGGTACACCATGCTAGTAACGGGTTGGACCCCCTTTTGCCTTCAGAACTGCCTCAATTCTTCGTGGCATAGATACAACAAGGTGCTGGAAGCATTCCTCAGAGATTTTGGTCCATATTGACATGATGGCATCACACAGTTGCCACAGATTTGTCGGCTGCACATCCATGATGCGAATCTCCCGTTCCACCACATCCCAAAGATGCTCTATTGGATTGAGATCTGGTGACTGTGGAGGCCATTGGAGTACAGTGAACTCATTGTCATGTTCAAGAAACCAGTCTGAGATGATTCCAGCTTTATGACATGGCATTGCATTATCCTGCTGAAAGTAGCCATCAGATGTTGGGTACATTGTGGTCATAAAGGGATGGACATGGTCAGCAACAATACTCAGGTAGGCTTTGGCGTTGCAACGATGCTCAATTGGTACCAAGGGGCCCAAAGAGTGCCAAGAAAATATTCCCCACACCATGACACCACCACCACCAGCCTGAACCGTTGATACAAGGCAGGATGGATCCATGCTTTCATGTTGTTGACGCCAAATTCTGACCCTACCATCCGAATGTCGCAGCAGAAATCGAGACTCATCAGACCAGGCAACGTTTTTCCAATCTTCAATTTTCCAATTTCGATGAGCTTGTGCAAATTGTAGCCTCAGTTTCCTGTTCTTAGCTGAAAGGAGTGGCACCCGGTGTGGTCTTCTGCTGCTGTAGCCCATCTGCCTCAAAGTTCGACGTACTGTGCGTTCAGAGATGCTCTTCTGGCTACCTTGGTTGTAACGGGTGGCTATTTGAGTCACTGTTGCCTTTCTATCAGCTTGAACCAGTCTGGCCATTCTCCTCTGACCTCTGGCATCAACAACGCATTTCCGCCCACAGAACTGCCACTCACTGGATGTTTTTTCTTTTTCGGACCATTCTCTGTAAACTCTAGAGATGGTTGTGCGTGAAAATCCCAGTAGATCAGCAGTTTCTGAAATACTCAGACCAGCCCTTCTGGCACCAACAACCATGCCACGTTCAAAGGCACTCAAATCACCTTTCTTCCCCATACTGATGCTCGGTTTGAACTGCAGGAGATTGTCTTGACCATGTCTACATGCCGAAATGCACTGAGTTGCCGCCATGTGATTGGCTGATTAGAAATTAAGTGTTAACGAGCAGTTGGACAGGTGTACCTAATAAAGTGGCCAGTGAGTGTATATTTATATACTGTAGACATGTTGGGCAGCTGATATGACATCTAGGTGAAGAGTAAGGCCAACCAGTCTCCTTCATCCCACTGAAGGGTCCTATCTTGCAGTGTCTTGCTACCGTCTGAGATCTGCCGCTGTGTGGGCACATATATCTAGATCATAGAGCTAAGAAGACCCTATTACAAGGCAAGAGCCAGACAGAGGCCTACTGACAGGGCCTCAGGACAGAAACAATCAGAGACAAGGGATTAGACAAATCTATGTTGGCGAGTGTCGGGTAGTATTTGCGTGTAGCTGAATATTGGGCCCCCAGAATTAATTGGACTGGAGTGCCTAGAGCCTACCAGTAAAACACTGAGCAGTAGTATTCCACGAGTTCTACATCAAAGGCCGCTCACCCTGACAACCAGTAAGCGTGTTTCATGGTGTTTTTAACAAGTGTTTTTTATTTAGTAACATATGCATTTTTTCCCTGGACTTTTGAAGATCAATAGAGAAGCCTATAGGAGAAGTGCCAGAAAAATATGCCATAACTAAGGCATACTGCATTATGCAACAAAGTCCTGTGCAATGTACAATGACTTATGGAACACTCATACTATGGTTTGCGCAAGTCATTAAAATGCAGTAACACCATATTCCAGATTTTTTGCAATACGAATCTTGAATATGCTCTTACTGTATACATGAGGTATAAGGGTTCACACTACTGCAACGATCCAGGGTTCAGCAATGTGGAAATGGCACTGTTGGTTAAGGCCCAAGATAGCAGCTACTATATTCATGGCGGCTATTGGTGCCAAGTCCTTTAAGGGGGCGTTCACACTAGCGTTGGTGTCCGACAGCTAGTGTCTGATGCTAATGGCCGCGCAAAATCTTGCGCGGTCATTAGCAGCGGACACTAGCTGTGTCCGTAGATTTTGCATTGATTTAAATGGGACATCATGTGCGTTCTTTTCAGTCCGTGTCTGTCCTTAAGCGTCCATTCACAAAGATATCCGATTTTTCAAGCGGACAGCAAAACCCGACATGTAGGACATTTTTCTAAATGGACAGTTAAGGACAGAAACGGACTGTAAAGAACGCACCTGATGTCCCATTTACGTCAATGCAAAATGTACGGACACAGCTAATGTCCGATGCTAATGTCCGCACAAGATTTTGCGTGGACATTAGCATCAGACACTAGCTGTCCGACACCGACGCTAGTGTGAACGCCCCCTAACAGGTCCTGAGGCAGCACAGTGATGTAAGGGTTGCACTGAGATAATGAAATATTAAAAAAACAAAACTTTAGAGTCTTCAGTAATTGATGCCTTTTTTAATGGCTAACTAATAGTGATGACAGATTAGAAAGCTTTCGAGGCTCTAGGCCTCTTCCTAATTCATATCCACTGGCTAACACGGCACAAAAACATGTTTTTCCTTATACTGAGATAATGGTGAGGGATCCCCTGGGACACTCCCTACTACTTGTCTTCATTGTGATGTTTTAGGTTGCCCTTGGTGTTAGGTACAAAAACAGTAGCAGTAGCAGCTTCCACATGTAGGACACTTTACATAGATGGACAGAATTGGCTATGCTCTTCAACCCTTCGTCATTCCTGTGCTCCTTTCCACCATGGTGATCTGGCATAGCCTCCTAGGACCTAGTCCTTCTTTCCAACCATTATTGGGGAAATGCAGGACATGTTTCCGCTGTGGACACCAAAGCTTTCACACACTAGTAGAGCAGTGGAGATGTTCAGCATAAATTGGGTTCAGGATGGCTTGGAGACATGGGACTGCCTGGTAAACCCTATCTGCCACTAACTAACCTGAAGAACTGATGGTGCTCTTCTACAAGCGAGTTCCCTCAATTACTAGAACAGGAGGTAACTCACTGGCTAAAGGCTCTCCTGGGTTCTCCTAGCGGCCATTACACTCCTTACATCTTCTAGTAACCCAAAGTAAAACCACACCTGTTTAATTTACAGCACAAGAATGGCAAGTTACCTCTTGAGTGTCCATCTGGAGAGTGCGAAACGTGGTATTAAATAGTAGAAAATCTGCAAAACATCACAAACATTATAAAATGTATTATACGTTAATAAAGCAGTTCATTCCATAACGGTGGATAAGCTACCATTGTGTGCCCATTGACAGACATTAAGTTTCCTTTCGGTCAGCTTTCCAATCTTCTGTCTTATCACTGAAAAGGAAAGAGAAAGTCTTTGGTTTGTATCAGTCAGACGTCCGTTGCTCTGATCCTCTGATCAAGACACCCAATGATAGTGTGAATATTTTCGCAACATACAAACCTTTAGCTAAACGTCTGCATTGCATCTGACACTGATACAGTATAAAAGACTGACGGGAGCGTTTCGATGACACGACCATGACGGAGTGTCTCATGGCAAGTTGAGTGGTCAAAGAATAAAAGACCCAAAAGATAGAAATTGTTCCTGCTGACAACTTGACACACAACTTCTATATTTCTCTAGTGGACTCAGTTTAGGTTTTTTTTTTCAGGTCAGTTCAGTAAGTGCGTTTCCTTCTACTACTTAAATCCCATATTAAGCCTGAAGTCTCTCTTCTCCTCTATAGAAAGAATATGTTTCAATCCCATAACAAACCAAATTATATTTTCCATAAAAGGATAGTGCTGTCTTGGCGTGAAACATCTACCTCTACATTTTATGGCATTTTGACAACTGAATGGATGCCTCGTGGGAAAATGCTCTGACGGGTAGTCTGTTACAGGAGATACTTGTGAGAGCAAAAAAAAGGTACTCTGAGCTATTTAATTCAGTGTGATAATTTGCATGCCATTACCCAGAATTCTCCTCGGGAATTAATCACGGCGTGACATATGCCAATTGGTTCAAGTGTATTTGCAGGGTTCATGCGCATATACAAATGCATACATGATGAAATTGCTTCTAATGACTCGGAGGCTATTAGGTTATACATGCTTATATTACGTTACATTGTTTGGGGCTTTTTGCATGTGGTTTGTTGATTTTCTTGTCTTCCAGGCCTCTAACACCTAGAATTGTGTTAGTTTATGTGCTGATAAGATGCAAAACCTGCTCTGATTAAACTGTCACATGTTACTGGAGGGACGGTTGACAGTATCAGGATTATGCTATGAGGGAGCTTGTAGCAATTTCAGAAATACAAATTTACCAGGAGATTTGACTTGTACATTTTAGGTTTGGGGTATATTGATTCCAGCAGGAGCGGATTGAAAAAAAATATAACAAGAGGAAAAAGTGGTATAAAAACCTGATAGCATCTGACCCGAAATGATGCATGCCTATTAAAAATGGTGATTGTAAAGCTACACAAATACATGGTCAGGGTGTAGGAGGGAATAATGAAAAAATATTACAAAATCAAATGCATTTTATTCCGTTTCCATCTGGCTGGTGCAAGCTGCAGTCATCATTTATTCTGGCCTCTATCACCAGTATACGTCCGCAAGGAGCCTAGATCATTTGTATCTAAGCACATGGCAAATATTAAAGAATACATTACAGAGCCCATGCTCGGTGGAGGGTGGGGAATGGCCTGACATTAAATCTCTATGCAATATGAGTTCCAGTTAATATGAAACCTTGAAACCATACAAGCATTTCAGCTCTCCATAATTTGCATAGGGTATAGCATAGCAGGTTTTATTCTGCAAGCCTTGCACACGTTGGAGTAATGACTCTGCACTTGTCTTCATGTGCCTAGGGAATGGCTGAGTGGGAGCTTATTCTCCAGCTGACAACATTTGTCTTGCAGGCACTGCTCCACTTCACTGCTCTTTGGTCTTAGCAATGCCCACTCAGCCTGTTATCCTTATTATTACAGAAATAAAATCACATACTGGGCACCAGCCGAATACAATAATGAGTCTAACATCAACTAGAAAAGGAGAATATTTTATGCTTGTTTATACTTTTGTATATACCACATTTTACGTCTCGGATATATTGTACTCTATGTATATAGATCAGACCAGACACAGACATATAGACTATATAATTCATTAGAAAAAAAATATTGAAGAGATTATTAAAGCCCAGAATTGTATCGAAAATCAGTAAGGGCCCTGTCACACGGAGTTACGTTCGTGTATTCTGTCTATGCACTGTGTATTCTGTACATTTTACACGTGTAAAATGTAGTTAGCCATTGTGTTCAATGGTATGTTCGTATAACGTGCGTCTTTTTGCGCAGACGCACGCGCAAAAAGACGCGCGTTATACGAAAAAGCCATTGAACTCAATGGCTAACTACATTTTACACGTGTATTTTTACACGTGTAAAATGTACAGAATACACGGAGCGTAAACTCCGTGTGAAGGGGCTCTAAGAGAGATCACTTGTTTTGATCACTAGAGCCCTGCAGAAGTGACAACTTTGCAAATTAGAGAATGCATCAGGAACATGCCATCTACCAATATATCAGGGCGCAGACGAGTGCAGAAAATACAGCAAATTTCTAAATGCTACAGCAATATAGTAACCAGGGGCATAACTACCGGGGTAGCAGAAGTAGCAACTGCCACAGGGACCAGGACAATAGGAGGCCCTATTTTTTTTTTAATAAGCGGTAATGGGCCCTATTTACTTACCGATCCTGGCTACTGCTCACGGCCACCAGCACTTCCCCTTCTACAGAGGTCGCTGTGAGCAGGAGCCAGGAACGGTATCGCAGTATGGCCGCGAGCCCGCTAACCCCACAGGAATGCGGGGGAGTGGTCAGTCGGGGGGGAAGGGGGCCCATGTGAAAAGTTTCCTACTTACACACTGATAGTAACATATTTTGCAAGGCTAAAGAAAGTCATGTCCAACCACTTCAGCCTACCATCCTAAAGTGTTGATCCAGAGGAAGGCGAAAAGAGAATGTATGAGACAATAGTAGACTATTTTCTTCATGGTAGGGACAAAACCCTTGTCCTGACTTCAGATGTGACAGTCACAATAAATCTCTGGATTTAACAGTTCATTTCCAGAAACCATAACCTGTAAGGGTGCATTCACACTACGTTTCCTGAAGCTTATTCTGAACGTAAAACACGTTCAGAATAAGCGGCGTATAAAGCAGCTCCATTCATTTCTATGGGAGCCGGCATACGAGCGCTCCCCATAGAAATGAATGGGCTGCTTCTTTCACTGCGAGCAATCCCATTGAAGTGAATGGGAAGTGCCGGCGTATACGGCAGGCTCTGCTCATGCCGAGCCGTACACGCAGCGCTTCCCATTCACTTCAATGGGACTGCTCGCAGTGAAAGAAGCAGCCCATTCATTTCTATGGGGAGCGCTCGTATGCCGGCTCCCATAGAAATGAATGGAGCTGCTTTATACGCCGCTTATTCTGAACGTGTTTTACGTTCAGAATAAGCTTCAGGAAACGTAGTGTGAATGCACCCTAACACTCAAAAAAAAGATAGCCAGACTCTTGTTTTGTTCAGTAAATTCTCAATAACAATGTCATCTTACAAAGGGTCCCATAGTAACACTACTCTTGTAGTAAAGAACCCTCTAATGCTGATGTTTAGATATAGAGGATGGCCCATTGTTATAGTCCTGGGTATAAATAGATAATAGGGGAGATCTTTGTATTGTCCCTTGCTATAGTTTTTGAGGTTTTTATTGAAAGTCTTTGCACACCAAACCTTACCAGTCATCATAGCCAAAAGATCCTGCGAGGTGCCCCTGGACAAGACTTAGATGTCTGTAGTGTCTGGATAGACTGCCACCCAAACATCTCCCATGATTCTAGATCTATGTGACACCTCCACTAGGGGGAGCTTGGGGGTTTAAAGGTAAGTAAGGGACTCTGCAGAGTTTCTCATACCCTACATGAGCCTATTGTATAGTTACATACAAATCTTAACTGTTCTCTATTCACCAATGTCTAAATCTGCAATCGACATAGATTTTTCAGCATTAGGCTTCATGTACATGACCTTGTGAGATGTCAGTGAGGTGAAGCACACTGACCTGTTCATTTCTATGGCCCTATACACGTGATTGTGTGTTTTCATGGTCCTGTGTATGGGGTCGTGAGCCCAATGCAAAACTTGAGGCAGGTGCTATTCTTGTCCATTTTGTTGCCACGCTCACTGACCACACTGAATAGGGCCATGGGGACACAGGGTGTCATTCATGTGCTGTTCATGCCATTTAGCCACAACCGAGTGACATGCCTGTGGTCATGTATAGGTCGCCCTAGTCTGTGCCTAGATCTTGATTCGTATTGCAAACCCTGTCAGTAGTCTGCTGACTGGCCTTGGCATAGATTAGGATGCTCTTGGTTCTATACCTGGGGGGGGTTACATATTCACATAGTGGCAGGCCTCAGACAGCAGCAGGATCCTGCACGATGATGGCTGACGGAGGGTCCTGCGGTGACAGAAAATGAGGGACCCCAGGAGGGAGGATATCGGCTGACCTGTCTCTGCATCTAGATGTCTCAGCCTTGATGGGTTGAATAATATTCTATAGGGTTTATTATATGGGCACATAGACTGGATGAGATGCTGTATGATGCCTATCTTTATATAGTACAAGGAGTGTACACTTATACAGGGGGTGAGGTCTATCCTGGCTCAGGTTATTTACCTGCTCCCCAATGGGCCGCTTTCAGTGTGTGACCCACATAGTGTTCCCACCATTGCTGTAATCTGTTATGATGCAGCACAGTCCAGTGCACAATTTCTCTACCACAATGGACCACACTGAGAGCAACAGGACTGCAGAACTATTCTAGGAGCTTGAGAAAGGGTGAGATTTTCAGTAGAAGGTGCCAAGACATGTTTGAGTTACCTTGGAGACCCCTATCATGCGTGAGGCCCTAGTTTTACTAGTGCTAAATGCCAGAATTATACTTTTTGTAAGCACAGAGTCTTCAGTCTCACATACATACTTATGTATCACGTACAATAATTGAGAATATCAGCCACTTTGACTTTTACTCAGGTTCCCAAAAGCAATGATTTCATTTGTGTATCGAACAGGATTGTGACTGCTGTGAATGCAGAGGACAACATTATACGCTTTGCTTAATAATTCACCAACCTCCTTTTAATTGGTTATCTATCCATGGCTGCAATGCCTGGAATGTAGAAGCCGAAATGCAGTCATGCAGGAAGTAGACGTCACCTATACATCGAATAGATATATTACAACTTTACTAATGTTCATTAGGGGGAATCTTCGAAACCCTGAACGACCATGGATATTGGAGATATTGGTCCAGGACTTCTTGGAATGTATTGGAAGCTCAGTGTTAAAGGGAACTTGTGACATAGAAAATGCAATACAACAAGTAATAGAGCTGAAAGAGCTGAGCAAGATGATATACAATTTTGTTGTATAAGGTTCAGTATAACCTGTCATTTCTCCATTGAAATCGGTGCTCTTCCTATGTTGGGATGTCATGGGGCGGTCCTATCAGTGATTGACAGGTGTGTCTACATGTGCAGTCCTAGGGGGAGGCGGTCAGTCACTGATAGGACCGCCCCTATGGCATCTCAACATAGAAAGAGCAGAGATTTCAATGGACAAATTACAGCTTATACTGAATCTTTTCCTATGAACCTATATATCAATCTGCTCAGCTCCTTCTGCTCTATAACTTGTTGCCTACAGATTGAACACTATTATTCATGTGACAGGTCCCTTTAATTTGTATTTCAGTACCTTAGAATTAGATATGTAGACAGTCTCCGTCTTCTAGAGCATAATCCATGGTATGTACAAGGCTTCTAACATATAATAGTGATATGTCAGAAATTTCTTTTGGTGGGAATCTCATCATTTAGACCCCAAGCCAAAAGAGAAGACGCGATCAGCTGTGATCGACTCTACTTCCCAGTCCAGATCCACGGAGAGATGAGTAGAGCAATGTACTTACTGAGATTATCAAATGAGACAATAGGCCATATTCATACGAAAGTGAAAAACGGACGTTTTTGTAAGGTAGGGTTCACACTACCATTGGTGTCCACTTAGGTGTCCGTTTAAAAAAAAACAAAAAACGGACACCTATCATAACAGCAAGAAACGGATAGTAACTCATGGCTATAAGTTACTATCTGTTATATGTCTGTTGCCCATAGACCTCAATGTTAAAAAAACAAACAAACGGACACTTACTGTCCGTTTTTTCAAACAGACAGAAAAGTCCTGCATATAGGATTTTTTGTCCACCTGAAAAAATGGACATGGTTGTAAACGGACACTAAAAACAGCCGTCACACAGCCATTTTATTAACAACGCCGGTGAATGGTGTCTTTGTGTTTAGCAGACCGCATTTCATGAGTCTCAAAAAACCTGACATGCTCTGTCTTTATCCAGCAAAACAGACATAGAACCATGGGACTAGAACCATTGATATTCATATAGGTTTTAGAATAGCCGTGTGATGGCCGTTTCCAAAATGTTGTTTACGTTCATGTGAATAAGTCTCTTTCATGGATTTGAATGGACATTTTTCACTGACTTTACGTCCGTGAGAAACGGCGCTGTCATGTACATAAGGCCTTAGTGGTGGGCAGACTTGCTGACTTTCTCTTAGAGGGGACTCATGCGCAGCCATTCACAGCTGGAGCAACGCAACAGTCTGCGCTGAACACTTCAGCCCCCTCATGTCAATGGTCAAAGGAAGTCTCTCCACTTTGACCCCTACTGATCAAAACCTCAAACATGAGGTATCATACTGCGCTGATCTAGAGGATCGATCTATAGGATTACTCCATATTTTGGGCAAAATTCTTACTCAACTGCATGGTAATCCTCCAGAAAACTAACAATATCTTGTAATGTTATAATTTTCAAAAAAAAATTTTTGGTAACAAATCCAAATGGTTCACTGCTCTTACAGTAAAGATCCCTCAGCTGTGATGATACCACCATGTCATTGTTACAGACCTAGGTGTAGATAGATCATTAGAAAGATCTCTGTACTGTCTATCATTAGGAAGATCTCTGTACTGTCTATCATTAGAAAGCTCTCTGTATTGTCTATTCTTATGTATATACATTGTAATTAGTTTGCACCTAAAGTTAAATAACCCCAATCATATATTTTGGTAATCCACCCATTCCCTTAAATCACCTTGGTCACCCTTCTTTGCACCCACTCTAGTTCACTTATGTCCTATTTAGAGGTCTACAATACTGTACACAATGTTCCATGTGTGGTCTGACTAGTGTTTGCATAGATGCAAAAAGATGTCCTTGTCCTGAGCATCCATGTGTTTTTTTTTAAGCATCCTTCATCCCTTTATTTGCCTTGGCAGCAGCTGACTGGCATTGGCATGATTTTACATTGATCCACAACAAAATATGCTTTTTATTTCTTCAAACAAGCCTCCAGCTTGGAGATCGGAAGACTGGACAGCAAGTCCTTCTGCAAAGTGGTGTTATCTAGTACCAGAATGGGGACCCCTATTTAAAGAGGACCTTTCATGGTTTGGGGCACAGGCAGTTCTATATACTGCTGGAAAGCCGACAGTGCGCTGAATTCAGCGCACTGTCGGCTTTCACGATCTGTGTCCCGGGTGAAGAGCTAGTGGTACCGGTACCGTATCTCTTCACAGACAGAAGGGTGTTTCTGATACTCTGTCAGGAACGTCCTTCTGTACAAGCAGCGCCTATAGCGCTGTACTGTGTGAGTGGGGAGGAACGCCTTCTTCCCCTCCTGATAGTACAATTCCATAGATGAGTATTATTAGGAGGGGAGGGGGCATTCTTTCCCGGTCTCAGAGCACAGAGCTATTGGCGCTGCTGTGGAGAAGGACTGTCAGGAACGCCCTTTTGACTGTAAAGAGCTACGGTACCGGAACCGCTATCTCTTCACTCAGGGCACAGATCATGAAAACCGACAGTGCGCTGAATTCAGCGCACTGTCGGCTTTCCAGCACTATATAGAACTGCCTGTGCCCCAAACCATGAAAGGTCCTCTTTACAGGACTCACCAGTCTTTACTGCTCACCACCTGCTCACCTTTACTACTCACCAGTCTTTACTGCTGTAAAATCTTCTTTCTTCCTAGTTTCTTGCGTCATTTGGTGGGCGGGGTAACTCCACCCATCACATAGCATGATCCTATGGGGCGGCTGAAGGGCCTGTGATGTCATCAAATGTCCTCAAAAAACACTATATGCACAATATTGGACTATGAAGTACAGGCAGGAGCAACTCCATTCTGTGTTACATACAGAGACTGCCTGTCTCTGCCATAATGAACACAATTGAATTAGCTAGCTTGATAACCGGGAGAACAGAAGACAAGTTCAGAAATGAAAGCAGCTCCTCTCCCCTATCTGATAGCAGGGAGCTAGGTCATGTGGTGTAGACACAGGAATAGCTAGAAACACAGGCTCGCTCCCGTGCACTTAGCCCCTCCTCCCTCCCCCCTGACAGCAGCAGATACATCACTTGACTTTTGAGCAGATAAGTCAGGGCTGTGTCAACAATGAATTGAATAAAGTAAGATAGTGGACAAAAAAAGCAGTTTTGCTGAAGCAATGTATTTAGGAAAAGTTTTACATCCACATTAACAAGCAGTATAGATAGGATCCTTGTGATGGGACAACCCCTTTAATCTTGGCTATGGTACCCCTGATGTCTGTGTACACTGCTGCTCTTCAGCACTCACAGCTCAGATAGTAGTTTTTAGATGGCTTTTATAAGTCATCATTTTGTTAGTCAATTTTACTTTCCATCTGACTCTGACAACCCGAGTGTTCAAAATAACACAAATGTGTGACAATAAGGGTTTGCAGATTTCCTCTTTAGTGAACCAAGATAATAAAAACAACCAGCGCTTGTTGGGTATTTTTCATTTACATTTTCATTTTGACTGTTTAAGGTGTGCGGGTTGTTTCCTGTAAAGATAATCTGAAATGAGTCACAAAAACCTATTACAGCATATATCTTAATAGAAAAGGTCAATAGGAGGCTGGGATGACTAAGCTTTATTTATAAGTGGTGGCCTTTGAATATATCCTATACATATATGGAGGGTACTATGCAAAAGTTTTAGGCAAGTGTGTATATCTGTCAATTAATAAAATGATATGAAGAAAAGATAATTCTAAATCCCACCAATATTTGGTGTGACCTCTTGCCATTGGAGGAGGAGTCCTGGAAGTGATGATCCGGCCCCCACAGAGGCCTGATCTCACCATCATCCAGTCTGTCTGGGATTACATGAAGAGGCAGAAGGATTGGAGCAAGCCTACATCCACAGAAGATCTGCGCTTAGTTCTCCAAGATGGCAAGATGCCTGCATAGTTCCTTTCAACAACTTTCTGCAAGTGCATCTAGAAGAATTGATAGAATGCAAAAGGTAAAGGTCACAAACATTTATGAGATTTAAATCTCTCTTTTCTTCATTGACTTCATTTTTTCTGAATAAAAATAAACTATCAACACTAAGTATTTTTGTAGGACCTGCCTAAAAATTTTGCACAATATTGTAGATTATATATTGATTTTGCTTTTTATTGACATTTTAAAATGCATTTTCTACTGATTTATATAATGTTTTTTTAGCCCTGGATATCTGCTTTATAGAAGGGGTGTAGAATCATAATACAGACAGTGGTGGCAATACGCATCAAATATTTAAAGGGGTTGGCCACTTTCAGACCAATATTGAGAGACAAATCTTACAGTTTGTAGAATAAAAAGTTGTCCAATTTTCCAATATACTTTCTGTCCTTGCGGTTTTCTAGATCTCTGCTAGCTTTAATTTATTCTGCTTACTAGCAGTGGATAAAAATCAGTCCATGGCCATGTAATGTACTGTCCACGGACCCCTCCAAATCAGTTGCTTGAGGAGACCACAGTGCACAGTGCCATACATTTTACTGTGGCTGTGCTTGGTATAAATGTGATGTCACGTATCTGGTGAATCTGAAGAGCCACTAAGAACTGATCTGCAGGGATCTAGGGTGCCAGATCCCCGTTGATGACCTACAGATCAACTGAGAAGCCTGGAAAACCCAGATTAAATTTTTTGGGTGTCTAGTTTTTTTTTTTCCAGAAACAGAGTCATCCCTGAATGCTCTGTGCATGGTATTGCAGCTCTGGCGCATTAACTTGAATAACTTTTAGATGCAATATCATCAAAAGTATCCGGACACCTGGCTGAAAATGACTTACAAGTTGGTGGCGCCCTCCATCAGTAATGCTGGAATTCAATATGGTGTTGGCCAGGGGTGAACCTTCCCCTTTCGCCGCCCGAGCTAACTGCAGAAAGCCGCCCCCCCCCCCCCCCCGCCGGGAGGAGGGGGCGGATCGGGAGCGTGGCCGGTGGATCGGGGGGCGTGGTCGTGTGGATCGGAGGCGTGGTCGAGTGAAGGGGCGGGGCTTAGCCCCGTTCGCCGGCAGAGAGTAGGCCCGGAGACTGCCTGCTCTCTGCCTGAGCGTGAGGGGAGGCTGCCGGAGCAGCGCTGCTCCAGCGGCCTCCCCAAACCACCGCTCGGTGATAAGCCAGTCCAGGACAGCTTGTCCTGGACTGGCTTAGGTTACCAAAAATGCCGCCCTCCCTGAGGCCCTGGCATAGTGCCGCCTGAAGCGCTCGCTTCAGGTCGCCTCATGGGAGGTGCGGCACTGGTGTTGGCCCACCCTTAGCCTTGATGACAGCTTCCACTCTCACAGGCAGACGTTCAATCAAGTGCTGGAATGTTTCTTGGGGAATGGCAGCCCATTCTTCACGGAGTGCTGCACTGAGGAGAGGTATCGATGTAGGTCGGTGAAGCCTGGCACGAAGTTGGCGTTCCAAAACATCCCAAAGGTGTTCTATAGGATTCAAGTCAGGACTCTGTGCAGGCCAGTCCATTACAGAGATGTTATTGTCGTGTAACCACTCCGCCACAGGCCGTGCAGTATGAACAGGTGCTTGATCGAGTTGAAAGATGCAATCGCCATCCCCGAATTGCTCTTCAACAGTGGGAAGCAAGAAAGGTGTTTAAAACATCAATGTAGGCCTGTGCTGTGATAGTGCCATGCAAAACAACAAGGGGTGCAAGCCCCCTCCATGAAAAACATGACTACACCATAACACCACCACCTCCGAATTTTACTGTTGGCACTACACACACTGGCAGATGACGTTCACCGGGCATTCGCCATACCCACACTCTGCCATCGGATCGCCACATTGTGTACCGTGATTCGTCACTCCACACACCGTTTTTCCACTGTTCAATCGTCCAATGTTTACGCTCCTTACACCAAGCGAGGCGCCGTTTGGCATCGACCTGTGTGATGTGTGGCACCCAATCACCTGACCACATTCAGAGTCCGTGAGTTCCGCGGAGCGCCCCATTCTGCTCTCTCACGATGTCTAATGTCTACTGAGGTCGCTGATATGGAGTACCTGGCAGTAGGTGGCAGCACAATGCACCTAATATGAAAAACCTATGTTTTTGGGGGGTGTCTAGATACTTTTGATCACATAGTGTAGGTGTTGTTTGTGAGACAAATCACAGACCCATTTTTCTAATCTTGGACATCAAAAAATATACAAATGCATTCAACCAAGACAGGTTAAATAAGCAACTGTGAGCCGTAGAAGTAGCCATTCCCAGGGAGCGGATGACAAGGTATATATATACACCCTTTCTATTAAAGATTTGGTTGTATTTGTTCAATGTTGCAAATGTTTGTACAAGTTATGTAATAGTTCTTAGCACAAGAATGGTAGAAAACAGGCTTTGTATGCAAATAGCTTATAGCAAGACTGGGTAAATTAAACTTTATTAAAACATAGCTCCTTAAAATGTGTTTGCTGTCGAAAGAAAGGGAGAGCTCGCTGGCTGACATTAGCCATCTGCTCCAGACATGTATTTATTTTATCATTTGCTAGCACAAGTATCTAATTATGAATTCCAGCAGAATCATAAAAGTGAAATGGTTTATATTTTACAACCCATAAAAATATAATCTAAAATGCCATCCAGATTATTGATACCTGATTTTGGACCCAAATATAAAATTACCATAAAAATTCAAGAAAGAAAAGCAGTTTTGTGCTGTGTATTAATGCAAGTAGCCGAAGACGTCTGCCGTAAACCGCAGTGCACAAAGATTCATTTACCGCTATAACAATAAAAACAAATCTGTCTACATTTTATTATATAAACTATAAGTACATTTCATTTCTGACCTAGGAGCTTACACGCTAATCTCGGCACCTACGGCAAGGCAGGATCTAATGACTTTCCAAATTATCATGACTTTTTTTCTCTCTGTATCATATATTAATGACATAGTGGGGGCTCATCAAATATTTAATGGGGATTGGTGGAAAGAACGTGTGTAATAATAAGGTTTGATCAATCATTTACATAAGACTTATATGACCCGTGTCTCGTCCTGACCCTCTGGTATGGTTAAAATTATATATGGGATTCAAAGGATCCCAATTTTCTTAAAGAAAGACATAGAAAATAGAAAAAAACTATTCAAAAATGCCTGCCTAAAAGTTGGGTCACAGTGTGTGATGGTAAGGATTGGTTCACATCTGCTTTTGTATTCCGTCTGGGGGAGTCTGCATGGAGACCTCCCGAACGGAATACAAACGCAAGTGCTAGCGCTGTGCTGTAAAAGCACACAGACCCCATAGACTATTATGGAGTCCATGTGCTTGCCGTGAATCATGTGGACAGGAAAGTAGATTGGGAACTACTTTCCTGTCCGCACGATCCCTGCGGACATCTGCCGATAAGCACACGGGCCTCATTATAGTCTATGGGGTCCTTGCACTTTTACAGCACAGCGCTTGCACTTGCGTTTGGTATTCTGTTTGGGGGGGTCCCCATGCGGACTCTCTCCGGACAAAATATAAATTCAGATGTAAACAGGGCATTAGACACTGCAATACCACCAGCAGCTTGCTTACTGAAGCTCAGTGGATTATTATTCTTGCAGGATGGTCCTTAGAGAAAACTGCATGTACGGCACAATAAGAGCCACCTACTTTCATAACATGCCGCACTATTTCTCTGCAGAAATCTTAACCTTAAGGAGGAACTTTTAACCACATTTCAGAAACCAACTCTTTGCACCCTCAAAAGGCTCCTCTCCCCTGATTCTGCCGCAGTTGGAATTTTTTCTCTAGCCCCTACCGTTCCTGAGCAATCAGTGCTGCTAGTCTCTGTACACAATATGTTAATTAGGCTCCCTACTGTCAGGAGGGCAGTCCAAGGCTGGAGCTGATTCTGGGACTACCCACTTGACAGTAAAGAGCCTAATTAGCATATTTAGTGCTAAAAATAATAGTAGTACTGATTGTTCAGGAACAGTGGGGGCTAGAGAAAAAAAATCTAACTATGGAAAAATAAGTGAGATGGAGCGATTTCAAAGATGTAAAAATTGAAGATGATAGAAAGGCTTTTTCCAATTTTTCACGAGATAGTACTTTTGAACTATTTCTATGGAGTGGCAGTTGAACATTTCTATAGGAATGCCATAGGTAGCCGAGTATAGTGGACTGTATCTCATATAGTGCTCTGGGACTCATAGAGTTTGAATGGTCACATGTTCGAATACTGCTCAAGTGGGGGATGCAGGACCTCTGTTCTCAGAATTGGCAGGGGACCGAGCAGTTGGATCTCCACCAATCTGGAACTTATTTTTTTTTATATTGCTTACTTATATCATATTCCACAGTGCTTTACAGAGATATTATCAGTCACTGAGCACACAATCCCTATCAAAATGTCTTTGGCGTGTGGGAGGAAACTGGAGTACCCAGAGGAAGCCCACACAAACACAGGTATAACATAAAAACTCTGTGCAGATGTCGTCCTTGGCTGGATTTGAGCCCAGGACTCCAGTGCTGCAAAGCATAAAGTGCCACCATGCTGCCCACTTCCAACCTATCCTCTGTATAGGTGATAAATTGTAATCTTGGTTGCTTTTTGTCTCATATTATAGTCAGAGCTATGAGAAGTATATACAGAAATCTTCTTTACGTGTTCCTAGAGATCAGCCATTTCTCTACTTTTCACATCCTTAGCCTGTCTGTAAAGTAACTGACTTCGGCAGGATCCTCCCCCCATTTCTCAGTCTATAATAGAAGACCATGAACCCTAAGCCCCACCTCTTGGCCATCATTCAGATGAAAATGGTGGAGACTGAAGGAATTACCTCTTGTTTTCTCTGCAAGATGTTAATAACACGTCTTGTTTCAGGAACAAGTAGAACATTATACCGAAGAACTATGAGAGGGGACAAGTTTATCTCATGTTTACTTTTATCATTCATCTCTAGGTTTAGTATACCTTTAAGTATTTATTTTTCAGATGCAGTCACTATGAATACCTGATATGGATCTCTATGTTTCCATTCATAACATGCAAGGTGATGAAGGGAAAACAAAACGTGACATGCCTTCCTGGAGTTCAGCCGGCCATGCATGGTTAGCAGTTTTGTTCCTATCCAGAATTCAGTAAGAGCTTTTCCATTCTACCTAATAATGAGGTCGGCTACAGCAGAAATAGGCACATAGGGCTGCGATATTATTCCACTGCTCTTCAGTATTGGAAATGTTTGTAGGATTCAGCTGACACATTTTCATATACTTACTTTTGCTCCATACACTTTTATATAGCAGAGCAGGCAGTCACTACAGAGGCACAGACATTTCACTGGATACTTCAATTTGGACTTTGGGGTGCTTTGTTCATTGCTGCTTTATCTATGGGGTATATAATACGGCTACATCAGGCCCACCCACAGTGCAGGTATTTCCAGTCCCTGGCACAGTTACAACCTATTTCAGTCTGTGCATTTAGTTGCTAACACTATGGATTAGGAGGAATCTATGGAAGTCTATCCGTGTAAGGGCAAGTGAAAATGAATCACTATATTGGGGCATAGCCAGGGTTGAGGGGATATCGTCACTCTATAGGGAGAGACCACCATATAGGTGTGTGAAGTCTTATTAAACCATGAGCACTCCACTGTAAAGGAATATGGGAAGAATATGCAAATCTGACTTCCATGATGTAATTAGGATGCCAGTGCCTCAAGTATGCACACCAATAGAGGGCGCTGACTGAGAATGTGCAAGTCTATCTTCCATGATGTAATTAGGAAGACAGAGTTTCAGTCAAGCAAAACCTATAGAGGGCGCTCCCTTTAACATCATGCCGACCTTCTCAGAGGCCTTTGTTTGCAATGATGTTGGGATTTAACCAGATACAGTCTTCTCAGCCAAGGACAGCTGTTTCGATGTACTTGCATCTCGTCAGCTTGCTGCAGAGAGGACTGATCTGGCAGAGGTGAGAGGCTTAGGCAGGGTTGAGGGGATATTGTCACTCCATAGGGGGAGACCACCATATAGGTGTGTGGAGTCTTATTAAGCCATGAGCACTCCACTGCAAAGGAACATGAAAAGAATATGCAAATCTGACTTCCATGATGTAATTAGGATGCCAGTGCCTCAAGTATGCACACCAATTGGGGCATTTGAGACTAGGACACTGTATGGAGGCATCTAAGGCACTTATGTTGCTACTGTGGTTGGTACACACTGGTAATGTAACATTATTATTATAAAGCAAAATGTTTGTTCTCGTACTGTGTTAGCCAGTGGGTAGGAAATATAAAAAAAACAATAAACTTGATGGTCTTCAGTAGTTGATACATTATTAATGGATAACTAATAATGATGGCATCATTATTAGTTAGCCATTAAAAAGGTATCAACTACTGAAGACTATCAAGTTTTTTGTTTTTTTATACTATAAAGCATAGTTTATTGGTGGGGGGCTGATATCCAGCTTCCCGCATGGATCAGGTTTGTGGGAATACATCCCATCCCCATACAAGTGTACAGAGCAGATAGCTCCTTGCCCTATCTAGAGATTGGATGTAGTTACTGCAACTCAGCTCCTACTGAAACATGACTTGGTTGCTTAGTTGTTGCTATAGTGTGGATTAGAACAGTAGTTGGATAAGGACAAACATTGGCCCAGTCTTACCTCTACAAAACACA
Source organism: Leptodactylus fuscus (assembly GCF_031893055.1). NCBI lineage: Eukaryota > Metazoa > Chordata > Amphibia > Anura > Leptodactylidae > Leptodactylus > Leptodactylus fuscus. The sequence goes on from NC_134265.1 coordinate 45,537,142, forward strand.
AATGAAGGTCTCAAACATAGAAGGCAAGGGATACCTGTTAATTGAAAACCATTCCAGGTGACTACCTCATGAAGAGAATGTACAAAGTGCAGACAAAACAACAGCTGTTGACAATCCACGAAATGAAAAGGTGTGTCCAAACTTTTGACTAGTAGCTACATATATTGTGGGGAAGGTAGCTCAGTAGCAGCAATGGTGCGGACCCAACCAGTCAGAGACAAGGATACAAAATCTGTAGTACACAGGTTTATTTAGGGAAAAACAGCAAAATCAATAAACCTTATATCAGGTGCAAAATGAGCAAAATAAATTTCAGCCTTAATTTCAGGCAAAAGAAGGTGAAACAAAACCCTGCTTGTCTGAGCACTAACTACATTATAAGTACTAAATGTACGGATGGCTTACTACCAGTCACAGGAATCAACAAAAAAACTATAATACAGTCTCACCAAACTCACAGTGTCAGGACAGACCCAGTCACCTCCTCTCACTCCCAGGATCTGTCCTGAAGTGCAGCCTCTGCAGCCTTTTATAGCCCACTAACGAACCCAGAACGCATACCTGTGCTGAGGCCTATTCAAGACCCATCCTGGACCACACATATGTCAGAAACCTGGGGGAGACATATTGTAACTCCAGCACTCTCACCTTCTCACTACATATACAGATAGAGCCCATTTTAGACTACCACTGCTCTCAATATTTGTAAATAGCCATTGAGGATTGTCTTATTTTTAGCAGTAGAACGTATAAGGGGCTTATATGAGACAAGCAAATTCACTATCAAAGAAACCACAGATAGCAACACAGTAATTGGGTGTATCTACGACAATCACTCATGATACTATCTTGGAGAACCACAAAGCAATACATTCTTTATCTAGATATGTGATTGTACTGCATATATTGCAGCATTTCAGCTAGAATTGTTTGATACATATTTAGCTAAAAAAATTCCAACAAATGAAATACAGAAGTAACAAATGAAACGTTAGAAATGGTCCTTTTTACAACATATTAGACTTCATTTTTTAGGCACTGGTACACGTTCAAACATATTTTGTAACCTTTCATGTATCTAATTTATCACTAAAACTAAAAAAAAATATTCTAAATATCATACAGTGTTCAGGCAATGTCATTTTTAATATTATAAGGTACAAATAAAATTAAACAATAGGAAAGCCATATAAGATGGTTACTAAAATAAATTGTACCATGTAGTTCTATAAGAAATACACAGCCGAAAACACATACAGAAAAAAATAGAATAATGGAGAAAATCTCCCTGGGGGTTCAGGAGAAACTGATAGTCGTATAAGCTGGACATTACATGTTACAGACCTAAATAGAGACAGGTAGGTGATAGGTAGGAATAAAATGGGAATAAAATGCAGCCATCTTGATTGACATAGCAACTATTTTAGAATCAAAAAGTAGCAGAAACTTCCTGAGAGGTAACATCAGGGCCAGAGGAATACATTTATCCTCATCATGAAAGTAATGATATAGATATCCTACTAATATTATAAATGTAAAAGTTTGTGTGTTTGGATGTTTGTTACTCAATCACGCAAATACGGCTGCATGGATTTGAATGACGTTTGGCACATAGATAGTTTGTAACCTCGATTAACACATAGGCTACCTTTTATCCCAGTAAATGACATGGCTTCACGACTGTTATGAATTTATGTTCACATACTATATTACACTGCTCTTGCAGCAGCTTATCTCAGGTTCCAGGTCTGTTATCTCTCTGTGGAAACACACGCTACCCTCAGTGGATTGTGTACATGTATTTGCATATTATCTGATCTGCTCCAGGTAGTGTTGACAAACTGACGTGGGCAAACACCTTTAATCCAAATTGGCAGTTTGCCAATTTTAAAGATGCAAACAACGAGAGCTATGAATGTAGCCAGAGGTCAACAGAGTTCTCCTCATACGTAGCTGAGGGGGATCATCGGCGCCAACAACACGCTCATTATATGACATCCCATTGAGCTGCTGAGATGCCGGAACAATCACAGGCACAGTGTGAGAAACAAGTTCAGCGGCAGGCCAGCTTGATAGCTGCCGAAACGCTGGAGCAGGTGGATTACCAACACCAACAACACGCTCATTATATGGCATCCCTGCGAGCTGCCGGAACAATCACAGGCATGGTGTGAGGAACAAGTTCAGCAGCAGGACAGCTTAAGAGTTGCTGAAACGCTGGAGTAGGCAAACCATTAACGGCAGCAATTTGCTGAATATAAGCAGATCATCGATGCCAACAACACGCAGACAAAATCGTGGGCAGAGGCTAGTCATTTATAAATGAGAATGTAAAAGAGTGAGACAAGATGGTCCCTCACCTTTTGGGGTTGAGTGAGGGCCACAACCAACCATTTAAGGCAAAACAAGAAAACTGGATTGCTGCTGTCACCATCAGATACCGATGTAGAATAAAACTGTTCAGACCAGAAGACAAAGGACTGCGCAAATCCAAAGCAAATGAGTAGCAGAACTCTTTATTCTAGACAAATATCAATATAACACAACGCGTTTCAGGGATTTGAACTAACCCTTTATGAAGTGTGCATCGAACTCTACCTATAACGTTTCCCCGAAACGCGTTGTGTGTTATATTGATGTTTCTCTGATGTCTCTTCTAGTCCGAACAGCTGTAATGATAAAAGTGAGGGATGGAGGGACGGTACACTGGAAAGCATAGCTCTTTGGTGTGATGAGCGCAATGGTGACGCCCTTGTTGCACCACACAGCTCAATAGCATATTAAGAAAAACGCTAATATCTCAGCAACAGAAGTACAGATTGGGAGGCAGAAAAAAGTGTTTTATTCATGTGAACCCTGACTATCTGACCATAATTATGGTTCAATAGGGAATTTTCTGGCGAAATACTCCCTTTAATTAGTAAAAACTTCGGCTACTTTATTTTTTTACGACACATACGCGGCCTGCATTGAATGCTGACATTTTGTTAGCTGAGCTGATACTTTTAAGAATCCATTGACTATACCACTGTTGACTTCTCGTGTGACAATTGCCGGAAAATAGCACACACTTCTATGAAGCGTCTGACAGTCTAATCCGCTGTCATATTTAAAAATGTCAGAACACAATGTCTGCCTCCATTACTTATTTATTGTCCCCACTGTCACAAAATGACAGCTCTTCTTTTAAAGGGTACATCTTAGACATATGAAGGTTGTATTAAAAACACAGGTTGAAATGCCATGACCTATGCGCTTTATTATATAGTGCGCCAAGGCAAGGAGTCGGCTTTGAAACATCTTAAAGTATTTCAGATTTTGACGAACCTTTTTAATTTTTGACCTTCTATGCGAAACTTTCTATCTGCGATGCAATGATGGATGAAGAATCCGGAGCGGATGCAATCGATGTATGTAGTGAATACAGTGATGCACTAATTCAATCACAAGGATTTCACTATAATACATGAATGCGGATTGTTAAGCGTGCCAGGACTGTTGCTATCTCCCGAGAAGCTTACCTTGTTTTATCTGGATAGAACATCGGCAGGAGCCGCTGCCCTGAGAGGTTGAAAGTGCACGGATGTTTCTGGTATAATGCAATGCATTTTTCTTGTTCTTTAATACAGGCAATTTAGCCTGCATATCACCAATCCAGCTTTAATAGAACAAATACCATATCATTATGGAGTCCACAAGGAAAGAAATGAGATGCTCCATTTGACAAATATGTGGCACCGGCTGCATACAAATCTCAGTAAGTGAGGAAATTGTTGGTTTATAGCCGAGATAGCGTGAGCAGGAGAAGAAATGTGTAAATATCTGTTCTGGTATAAATAAATGTTCGAGGGAAACCTGTAACCTTCTTATGACCCAGACAGTGAATTAAAACCATATCAGAGAATAACATTTCTATTCCCTGGAGATTAGGCAGCGGTAATAGAGAAGTGTTTTACCAAACACAACCTATAAATGCGGCAGTCACAGGAAAGCAAGAGCCTGCGGGGATATTTATCTTTTCTTTCCCTGCACCCCTTCTCTTCACAATGGGAGGTGCTACATGATGTCCCAAACTGCTCGCAATCAGGTCACTGATAAACCAAGGGGACAAATCAAGTGGTAAAAGGAAAGGCTTTGTACATTAAAGGGTTTGTGTGAGACGTTAAAAAAATAGGCTAACAGTAGGAAATTCATGATAAGAAGAAAAAAAAAACAACTAATACCAAGGACAAAAAAAACGGACAAAATCTGCATTGAGACATGATAAGCCATGCCTCTAACTCTACTCATGCTCCCTTTGGCACCACTAAATCCTACCCAGTACCCCTTTAGTAGCCATCACACAGTATAATGCCTCCTTAGTGTCCCCACATAGTATCAACCTCTTTGTGGCCCCACATAGTAGAATTCCCCCAGTGGGCCCCACACAGTATAACATCCCCCTTGTGGCACATGCAATGGTGACCATTACATTATATTGTCCCCTCCTTGTGGCCTCCACAGTACAATGCACAATAAAAAGATAAAGTATTACTTAGGCTAGGTTCACACCTGCACTCGATGACTGTTTGGAGATTCCGTCCCCCATTCCACTTGAAAAATGCAAGCATGACTTTTCTCTCTGCATTAATTGTCTATGGGGTCTGTGGGTTTCCACAAATAACCGCTTTTTGAGTGGATTGGGTTTCCATTTTTGGTGACCCAAGCAGACCAGAAGAACGGAAGCCTCAATGCAGGTGTGAAGCTACTGTTACTTTGCCCCATTCCCCCAAAGTCTACACCGGTCTCTGCTACTGGTATCCCACCACCAAGGACATTGGGACAGCACCTGAAATATGAGAGGTATTATAAAAGGGAGTCTGTCAGCAGTATATTTGTAATAAACCTAATCCCAGGACCTTGTACAGGTGATAGTTACGAAGCCAGGAAGTGGCGAAACGCGCGTCGGGCGCTCCATAGTTCGGGTAGGCTTATTATATTGTGGACTATTTCTGTACCGGGTCTCTTTACACTTTACTTCAGGGTTGTGTTGTTCACTGTTGTTACATATACTGTGTTACACTTTACTATTGGTATGCTTTTTGGCACTTTAATTTATTCAGCTATTTATAGGTCATTTACACAGTTCTTTATAAATGACCCAGTCCAGTTATACCACTACTATATTACAGCATACTAGCCACCCTACTATGGTATACAATTTTGTATTGGTCCTTCCCATATTTAATATATTGTGGTTAATTGTGTATTATTGTTCTTATTTATTTCAATAAATACTGGTATTTTATTTATAAGTAATCCTGTCTTTTTGACATTGTGTTTTGTTTTTTATAGTTACATAGTAGATGAGGTTGGATGAAGACATCAGTCCATCAAATACAACTATAACCCTACAATCCCCTAAAGTGTTGATCCAGGGGAAGGCAAAAAAACCCCATAAGGCTCAGGCCAATTGACCCATTTCAGAGGAAAAAAAATCCTTACTGATTCTACAGTTTCCAGACATGTCTCTGCAATTCAGCTTTGGGGACCCATTGCCATTTCATTCAGATGTAAATTAGGTGAAAGAACTTTGACTGGGAATCTAAAGCGGACACCAAGCAAAGCTAAGGCACAAACAAAGCATTTTCCCCTTATTTGCATGTGACTAAAATGGTATTTTACGCAAAAATAGTGGTCCAAAGCTGAAAACAGAAGCAAATTTGGATATTCTAGAATCTCCTTTACAAGGTACTAGGATTACACTACTAACAGATTCCCATTAAAGGGATTTTCCAAGATTAAAATATTGATAGGGGTCCAACACCAGGGAACCCACAAATCGGCTGATTGAATTGACAGTGGCGCTTCAATGATAACTACTTCTATTTCTCAGGCCATGTCACATACACAGCCATGCTGCCTGCTTACAGCTCAGACACATGTGATGTCCTATACGAAGTACAACCCTATGCTTGGTAAGTAGTCAAGAGGCCACAACACTGATCCAGAAAAGAGTTAAAAGGTGAGTAATGGAGCCCCCACCCACAAGGTGCTATAATTCCCATATAGAAATATACATAGCGGCAGGTCATGCTGGTGCAGACATTTATCTCTATTAGGACTGCTAGCTATAGCCTAGTACTACACTCAGCTATGTCTGGCTGCTCCATAGAGATGAATGTAGCGACACTGCCCCTGCACAACCTGCAGTTCTATTCATATGGGGAAAATAGGATCGGTTGCGATCAGCAAGTTATAACTGATCCTGTGGATAGGTAAAAGCTTGATCACTGGTCCTAATCCCCAAGTTTCTATTCCATGATATAAAGTCTTTAAAAGGCCTCACCCCCTCCCTCCTGCCTTATACCCATAACCTTTTAGAATACTGATGTCGCCATACATGGCAGCAGGAACTTTGTTCAGGAATATGGATTTTATGGCCTATCCTTAGGACTGGTAGGGGCTGTCAATGGAAGTTGAACCTCAGTAGCAGCGTCTGGCCATTACCCCAACTGCTTTTGGCCATGTGTTGTATATAGTATAGGTTTCAGAAGAAGTCCCCAACAACTGATCATATATTTATGGCTGCTTTTGGCCATGCGGAAAGCACACAGACCCCATTATAGTCCATGGGGTCCATGTGCTTTCACTGCACACCGCTTGTCAATGCGTTAGGTAATCCGTTCGGGTATGAGGGTCCCCATGCGGACTCCCCCGAACGGATTACCAACGCAGAAGTGAACGAGGCCTAAGGGTTGGGGTTCCAGCGGTCGGACACCCAGCTATCCTGCTTTTATTGGCAAGTAATAAAGTAAAACCACAGGTTGCATATGGACAACAAAAAAAAAACAAATTACACGTTCATCAAGTCTCTCTGATCTAGAACATCACAAAGAATATAATTTGCCAGTAAAACCTGGCATGAATACAGAGCAAAATAATGATCCATATCTGATATCTGTAATAACACCATATTTCATGAGGCCTCGCGGTGCAGCTCGTGGAGGCTGGGCTCTATTGTTACTTACAGCTGAGTAAGGTTGGGTTCAATCTTGAAAGATCTTCATGAGGCCACTAGAGGTAAAAACTCCCTGTTGTTGATCTCTATGTTCTGTAGCTCCAAGGACATGTTTTGTTTTCTTCAAAACCTCGACAAGACCCCACATCCTGCAGCAAGACTTTGAACTAGCATACTGCCAGTTCTGAGGAACACAAGCCGACTCCTCTATCTGATGACAAGCCTTTCTAAGCACGTCGAAGCACCTGCAAAACATTTTCATCTCTTATAGCTTTGTACAAATGTATCTCTGAAGACATAGTTCCATCTAACTAGTTAACACTTCCTCGTAGCTTACATCTCTCCGCTCTCCTCAGATCTCAGCTATCTGCCCCAGTTTTTAGGTCTATTACTCCACTACAAGACTATATATTTGGAAAGCAGTACATCCTATGGTAACCTGTTCAAAACTCAGATGCTGAGATAAAACCAAACCCTAAACATGCTTTTCCTGCATGCTATCATGTCTAACTAGGTTATCTGAGATAGTACATAATAGCTGAGCCTGTCAGTGAGATAATATCATTATTATAAAGAATCTGTCACGGTGATACCATTTAGTTTATGGACATGTGAGTCGAGAAATCCAAGGATAAGGATATGCAAATAGGATCTGAACCTCGTTTATTTAGCCAACTGCATTAATGTCATTGTACATGAGTGGGGGCTATTCTTTTATTATGTTTTAGTTTTGTCAGATTTCATGGATCCCTCAGTACCCTGTTTGTTTGAATCTAAGCGTACATTTGCAAATGTCTGAAATTTCTAAGGTATTGATAAGTGGCAGATGTCATATGGACTAGGATAGTTGAAGTGAGCAAACCACTGTTGTTACAATCAATACTAGGCCAGATAATAATAATAATAATAATAATAATAATAATAATAATAATAATAATAATAATAATAATAATAATAATACATTTTATTTATGTATCGCCAATATATTCCGCAGCGCTGTACAATTTGTAGGGTTCAAGTACAGACAGAAAGATACATTACAAAGAAATAGTCACCTCACACAATGGGACTGAGGGCCCTGCTCGCAAGAGCTTACAATCTTTAGGTAGAGGGGGTGACACAAGAGGTAGCAGGGGCGGCATTGCTTATACAGGGGTCAGACAGTTTCGTGATAGAGGCGACTGTCATTACACAACATTAAAGCTGTATGAGCCATCACTAGTCGTGTTCTTTAACGTGCAGATGGTGCTTGGGCAGATAAAGTTAGTCTGAAATGGTATCATATTGTGTGGGGTCATGTGGGAGCGGGAACAGAGGAGGGTTTGTTTTAGGCATTCTAACTATAGAAGGGTTTACATTAGGAATTGTGATAGGCCTGTCTGAAAAGATGTGTCTTTAGTTTGTGCTTGAAGCTGTAGAAATTGGGAGTTAATCTGATTGTCCGGGGTAGAGCATTCCAGAGAAGTGGTGCAACTCGGGAGAAGTCTTGTATACGAGCATGGGAGGTTCTGATAATAGAGGATGTAAGTGTTAGGTCATTGAGTGAACGGAGAACACGGGTTGGGCGGTAGACAGAGATGAGGGAGGAAATGTAGGGAGGTGCGGCATTATGGAGAGCCTTGTGGATGAGAGTGATAACTTTATATTTTATTCTATAATGAATAGGCAGCCAATGTAGCGACTGGCACAGACCAGAGGCATTGCTGCAGCGTCTAGCCTGGTAGATGAGCCTGGCGGCTGCATTCAGAATAGATTGTAGAGGGGAGAGTTTAGTGAGGGGAAGACCGATTAGTAAGGAGTTACAGTAGTCAAGGCGAGAATGAATCAGGGAGACAATAAGTGTCTTTAGTGTATCTCTGGTAAGGAAAGGGTGTATTCTGGAGATGTTTTTACATACAACTGTGTGCTAGCCGCTGGTCGTGGTTGAACCATGGCCGGTGCATGTGCAACACACGGATGTCATCCGTGTGCCGATCCATGTGCCGACCATGCACCAGCCGTGCTTCAATGAACTGTACAAGAATAGGACCTGTTCTGAGTTTTGCAGCCTGTATAGCAGACTGAACCATGCCATGGTCATCTGTAAAAAGCCTAAGGGTAAATTTACACTTTTATTTAATGTCCATTGTTCTCATCCTGGGTGTCTGACTGCATTCTCCAAAATGTAAAAACAGGTGACAGGTTTTTTACTTTTCTGATTGAAAAAAAAACAGTCTGTTATAAAAGTAAACAACATAACATTTTGTTCATATTAGAGACAATGGAAACGGACACAGGAAGGGGCTCTGTCTGTGTCCGTTACTCTGCTACACCACTAAATGGTAGTGTGAACATAGCCTTACACCAATAGTTGAAGTGCACCTTTTAAGCCATAATATGATTAGCAGGGGCTATATCAAGGTACATAGTCAAAAACTGGGCCTACACATTATATTTTTGTCATCTGAAATCCATTTTGGATGATGTCAATCCATATCAGCTGATGTATAGCCAAAAATTTGGCTCATAGATGTCGGTCATTTATATCTGACCAATGGCAGACTTTAGCCTACATGCACAAGACCCAGTAAGCAAACCCTGGTGGGGCGATATTACAGAGGAATGCATTTGGATAACATGGGATGTCATGCAAGTGCCTTCCTTCTCCCTATAACTTCAGTGGGGAAGTTTTGTTCCAATGTCATGGAGCTGAATAGAACCAGATCAGTGGGGCAACACTGTGGCTCAGTGGTTAGCATTGCAGTATTGGAGTCCTGGGTTCAAATCCCACCAGGAACAACATCTGCAAGGAGTTTGTATGTTCTCCCTGTGTTTGTATGGATTTCTTCCCATTCTACAAAGACATACTGTTAGGAAAAAATGTACATTGTGATTCCTATATGGGGCTCACAATCTACATTAAAAAAGAATAGGACCGGATCTATAATCATCAGATTGGAAGAGAGCATCGGACCCCCCATTGGAGAAGAGCCTTGACCTGCACACTAGGTTGTGTGCATGAATCTATAGTCTGATTAAAACAAATCAGTACAGTACAGGAGCTTGGGGAGCATACACTTTTTTTTAACTTTAAATGCAGGCATGAATGGCATTACAACAGGGCTATTTGGAACACTAAGGGTCCATTCACACTGAGGAAGTTGGTGCTGATTGTGGCACGGACCCCGCGTCCGAATCAGCGCTGAAAAAAAATCCTCCCATTGATTTCAATGGGTTCCACGTGGAAAATGGAACCCATTGAAGTCAATGGGAGTCTTTTTTTTCAGCACTGATTCTGATGTGTGGTCCATGCCAGAATCAGAGCCAACTTCCTCCGTGTGAATGGTCCCTAAATCTCCAGTCCATAAGGACTTGTGCGTGGTTTAGTGTTCCGAATTGTTCCTTTAACCCCTTCCCGACATGCGCCGTAATAGTACGGCGCATGTCGGGTCTGTAACTATGGCGACCGCCCGGGAGCCGAGCGGCCGCCATAGCCGCCGGGTGTCTACTGCTTTAAGCAGTAGACAACCGGCTCTAATGCCTCCGATCTGTCCCCGGACCGATCGGAGGCATTAACCCCTCCGGCGCCGCAATAAAAGGCGCCGGAGGCGCCATTTTCCCGGCGGCGCATGGGCGCCGCCATTTTGGCCGGGATTGCCGGCTCCTGGAGCATGCTCCAGGGCTGACGTCCCGCTGCCATGACAGCCGGGAGCCTTGTTAAAGGCTCCCAGGCTTGTCTGCAAAGCCTCTCTTTTGCAGGCTGGTCTATGCAGCCTGCAAAAGAAAGGATGCTTTTTTGCAATGCATTGCAATGCATTAGCATTGTAAGGCATTGCATTAGTGATCAGACCCCCTGGGGTTCAACACCCCTAGGGGGTCTAATAAATGCAAAAAAAAAAATAAAAAAAAAGTAAAAAAAAAATATAAAAAGAATTAAAAGTTCAAATCACCCCCCTTTCCCTAGAACACATATAAAAGTAGTTAAAAACTGTGAAACATATACATGTTAGGTATCCCCGCGTCCGAAATCGCCCGCTCTACAAATCTATAAAAATATTTTTCCTGTTCGGTAAACGCCGTAGCAGGAAAAATAGTCGAAAGTGCCAAACCGCCGTTTTTTCACTGTTTTGATTTTGATAAAAATTTGAATAAAAAGTGATCAAAGCAATAACATTTCCCGAAAATGGTAGAACTAAAAAGTACACCCGGCCCTGCAAAAAAAGACGCCCTATGCATCCCCGTACACTTACGTATAAAAAAGTTACGGCCGTCGGAATATGGCAACTTTTAGAAAAAAAAAAAATTTAACACAGTTTTGGAATTTTTTTTAGGGGTCAAAATGTAAATAAAACCATATAAATTTGGTATCCCTGGAACTGTACCGAAACACAGAATACAGGGGACATGTCATTTTGGCTGCACAGTGAACGCCGTAAAACCAAAGCCCGTAAGAAAGTCGCAGAAATGTATTTTTTCTTCAAATCCACCCCATTCTGAATTTTTTTCCTGCTTCCCAGTACATTATATAGAATAATTAATGGTGGCATCAGGAAGAAAAATTTGTCCCGCAAAAATTAAGACCTCATATGGCTCTGGGAGCGGAGAAATAAAAAAGTTATGGGGTTTAGAAGGAGGGGAGTCAAAAACGAAAAATGAAAATCAAAAAATGCCATCGGCGGGAAGGGGTTAACAATCAGACTACCCCTTGATCACGGACAAGAACGTAAGTTGCCCATACACGTAAAATATTTATTTGTAGAGCTTTTGTAGATCCAGCTAAATGTGATGAAAACTTTTGAGAATCTGATGCCTGAGGTGGTCATACCTGGTAACGGATGTGAAAAATGTGATCTAAATGGACTTAGCTTTGCAGTTGTAGTGCACTGTAGTAGTAAAATATAGTCAAGGTCTGAAAAAATCCTGAATAGGTGAGTAGCAACAGAGATCTAGACTCAAGAATTAACCATTGCTTTGCTACAGATAAACATTGAGAACAAAACGAAAAAAACTTCCCAGGAAGTTGGGGACGTATGTAACAATGAGATTGGCGTACAGGCTCCATTGGTACCATACATATGAAACAATGCTTTAGGGGTGTATAGCACCATATGCCCAGACTCCAACGGAACATGCAACATTTTTATCTATTAGATTTGTATAGATTCTGGATGTACAAAAAAAAGTCCTATGGTCATATACTATGTACAGGTGCTGCATTACAGCTCCATCTAATTCAGGACTCCCTAATCTTCACCCTGTACTCCATCAGTCTGCTACAATGAAATAAGAGTAGCTTCCGAATGGTGTTGGCTAGCAACCAGAACCACGGTGAAACCAACAGGTGCACAAACCGGTGCCAGAGAGCAGACAGGGCGTAGATTTAGAAACTGAACAAGGAACCTGAGCCAAACCAAAGTGAGAAACCAATGGACAACACATGCCAGAAACCACAGATGGTGCTTGGAGTCGGAAAAACCAAATAATGGACAGGGATGAAAATACTCAGGCACCATAATAGGACTGTCTAGCTTTAAATAGTGTTCGTAAGGTCCTCATGAACAAGTGACAGCTCATGCTGCCATGGCAGTGTGATACAACCAGGATAAGTGGCGGGGAGTCAATAAGTCACAGTCATGATGATGTAACACCTTCACCAAAATGGGAGTTCATCTGCAGGCTGTCAGATTTGACATAGTCAGCATTTCTCATCATTTGTTAGCAGCATCATGTATTACTATCTTACTGTCAAATATATAAGTGTGGCCCATTGAGGCAGTAGATTACTCCATCTGTCCCATTGAGAGCACATGCAGGCTGGTCTAAGCCAAGTGTGCAAGTGTATGATCAGGGGTCAAAAGCAATAGCTGTCTGCCAAATGAGTGCCTGGCCAAAAGCTCTCTAGTGTCTGTGAGGACTTTTAGTTTTAGGCTAAATTCAGATTTTCATTACTAAAGTCTATTGTTCTTATCTAGAAATGGACAAAATTCCCAAGATTCATTTTGTTTTAGGTTCAGGTGGCTCAGATCCCTCATTTGTTTCTGGTCAAAGATTGGATAGAAATGGAAGCAAAATTATTATACTCTGGAGTGTCATCAGACCCCAGAATACAATAGTTGGAGGCCCAGAGAAGATGTAAAATATATATATCTACCCACCTTTCTAAGGCCTCCTTGTGATGTCCGCAGCTCTCTCTCAGTCTCCCTGAAGTCAATGTTCCTGGGGTCATTACTGAGGCCTGTGATTGGACCACAGTGGTGACATGATACTTAGTGTGCCCATGTTAGTTTGTCCAAGACAAATCCCAAATTGTACAGTTTTGTTACCAAACCAATTTAGGATATTCAGGTCAAACCCGGCTGGTGATGAAGTGGTACGCTCATGTCTACTTTTATCCATCACAGGATAAGGGCTACAGACTTAAACGGTGTTGGACTAACAGATGACGGTGGAGCCCTCTCCCCTTGTATTCACTCCAGTGTAGAAAAAAAATATGATGGAAGCTTTTTCGGTCATGTCTGTTTACTTCTCATTAGATATTCAATTGTTTCGCACTCTGTGGTTTAGATGGTGCCAGTGAAGGGTCTGACGGCCAAAATCAGTTTGTTTACTTCTCGAAGAGATTAAAAAACCCTGCTTTTCTAATATAGAAATACATATGTGAAAAATATTATATTACTACTTTTATATATAATGCTACCGGACTTCAGTTTTATGGTGGCTCAAGGGGAAATGTTTAGTGCAAATTTTTGTGCATGGGTCAAGCATGAGATCTTTGTAAGGAGAATGCAACATTTCTGAAGACTTGAACATTTATGAAACATATGACATGGTAAATTCTGGATCCACTCTGCACCAATGGCACAGTATGAGTCAGGATGTTGCAAGACATTACAACAATGTAGAAAATCCTCTGGTAATGTCAAGCACATGGTCCATCCATTTGTAACATGCCACAGGACCTGACAATCTTTGACCAACCCTTCCAAAGAACCCAGAACACATACCACTGCAGGCTGTATAGATTACCAATAACCTACGGCTTCCCTGAAACAATACAATCACTTGGGGAGATTGCAAAACTTTGGGAAGGGAAAGTTTTATATGTCTAATTAATATTTAGTTACAGGAAACTACTAAGTTTACTTTGTAAATGTCATGTTCTTATATCTCGGCTGTCAATATACTTAGCTGCATACTTGTGTATTTTGCATAGGTAGTCACACTTTTATAATGACTTCAATGAGGCTTTGTATTTAAGGCATCATTAGCTGAGTAAGAATCTCCAAATTCCTTGGTCACAATGCCAAATTTGGAATTTGGCCACCACTTACCGTTTGGTGTGCTCTTATGTTGTAGAGAGGACTTTGCTACCTCTAGACCCTCTATAGCTTGTCCCATGCACTGATGTGCTTTTATTGACACAGGCTTTTTGGAAATAAACTTGAAAGGTTCCAGAATATGGTCGCCATTGATAACTGTCTGATGTTGTGCCAAACATCCGCCATCTTGGTAAAAGCATCAGTAAAACCTAAACCTGCAAAACCTGCAAAACTCAGAAAGGTTGCCTGTCCTTGGGTAGATTGATGTAAGGTGGAGCCATTGGCCAGGCTAGTGTACATCTCATGGGTCTCCACCTTACAATACCCCTTTGTCAGGGGTACTGGTAATACCCACTGACAATATATTCATGAATTTATAGGAGGAATAATAACAGAATGGCACAACACAGAGTTGCTCCAAAGTTGTTCTTTACACAGAATGCAAGTACTTACTAAACAGACATGTCAGGAGGATCGACTGGTTGTCTGTAAGACATCGGTTCTCAGCCAGGGTTCCCAGAAACCATGGAGTTACATGAGATCTGATAAGGGGTTCCTCAGAACATAGTAACAAAAGATTTGTCACTTTTCCACTTGAGAAGCCAAACTGATCTGTGCCTGCTCAAAAGATGCTTTGCAAAGTAGTCAAAAATATGAGCACCGACAGGTTTCTTTGAGGTAACAAGAATTAGGGGCTCCCCAGAAGTCAAAGCATTTTTTAGGGGTTTTCCTGACAGTTAAGAACTACTGACGTAAAGGGGTTTCCTGGAAATGAAATATTGGTGAGCTATGTTTATTGATATGACCGATATCTTATTGTATGCTGAAGATCCCCCAGAGATCGGCATCTGCTTCGCCAGCCAGTGACATCACGTTCATTCGTCATGTGGCCTGTTTGCAGCTCAGTCCCATTAAAACCAGTGGGTCTGAGCTGTACTATCAAGCACAGCCCCTATGCGATGTTTTGCAATATGCTTGATTTTCAGTGAAAAGGCTTGAATGCTCACCTGATCACTGTCATCTCTTCAAACAGCCGATTGGTGGAAGTCCTGGGTGTTGGACCCCCTGCCCATCTGTTATTGATGATCTATTGCAAGGCTCGACCGCCTGGAAAATGCCTTTAAAGGTATTGACCAGGGTTCAAAAATACGGGTGCTTTTGTTATCAGGTAGTGACCTCCGGGCTGCCACATGGCAATGCTACAGCTCAGTCCCATAAAAAGGGAATGAGCTGCAGCATGGACATGTGACCAACAGATGTGATGTCACTTCCTGAGAAGAAGAAATCAGCCATTTTTTTTAATCCAGCAAAACCACTTTAAGATATTTATTCATTCTGCACACTTTCTCCCTTTTTTGCACATTTTTGTGCTGAAGTTGTGCGACTCCTTGTGCTAATTTCTTATGGTTGTTATAGTCTTAGTCTACAAGATCTACCGTCTACATACCATATATCTGCAAAACATTTATACCAGGTTCTTATGACTACTTTGTTATAGGGACCTCCATGTACTCAAACGGTAGTCACAAAGACAGGAGCGGAAACAACTGTTACTGTAGTCACAGGAACCTGGTGCAAGGCGATACAAGTATCATGCAGTAGAATAGGTTCTATAAAAGTATGTAATGTTAGGTTCTCTCTAGCATTTGGGTTTCTGTCTATCAATGGGTCTGCATGTGGACCTAGAAGATGAAGAAGACCCTGTCCACTTAAAAAGCGATTACATGCAGAAACCCGTGGACCCCAGTTTAAAAACAGTATTATACCCCAGTATAAAATCAGCACGAAAAGCTGTCTTTCCCAGAACCCTGAAAAGCATACTGACTTGCTATGTAATAACTAATCCTCTGCTACCATTTTATTGCATGACTAGGGATATCAGACCTTGGGAAAACCATATGGCTAACTTGCTGTAGCTTTAATGCCTCGTTCACATGTGTTTTTGGTAATCAGTTTGGGGAGTCCGCATGGGGACCCCTGAACGGACTACCCAACACACCTTGAAGCAGTGTGCAGTGAAAGCACATGGACCCCACAGACTATACACGAGTCATGCGGACATGAAAGTAGATCACAAAGTACTTTTTTGTCCGCATGTTCCTTGTGGACACCGCTCGGAGAGCACACGGACCCCATTATAGTCTATAGGGTCTGTGTGCTCTCACTGCACACCACTTGCAAATGCGTTTGGTATTCTGTTTGGGGGGGCCCCCATGCGGACTCCCTGAACGGATTACCAAACGCAGATGTCAAGGAGGCATTATTTTGACTGTACTGACACCCAGCTTTACTAGATACAGATTACTCTTCAACAGCTGAATAAAATGGTAGACTGTTTCTTACACTGGAATATCTCCTAGAAGTATTCTTACATATGCTGCTTTTATTTTAGGGTGGGAGTTGCTATTTAAAAACCATCATCTGTCTGACCTTATCTGGGTTTGGTTCATCCTTCCTTGGCTTAAACTTTTCTGGCTTCTTGGACAGGAAATCGGGGAATTCTAGAAAGCCTTCGAGACCTGACCATAAGGTCTTCATCACACAAAGGCTTGATTTTCCTAACCAGTTACAAGCCAGTTGAATAATGCGGTACTACGGAGTAACCTCCATGTTTTGTCCGTGATCTAATAGAAGACAAAAAAAGTATTTTATCAAAAAAAAACCCCCAACATTAAGAAATGCGATACAGACAAGGCAACAACTTCTGCCATGCTATGGTACCTGGTATCTGCATGTGGATGTGCATCGCGTATCTCATGATGAACTCATACACGCTGACAGCTGGCCAGGATACATTGTCATTGACTTCTATGGGGAGATAAAGTTGCAATTGAAAAAATGTGTCTTAAAAACTGCATAATGTAAACAGGACATTTAACAAACATTCCCACAGCTATGTAATTGTAATCTTTGTGCTACGGTATTTCTACGTGAAAATTAATAAAACAGTTGTCAGGTTTGGGGGACATACAGCACATTATCAAGTTTATTTGCTGCAGATTTTATCCTTGGCATGGCAAAAGGTGAAATTCAAGGCCAAATCTCCACAATGGCATCAGTATGATACACATGGTGATCTGTTCCACTGCGGAAAAACCAATGTGAATGTGCATGTGGCTGTGGGGCCTTAGCCATAAGCTACTGCAAGGCCTCATGCAAATGCAACACAATGAGGAAAACATAACCATATTGCGGCTGCCTAGGTATGTTCTATTTCAGGACTGATTCCATTGCTTCTGGGGGGACACTATCTAAAACATGGTATGTGATAGAGGCCACTTACTAAGTATCTGTCGGATACCTTGTGCGCACGAGGCCTATTTATATTACTACTATGCTCTTTATATCGCCTGCCATTATATGGCATCTGTCTGTGACAAAGTGTGACACTATTCTACATTACAAAATATAAGGAAAAATATATCTTTGTACAGTATTAGCCAGTGGATATGAAATATAAAGATTGAGTCTTCAGTAGTTGATACCTTTTTAACGGCTAACAAAAAATGATAACAGATTGCAAGATTTCCAGACTACTAGGTCTCCTCATCAGGCATGGCATGACACAATTTCTTAAGGCATGCATATTTATACACAAAAAGAGGCACAAAAAGAGACACAGGAATCAAGTGTATACATTTTTGTGTATAAATATGCATGCCTTCAGAAATGCATATATGCATGTCTGATGAAGAGACCTAGTAGTCTGGAAAACTTGTAATCTGTCATCATTTTGTTAGCCATTAAAAAGGTATCAACTACTGAAGACCCTCAATCATCACAAAATAGTGTTAGTCAGTGGCGTAACTACCGCCATAGCAGCAGAAGCAGCTGCCACAGGGCCCGGGACATTAGGGGCCCGGTGACAGCCACTACCGCTACTATCATTATACTCAGGGGTCTTTTCGGACTCCTGAGTATAATGATTGGCGGACCGGAAGAGGTAAGAAACATAAAAAACACTGTTACTTACCTCTCCACGATCCTGGCCTGGCCTCCTTCCTAGTTGTCTGACGTCTCTGACGTCACATGAACCCGGCCTGCGTCCCGGGTCATGTGACGTCCAACGTCATTGAAGAAGGACGGCAGCGGAGGCCGACAGCGTAGGAGTCGGGAGACAGGTAAGAAACAGTAGTTTTTTATGTTTTTATTCCCCCGGGTCTCCGATTATTATACTCTGGTGAAAAGACCCCAGAGTATAATAATTGTTTATGGGTGTCCACAGTGGGACATAATACTGTGTGCAGGGGCCACTATTGAGGATGATACTTTGTGCAGGGGCCACTATTGGGGATAATACTGTGTGCAGGGGCCAATAAGGGACATAATACTGTGTGCAGGGGCCACTATGGAGGATAATACTGCGTGAAGGGGCCACTATGGGGCATAATAGAATGCGCAGGAATGCGTAGGAGGGGGTTGGTCAAGGTCTTTGGCGTCGGTTGTGGGGGGGGGGCATGTCAAAAGTTCGCCACGGGGCCCCGCCATTCCTAGTTATGCCACTGTTGTTAGTTAGAGATGTAGTTATACTGTAGAGGTTCAGTCGCTACATGGTGCTGGAGCCTGAGAGGGCCCCAAAGGTCCCTCTGCCACCTAAAATATACCAGTAATCTAAATGGCACAAGGTACTAGGTACATTACTGCTACAAGAACTTCAATCTGTGCCTCTGGTGCTGGCTTATATGGCTAGGGCTCCATGTCTACTCTCTTAACTGCTCTGTGACTCCTTCACCAATGTAAGAGCATGGGGTCACATTGCAAGAGGGCTGTGACTTTTAGTGGCAAAAATCTTGAGCACTTTTTGCGAATAGACTCTGCAACTGCAGCGCCCTTGGAGTCGCAATGTAACTCCACTCACTAAGGCCAAATACACACGACAGGGGCGACAGTTGACGATTTTGCAGCGGAATACGCTTGGATCCCACTCGGAGAGACATCTGAGTGCCTTCCATGATGTTCTCCCCTCTATGGGGGCTTCCAATCTGATAACACGGAGACGAATGGGACCTGCTCTATAATACTTAGCACAGAATGGCGCATCGGACTCCCCTGGGGAGAGCCTCGGCCTCCTCACTCAGTCGCGTGCATTCGGCCTTACGTTGATGAAGGCGTTGCAGGACGATATGGTGATATTTGGTCATGTGATGAAAGTCACTGTGTAACCCTAGTCTAATACATTTGTGCATTATTTTAGGACTCTTGCAGTAACAATGGGGCAGGAGTTTCCTAACTGTTGTCTACGTCACATGTTCTGCAACATTGTATCCTGTGCAAGTCAATGCATTGCTATAGAAGCGATTATAATGCGATGTCACGTGTCCAAGGTCACTGTATAGCCTCAGATGGCTAGATAGGGAGTGAGGGAATCTTTCCTGTCAGATATAAGCGCTATGCAATTCTATGACCTAGTAGCGGGGGCTCGTGTGGCACGGCAGGGGTTAAACAGGGCTTTGTGACAGCTGCTGGCACACACAGGGTTAAGGCACTAGTAACTAGTGAGCGCTGAGGGGTGTGGCCAGTGCAGGCCCCGCCCAGTGTCAGCGCTCCTCTCTCCCTCACACACTTCCTGACTCTGCCACATTTCTTTTGTTTTGAAAGGGGCCGTGACGTCACCCGCCGCCTCCAACACTGGAGCTCATCGCCAGCCGAGGTCACAAGGTTCAGCTAACCACGCCCACAGCCAATCCACCTCGGTCACGCCCACATCCCCTTCCGCGGAGTCCTCCTCATTTTCCCGTCAGGAGGTGCGATATCCCGGTCACGTCCGACATCAAAGGCCATAGAGAACTTCAAAGGACAGTCAGTCCTCCTCCTCCTGTATCCTCCCCCCGTGCCCGCCCTCTGCCACACCCACCATCAATTCCCATACTTTCCAGCTTCACTCCTCTATTTATGTTTCCAGTGGGGTTGATTTGCCTAGACACGCCCATTTTGATGGCGTCACGACATTTGGTCTTATTTTCATTTCTCGGTCGCTTACGTGCCGGGGTCTGAGGAGGGCGTGTCAAGTGTGAGAAATGGGCGTGTCGAGTGTGAGAAGTAGGCGTTACATGTCATTCGGGGGCGCGGTGTGGAGGCAGAGAGGCGTGGTTATGTGGCAGGTGGGCGTGGTTAGGGCTCCGCTGTGTGAATGCCGAGCTCGCCCTTCCTCCCCCCCAGTTTATAACGTGCGGCCACTTCCGCTGGCTGCTCAGAAGCGGTGCGATCATGGCGGAGCGCGGTCAGCAGCCACCCGCAAAACGGCTCTGCTGCAGACCAGGCTTCGGCTCGGCTTGCAGGCCGGGCCAGCGGGCGGCAGGTGGAGGAGCCCAATGCGGGGCCAGCAGCTCGGGCCATGGAAAGACACAGAACCCGGAGTCCCTCCTGGACATCGCGGCCCGCAAGGTAGCAGAGAAGTGGCCCTTCCAGAGGGTGGAGGAGCGCTTCGAGAGGATCCCGGAGCCCGTGCAGCGCCGCATCGTCTACTGGTCCTTCCCCCGCAGCGAGAGGGAGATCTGCATGTACTCGTCCTTTAACACGGGGGGAGAGGACGGGGCCGCCTCAGGGGGGGTGAACACTGCCGCGGGGGGCACAGCGGCCACAGGGGCGGCCTCGGTAGCGGCTACAGCGGCTGTCGCTGCGGTGGCGGCGGCGGTGTCAGGCGGAGGAGACAACAGCGATGAGAACAGACTGCCCTTCCGCCGGGGGATCGCTCTGCTGGAGGGCGGCTGCGTGGACAATGTCCTGCAAGTGGGTGAGTCCCCGGCCGCCATACATGTCATGTACCGGGGGAGCCCCCCATCATGTGTCTGCAGCCCCCAACCCACAGGCGGAGAACAAAGGCAGGAATTTAAAGGGCAGAACAAGGAGGGGATTTAAGTCTGCAGACACACAATGCACTGCATACCCAATGTCTGCCCTGTGCGGGGTGCCACTCAGGGGCTTTGTTGTGGTGGGTGCTGCTACTGCTACTGGCCTCCTGTCACTGCTGGGCACAGCCTGGGGCTGACTGATCATGTGGGCATAGGTGACAGTCCTAAGCACCGCCTGCTGTCTGTGTGTCACTGCTACAGACTGGTCTGTGTGTATATGTCAGTGGTACAGACTGGTCTGTGTGTATGTGTCAGTGGTACAGACTGGTCTGTGTGTATGTGTCAGTGGTACAGACTGGTCTGTGTGTATGTGTCAGTGGTACAGACTGGTCTGTGTGTATGTGTGTCAGTGGTACAGACTGGTCTGTGTGTATGTGTGTCACTGCTACAGACTGGTCTGTGTGTATATGTGTCACTGCTACAGACTGGTCTGTGTGTGTATTTATGTCAGTGGTACAGACTGGTCTGAGTGTATATGTCAGTGCTGCATACTGGTCTCTATAAATGTCACTGCTACAGACTGGTCTGTGTATATATGTCAGTGGTACAGACTGGTCTGTGTGTGTGTATGTGTCAGTGGTATAGACTGGTGTATGTACACACATTTCAGTTCTACAGGCTTGTGTCAGTGGTACAGCCTGGTCTGTGTGTATATGTCAGTGGTACAGCCTCCTGAGTGCACATGCCAGTATGATGTATATATTTGTATATGTGATTCCTAAGCTGTAGGAGTATGATAGTGGTATATCCTGGTCTGTGTATATGTGAGATGGGTACTAGTACTGGCTGGTATGTGTCAGTGGTAGAGCTGTGTGTATAAAAATATTTAACACTGTACTTGTGTACTAGTACTGTCTGGTGTATATGTGATATGTGTGTGCTATTACTGTCTGGTGTATATGGTGTGTGCGTGCTAGTACTGTCTGGTGTATATGTGATATGTGTGTGCTATTACTGTCTGGTGTATATGGTGTGTGCGTGCTAGTACTGTCTGGTGTATATGTGATGTGTGCACTTGTACAGCCTGTTCTGTATGTGATGTGTGTATTAGTAGAGCTAGTTTGTGTACATGTCAGTATTGTTATGGAGTATGTGTTACTAGTATAGTTTGCTTGTAGTGTGTAGTTTATATATGTTTGTGGTACAGCCTAGTACTTGTGCATATGTTTGTCAGTAGTGCAGCCTGGTCTTGTGTATATCTGATGTTAGTAAATGGTATACATGTGCAGAGCCTGGAATGGGTATATAAGAATGTGTGTAGGTACATCTAGTATATTTGGATGTCACTCTTACACATAGCCGATCATGTATATGTTCCAGTCTGATATTTGTGTAGTGTGATTATTGGATTGACACACTTGTGCCTGTGTATTTCAGTTACGGTATATATGTTTTAGTCCTGTGCAGAGCCTGGGTTATATAAGTATGTATATGCCAGCTCTGTGTATATGGACACTTGCCATCCCTGTGTATATATTGTCCTGTGTATATGGATACGTGTGGTTGCTCTTGGCATAGTGTGGTGTCTGATAGTCCTGTGCACACTTGGTGTGTATATGTCACATCTTGTCCTGCTGTTTGCACTATTATGGTGTATTCTAAGCCTTTGCACTACCATTTTCTACGTCTTGACACTAAATCAGTGGTCCAATCTATTGTCCTCTGTTATCAGCCAAGGACAGGCTGACTGTATGGATATTCAATGATGGCAGTGACAGGAAGTCCTGAGCAATGTCTGTCTTGTTGATGGCCCCTTCATCTCCAGGGACCTTTGGCGTGCCTACGTCTTGCCTTGCTCTGTACACTAGGGTTAGTGGGCCCTTTAAATGAAGGTTGTCGTCGTCTTGTCTCAGGACTGTTCCTCACTAATTGCCTGGAGGTGTCTTAAGATTTGGGTGTCTGGGAGAAAGAAGAGGTCACACCTCCCGGTGGGCTGTGCTGCGTGACAGGATTGTGTGAGAGGGGGTGGCGAGGGCTGATCACACACCCCTGGGCTGTGCTGCTGCTGCATTGTGCCAGCCGAGCTCAGAATGGAGCTGTTTCTTGTCAGGACAAGGGAGTGGAGTGAAAACAATACCCACCTTTCATGTCCCCCTCCTCCCCGCCTCCTCTTCGCCTTTTTATCCCATTATTTGTATTGTTCCGGTCCATACCGTCTTATTGTAGCGCAGGTTTTAGTGACAACTTTGGTCACCGGACCAGGCATGCGTAAGCCCTGACCTGCCCAGGTCTGACGGTATTGTGTCCAATTATGGGACATTGCTGCTGTTGCTGGTCATTTTTGCACAGTATGGCGGTGCGAGGTATTCAGATCATTAGGGAATATAATGCAGATTTGCTGGGAACAATACGTGGGTCTGTGCGCTGGGACCGGAGGGTCAGCCTCAGGGCTCCACGTCACGTATGCCGGTTGTGCATCCCAAATAGCCGTCAGGCGTCTTCTAGCTTGTTCTCATTTTCGTGTTTGTGTCTTTTCAGTTTTCTCTCACCCCCTCGAAAGGAAGCCAAACAAAGGCGACTCTTCTATTGCTTTTCAGTGCTTGTTAAATAGAGGCGACTTGACAAAGCTGGGCAGGCTGCAGATTTAAAGCGACAGTGCCCTGTTTTTCGTTGCAGGCTGAATTATTTTCCTGCCAAGAAAATGGACGCTATAGGAATGGTTTTCGGCGTTACGTTGACCCATATGACCTGCATCTAATCTAGGATTCTTGTGATTTTTTGACCAGTACCCGTCAGCATATGTTTTGGGTCGGTTGCCCTAAAGGGCCTTCCTATCCACCCTTTATCCTTTCTTTTTTTGGCACGTTCTTGTCTCGTCGTGAGGTATATCTGTGGTTTCTTTCAGGAACCCACCTCTTTAGTTGGCATGGACTATGAGTTTTTGTCTGTGCTTGACTCTGCACGCAGGCAATGGGGGATGACAGCCGAGGGAGCGCACGGGGAGGGAGTTTTGGCTGATTGCTTTTTAAGCCAGGAATTCATTGTAAAAATAAAGCCAAGGGGCAATAAATAAAAAAGATGCAATCTACTGGAGACGGGCGGGCGGACAAGCCAAGGCTCTGCTTGCTTTCAGGGCCTATTCTAGAGATTAGAAACTATTTTTTTCCACAGGCACGTAGGGAGCGGGCCTGTGCTCTCATGAGCAGGGAGAAGGGCGTCTAAAGTGACATTGGGCCTGTTTTATATGCATTATACATAGTATGGATACAGATGGAGCAGTGCTGACTCACTTGTAGCTCAGCTTAGTTATCCATACTTCACATTGCTAAATTGTCTCGACTCGGTGATATATTGTACTAGATAAATGACAACTTCAGATCTGTCTCCCAATAAGACATTTCCCCTTTAAGTCCCTGTCTGTCTTACATCTTAAGAAGGTTGATTGCATTCTTGGCGAATCTGTTATTGTCCGCCTTGCTGTTTTGTATTATGCAAGTCAAGATGGCAGCGTCTCTTGCATTCTCATACCTTGTAACCAAGGGCAAACCCTTACATAGTACAGATTCCTATGTCATGTTAGTGTGAATAAAGATCAAATTGATGGTTCCTTCTTTTTTTTTTTTTTTTTTTCCTCTATTTCATTTGTAAGCGAGGCTGTTTGCTTAAAGGGTGGATTAGGTCCCCGGAACGGTTATCTCCTGGATAGTGCTGTGGGTATATACACATGGTGGGGATGGTAAATACTCGCACATATGACTCGGCGGTGACTTGTCACTTAGATGTCTGTAGGGACGAGCAGAATATTAATTTCTCATTGTGACAGCCCTGATGTGCAGATGTAATTGCAATGTATCTGTGCGGATCAGATAACTCCCCGGGCAGAGGCTTTGTCCGTGAATCAGCAGACCATGTCCTAGTGATGTATAACCAGATGACCATCCGCTACGCCATCATATATATTTGGTACCCCCTTGAAGCACGACATGTGGTATACGTGTCACCTCATTCCATGATTGGGGCTTGTTGTTTTTGCATACATCGAAGGCTGTGCAGCATGGGGGATAGTATGTGTGAGATATATATATTCTGCAACCATCAACTGTTCTGCTCAAGCTATGACTCCTAGTAGCAGGCTTGGCATGCTGGGTTTTGTAGTATCAGACAAATAGCATTCATATAAGGCTTTATTCACACCTCATTTGCAGGGTGTCTAGTAGAAACCTATCCATAGGCCCCAGTTCGTTTGACAGGCATAAAGTGTCCTGGCCAGTATGAGTTTTTTTTTTTTTTTTTTTTTTGTGTAATAAGGGAGTGTATTGCTGGTAAATATGTAAAGCACCATGGAATTAATGGTGCTATATAAATATTAATATACTGATATGTTTAGAAGAACATCTTGCTGTATACCTCCAGTGTGATCACAACCTTGAGTACTGCTTACCCCCTATAGTAGGCATCTTGTGTAAGCCAATTTGTTACGGTGCTATATAGATTTTTGTGAAGCCCTTGCTCTTTGTGTGTACTTTGCAGCATTGTGATTTGTGGCTGCTTGTTATGCAGCGAGTGCATGCTTGGCTGCACTCGGCTAAGCCAATTTCCTCTGCCGTCAAACATTCAGTAATATAAGGGACTGCGCCTGTATCTGGTAATCTGAATTAGTACTAGTCTAAGTGCAGTGACAGGTGTCAGAGCCCATGATTTGTTTCCTGGGACTTCCCTTGCTTGCTTCA